>NC_054835.1:75045384-75653462 GCF_018345385.1 Vulpes lagopus | reverse complement strand
AAACAACAATGTGGTATCACTCCACAGTGAAGATTCCAGTGGTGACAATATTAAGTGCTGGGAAAGGTGAAGAGAAACTGGATCATGACTTTGCTGGGGGAATAAAAAATAGTATAGCTACTCTGGAAAATAGTTGGACAGTTACTTATGAAACTAACCATGCAGTTATCATACCTAACCCAGCAACTGTGCTCTTGGACGTTCATTCCAGATGAAATGGAAATTTATGTTCACATAAAAACACTTGGATGTTCTTGTAGCATTATTTACAATAGTCCATAATGGGAAACAGGCAAGATATCTTCCAACTGGTGAATGCTTAAACAATCTATGGCGTACCCTTAGAATGGAAAACTATTCAGCAATAAAAAGGAACAACTAGATGAATGTCTACAACTAGATGAATGTCTGGATAATAATAGAGAGTAAAAAAGACAATCTATAAGGTTATATGTTAAATGATTCCATATGTCTATAAATAATATAAGTATATACAGTCATAAGTATATATATTGATAACATTCTTGAAATGAGAAAATTATAGAAATGGAGAAGAGATTAATGGCTGACAGGGTTAAAGATACAAGGTGGGAGGGAAGTAGATATGGTCATAACAGGCAATATGAGGTTTCCTTGTGGTTATGGAGCTACTCTGTGTCTTGACTATGGTGCTATAACACAAACCTACTCTTTCAATAGAATTGCATTGAACACACACACAAACACAAAATACAATTAAATACAAGTAATACTGAAGACATCTGAGCAAGATTGCTAGATATTGGTCAATACCCTGGCAGTGATTTTGTAGCATAATTTTAAACAAGATATTATTGAGGAATACCACGTATAAAGTACACAATCTCTTCATTATTTCATATAACTGTAAGTGGATCTATGATTATCTCAAAATAAAAAGTACTCTATCTTGAATGAATGAAACAAAAACGTTTAGCTACTTGTAGAAAAATATCAAAAAAAAAAAAAACGAGAAGAAAACTCTTGGCCACAGTGATTTTTTTTTTCGAAATCACAGCACTTGTGGGTACAATAAATCATCAAATAATACATATTTTATCTTGTTTTTTTATTTTTTTAAGTAAGCTCTATGCCCAACATGGGGCTAGAACTGACAATCCCAGATCAAGAGTTGCATGCTCTACCGACTGAGCCAGCCAGGCGCCCCAAATAACACACAGTTTAACCTCAAAAGGGAGTAAGTGAACATCTCTAGATTTAAAGGACAATACAGCTCGTCAGATCTTTAGAGCTGTAAGGGTGCAATTCTTTTAGGAAATAAGCCACGTGCTTGTATTCCATACATCCTACAAGAACTAGCACAGGACTAACACAGAAGTTTTTACTTATTAAATGCTCAATGAATGCTGAAATTGTACAACATATACATTCAAATGGTTTTAACACAGACAGATGGCCGATTTTCAATTTATCATACAATGGGTAAGTCAGGATGTTACTTTCCACTGATAAATATATAAAATACTAACAGGAAAAACTACAAAGCTACAGTGCCTTTCAGATAAATAGAATATTGTAAATCTTAAACACATGTATCATTGATGTTACACAAATTTAGATTGTTAAAGACTACATTGGGCCTGCACAATATTTTTAAAAAGCAAATTACCTGTAAATTATACCTGCTACCTAATGTTTATTATTCTAGCTTCTTTCAAGTAAAAAAAAGTTATCTTCCAATACAAATAATTACTTTCTAAAACTACTCTAAGAATTTCAAAAGAAAATGAGAGGTGCAAACAACTCAAAATAAAGTAGAGCAGAAACCTTAAAAATATGAAATTGCTCAAATTCATTCCATTTCTTCACAGATCAAATAAGGGTTAGTTAGACCTTTATAGCTGAGGCCATACCTGTATTTCTACTCATTTTCCTTCATTATTATATATACCTGTATTTCTACACATTTTCCTTCATTAATATATATAACTTAATTTGAACTAATAAAAAACAAGTGAGCTGGAAAGATTGCATGTTATTCCCCCCTTCATACAGATTATACAAAAGAAAATATTCCTTTATTTTTCTATACCAATGTAAAAGAATATACTCTCTGCTTTAGCATAAGGAAACAGTTGAGTTGTGAAGAATCAAACATAATCAAAAAGTAGGTGACTTGATATTTTGTTTTCTGTTTATCATTATTTCTAACAAATTAAAAATATAAGGACAAAAGATTAATCATACCCAAAAGGAGTTCTATAATTGAATTCTAATGAAACTATCAAAATTGTGATAGAAATTCCATCTGGGTTTTAGCTTCCCTAGCATAAAGTTGTTTTCCAGTTCTTCTAAGTGTTTTCTAGCTTTTGAATCTACTCGGAGACACCTTTATTAATCAAACCACTAACGTAGGAAGACTGAGTTTTCTTACTTATCAATTCTTGTTAATCTGGAAAGGCCAGCAACAATCACAGAAATGCTACTGGTATACCACCATGCTGAGACACCATGTTGACTAAATGGAACAGTATTCAGTCCCAGCCACTTGGCTTTGGTAGGTGGCTTCCTCAAATCTGGGCACAATCCAGATCAGTTACTGATCTATATAGCCTAATGACTGACATGCAGTCATAAGCAGAGATTCACCACCTTTAAATCTACAACCACACAAACACTTACAAAAAGAAAAAAAAAAAACCACTTATAAAAATAGCCTAAAACTTTCCAACAAAATATACTTTCTTCTTTATCCTTGGTATCAAGGGCCTTTTTCCTGATAGAAAGAGAATCACTGCTTAAAGTTGCTTTTTTATGATCACTTGCTTTTATACCTCACGCACCATTTGAGATTGATGTGATTAGCATCACCGTCTACTTTGTCCTAAAATTTGAGTTACAAGAGAGGGCTCAGTAACAGGAACTGAGGAACAGAATATGGAGTTTGATCATGAGTGTTTTGTAGAGTATAAAGTTTTGGACCAGGTCTATGGGTTTGCTAGTCTGAAAGAATGAGGGATGTGCCTGAGTAACCAAACAGCCGTCACTTGAGTCCCCTAGTGTGAGAAGGCAATCCTTTTTCCATCTTTTCATGGACATTCAAAACTTGCAAGAGGTCATTTTTCCTTTTGCCATTCCAAACAAGTGCAACAAGGTATTATCACATGGTTCCTACAGTCCCCACTCACATTTGGTAATTTCAATTGTACTTTTGAAAGGTGGCCCTTACCAGGTCTAAAATGCTGGCTTTGTGCCAATCCCTTCAGTTAAGATCTCTTAACTGAAAACTTGTCTAGAACCTGTCTTCCTGGGTCTTTAGTGTGCAAAGCTACTTTAGTCCTCCTCGATAGCCACACTGCATCTCACCTGTCTTTGCTGAAGCCTATTCTGTTTGCTTTTGGCTGTTTCCCCAATTTACTCAGGTCACTTTGAATTCTGATACTATTTTCCAAGGTTCTGTCCCTCCTGTCTCTTCCTCTTCCCTCCGACTAACTTCTGATTTGTAAACTTCCCTTCTAATAGTGTGAAATTGCTGCAGACTTCCAAGAAGATCAGTGTTTACAGACCATCTGTCACTGCTTTTGCAGCGAAAGTTAAGTTTACTGGTTAGTCAAGTTGAAGACCCAAATAGGCTGATGTTGGGAGGTGGAGAAGATAGCTACAACACGACATGTGGGAAAAGAATGTTTATGTGCAAATTTCACTGAAATGTAAGCCCCAGGAAAGCAAGAAGTACACTGGGTTTTATTATTGCTCTATACCAAGTTTGTAGAAGAGTTCCCGGGGCTTGGTAAGTATTTGTTAATTTAAAAAAAAATGTGAAATCTATGGCATCTTTAACATATCAAACTAAAGCAAGTCATTTTATCAACTACGAGCTGTTTTATCATTTGAGCACATTTCCTAAGACTGTCAATTGTCCAATTCCTAACGTGAATTCTTCATTTCCTTCTAACACTATGCCACATCCTATAATACTAAAAAGCAGAAATAAACACTCATATAATTATTTGGAAAGACAAGATGCTACCTGAATACTAACTGCAGATAATATGATAAGAGGGGGAAAATAACTCGATTCAGCCTGCTGTGACTTAAAATAAAAAGCTCGAAGTAAAAAAGCTCCAAGCGGCCGTGTAAGAATAGCAGCTCTTTAATTATCTGACTCACTAAATCCTGGGTATAGTCTAGTCAAAACTACTGCTTTGCTGTCACAAACAAGGGTTAGCTCTTTAATAAAACCATGGAAAAGGAATTAAACTGAATTCCAATATATGCGAATCATCTACGAAACAGTCAACAGAGAGCCGACCACGAGATCTTTTCTGGTGAAAGCATGACACAAAGCAAAAAGGATTTTCATATTCCATAACTGAAAGACTTAGGGAAGTTTTTCAGACAATTATTTGAAAATTGGACCCTAAAGTTATTGAAAAATACTAAATGTAAAATCACAGTCATTTTGAGAAGGGTCTTTTTCTTTTTACTTTGTTTCTACCTGAAACAAGAGAGATAGATAGATGATAGATGATAGATAGATAGATAGACAGATAGATAGATAGATAAAAGTTTTAGAATGAGTGCAATTTGAATGGAATGCTAATGAGTACACTCTTTTCCATTGGATAGTTTTACCAAAAAAACACTGTATTTCTTTCCTTATGAGAATAAAATAGGTGTTTTGACATGGGGACACTTTGAGTGACAGCACTGTCTAGGCCAGTTCTGTGTGATACATATAACTGAGGCCTGAAAATCGAACGTAGAGCGTCAGGCTTTGACACTTGTGAAGTCAAAAAACAGATCTGAGAAAAGGTGACAGTTGAATTCCACTTGAATCCATATTATATCATTCAGAAACCTAATTCAAACAATGTTTCTTCTTGACAGGAGGCTAACAAAAGCACACTGAAAAGCTCTTAAAAATAACTTGAATTGTCACTCTGCTCTGCCCCTCACACTTTTTTTTTTTTTTTAATGTGCTTTCATTCTTATTTGTTCTTATTGGGTAAGCAAGGTTGTCTAGTTCGACTGTGGTGTTCTAAAGACCCAAATGAATACACCATTCTTGAGAGTCATATACTAACATTACTAAGTTGCAAATTCTTGCTATATATAAGCATATTGGATGGTAGATACTCTGTTTTATGTCAATGGAATAGTTTTACCTGGATAGTTCTTTCTTCTTTCCTTATTTTTTTAAAGATTTTATTTATTTATTTATTCATGAGAGACACAGAGAGGCAGAGGGAGAAGCAGGCTCCATGCAGGGAGCCCAATGTGGGACTACATCCTGGGACTACAGAATCACACCCCTGGCTGAAGGCAGGCGCTAAACCACTGAGCCACCCAGGGATGCCTTTCTTTCTTCTTTAATATACACTGTTTCCCATTCTGTTCCCTCACAGTTCTCTCTCTTGATTTGACATATTTTGCTTTTATGAGGTCATTTCCATTACATATACTGACTAATGCATATAAATCAGAGTTCTACAGAAAACAGAGTTACTACTGGATGATGCTTCTGTGCTTTAGCCTTCAGCACTTAATTTTGGCTGATAATGAAGACTTCATTTTATACAAGTGAAAAAATAGTTTCACTAATGATGGCATTTTCCATAGACTTATAATACTAACTTCAGTGTTAAGCAAGGGATCTTTTACCAGAGAATGGTATCTACTGAGTTTGAGGCCCTTAAAATTTTATGTAAAATATTTGTTTGTGAGGTCAGGTGTGCATTTACACATGACTGCATTTCTTTCTTGTGAAAGGGTCCTGGGACTTCAATTTCCTTTTCAAAGAGCTAAGAAAACTGGTATAGAGAAGAAAAGACAAGTCTTTTCTTTAGTGAGTGAACTATATTACAAGCAAGAAAACTGGAAAAAGTGAATCAGAAGTGCTCTAAATACATCTTGTAGACATAATTATCATCTGATGAATTGCAGTATAACATAATAGAGAAAAGTTTCAACTCAGAATTTAGAAGTGAATACGATTTTAACATTGTCTAATTTACTACCAGCATGTCTCTGGACCATTTATAATTCATTCAAGGTCACACTTGACTCTGGTAGTTTTATTTAAACACATTAGAAATCGGTGACTGTTTCAAACATTTTTTTAGCATTCTCTCCCCAAAATACGTCTCAACAAAATTTTATCTGGAGTCTTATAGGAGTGCATTACTTCTGATATTCTTTTCTATAATGTTCAGTTTTTAATCTTCATATTCATGTGTTAATTTATATAACATAAACTGAACAAAAATGAAAGTTAATCGTTAAAAGAGACTTCCAGAACTATGGAGAATTGATTCAAGACAGATTATCTATTAAGTATTTTGTTTCCTATTTTTTTCTTTCTCTGTGTAATAATACAATATCAACATCACACGCAATCTACAGAAAGTACAAAAATAATAAATTCGATGTTTAATGGGCTACTTTATAGAAGGAACAGCCATTTTAATCAAGACCAAGTTGTTTATAATAATGAACAAAACTAAAAGAATCTGCATGCTATCCCTAAAAATTAAATAAAAATAATTTTTAAAACCACAGAAACCATAATTTTATATTTTGTACTGTTTTTATTCAAATAATTAATGAAATTACAAAGTGTCAAAGAAGAAATATTTTACTGAAAGCCAAGAGCCCTTTCATCATTTTTTCTGAAGTCATAAATTGAAGAGCTGACATCTTGATTTATCACATTGTGCACTTTTAATAGCCAACAAGTTTGCTATTAAATTTTAATCAACTTGCCCTATTAAATTTCTTTCAAATGGCTCAGAGATACTTCAGCTTCTTTTAATAGCAAATTCATTCACTAGGAATCTATTAATATGGATCTCAATGACATGTTTTCTCCAAAGTACCGAATGGGTTATTATTAGTTCAATATGAAGTTAAATATTCTGAATGTAGAGGTGTTATCTCTGTTTCAATATAAGTTCGGAGTTTTAGATATGGGGACCCTAGAAATTACCTTATTCCCTCTTATTTTGCACTGGTTGGCTTTATACATGTCTTCTGGCTCACACACATGAGTTTTTCTACAATAACTACATAGAGGTTAAATTACTGGGCCATATATTGTCCACATTTCAACTTAGAACATATTGCCAAAGTTCTGTCAAATATATTTGTAACAATTCACAATTTCATGAGCAGTAAATTTCTGAGATTCCCACCAGAACTTGGTATTGTAAGCTTGACATTTATGTCAATCTGATAAGAGTTTACAATGATATCTCATATTACTGTTATACTTTGCATTTCCCTGATTATCAAGAGATGGGTAATATTTCATGTTTATTGGCCATAAGGGTTTCCAATTTTGTGAATTGCCTGTTTTTATCTTTTATCTATATATATTAATTTGTAGATATTCTTTATACAACACAGGCATAACATTTTATGTTGTTTACACCTCCCAATAACTTACTGTTATGAGTACTGTTCACATTTCAAGGCAAGAGACTTACTTTTTTCTTATAATTTATAATCTTTGTGTTTTGTTTTTAAGAACTCTTCCTTTTACCTAAAATCTAAAAAAATATATTTTTGTGTGTGTATATATACACACACACATATATAAAAGTTCTAGTTTTATTTTTGTATTACATATTTTTAGGTATTTTATATTATATATTACATTACATATTGTAATTATGTATAATTTTACATAATTAGCTGAAAGCAAAACTACCTAGAGAGAGATCTTGGTTTTCTGACTGCTCAAGCCAACAGCAGCAAAATTAGAACTCAGAATTCTTGGTGAATCTTTGCTGCACAATAGTGAAAGTGGTTAATCTGCAGTAGACATGATGAACATATACTAATCAGATATTCATCTCTAAAACTCATCCCTTGGCCAAAGGCAATATTTCTGTGTGCTATTAATAAACTTGGGACATGTTGAATACATTTGGACATTTTTTAGTGCATTTCATAATACTAAAAACAAAAAAATACTAAGCCTACAGATAACCAGCCAAATTTGCTTAGTAAATTAGGTTTTTAAATTTTTTTTAGTAAATCAAAGGTATTTAGCAAAATAATATTTATCTTTGCCATTCGCACTAGAGCTACTTAATTTGTTTTCTCTATATTGGATTATCTCTTGATATCAGTTAATGGTATATAGTCAATTCCACAGCTATATTTATTTGTAAGTCACACATTGCTTGTGTATTTTCACTTAATAAAACATACATTTGAAAAAAGGAAAGTAAGGAAAGTATAATAACTACTTAAATATATGAAATACTTTGCCAATGTGAAGAAAATATGAATAGTGCTCTGCCCTATATTGGCAAATTATATAGCTTACATGCAGAAGGTCTATCCTAGCTAAAACCTGAATATTAAACTTGGAACTGATAGTTTTAAAAAAAATATGAGAAAAAGAAGTTAAAACAGGTATCTATGAATAAAGTTTCTTGATAACATTCAGAGAAGACCTATTTTATCATACAATCATAATCAGTTCTGTTCTGACTCAAGTTGTTTCAGGAAACATATTGTTTCTACTTTTCTACATCAAGATTAACTATCTTCCTTCAAACTGTGTATCCTTTTATATCCTTCTGAATTCTCCAGTGATTTTCTGGGGTTGTAAATTACCTTCTATGAATGTGATGGGTAACTTGTCTTAGTCTTTGAAGCTCCTGCATTCGTTATAATGATAAATTATGAAGAAAGCCTGTTATGAAAATCATAGGAGAACCTATCACATAAACCTCCTTTTAAATGGCATGCAGTATATAAGGTTGAGCTATATAAAGTGCATGCTTTTGTATGCAACGTAATTCAATTAAATAGATATTTGAATTGGTTACTGCACAATTATTGGTAATGACAATTTAAGTATCTTTTTTCTAATGAAGTCTCTTTTTTGCTAACATGTATCTCTCTTCTATGATTTAATTTTCATGTAATTGAATTAATTCTATTTACTTTCAAAGAAGTAGATACAAATTAATAGTCTATTTCTTAGAAAAAAATAACCTGGATGAGTAATGACTTTGTTAGTTAACTTTGGATGTTGTATACTACATTTATTTCCTCACAACCTTTATGTATATATTACAGTAGGAACATTTTTCCAGATGAGAGGTACAGTCAGGCTTTGTTTTTAAATTTTAATTATACGACATTTCATAGGTTTTGTTAAAACTGGAATTAGCACATAAAAATAGTGAGTTTAATATTTGAAGTTAACTCAAACAGATTTTCTACTTGTTCTAGGCATTATTACCATGTCCTGATAGAGGACAATATCAAATTCAAAAGTACAAATATCTGGGAAAAGTTATACCTTTGGTTGGTGCTATACTGAATTATTATAGCTGGTTTTGTAACACAATCTTTGCTCTGACCAAAATACTCATCCTTTTACTGAAACATAAGAAATTAAAGATAAAGAATTCTACCAACAAAGTACCTTGAGGCCTTCCAGGAAAGAAAAGAAGCATGATTATAAAAGTCTTGCAACCTAAATCCTAAAATTGGACACTTATAGCAAATCAGCCTATTCCACATAAAATAGTTTTGAAAAGCATTGCCAATCCATCTCTCCATATATTCACAGTGTTTTAAAGCTTTTATTCCCTAAATGAATAGGATGAATCCACACTAAAGAAGTATACCTAGCACAAATTAAAGTAGAAGGAAATGAATAGTACATCAAGGAAATTAAGAAATAGAGACGTTAATACTTGTGGTGTTAAGAATATCTTATTTCCATGTGAAGTGAGAAAAATATCTTTATGCTAATCTTCACTGGCTTCATGAAAAACTGTCATCATGAGAAAAGAGTGAAAATTTTTGTTCTCATAAGTAGGGCTTTGCAGCCAGAAAGATCTTGTTTAGAATCTAGAGTTTGTCCTTTATTAGCCATTTCACTTGGAACTCTAACCGAAAAACCCAGCTTCTTCATGGATATAAAAATAATGGATGAATAATGAATAATGTACAATAGGTAAAATCGTAACTCTACCCACTAAAGGAGAAAGCCCAAGGTGATCATAAACTATAAAGAGCCACTTTGTATTCTATTAGAGAAAGAATATCAGCAATTTCTGAAGAGAAGTTGAATATGCATATTCAGTGCTTAAAAATAGATATTTTTTGAAAAATTACATCCTCAAGAATTTATATGAAACAACATGGTATTTCAAAAATAAATGGGAATGTTTTATAGTGCTATATTTAGAAATTATCCGGATATCTCACTGCAGCTTGTTTGATTTATAATAAGGAGGTAGGAGATACTGCTAACTGTATATAAGAGTAAGATAATAAACTATAACAATAAGGAATCTACATAGAGAATCCTCCTTGTGAAGGGATCTATAAAAGCTATAATAATAATAATAGTAATAAGAGTAAAGCACAAACCATTTTTACTATTGTGCAGTTGGCTATGGGAGGTTGGATGATTTAAAGGATTCATATCAAAGAGACAAAGTTAAAAGCAAAGCATAAGAAGGACTCACTGGGCAAGCATTTTAAAAGTTTTATTTTTCAATTCTTGCCAGCAATTTATAGCAAGAACATTTGCTCCTGATTGCCTAGAAATCAATATTTAATATATTTCATTTTGTGATGGAGAATTCATTCTGAAAATTATTTGGACTCCTTGAGTTAGGAATCAAGACATTAATAGCATTGTTTAATTATCTATTTGGCATAGCATTTCACTTTTAAAATCTGTACCTATTTTGCTTTTGTGTTATTAAACTGATTTTCCTAACACAAGATTTCCTCATCTTATTGTATATTTTCGGATTATGTCTTTATTGATGACATGTATAAAAGGAAAGGAATTAACATAGAGAGTACTGCTGCCTCATTTACAAGTCAAGAATATAAAGGTAAAAAAATACTACATATAAATGTAATGGTAAATCTTAAATGAAATTTTTTTCCATGCCGTGTGATACTTAAAATACTTACATTCATATTATCATAATGCTTGTTCATAATAAAAAGTAATTTGTTATACAAGTCCACTTCGATTTATTAGCCATGCAAGCACTCTTAGGCACATCATTTAACTGTTTTTGCAAATTTCACAAACAGATGTCAGATTATAGGATCTGGTTAATGTTTACAAACAATTTTATAATCCTTCAAATGGCAGAGGCTTTTGAGGAATATGACATGTTATGCATAAAGCCGATTTATATTTACTGAGATTAATAAGATACAGTGAATATGTTTGAGGGTTTCACCCTTTTAAATTTTAATTTATAGAAATCATCAATTGCAATGAAACACCACTTACACTTTTTCATTTGCATTTTTCTTTAAAAACACAAAAGCAAAATACGTTGAAGAGCCTGAATATTAATGAAGTGACAGGTGATTTATTGTGAAGTTTCTTCTGCCTTGCTGACCAATCTCCTGGGAAAGACAATACAGCCTCTGAGAAGACATGAGTTTAAAATGGGAATGAGTCACATCCCTGCTCGGCTACATAACTGGTGATTTAGCAGGGCTGTCTGAATTGAACTAGTGTTCTCTGAGCTTCTGAAGGGCAGGATAGGGCTTGGAGTAAAGAGAAGGCAGTGTTTGCTTATATCACTATCTAAGGTAGGAAGAAGAAATATTATACCTTTATTTCCTCCATGCTAAAATATGGTTACAAATCAAAAGTGGAAAGTACAACTAGGCAGATATAATGTGCATTTAATTTCTAATTCAGAAGAGACAATTCAGTTTTATTAGTTTATCTCCTTTTCGTTAGCCTCAAGGGTGGCATTATTTTAGGTAAATTATTATTTCTTTTACTTGGCATTCAGGTAACCACTTTATTCCTCCCACCTATTACTAGAAAATAAAAAGAAAAGAAAACCTTCGGTAGTGAATGATGAATTTTAATACCTAATTATCTGAAAGCACTGGCAAGGATCAGTTTTCATTTGTTAGAAGATATAAGTGAACTTCTGAGTAAAAGGATAAGAGTACTTATTTTGTAGGCACTGTAGTAGAGAATTAACATTCATAAATTCACTTAGTTCACCAAGGTCCCTGTGAAGTGGGTGCTATCTATATCCCTACTGCACAGCCACAGAGAATATAAGTAACTTAGCAAAAGTTACTGGGTTAAATCTCCATTCTCAAAACTACTATGAGTAAATCAACAATTTGCAAAGTCTACTCAATGATGATTTTCCCCTTTGTATCAACAATGTTCCTCACAAGTAAAGCCAACTTTCAGTAGGCAGGTGTGCTACTGGGAGTCAAGATTTACCCTTAAAATTTATGAAGAGATTGCTATGGGCTGGCATAATTATATAGATTACATGCACTTACTGAGAATGCATGTGTAGACTAACACAAATCTGAAACTTGAACGGAGAATCCATCAACTTTAATAAGCATGTGCGACATACCTACAGAAGAGACACACCACTCTTAGATTTGGCTTAAATAAATGTAGCTTTACGGGTCAGATCTCCATCTATAAAACTCGAAATCACATTAACTTCTGACGAGATGAAGGATGGGAGATAGGAGGAAATCAAAATCCTCTATGCTAGTCAAGGTATTATTTCAGAAGAAGAAAAGCCTTTTTGCTAATTTTGCCTCTAAGACGGGTCACGTTTTTGTAATAACCTTATAGTTGGGGAGGGGGTTGGTGGAACACTTTTCATAATCCATTCATTGAATTGGTAGCAGCTATCTAGCAAAACTTGATTTTAAACTGAAATTTCTGGGGTCAATTCAGCTAATTAAATAAAAAAGAAAACGAGAAGTGCAATGTTATTATTCATGATGAGATAAAGCCTAACAAAATCCAATGTCAGAAAATATTCCAATTTCTATATAGATCTATAAAAAGAATAGAAATATTTAACCATTAACTGAACTACCAGATAAATTTCTCAGCAAATGCTTTGTTTTGGGATCAGGCTCAATTTTAGAGGCATCGTTAATCTAAGTTGTTCAAGATGAGGTTTAGCAGAGATTGTGGGTTGGAGATATGAGTGGGAAAGATGACCTTTGCTACAAATTGTTTGTACCACTAAGGAAGTTAGAGCTACTAGAAATTTGGGTGAGGTTTCTATTACACCTGGGAGAAGCTGGGAGGTGGGATTGAGGGCTGACTTCAAGTTATGTGCAAATAGTAAATATTTAAACGAACAAATAAATAAACCCTCCTGTGGGATTTGTAAAAACTTGAGTTTGGATCAGAGTTAATCCTCCTTAAAACTTTCTATAATCAGCTATCACATTTGTGCCCTTGAAAAACTCCTTCTAACTGTGTATGAAAATGACATCCAGGAATTTAACTTGATCATAGTCTGGGGGTACTGGCCTGAAGGAATTCTTAATTTACGTGAGTGAGTAGCATTGTAGCAAACAAGTCAGAAGGGGGAAAAAGTATCATATGTACAGGTAACATTAGGAAAACATCTTCATGAATATATTCAAAGGACAAATGTAATGGGGCCTTTTAAAGAGATGAGGTGACCAAATAACAAAATCCCAAAGAGAATATATAAGAATGTTACACGAATCAAAAATTATCAGTAAATCTTCCAAGGTTTTGCATGATTCCAAGGAATAAAATCCCAATAGTAATCCAGTTTATCACACTGGGAAAGCTAGACAGGAAATCTGTTACATAGGCTGTAAAAAGTTCATTTAAGAACAGAATATTAAAGTTGGTTTGAAAAAATAAAAACCATTGAGAAAGAGTTCTGTACTGTATGGTAGATACTTTATTCTAAATGGATCCCAAAGATGATTATGATGAATTTTTGTTTGAAGGAATAAATGGTAAAACATACAGTACTGTAAAATAATTATTCTTTTGATGAATTGGGCGGTGGTATGAATACAAAAGAAAACATACAGTAGATATAGGGCTAATTTTTAGATAACTTCTTAGAGTTTTTAAGGGCCAGAACTAAAGACAAAAATAAGAGATGTAATAGATCTAACTTAGAAAGAAAGGAAAGTGGGGTTTAAATAAACAAAAAATTGCTAGCTGTGAGATATTGAGAATGAATGGCAAGTTAGAATATATGAAGATGTGAAGATGTAGTGCCTAGAATTTTTATTTTAATAATAAAGAGTACATTCTTTTGAGTAAACAAAAGTGAATACATATGTTGCTGAGGTGACTGAAGTGTTTATCTGGAAAGGTGAATCTTGGATTTCACCTACCTAAATATGATACACACGCCTGAATGCAGGGAAGATAGGACCCTGGGAAATAAGACAAGATTAAAGAAGGAGGTTAAAGACTATCTTCAGAGATATACTATGAAGAAATAAAAATGTAAAGTGCTCCACATATCTGAGATAAAAAATAATGAGATGAGGAGTTTCTGACTTGGGGGAATAGGGGAATTAATATGGGAAATCAAGAAGATCATTATGATGTCTGCCACCAATAAAGTCACTGACTGAAAGGAAGAATACAAATCCTGAAGGAAAAGATGACTGCCTGGACACACCTCAGATCATAAATTCAATTTACCCCCCTGCAAAGTAAATGCTAGAGTAACTTATTGGATGTCACAAGAAAGTTATACCCTTCTTCAAGAGTAACTTTAAGAAATACTTTTAAAACTAAAGACTTTAAAACCAGATTTAAACATATGATCAGTCAATATAAAATATTATTTTCTTTAAATATATTTCAACTTGACCCGGTCATCCGTATATCACATATTCCAAGTTGATGAAACTCTTGAGAAGGAGGGCACAGCAACACTATATGTGATTGACCTTAAAATCAAGGTCACAAAAATGTGTTCATTTAAAGCAATTTTTAGTAAAATTACACACCCCACAACTATATAAATTTAGATCATAATGCTAGACAATGTAATAATTTTCCATATTTTTAAAAATACTAATTTTATTTTAACCATCTCCACAGTTAGCAAATAAATCACATGATCTCATCTTTTCGTTCAAACAATTGTTCTCTATTTGTTGTGATCAGTTGATGCAAGATACTTCTAATAATAATTCCTGTTCATAGGGGTGGTTTTCTATCTAAGAATGTATTGTAAATTTTCCATCTGTGGGATTGGACAGTAAACAAAATCTATCACTATGAAAGCAAATAAGTTCCTAAACTTTGGAGGCATTTGTAAGTAATTTCTTCTCTATGATTTGGAAAGAATGTCAAAAGTTAAAATGTTTATATTTTAAATAAATTTTCACAGACTAACCATTAAAACTAAACTTGAAAAAAAGAAGGATATTTGGCTGATATTATGTAAATCAAAATCTAGCAAATAAAAACAGACTAATAATGAAGTAAAATAAAAGATGATAGGTTTTTTCATGTATTTTCTTCAGATTTGGGGGAATATTTGCAATCACCGTCCCTACCCAGGCAAAACTGATATAAAAAATTTAAAATAAAAGATGATAGTTTTTTTAATGTATTTTCTTCAGATTTGGGGGAATATTTGCAATCACCGTCCCTACCTAGGCAAAACTGATATAAAAAATTTAAAATAAAAGATGATAGGTTTTTTAATGTATTTTCTTCAGATTTGGGGGAATATTTGCAATCACCGTCCCTACCTAGGCAAACCTGATATAAAAAATTTAATGTCAGGCAGCCCTGGTGGCGCAGCGGTTTGGCCCCGCCTGCGGCCCGGGGTGTGATCCTGGAGACCCGGAATGGAGTCCCACATCGGGCTCCCTGCGTGGAGCCTGCCTCTCCCTCTGCCTGTGTCTCTGACTCTCTCTCTCTGTGTCTATGAATAAATAAAATCTTTAAAAAAAATTTAATATCATCACTAGGTTATGGTTGTTATACCACTGCCCCAAATAACATATGAAAGTCAATTAAGATTATATGTAACAAGGATCCCTATATCAAAGTCAGCTTGGACACTCTGTCCTAATTTATTTTATGTAAATAAGATGCAAATTACTTGAGTAAAAGTAATTAAGAGCACCAGCATCTCAATTTTTCTGAATCATATGTTGCGATTGTTAAATTTTCTAAGTAGCATTTAGTGAAACAAAAAGCTGACAGGAACAGTTTTAAACTAAAGTAATACTAGTTTGGGGATAGGAAAAAAAAAACATTGCTGATCATAAAAATAACTACTGAATATATGCATTAAAAATATCTTTCTTAGGACAGTGTGATTGGAATAAGCTCATGCAAACGTCACCTTTCCAGATAAAACTATATTCTAAGTATCCCCGAGCAATGTCTGTAGTGTACTCTAACTCTACACAAATATAGCATCTACTCATTTGTACTGCAATCAATTTAATTCTAATCTTCCCCCCTCCTAAAGGATACACTAAAAAAGGGGGAGAGAAGAAGTGGGAGGGAAGGAGAAAGACAGAGAATTAAAAAGAGCAACCACAAATAAAACAGTAGATTAAGGGAACTTCATTTCAAAAATCGAAATGATGCCCTAGGACCATGACTACCAGAAGCACATACACACACAGATATCATTATATATATATTTATATATATATATATATTATTTTTCTCCTCCTAGATCTTTAAATATGCTGGATAAGTTTGTAGATACTAAGATTAGATGTGATTTTTACCCCAAATATACAGGGTGCCTCAGGTATGTATTAGACAGTATATTTTTACTTCCACAAAGACTATGAAATTGCTCTACGCCTGGGACAATGTGCAACTCTATGATGCTTAGCAGACTATATAGCCACATAATTGCCCATTTTCACTGCTTCCAATGAGGCCTGACAGCTCACCAATTTATTACAGTGGCAGATGACTAGAAAAGAAAGTTCTCGTTTTCTAACTTCTTTTCAGAAAAGATTTCCTGAAAACTCAGGATTGAAAAAAAAAAGAGGTTTATGAATAATGGAACACACTGCTACACTCAAGCAGGTTTTATATCCTTGCAATATTCCTATCACATGGAACAAGGTCCCAAAGTTGCAAAAAAAAAAAAAAAAAAGCAATGCATTTAATAACTCCTTAAAGTAATCACAAAAGTAATAAATATGAAAAATCATTTCTAATTACCTCTGTTGAGTGACGCTGAACTGTTTATATCTCCAGTAATGAAGGAAGACTCTGACTGCTTTCGGACCGTGTCATTCCACATTCTACGAATTCGGCTCTGGATGGGGGAAAGGGAAAATAGGAAATGAACTCACCAGGCAGTGAATTTTCACACAAATCATTCTTTTTCTTTCTGTCATAGTTATATGAGACCTTTGTTTCTGGCATCTGGCAAATATATAACTTTTACATTCTTGCAGTACAGTAGCACAAGGACAGAAACTAAATTCACCATAATAATTGGTTCTCATTAAGTGTATTCCTAAATGCTTATACCAAAAATAATTGTAACTATGAAAAAGCAATAAATGTAACGTACTATACCAATTTACCCATGTTGAGGATATATAGACATGTACTCTAGACAGTTAGAATTTAATAATTTTAGTTTCCAAAGTGAAACAAATTATTTTCATTGTAACTTTTATGGGAATGGGGTATTTAAATATGTATTAAATTGTCAGTTTTATTAACAAAAGATTTAGTCTAAGAATTCAGAAACTTGCAAGGAAGAAAAAGTTTGGTAAGAAAAGAACAGAGTATTATTAAAAAGCTATTGAACTTAACATTTTCCATATATTTTGTAAGACCAGTGTAATATTACAGGTTACAGATGATTTTTGACTTTTCTTTCGTTTGAAGGAGATAAAGGAAGTCGATTCACCCTTATTTATTTCTTCACAGTAGGTAGTTTTATAGAGAATCAAAAATTCTTTTTTTAAAAAAAGATTTTATTTATTCATGAGAGACACAGAGAGACACAGAGAAAGGAAGGGAGAGGCAGAGAGAGAAGCAGGTTCCATGCAGGGAGCCCAATGTGGGACTCGATCCTGGGTCTCCAGGATCACACCCTGGGCCAATGGTGGTGCTAAACCCAAAAATTCTTACATTATGATTTACATTCTCAAATTCAGTTTTCTAAGTGTTAGATAATTGAAGAAGGTGGTGTAGTATTTTTCCATTTTGAGGGGAGGAGATTTTTTCTGGTTTATTATTCTGCTATTTTATTGATTTTAGGGAACAAAAAAGTATTCACAATCCTGTGAAGAGGTAACAAAATATTTTCAGCTTTTCTAAGGAAGAAATAGTTTTAAGAACTATTATTACTAGTAGTGTTAGTGGCAAAACCCTGCCCACAAATGGGTCATGCTCCAAATATATTTAAACTCCTTACCTAATCTTAAAATATTAGAAAACTTGTTTTATAACTATTAGGACATGTTAATTCTTCAGAAATATTGTCTATATTGTTTTATAGGCAGCAGAGACATCCACACACACATAGAGAATAAAACTCTTAGATTAAAGAATTAGAGGGGTGCCTGGCTGGCTCAGTGGGGAGAACACGTGACTCTTGATCTCAGGTTCATGAGTTTAAGCCCCATATTGGATACGGATCCTATTTAAAAGACACAAAATAAAATAGATTAAAATTGTTTTTAATTAAAAAAAAAAAGAATAAGAAAACTAGTGCAGGATTATAGATCTTGAGCACTTGAGAAATGTTTCTATGGAAAAGTACTTCACAACTTGAAACTGGGGATCCCTGGGTGGCTTAGCGGTTGAGTGCCTGCCTTCAGCCCAGGGTGTGATCCTGAGGTCCTGGGACTGAGTCCCACGTCAGGATCCCTGCATGGAGCCTGCTTCTCTCTCTGCCTGTGTCTCTGCCTCTCTCTCTCTGTACGTCTCTCATGAATAAATAAATAAAATCTTTAAAAACAAAACAAAACAATACTTGAAACTGAAATCCTGGGAACAATTCTCTCTCACCTGTTTAATTAATTAATTAATTACAAATAGTAATTACCCTCTACTGCATGCTACTAGATTAGTTAAGTGATAGACGCAACAAATTATCACAAAAATAAGCACCGACATAAATAAGATGCTCAAAAATCTCCATAGAACCATTAATTATTATAGCTGAAAACTATGAACCCAAATGACTGTCAATGGTAGGATGGATATATAGAACAGTATACTACAATAACAATAAAAAAGCAACATAGCCTCCTGAAACAACATAGATGTCTTAATAAAGAAAGAAAGTAGAAGAGAATATGTACTAGAGGATTTCATGTGAATAAGTATCAAACACATGCGAAAGAAAATGCACTGTTAAAACTTAAGATGGGGGTTACGTTAGAGGTGAATGATGGAGAAATGTTCAAAGAGTTTCTGAGGTACTCCCAACATTCTAATATTTGACCCATGGAGGGGAAATAAATCACCATGCATACACCTATATTTTATGTCCTTTTGTTAATTTTGTTATACCTCATAATTTAAAAAGTTTAAGGCACATAATGAGGAGATATGTCCTTGCCTAGGAAATCCGTGAGCACCACCTGAAGAAGTGACACCCGAACAGATTTGATGGAATTTTGATCCTTTTTAGGTGACATTTACATGAGCTTCTCCCATGACCTCATCTTCTGTTAGTCTCCCCAACCTGGGCTTGCCACACTGGTCCTCTTGCCATTCCTTAACAAGCCAAGCACGCTTCTGCCTTAGGCTTGGTACAATTGTTTCCTCTGTCTAACGCGTTCTTCTCCCAGACACATGTATGAATAACTCCATCTCTTTATTTTTTTGCTCAAATATTTTCTCCTTAAAGAGACCTAGCTTGTTCTTCTACTCCCCCACCTAACCGTGCTATTTTCTTCTGTAGTCATTATCACCTTATACATGAACTAGAATTACAATGTATTTATTTCTTATATGTAAATATAATGTCTAATATGTCTAATGCCTGCATTAGATTTGAGGCCCTAGAAAAAGAGAAAATTTGTCTTTTTTGTTTATTGGTTTATCACACCATGAAATAATACCTGGTATATTATAAATATTATATGTATGCATACATAAAACATGTATTTTATATGTAAAATGTATATCTTATATATGTCAAATCTTTAAATATTTCAATTAATTCTTTCTATATTCTAGGCTTTACACTATGGCACTTTCATTTATTCATTCACTGAAATTTCACAAGAACTCCTTGAAGCAAATACTCTTATTCATCTGAAAACTAAGGTTCAGAAGTTAATTAGCACGTTCAATGTCACAGATCTAATAAGTGACAAAATCTACATCTGAATCCACTCAACTGGTTCCTGATCTAGGAGGTTAACAACTTACTACTCTATATCAAATAACAGTTGAATAGAGAAAGGAAAAAAAAGATAAAATATTGCAGGCAGAGGAAAAGTATACATTATATAGCACAGAGCCAACACTTAAACGTTCATGGAATGAAGTAGGATGATATGAGGATGAAAAAAGTCACAGAATACTATACACAATAATATACTACTTTAAAAAAGGATTTAAAAAGTAATATTAAACTTTTTTTGGAGATGGAGAAACTATTAGAATAGGTCAAGGAAATGAAGAACAAAAGTTTTTTGGTTGCAGGCACAGGGAAGGGAAGGGAAAATCTATGGAAAATGTTCAGTTCCTGAGTTCAATGTTTTCACAGGTATTCATTTTATTATTATGCTTCATAATTTAACAGATATTACACACATTGTTTTATGTTTCAAATAGCATATAATAAATGTAAATACATCTACAAAGTCAATAAAACAAATAAAAAATAAATGACAGAACAATTAAAGAAAGTCACAGTGGGAAGGACAATATTTTAATCCATAGTTTTTATAAACACACATAAACACAAACCAATCCTATATATATATATGTCTGTGAATATCTGTGTGATTATGGTGGTTACTAAGCTTTTTTAAAATCTTTTTTTTTTGATTTATGATAGTCACAGAGAGAGAGGGAGGGGGTCAGAGACATAGGCAGAGGGAGAAGCAGGCTCCATGCACCGGGAGCCCGACGTGGGATTTGACCCAGGTCTCCAGGATCATGCCCTGGGCCAAAGGCAGGTGCTAAACTGCTGCGCCACCCAGGGATCCCCAGTTACTAAGCTTTTATAAGTGATTATTTGCACCAGGAAGTAGGTATGGGGGAGCAACAGGTGGAAAGGATTTTCTTTTTATTCTTGCCAATCACACTCCTCCATTTTCTACGTGGAAGCCACATGATCTGTATTATATGTGGATGATCTCCCTGGCCACTTCCTTTTCTAAATCATCTCATAGGCTTTCTAAAGTAATCGAAATAAAATCTAAATTTGCATACACTTACAAACTATTATTGATCCATCTCTAGCCTTCTCCTTTGTCTTCCTCACCCATTCACTTTCATCCATTTAGCCAATGACATTCTTTCCATTCCTGAGTTTGTAAGTCCTCCCCAACTTAAGGGCTTTGCATTAGAGTTCTCTCACCTGGAACTCTTCCCCTGAATTCCTTCCTGTCATTCAGAATCTTGGTGTCAATATAATATCTTGGTGTCATCTTCCAAAATAATCTTTCTCCAGCACTTAATCCAAGTAGCCACCTGGGCTTTCTGTATCAAATCACTACATTTGGATCTCTACCAGCTTTCATACTTTGGTATTTTCTGTTGGTTTGTAAATAAATTTTCTGTCTTCCACAACTAAGATGAAAGCTCTAGATCACAGGGGAAGTTGTCTTTTAATCAGTGTACCTCCATAGCTTAGAAGTCTGCCGTTATATAGGGGATATTCAAACTTTCTTAGTGAAAAATAAAAAATATAGTGATTGTTATTTTACAAGTACTCTGTTATGGAAAAGACATCCATAGTTCCAAAATTTTATCTTAATATCAGTATTTTAGACTATGGAAGGTCATACTTAATATGAAATACATTATTTTTACTAAACAGACTGGATTTAAGTAACTATTACTTTATGTAGCGTTGGACTGTCATAGTTGATCAGAATTAGTATTATATTAAGTATAAGAAAACAATGTAAGGGTTTTTTTTTCCTAAGACTAGAATTGTGATACGAGAACTATAACACTGAAGAAAAAATATGATAGAGTTTAAAAATTTATATCTGAAATTATATTCTGTAATAATGACACTAATAAGTGATGGCTGCTCCAGTTTCTCAAGTACTTACAATTTGTTTTCAGTGTTTTGAATATATTATTTCAAACTTCCTAACAACATAAGAAATAAATATTATTACCACTATTTTACGGATGAAAAATCTGAGTGTCAATGATATTAGGTAACTTGTTTTGTGTCATGGCTGGAACATGCCAAAGCTAGAATTCAAACCAAGGGCTATCCACACAGCAAGCTTATGATTATTCTATTAACCTGAATTGCTCTTTTAGCTTAGAATTACTGCTAAACATTACACAATGTTTTTGTAAAATAATACATAAATTCCCAAATAGGATTGTTTCATTAATGGCATTTGACAAATGACTACGGGATGGTGGCTGATGAGCTTGGCTATATGAAAAGCATGTAGGAATAATGACATACACGATCTTAGCAATTTCAATTTAGAAGTTGTGGAAAAGATTATTACAAAAAGGGAGGTAAGGATTATCAGTTTGAAAATAAACATGTAGAATCTAAGAGCCTCATGTCAGAAGCATCATCCAGGTGTACCCTACAGTTATATGATACTTCAGATTTCTAATTGGCCAATTTAGTAGTCCTACACTTAGAAATCTCAGCCCACAAAAAGTGAAACAGCTAATATGCAACTCTTTTTTGTAACATCACTAAGTTAAAGAAATAATAAGTACAATTCAAATTATTAATAATTGTTTATTATATGTAGTTATAAGTTTCATGTCTATTATGATAATTTGTGGTTGCTAATTTAAGTGTTAATAGTTGGAAAGTTTGACAGTTACACATTAGTTTTAAATTTTTAGTTGGAAATGTTAGATGAAAAGATTAGATGTGGTTTTACTCGTAAGATAAAAGGGAACTCCATCAGTTTTAGGAGAGTGTTTCTTTATGAGAACATGTTCATAATATTTCATTTATGAGTCGTTCAAGTTCTAGTTACGGGCATGCGACTGTCCAGTCTGAAGTGAATGTGTTTGAGAGAATGGTATGTTAAGTTTGTAAATGATTTAAAGTTTTATTTAATTTTCTAGGCATATAAATGGAATTCTTGGAACATTTAATCTATTAGGTTTACAACACACGCATTGAACAAAGAACATCTGAAGTAATCTTTCTTATTTTATACAAAATTACTGAACTTACAAAAAATTAAGATTTATAAATCAAACTAAAAGGGTTAAGAAAAACTAAGTTTCTGATTCACACCTTTATCAATTTGAAGTTAAGTGTTCTTTAGAAATCAATTGACAACACTGATAATATGATTGTTTTTCCCCTTGGATCAGGAACTCTTCAAAATTTTAGTTGGCTAGTTTGAACTCAGACTCACTCATAGCCCGCATAACCCTGCCTTTTATTTGACTGGCTCATTTCAGCACCATCAAGTTGCTGAAATTTCTACCTAATGATCTTTGTGCTAACACCATGGGTTGGGAAAAATGGGAGGTTATTTGAAAGTTGCTTGAAAGTTTACAGCTTCCCAAGTGACAGTCGATGTTGCAGATACATCAAGTGCTGGATAGTGGCAGGCCGCCAATGTTGCTGCTATGGTGTCCCTCAGTGTCCTGAATTGTCTTCAACTTATCAGCATTTAATGAGTAAGGACTGTTTCACTAAACATACCATTTAATAAGTACATATTTTCAGTATGCAATAAGAGAGTTACTACACTGGTTAAAAGAGAAAATTCCCTTAATCATATATATAAAATATTCTCTTAAAATTGGTGGGTAAAGTACCAACTCCCTTTCTTCATCTTCTATGTCTATTCAACTAGGAAAAATTTGAAATCATTAATTACTATGCAAACTGAGACCCTAAGTTTCATAATTTTATTGCAATGTGGTTTTTGAAATTTTTGTCATCATCATTCCTGTTTAAGACACTGAAACAATAAAACAACAACAAATTTGATGTTTTAAATGCTTGGGATAGAAAATAGTTCTGATCAAGAAAGGACAACAACTCACGACTGAATATAGGTAAGAGATATTTCATTTTAATGAAAAACTATTTACCTGTGAGCCTGTGGAGTAGCGTCCAGGAGTTCGAGAACCAGATGTTTTCCCTGAGCCAATGGAACTCTCTGTACTTTTGCCACTACAACAATGTGTTCGCAGGCATTTCCCATACTCTTTTCGTACCTAGCCAATTAAATATTAACTTCTGTTAGAACATATTTCATTTCAGCTGAGAACTATGGTATAAAATGTACGTGAGTTTCATTTTTAGATAATTAATATAATTATTTCCTTGCCCTACAGATACAAGAAAGTCTGCTCAGCATATATTTTACAATATAAAATGATATTCAAGCCACCAAGCTTAAAATTTTGCATAACTGGAGCCTTTTAAAATATGCACACGCGCACACACACATGCCTAATCATGCTAAAATGCTACTACCTTGTAGTTCAAAAAATAAAAACTTGACACCCTGTGTTTAGTCTCGTAAATTTGATTTGAAGTAGCCTATTGGTGCAATTGTTCTTTGAACAGAGGTCTAGTGAGAAAGCTACAGAGAAATGAGGGGATGGAGAAGGGAGAGACAGGAAGAGAAAAGAGAAAAAGAATGTTTAAACACAGAAAAAAGGAATGTGTTGGGCCAAGAATGTCTTTTCAATTTATATTTCTTTAAGTATATTTCTCTTAAAAGAGGTCAAATTAGTAACTTTAGAAGATAAAATTCAAAATATTTTTATTCTCTCAAATTAGTTCTATTCAGTAATCACAGATTGCTTTCCTTTATTAAATTCTTATCTTGTTTGTAAATAAGATCACAGGGAAAAAAGGAGATAAACATCTTTTAGTTGATGTTTTCAATCAGGAAAACACATCAACAATTTCTGGGAAAACTTTTATCCCGTTTAGAATGTTTATTACTGCCTCTTTAATCAAACAAGAGGTACAAAAATAAACAGGAAATGCCCTAAATCATACTTCTGCTATCCACAACAACAAAAATAATCCCCAGTTCTGTCTTCATCAATTAAAAACACATTCTGGGACATTTTATTCGTTATACATTCCAAATTTATGATTATGAAATAACACAGTATATATAGTTATTCTTAGCTTTTTACATACTGAATTCACATGAGTTCATTCTTTCCACAATCTGTGACAGTGTAATATCCCAATGTAATTGTATTTAAAGCTAAGTTATAAGTATATGCTTTTTTGAGGGACATTATTTAGAATCAAAAGCAAAGAAATAAGAGTGTCAATGATATATAAATACTAGCATTCAAAACTAAGTGATTATATCTTAATATTAGAAAGTTCTTTCTGGGCAGCCCTGGTGGCACACCGGTTTAGTGCCACCTGCAGCCCAGGGCATGATCCTGGAGACCCTGGATCGAGTCCCGGGTCGGGCTCTCTGTATGATGCTTGCTTCTCCCTCTGCCTGTGTCTCTGCCTCTCTCTCTCTGTCTCTATGAATAAATAAATAAAATCTTTAAAAAAAATAAAGTTCTTTCTGTCAGAGATGTAGCAGAATCAAAGATAGAATACGTTCAAGTTTGTTTGAAGAATTCACATTTATTAAATGTTTATTTTGTGATAGGAACAACAATATAATACAGGTGAATCAAAGCATGGAGGAAGGAGGGCTTGCTGCCACTAGGTAGGGGGACCCAGGAAGGCTTCTCAGAGAAGAGGGTTTCTGAAAGAATCTTCAAAAGATAGGTTGGAATCTGTCAGGTTAGAGAATGTTGTTGAAAGAAAGGACAGACAAGATGGACAAAGGCAACCTAGGTATTTGTGAAGAGTGTGGGCAACCTTTGAGGACTTTCTCTGCCTTATGTGAAAAAATCCAGCTCTCACAGGTACTCTATCATCAGAAAGCTCCTTCTAAGAGGCCACATTTCTAACATTAATATGTAAACATTATTATTAAAGTAATCTATTAAATTATCCCTTTCTCTGTATCTGGAAAAAATAAGAACAAATGCTTTAATTAGAATTTGAGAAAGCTTAAAATAATCTCTACCCAAAGGTAAGCACTATCAATTGCAGTTTCATTTTAGTCTTGAATTAATGAAGTATCTCCAAAAACCTAAACTTTGATCATAACCTACGTCCTCCCACATTGTTTTTCTTAGTGTACTCAACAAGTGTATTTTTCTTTTTAGAAAAGAAAGTGGTTTTTAATTAAGCAATTTAAACCTAAACAAATATTTTAGGAGGGAGGGAGAGAGAAAGAAAGAGAAAGAGCCACTCCCATACCCATTACAAAGGCAGCAGTATTATATACGCCACAGGAATTCATCATGGACTATTTACATTTTCCAACAAAGACTAAATATTTTGAACTGGTTATATAAACAACTGGCAAACCAAGATATCTAGTGATGCTAAGTTCCATTTTAAGGTATATTACTTACTGAATCTTTACTGCCTTAATGTTTCTATTTCTGTTTAGTTTTGAAGCACTAAGCATGTATTTTAAAAAGAAAAAAAGCTAAATAAAAGGGACTATGTCTACGAAATATTTTTCTTTAGGTTACAATAAAAGTTACTTATTTTTTCAATCACTTGCATAGTCTAATCCACTATTTCAAATGATACTTCATCTTACCACTATCAGATATGGTACCTTATTATTTTAACATTGTTCCAGAATATAGAAGATGGGAAAAGAAGTATACTTTACCAATGGAATATTTCTTTTATACTCTCAGATCAGAAATAAAATAATTACAATACTCTCTGGGGTTTATAATCAAGTGCATAACAAAAGAAAAAGTGATAACTTTAACATCACCAGTAGAAATACTGGTATGAGTCCTATCATGAGACTTTGAATAGGACTGATAACTCAAAGTTTGATTTTTGTTAAGGAGTTGAATCAATGAACAAATAACCCTTTAAGGCAAAATATCTCAATAATGTAATATTTCATATTTCTTTAATCAAAACATTTGAGCAACTACATCAGCATGAACACATTATTGAAATTCAATCAGATGGCTTAAGAGAAACTTCTTAAGAAACTTAATATTGTTAAA
The DNA here is from genome assembly GCF_018345385.1 of Vulpes lagopus. Taxonomy (NCBI): domain Eukaryota; kingdom Metazoa; phylum Chordata; class Mammalia; order Carnivora; family Canidae; genus Vulpes; species Vulpes lagopus. The sequence goes on along the minus strand of NC_054835.1, from coordinate 75,626,446 downwards.
ATGTTCATATTACCCAAAGCCATCTATAGAGTCAATGCAGTCCCTCAAAATTCCAATGGAATTTTTCACAGATATGGGAAAAAATCCTAAGATTTGTACAGAACCACTCTCCCACCCCCACCCCTCCACAATAGCCAAAGTAATCTTGAAAAAACAGAGCTAGGGACATCATACTTCTTGCTTTAAAACTATATTACAAAGGTGTAATAATCAAAACAGCATAGTGGTGGTATAAAAATGGACACACAGATGAAGAGAACAGAATTAGGCCAGAAATAAATGCAGGCATTTACTGTCAACTAACATTTCACAAGGGAGCCAAGAATACTTGATAGGAAAAGGACAATCTCTCCAATAAATAGTTTAAAAACTATTATACTTTAATACTATTAAAATATAAATAATCTATATAATCTAAAAACTATTATACTATAAAAATATTATACAAAAAAAAAACTAGATAACTACGTGCAGAAGAATGAAATTGGATCCCATCTTACACTACTCAAAAAATTTAGCTAAAATAAAATATAGGGGAAAATTTCCTGGACACTGGTCTTGGCAATGAGTTTTTGGACATGACATCACAAACAAAAGCAACAGAAGCAAAAATTAGTAAGTGGGACTATGTCAAACTAAAAAGTTTCTGCAGAGCAAAATAATCAACAAAATGAAAGAGCAATCTACAGAATTAAATTTGCAAATTATATTTTTGTAAGGGGTTCACATCCAAAATATATAAAGAATTCATATAACTCAATAGCAGAAAAACAAGAATCCAATTAAAAATGGACAGAGCAAATTAATAGATATTCTGCTTTTTTAAAGATTTTTATTTATTTATTCATGAGAAGCACAGAGACAGAAAGGCAGAGACACAGGCAGAGGTGCCATGCAGGGAGCCCAACATGGGACTCGATCCCAGGACTCCAGGATCACACCCTGGGCTGAAGGTAGACGCTCAACCGCTGAGCCACCCAGGCATCCCAGTAGACATTCTTCTTAAAAAAACATAAAAAAGACCAACAGAAAAAGATGTTCAACTTCAGGGATCAGGGAAATGCCCAGCAGAACCACAAAAAGATAACACCTCACATCTGTTAGAATGTCTATCATCAAGAAGACCAGAGGAAAAAAGAAAAAGAAAACAAGAGATAATAAGTGTTGGTGAGGATGTGGAGAGAAGAGAGCCCCTATGCACTGTTGGTGGGAATATAAAGTAGTATGGCGTTTCCTCAAAAAAAAAAAAAACAGGAACAGAACTACCATATGATGCAGCAATCTCACTTCTGGGTATATATATCTGGGAAATGAAATCAGAATCCCAAAGAGGTATCTGCATTCGCATATTGATTGCAGCATTATTCATAATAGCCAAGGCATGGAAAAAACCCACGTGTTCACCAATGGGTGAATAGATAAAGAAGATGTGGTACATACCAACAATGGAATATTGTTCAGCCACGAAAAGAGGAAATCCTGCCATTTGTGACACAATGGATAGATCCTGAGGGCATTTATGCTTGGTGGAATAAGTCACGTAGGGAAGGACAAATACTGTATGATACCCATATGTGCAAAGAACTGAACTGATAGAAACAGAATAGAATGGTAGTCATCCAAGGTTGGGGTGGAGGAAATGGAAGATGTTGGTTAAAGGATACAAACTTCCAGCTAATAGAAGAATCAGTTCTGGAGAACTAATGTACAGGATGATAATTATTATGGTAAACAAATCTGTATTATAAACTTGAAAGTTGCTAAGAAAGATCTTAAATGTTTTCACCAGAAAAAAAGAAATGGTAATCATGTGAGTTGATGGAAACATTAGCTAACACTAGGGTGGTACTCATTTTATAATAAATGTGTATAAAAATAACACACTATGTGCCTTAAACTTACACAATATTATATCTCATTGATATTTCAATTTAAGTAAAAGGATAAAAGAAAAATCTCCTAAGACATTTCTGCAATTTAAAACAAAATTATCTGTTTTGTTTTAAAGTTTTTTTTTTAATTTATTTATTCACAGAGACACAGCTAGAGAGAGAGGCAGAGACACAGGCAGAGGCAGAAGCAGGCTCCATGCAGGGAGCCCAATGTGGGACTCGATTCCGGGTCTCCAGGATCATGCCCTGGGCTGCAGGCGGCCCTAAACCGTTGCACCACCAGGGCTGCCCTGTTTTGTTTGTTTTGTAGGGGAAAAGGTAAACAATTCCACAATTCTCTGATGTTGGGCCATGTTCCTGATAGTAAATAAAAATGCCACCCAAATTGGAAAATTCAAAATATAAAATGGATGAAAGAATAATATGATTATTACTTATTATTATAAATGATAAGAGAAAGCTTCTAAACAGGGGCTGATAATTTTTTTCATGAAGGGCCAGATAGTCAATATTCAGGCTTTGTCAACAAAAAGGCACTGAAAAGGATGCTGTTTCTGTACTTAACTTAAAGTTTTAAATGTAACCACTTAAAAATATAAAAGCCATTCTCGGGTGATTGTAAAAAATTAAAGGCAGCTGGACATATTTGACCCATGAGCTATTGTTTGCTGAAATCTGTTCTAATGAATCACAAAATTGACCTTGATGACATATTTTTTTAAATTTCACTTATGTTAAATATACTAAAAACTCTAGACTTGCTTTAGGATTCTAAGATTTAATATCCTTTCCTGTATATCAAATGCAATTCCTACTTATACCGGTGATATATATTTTTATGATAAAAATAATCATTGAGAAAATCCTAAAAGATATTGGCTAATAAAAATACTCAAAATCAAAATAATTAATGCATAAAGTAAAAAAAAAATGTTTTCTGGTTTAAAGAAAATTTCTATATAACATTAAAATTTAAAATTTTGTTAGTCTCAATTTGTAGCTAATGAATAAAATAAAGATAATAGGTAAATCTGGTTCACTACATTTGAAGATGTTAAAACTGCTTATGATAGTCCAATATTCCCTTATTTACACATACAAATGCTACCTTTTTCCTTAATCTATAATTTGCTCCCATCTTTTTACATATATTTCTTGTGACAATCAGCTATGTCTTTCCTCTATCAATATCTAGAAAATTCTCCCAAGTGCTTAGTCTCCCTGACTTCTCTGAAATATTTTAAAATACTGGCTGGCTGCTGTCTACGTCTGGACATTTTCTCCTATCTTTAATTCAGCATGTCATCTTGAGGCTGATTCTGCTCCTTGGACACTTCTTTTTTCCATATCTATTCCTAGTCATTATTCACAAGTCCTACTCTTTACATTCCTCAAGTGTGGTAGACTGCTGTTTTATCTCATCTTCCTGAGATTTAAAAAATAAAAAAAAAGCTAGACTATGTTTTCTAGTCTTCCTTACAGTTTAGGTAGTACCATCGATGGTATCTTATCTGTCGGAAGGTGAGTAGAAGTGATGTAAGCCTCTTTCAGACCTTTTACACAAGACCCTCTCTTTCTCAGACTGCTTGCTTAATGTCAATGCTCAAGGCAACTGTGGAAATCATATACCCAGGTTGATTGAGACTTCATCAGCCTGTGTCCCTCCATGAGGTACCACCACCATTTGGGCCATCAGTAAAAAATAAATAAATAAATATTTTTGCAACTGCAATTTTAGGATGTGCACTAAATATTTGGGAAGGTTCATCTATTGTAATATCTCTTTTCTAAATTAATTCTAATCCAATAGATCAAAATCCACCCATTCCCTTATACTCTTTTTACTTTTCTGTAAACTACATTTATAGGTCTGAGTCATCATTACTATTCTAGCCTTATTTATGACTATGTTAATATAATACACTTTTCATATGTACCACCACACACAACTGAAACAGAATACAACCGGACTCATCTTGACAAGTAGACACCATCTCAAGTTTTGATTTAGGTCCCATCAATCTCTCAAACCAAAAATCACAGACATAGATATCTTCGCTCTTTCTATGTTTTGCTTTGTTTTCCAAAGAAAAATTTCAGGTATTGTTACTTTCTTAGAAGAAATTTTCACATTTTGACATTTCCTTTTCAGAGCCCACCTCTCAATATCTCATAATTATTTTTATTACCTCCACGTTACACATGAAGAAACTGGGGCATGAGCAGGTTAATTAACTTGCCCAAAGTCACATATGCTGTTAAGTAGAGAAACTAGGATTTAGACCCAGACTTTCTTGGCTCAGGGGTCTATGTGATTGGAACCATAATGATCACATTTTTAATAGAATTAAAATGTATAAGATGAGAAAATCAATCTTGAGATTTCTAAAAAAATGCAATGGAAGTATTTAGTGGCTAAATTTAACTTTGAAAATGAATATTTTAGGTCCTTGTAAACGTAAAAAAATCACAAAAATAGAGCAGCATGAAAAATTAAATATTGCATTATAATTATCCAACTCACAGATTTTATAAAAGATGCTTTTAAAGAAAAGAAGTACAAAGATCATTACTAAGTACTTTGCTGTTCATTTAAAAAAACACAAATGTTCTCATAATGATAAACATTCATATTTTCCAGCATATACAAACTTATTTTTAAAGAAAAACAGAAAAATATATATTTCCTATGCCATATATATATGGCATATATATATGTATATATATTATCTCCATCCTACAGCTCCATAACATCTTAGAAAAGCTATTTCTGATACACAAATTCCATGTGTCTGCCAATAAAAATATTAAAGACTATAAGGTCAAGCCTACAAGAGTATAATTTTTGTTCACCATCCAAATTAGAAAATATTTTGCTTTTTTTTTTTTTGCTACTAAACATATTCACCAACTATTATGCTTCTGTTCTGTGTCTTTTGTCTTACTATTAAAAAATAAAATTAATGAAGTAACACATTTATTTCAGAGACCAAAACATCAAGAATGACTTATATTATGGTTGCTTTGTTAACATGAGATATATGTCATTTATTCTTAAATAGAGAATTTTTGCTTACCTTCTTTTGTAGGACACAATGGAAAATGAATATAAACATTCCCTGTAGAGAATTGAATATGGTGAAGAGATACGCCATGATGACTGTGCTTTCATTAATATACATGAGTCCGAAGGCCCAGGTCAATCCTAATAGGCAGAGAAGAGCTATTGCACCTATTACCCATGACCTGTAGAGAGAAAAGAAAATTAAGGGTTATCAAATGATTGGTCTTTAATTACCACAGTCATATATCAACAATACTGACACTGAAAAAAATGTTACGGTAAGTTTTATTGACAGAAAATGTAAGACAGGTGGTATAAGTACTTTAAGATTTTAATGGGGACTACAAGTTTTCAAACTTGAGGAGATATACATGAATGAGAATGTTATGAACACAGAAATTCATTTAAGCAAAAGCAGATTTGTACTATTAAATTATTCATGTATTTGCAGCACATATGCAAATGATATGGAGATGTAATTATGGTGAATGGCAAGGGGGAAAAAGTCTATACAGCTATGTTAGTTTCCACTGGCCTCATTGTTATAATAATATGTTTGATTGGACTCTCTCCATTAGTGCTTCACCTGATACACTTTTGCCCCATTTTTCCAAATTTCCTCTTTTTCCATAAAAATTTTAGTGTTTACTGACAAAAGCAGAGCTTGTATTAAAGGAAACAGTATATGGAATATATGTATGAATTTTAAAAGTTCTATTTGTCTAATTCTACAGTTATGTAAAACACGTGCGACACAGTGGGTGGGAAAAATTGTTCCAATCTGTATCATAATCCTCATTGTTTCAGCCTTTGGATTGCTGTCTTCTAGGTTAAGTGGGATGAGACTTTGAAAATCAGGCAACTGGCAGCTTTGTTGAAAAGAAGTTTAAGAGCTCAGGGTGCCTTCATCTCTTTGAAGGGTCTGTAAACTCGAAGGAGAAAATGAAGCTGAGAATGGGATGGAGTGGTATGAACAAAGTAGGCTAGAATGGAAGACAATTCTCACTCTCACTCCATTCCCTTAGTTTCTTCCAGCTGCCATTCACAATAGTAATAATATATCAGTGGGTGACAGAAGTCCATATATTTGTGGCCGTGTGTTATGTATTTGCTATCAACATAAAAATGAATCTTTCCAATAAATGGGAATCCAGTAAGTGAAAATGGAATCCTTCTCAACTCCTCTCAAAGTATATAGGAGAATAGGACCAAACCAGCCTAGATCTCTATATACTCATGAACCCACCCTCTTCTTTCCCAGCACACCTTCCTTGAACAGAGTAAATGTTTCTTTTCAGCCGACTATACTCTTCCACTTGCATTGTCTAAGGAAGCGATATTTATGGGGATTGAAACTTTGCAAAATGAAGCAGTTAAAAAAAAAACCACACGTATTTACCAAATCTGAAGCTGGGTTGAGTAAAGTTTTCAGAGAGAACTACGTCTTAAGAAAGATATGGTCCCAAAGTAGTCAATTAGTATTAATGTCTTGTTAAAATTAGTCATGACTATTTACTATTTTTCTTCTACAACCCTCAGCTACTATATTTCATATGGAAATATCCCCTAAATTTAACATGTTCAATTTAAAACATTAACATTATTGAATAAGAATCCCTAAAGTAGGCTTGCCATTGTATGTGACATGTTTACTTATATGAATCAGAAAACATCTTAGATATTAATATTTTAGTTTATAATTAAATTGAAAAATATGGGAACTCTCAAGGTAAAGCTCTCAGCTTCTTACAGGCGTTGGAAAAAGGAAAAATGGAAAGAATACCATTAAATCAAGGCAAAATTGCTATTTCAATTTAGAAATAAAATGATACAATAAAATACTCAAGACAGCTAGTATCTACTAGAAAACACATGATGGGCCCAAGAGTTAACGATATAGAACTACAATGAGCCCAATTTGTAAAGAAAAAAAATAAGCAAGAGCATGAAGAAATAAGTGAAATGTCACTGGAGAAAGTGAAAACAAAGGACTCTTCACCAGAAGAACAAACTGAAAGTCTATAGTAAGGTCACCCATTAGGTTGCCCCAATCTTAAGTATATTGTGGCAGGACACAAAATTTTAAAATGTACAGAAGAAAAGAGCCCAAATATCAACATTTGAGTTTACTCTTATGAGATTAGTACAGACTTGTAGCTTTGTTTTAGAAATTTAAAAGGTAGACTCATAAACAGGTGATATGTGTCAAAATTGAAAGAGGTAATTTTGTGTCCAAAAAATTGAATTTTTGAAGGAGGTATTTTTTCCCTTTTTGGATATTTAAAATAGAAATTCATTAATATCCATTGCAATTGGGTAGCTTTGTACTTCTAAGATCATTTTGAAGATACACGGCTAAACCACAAAATAATTTTAGATGAGCGATGTCCAAACAAACAACAGAGATGGCGACATATGCAGCACAGAGGAACACATCACAATGAAAGGAGAAAGCTATTAAAAGCGAAACAAGTCTGTACCACATGAAGTTGCTATGACTGTGGCACTGATTTCAGGTGATATCCAATTAAAAGAGGTGAAGCAGAATTTGTTTTTGGCAATACACCTGCAGCATATTTATCCTGCATACAAGTTGTATGCCTGAGTATTTTCCTGCACAGTTTGCTCTTCTGCCTCAAAGTGAATGACAGAAGCTCTAATGATTTTTCAGTACTGATCTGACAGCTGGTTCATGGGACCACACTGATAAATGGAATTTATCAGCCATTCAGGTCATTCTTACTTGATGAAGGGTCTGTTATCCTCATAGCTAAAGAATGCATAGACATAAAGACAAGAACACCAACATTAGCATTTTATGACAAAAGATTTCATATGAAAAATATTCTCCTGGTCCCCAAAGGCCTCTGTACCCCACCTCCCTAAAAGGCATCATTAACCTTCCCTTTATATCCAGAAGGTAAATCCTAAAATGACCACGAGAACTTACATAACAAGGAATAAAATCAATTTTACAATACTGCAATATCCCTTATGAGGCTAAAAAAATTCCATTTTTTCATCATGTGTTCATATTACTTGTGACTTGACAGAGACATTTATTTCTTAGAGATCGCATTTCTCTAGAGAATGAGAAATCTTATGAGCAATCTGGAAAAGGCTTGGGGGTATACTTAAAATGACAGATTTCATGTCACCTAAAGGTATCCTGATTCTGTAATATTAGTAGGTAAGATTACTTAATTATGGACAGTACGTTTCTAAGTAATTTTAACTTGCAGATGATTGACCTGAGTTAAATTTGAACACTACAGCCCTTTGAAAATAATCGATCCTGACTACTTTAAAATTCTTTCTGTTAGTGTACTAGGAAAGAAATCTGAATCATCTTTAGTAGTAATAGAAGCAAACATACAGCACCTGTTCATTATCACTTATATTAACTTATTTTTTTTGTATCATTCCAATAAAATAAGATCGCGGTGCCAAATTAGTGAAGATAACTTAGGGAACCTTTTGGATCATCTTTTTATAAACAGTCTGTTCAATGACTTGTGATAGAACAGAAAAGAAGAGAAACTGTTCTTTTCTCTTATCTCCTGCTGGGGACAATAGTTTCCAATATTACAAATACACAAATAAGGCTCTCGGACCCCAAATGTGACATATTTTTGCCTAACGAGAACTACTGAAGTAAGACTTCACTCTACAAAATGATGGAAGAGTAAAGAATGGAGGGAGAGCCTGGGATTTAAAACCAGTTTGCCTGCAATTCATATCCTAAATCAGCCACTTAACTAGCTAAAGGCAAAAATTAATTAACGTATGGTTGGGTCAGTTCATACCACTATAAAATGGTGATGATTATATGCAGGTTTCTTGTGATAATAAAATTATATATTATGCATAAAGTGCTCAGAACAGTGCCTGACACATTTTATATACGGTAAATATGATATTGTTATTATTAGACTAAAGCTAGAGTAAAGTCACATTGAAAATATACAATCTCTCACCCAAAGAAAAAAACACCAAATAATAGATGTTGAGTAGTTAAATTCATTTGAGGACATTTCAGGAGCAATATTATGCAGCAAAATAAATGTGGCAGAAATAGGTTTGTAAATGGAGCAGAGAATGACTAACTGTGCTGTCTAATACGGTGACTACTGGCCCATGGGTTTATTTAAATTTAAATTCTTTAAAATGAAATAAAGTTTAAAATTCAGTTCCCTAGTCACACTAGTGACATTACCAGCACTCAAAAGCTCCAGTAGCTGCCATATTGGACAGTGCAGTTCTAGAACATTTCTGGGTTCACAGAAAGTTCTACTGGACATTGAGGGACTAGGACATTCAAAGAGCGTCATAAGCCAGAAAATGGAATTCCAAGTGATATTTAAATAATGCCATGGATGTGTGAAAGGTAAACAGAGAAGAAGAATTTCTAAGAATTGATCGTTTTTAACAGTTGCGAACTGTTCCTAGAAAGAAAATCTTGTACTTGGATCAATATTGAAAAGTTATAGAGCATAATCATGTGATATTTATTCCATTATATGCATTCCCATTGCATCAGTATATTCCATCTGTGATTCCAAGTTCTTGACTGGAACAACCATTTCTACTTTTATTTGTATAGTAGGGTATCAAGTAAAGAAAGTTTCAAAGGTTAGCAGATAGGAACATATGCAAACATGCTACACAGAATTGTACTGAACTAGCCAAATGTTTCAAAAATAAAATACAAAACTTGCACTGTAATCGCTGGAGTGAGATGTTTTCCCATTACTGTGATATATCAAAAAAGGGTACAATTCACCAGTTTTTGTTGGCAATTATGGGAAAGCACCAGTTGTTCCACTCAATAACAAAGACTGTAATTCCAGCTTCACTTACAGTTAGCTATAGCCATGCATTCAAGGAGTGTCCACTGGGATGTGAACAGAAGTAAACTGTGACATTTCTGGGTCTTGCCAATTAAAGGTTTGGAATTGGGCTTCCCTTGGCCATTTTTTCCTCCCCCTTTGCTAGCAGAAAATGACAAAAGAGCCTCAGACCCAGAAATGGAAGCTGTTTTTTGACATGGAGCCACTACGTATTAGATTTAAGCCACGTTTATGTCACAAATTTAAGCCACTAGATTTTAGGGTGTTTCTTTTACAGTGGCTTAGCCTGTGCAATAATTAATGAAGCATGTAATTTGTATCTTTTAGCTATAAGAATTACCAGCTCATATTTAATATAGAAATCCATGCTAACGGACAGAGAACCATTCATTAATTTTGTTTCCAGATTATCATAAATAACACACAATAATTCCAAATCTGAAGATCACTGAAGATTACCTATAATATGTCAGTGGCTTCCGTCATTTTGTCTGATATTTTGTTGGCTTAGAGGATCTAGTTTTACAAAATCTCTCCACTATATTCAAGTTAAATTGATAATAATGTTGCCACCAGTTATGGTGGCAAAGTTATAGACTTATTGATTCACTTAAAAAATATATCTACAGAACTAGTCCCAAAGCTGAATAATTTTCATTCTGACTTACCAATGAAAGTCTATTGAAATAAAATCTCATTCCAGGTTGTATGACTAAAACAATTTCACTACAGGTATTTTAAGATTTTATAAAAATATGGACACAAGGTCTCAGATGCTCTTGGCAGATGTTAACAGAAACTTTCAGGTTATCCTGTGAAGTGGTGACTTTCTGAAAACGAAGTAAAATACTTTGTACATACAATTTTTAAGGAACAAATAGAAAAAAGAGCCTCATTTCTTTAGCAAATACATTTTCCTTTGTCAAACATTTTATCTTCTTTCTTTCAAATAACATCTAAAATTGAAAGCTTTAAATATTAATATCATAAAATTATCTTAAAAAGTGATCATTAGAATCAAGATCAGAATTTTTAGGGATCTCTGCATAAAGTAACAATATTTGTGCATATATTCATATATTCTGTAAAATTTCAAAGTACACAAGAGGGCTACTAAAATCTAGCCCAATGGAAACTTAGCTCAAAGTTCATCTTCAGGAGGATAGATCTGTCAGCCAAAACATTAACTTATACATACTAATACTGTGATATAAAGGTTCATAATATAGTTTATCAATGTAGACAGATGATGAATGGATAGAAACAACATGAATGAATCAAGTTAGTTATAGGATATTCTTTCTCTGATTTCAAGAGTTCAAAATAGAGTATTGTGTTTGGAAATAATTGTTAAAGGAAATATCTAAAATTCCCATTCGTCCAATGAAAACTTTCATAAGCTCAGATGGTGTAAAGCAATGAAGTAGTTGCATTAATTAATATGTAAAATTTTTTGAGCACTCCTAGATCCTAAATATGAATGTATTCTGGTATCCTCTGGAATTGTTGGGTAGTTAGCTAATTATTGTTGGTAATTGAACTGTAAGTTTAATAGTGAGAAAAAGAGCTATCGAAGTATATATAGATATCCTGATTAGCACCCCAATATTGCCAGGTTCAGTATGCAGCTAATTTACTTTCTCTGGAATAAAACTAATTATTATCAAAGGAATAAAGATATTTCCCTTTGAATTTGGTTTGGGTTACCATAAGAATGATAAAGATAATGTCAGCGAATTTCTCAAGGTAAAATGTGTTTCATTTTTCATAGAAGAAAAAGGAATGATAAATACTTCTGCAGAAGGCTTTCCCTATTGTCCCTTTTAATCAGTTCCTAACTGAGGTCGAAGAGGATTCAGTTCCCCATGTTCTAAAAGGAGCTATTTCTGCAACCCAACTAATGGACCACTAATGGAAGTGGTCTTTGAGACACTACTTTGCAAAACTACCAATCCAGGGGGCCCAGTCCTAAAAGCAGAATTGGAAAGACAAGACCTGTTAGGACTACAGTGTTCACAGACCAAATGAAATAGTGGAAAGAGGAAGGAAAGTAACACCTTCACTTGAACTAATTTTCTAGCAACAAATGTTAGCCAGAGGAAGAATGTTTTAAAAAGGGTATGTTATTCAAGTTTTAAATTGATCAGACACCTAAAAACCAGAATACCCTGGCCAAGTTGCGACATCTAAGACAACATTAAGAGATCTGCTACCCAGTGGTTAAGGAATATTTAAGAACATAGCTCAAAGAGTAGTGAACAGAGAAAGATCCAAGTATTTCATGCTTATACCTCATTTTGTTAAAAATGGTTAATCAATTAGTAACACGTAGGATAAAAATCACGACAGCTTTATATTTCTTTTAAATGTATTTTATGTTAGTGGGACTATACTACCCTAGAATTACATCCAATTCCCTCTCATACCCACTATAGGAAAATGAAAGAAAAGTTACTCAGCATATAACTCAATATTTCTGAGTAAAATATGAATAATGTTTCATTATGGTCATACATTTAAGTCACTAAGTATTAAAGATATAAAAAATTCTTAGAAAAATATGAAAGTCATATAACATAAATGTAGAAATCATCAACAGCAGAGAAGATTATTATATTTCAACTATGTATTTTATTGCTATTAAAGTATTACTACTAAAAGCTATAGTGCATCATTTTTTCATTCGAAATTTGTTAAGAGAATGAAATGAACCAAATAAATAAAAATAAATAACTCAGAATATATCCTGAACATTTTCATTCCTATGCCTCAATGTCCCTATAACAATATTACAGATTCGAGAGCATATACCAACATTAAATTTTTAATCACAGATTTCACATTGCTGATGAATTGGGTAAGTCTGAAATTAAGCAGAATTGAGTATAATAAATCAGGATCAATAAATATTAAATAAATGATTTATAAAACTTTAATTATATTATCTTCACAACTCAATGTTATGCAAATTTTTATAACTCAATATAATATGGTCAAATAATTCATTTATATATGAAAGAACTTAAGGATATCAATTATGAGAATGAATAATGAACTATTTATATTATATATAGACAGCTACAGTCTTACTACAATTTAGTGTCTCCATCTATTAGATTTATAAAAATGACTTGGTAGGTTTCACACATATATCAAATTTTGGAATCCTATTTTGAAAACAAATAATATCACCCTATGATAATTTATTATTTTTAACATATCAAAGATAGTATAGGTTTTCCCCACTATCCAAGAGTATTCCTATGAAACCTTTCTTAAGTTCAGATGGCGTAAAGCAATGAAGTAGTTGCATTAATTAATATGTAAAATTTTTTGAGCATTCCTAGGTCCCCAAATAATTTCTCTTGGGCTTTTCTTTTTCTTTTTTCTTTAGGGTTTACTTATTAAAAAAAAAAAAAGTCTGTACCCAATGTGGGACTTGAACTCACAACCCCGAGATCAAGAGTTGCATCTTTTTCTGACTGAGCCAGCCAGGCATCCCACTCTTAGGCTTTTCTGATACCTTAGGACACATCTTGCTAACAGATGCACAAAATAAACTGAGATACAGCACAGATGTTCACAGACACAAGGCAAAGCTATGGTGACTTGATGCTGAGATGCTGAGTATAGTTCCCAGGGAAGGAGCCTGGCAACACCACTCTTGTTATTCCGGATGTGCACTGCTACTGTAACAGTTCTAACACTGCTTCTGAATGCTATTTTCGCTTTTTGCCTTTTTTTCCCCATAAAAGTAAATATCCTCTTCACGTTTTTTTCAGTTAGCGAAAACAGTTACCAATGTAGGCCTTTCGCAAAAGTGAAGTGGCTTAATGAAAACTTTTGAAAAGTGGATATATCTGTATATCACAGAAACTGAAAGCTTGGGCTTTTGAAGCAGCTTGCCCGAGTGTGAATGCCAGCCGAGCCTTATAGTAACACGGCAACCTTCAGCTAACTTTTTAACCTGTCTGATCCTCACATTCCTCATCTGTGAAATAGGGATAAATACAGAACTTTTTTCATAGGGCTGTTGTGTATATTAAATAAAAGGTCTTGGCACTCATTAACATACCAAAAATGCAAATATACAAAATTTTAATATACAAAAATACTATATAAATATTTGCTGTTATAATTACTATTGTATACCAACCTTCTGACCTCAAAAAAGGGGTTAGGTCTCCTTTTAAGTGTCTTGGAAATTCTTATATTAAATAGAAATCCAAAAAGGAAGAAGGATTCACTGACTCTTTTTGAAATGATCCCTAATTTTACCTTTAAAAAGCCTCTGTTCGAACAATGTTTCATTTAAAGTTTTCTTTAGGCTTAGTAAATGCTATGAATTTTTACATTCTCATTGAAATGGGGTATATCCGATTCCTAATGGACATTAAAGTAGAGACCCAGAGTTCTCTGAATTACATAAGACAGCTGAATTTAGTTCATAAATATGTATCCTCGGTGTCAAAAAGTACACTAAGGAAAGGCAAAGTCTCACTAACTGAAAACACTTGAATATAAAGAATATTTATTATGATTCACGTAAAATCATATGTGATACGTTCATGAAAATTCATTAAGAGATATATGTTCTAAACTTGGACTTCATTAATATTTTTATGATTCTTTGAAAATTTTAAACCTTGAAGAGGAATGATAAAATAAATATCTATATAAAGAGAAATTTATATTTCTTTCCTTTTTTTTCATATGAAACGTTCACAAATATGCATGTCATCCTTGTACAAGGGACCTGCTCATCTTCTCTGTATCCTTCCAATTTTAGTATATGTGCTGCTGGAGCAAGCACCATATCTTTTTTCAATAATTTTTATCTTGTAATCAGTGAAAACTGTGGCTTAAATCAGTAATATCCCAAGATCCAAAAAATATTAGCAACAAGTTGAAATCTTTTATTTACTGATACTTATAATTAAAACCACAAGGTTTCCTGGTTTACTATCTGAGGGCCAATGTTTTTTGGACTCACACAGATTCTTAGAACTTACTCTTTAGAACCTGTGACTATGGGGCTGATCACATTTGGTCACTGCAATGCAAGGAGATGAAATTCTTTAAAGAGTATATTACATACTTGCAGGATTTCTTTTTTCAACTTAGAAGATGCACAAACTGTTTTTTGGTTAAGTAAAATAACTCAGTAAATTAATAACTTTTCTGTATTCTTGCCAAAAGTGTTTGACAGGTTGAATTGCTCTTATACTTTTTTTCGTACCATATAATATCATCACCTCTTGTTTTAACAACTTGTAGTAGAAACATTCATCATATCCCTTCTATGAATAAACACCTATTTATAAACTGCTTGTAAGAACAACTAAAACAAAACAAAAAAAAGCACAACTGAGTATTTAAAACATGTCTGTACTTACTAAAGATTCCAATAAATGGAACCAAGGGAGGCACTGAAATACAACAGAAAGCAGACAAGTTTTATTTAATTGTGGACAAGTAAGGTAATCTTCATAAGCTTTAGTTTACTCACCACCATGATGAGCAAAATAACCTCTCACTAGGATCTTTTTCAGAGTTAAATGAAACCAAGAAAATACTAGTCTATGGCTCCTAGGTTATCCGTTAGTAAGATCTATTGTTGCAAAGCACTCTGAATTCTTGAATTTTTCATTCATGTGGAACAGGGAAAGTCTTGTGGTAAAGAAGATGACGAAGTCGCCCCATAGAGACAGTGCACGAGAGCTAGTTACTTGGTTAGTGAGTAGGTCTAATTAATGACCTGAGATCTCTACCACATCTTACTCTTAATAAGATGTTGTTGTTTCCGATTAAACTTGTTACCAGGAATCTAATCTTAAAATTAGTCAATGAGAAAAAAAGTTAAGCAATAGAATAAATAAATCCAATTTTTCAGATATATAAAATGTCCAAATAGCAAAGTAAGAAATCTTAACTCGTTTACATTTTAGGCCAGAGGGTAGCTTCAGTTAAGCACCAAGAATCAACATCAATCAGAATGTTTTCTCTGATAATAATGAAATTAAGTTAGAAATCAAAAACTGAAATATGCATACATACACATGACCAATCTATACATCTGTTGCTACATCCAAAACATTTTACAAACAAGTTCTGTCTGATATTCAAGCAACAATAATTCCTTTCTCATTTAGGTTAAGTCTAAACAGAAAAGAAGGAAAACTTCAAGACTATTATAACTTAGCAGGTAAGGAGAGTTTAAGAGAATAAAAAACAAATTGTAAAAACATATTACTTAAGAACTTCCATAAATATCCTAAAGAAGCTATTAAATAGCAACATCTAATAGTGCATCAACATCATGATCCATTGAGATTTACCACAGGATGGAAAGGAATACATTAAAAGAATTAAAAAAAAAAACAATTCTGAAAAAAAAAATACGTGAAAGAATAATAAAAGCTATGAGTCGGTAAGGCAATTTTGAAAGACACAATCAAAATCAGAAACCTCGCTCTCCCACATACAAAGAAAGTTCTGGCAATAATATGGTCCCTGTAGCAGAACAAAGTGTATGTCCATGGAATAGAAGGGAGCACAGAAATAAAATTTCAATATAGGATAGTGTGGCAGCACACATGTGGTGGAAAAAGATGGATTACTTAGCAAATGATGCTGGAAATGTGGCTCATTAGATAAAGAATTCAAAATGCCCTCCAAAGACCTCCAAAGTACACATTGTGGAGGAAAAAGTTAATGGTTTAAGTGTATGTATTCCTTGGTAACAACGGTAAAATTAATAGAGACATGACAGACTGGGCAGGGACACACACAATGGCAAAAGCGTTCAAACTGTGTAGCAGCAAGTCAAGGAGAAGGTGCACAGGAAAGCTAACAGGAAAAATAGGAAAACATTACAACTTATTTTTTTATTTTTATTTTTTTTAAATGCGCAAGATTTTTTTTAAGATTTTATTTACTTATTCATGAGAGACACAGAGAGAGAGGCAGAGACACAGGCAGAGGGAGAAGCAGGCTCCATGCAGGGAGCCTGACCTGGGACTCGATCCCCGGCCTCCAGGATCACAACCTGGGCTGAAGGTGGCGCTAAATCTCTGGGCCACCGGGGCTGCCACAACTTATTCTTTTTTAAAAAAGAAAATCTAGTAGGAACAAATGGGCTTAAATATTTTACTAAGAGGGCTCCCCTGAATATTATTGAAGAGGCTGCCCATGTGCTGTTTCATTCCATTGCACTAATGAAAGTTACTGAATGGCAGATCTGGCAATTGTAGAAACCTTTGTACAGCCAGCTGAGCAGAATGTGGTGCGTTCAAAGAAGGCAGAAAAATCACAACTACAATGGCAATGATGGTTACAGAGAAAATACGCCATCTTTGAGCTACGTCTTGATCTAAGTAATACGTTACTATCCAATGATGTCAATGCTTTTGCTGATAACTTATTAACTTCTCCACTCATGGCTTGTTTTGTCAATCTCATAATTAACCAGTTTTAAATTAGAACCTTAGACTATCAATCTCAGTTCTGGAACTGAGAGGACTTTTCTATTAGCACATGAAAGATCTGATTGAAAATATCAACTTCCATAGAAAACATTCCAGAGTATTCTAAAATGCATACTCAGTGCATAAATAGCACATTTATAAAAGTTCCAGGGACTCTGATGACAGACTTTACTTAAAATACATAATTGTATGTAGTGGAAAAATCCAAACAATTGGGACTCAGCCAAGAGAAAATTAGATTAGGAAATTTTCATGTGTGGACTGAGCAGCTCAAGACACAACATTCTACTATACTGTCTGCACATTTTAATTACAAATTCAATGATTTAATACATAATCCTTTATTTAAAGTAACTATGACTTATATGCTTTCACCACTTTCTAAAATGAGCTACAGGGGAAAAAAATAGCTTTAAAACACATCAACACTCCTGTAAGAAAGTGCTCCTGAAAAATAGGAAAATTAGAAAAATTGAAGTCTGAAAGAGTGTATCTTCTTCCCTCGTTGTTTTTACTTGAGTGAGAGGTATAGCTCTGGAATTAGGGGAATGAAATGCATCCAGAGTATGCTGAGGTTTTCAGTTCACCTGTGTAATCTATGACCCTTGTGGTGATTAATTTGCCAATCAGTGGTCATCAGTTTATTATCTTTAATCATAGGGCATTTTTGTTTCCTTTTATTAATTGGAGTATATTTAAGTAGCCTGAGTTGTGTTCTTAAGATATATGTATCTTGGTATTTTCTAGATATTGGGGAGAATATGAATTTACCTAAGGCAGAGTGTGTAAGCAGTGCTGTCACCCATCTAGGGGGCTTTTCCATCGCCACTGGATAGGGACCCCACTGCTTAAGATGGTAAGTGACAGCAAAAAAGATAGTAAGTAATGACTTTGGACCACAAAAAATGGTTACAGGCTTAGGCCTTCCATTCATTTTAACATTGTTTGGTATATCTCTTAATCAGTCCAACTTCCACCATTTCCTTTCCTCCCCCCAAATTCTATATCCTGTCCTTTGAAACTCACAATCAAATATCAACAAATTCCCCTCCATAGTAAACTTCATCTCTGGGTGGTTTTCACCCAGAAATGGCATCGCCTTCATGCTTTAGGAGAAATTGTCCCCTGTAGGCAGTACTTTCCACACAAAATCAAATATTGGTTCTCTCACAACATTCAGGCAGAAGAAGTGCCATGGCCAGACCATGATTTCTCCTATCAAAAAACCCCCAGCCCCTTTGAGGTTCTTGCCATCAGATGTTTACTACCACTCCAGGCCTCCCATTTTTTTCTGTCTCTTTATGTTTTCACTATACATCTCTCCATTAGTGATCATTCTTTTCCCATGGCCAACCTAGATCCTTTGACTTATTTTCTTACATATCCTTTCAACTTTAATGATTCTAAAAAAAACGCCAACCCTGGATAGGTGGGCATTGCTAGGAAAACAAACAAACAAAATAACAACAACAACAAAAAAAACTAATACACAATCATGATTACTTAAGACATGCTGAATTCGTGATAAGTCTCTTTCTTTCTTCTTTCTCTTCTTTCTTTTTCTTTCTTTCTTTCTTTCTTTCTTTCTCTTTTCTCACTCTTTCTCTTTTCTCCTTTCTTTCTGTCCTTCTCTTTCTTTTTTTTTCTTTTTGAGAAACAGAGCAAGTAAGCATGGGGTGGGATAGGGTGGGGTGGGAGGGGTTTGGGGCAGAGGGAGAGAATCCTAAGCAGGCTCCATACCCAGAACAGAAGCCTACTCAGGGCTTGATATCACCACTCTGAGATCATGACCTGAGCCAAAATCAAGAGTCAGATGCTTAACCGACTGAGCCATCCCATCATCCCAACAACAAATTTCTAATGACACTTAACAATGTCTGACAAGCCAACTATATACTTCCCTAGCACATATGCTTTCCCATTCTTCATAAGGAATAGTTCACATCCTCCTTCAGCCTCAAACTTTCCTCTCATCCTAACCTCTCAGCTGAATGTTGTCACCTATTTCCTTGAAAAAAGGGAAGCAATCTGACAATTGCAAACGCATTGGTGCACTGTACAGGCCTCATAATCTCTTATAGAGCTCCTGAATTTATCTCCCAGCTGCTGCATACTTAGCTGCTAAAGGCTTACCCCCTGTGACATACAGATGATTGTTCTTGGGCACAGAGCTATTATGCCCCTATAGCCAGAAATGCCTGAGAGTTTACATTCCACTCTCACCCCACAGCAAGCCTGTAGTGAATTACTAACAGGTGTGAAGTTCTACAATCCCAGCTCCTTTGCCTCAAGGTTGGAAAGTTCCAAAGAGTAATTTACAGTCCAGAGCTCCCTTTGGGATCAGGGTCAGTCTGAGACTTCACCCAAAATGACAACCTTGCGTGTTTCCTCCTCTTACTATACTACTTCCCCTTACCCCTTACTTACTTTCTTACTGATTTCTCCTGAAAGCATTTCCTTCATAAATTGTTTGAACTGAATCCTTGGCTCAGAGGCTACTTTTAGGAAAACTCTACCAAGAATACTGACAGAAATGTTCTCATCTTTCCAACACCAAATCTGTCAACTATCTTCACCAGTACCTCCACACACTATGTTTCCTCCTATTATAATGAAAGAATTGCCTTTCTTCTTATGAAGCCGACATATCTGCTCATCCTGATATTTCTCAGGACTGTGCTCCTGTAATGATTGTTCTCTCTCATGCTTCATCACTGTCTCTTTCTCTATTGGCTCATTCCCAACAGGAAACATATTTCAGTGTCCCTTACTTTTAAGAAACAAAAATTCTTCTTCCTAGATCTCAGAGATTTTCCAAGAATCTTATTTGTTAATCTCTTCTGAAAAATTTATCAAGAATTTTCTATACTGGGACTTCTGGGTGGCTCAGTGGATGAGCGGCTGCCTTTGGCTCAGGGCATGATCCCAGAGTCTTGGGATCGAGTCCCACATCGGGCTCCCTGCATGGAGCCTGCTTCTCCCTCTGCCTATGTCTCTCTCTCTCTCTCTCTGTATCTCTCATGAATAAATAAATAAAATCTTTAAAAAAAAGAATTTTCTATACTATACTTGCTTACTTCTCATTTTCTTAAAAGCTACTTTATTCAGGAATTCTTTCCCCACAACTCCATAGTACCCCTGTCATTGACAAAGCCATTGGTAACTTTTTCTATCTTATCATACTTGACCATTCAGAAATACTCTACAGTTGACTACTCCCTTCTATTCTTGGCTTCTATGAAATCATGTTATTACATTTACCTTGTTGACTGTACTTTCTGAGTCACCTTTACCAGAACAACATTCTCCTTGGGTGGTTTTATTCAGTAATTCACTTTAAATACCAGTTAGTCTGAAATCTCTATCTCTAATCCTGACAAGACTGCTTTGCCATTAAAACCTCTGACACTGCATTTTGCTAGCATGATTATACTTCATAGCTGAAAATACTGAAATAATCATAGGCTTTTAAAGATGGGGCCCGTGGTGATCATATAATCCAATCAATATTTAGATTTAAAGTTTCATAAGCATGTACTCAATCTAAAATGATGTTTACCGAAAAGAAAATCATCTCTTTTAAAATTAAACACAATTTATTTACAGATGTGCAATGTGAAACGTCAAGTGTATGGTAATGGTTAAGGAAATGGGCCCCCAAATCAGACAGTCCTCTGAAATCCTATTTCTGGCACTAACTAGCTGTGAGGTCTCGAGGTGAGTCAATTACCCTCTTAGAAACTTAGGAGGTTTAGTGCAATGATTAAATTTACACATGGAACGGACTTAGAATTGTGCCTAGCACGTAGTAAAACTTTAACAAATTAGCTATTTGTCTTATTATTTTGCACACCATTACAAATAGACTCGACACAACATCTCAAAATGCTATTTGATCAAGTATAGCAATTACAGTTGATTTAAGAGAACCAGGGAGCATTTATTTTTATTTCAGAACATATGACTAAATTTTTACTTACAGTATGTGACTCAAAATACAATATAGTATTTAACTTAATTTTGCCCACAACATTTTACTTTAAATATTTGAAACTTGAGTTGATTGGATTTGCAGGATAAGTCTTCCAGGACAATATTTATTATTCAAAGTTTCCCACAACAAATTTTCAAAATTAGTAAGTTTTGATTAAGTTTCAGACAAATGTATATACATATATAATCACTGCACCAAAAATATTGCAATTTAAAATATTTTGTGTCATTTTAAAGAAATCCCTATTAGAAAAAAAAAAAAAACAAAACTGATTTCCAGTTGGTTCTGATTATAGTAACCAAGGCAAACTCTTAAAAGCCCAAAGATTATGATACCAATGATGTCTCTTGTATGCTTCATTCAGCCTTTGAAAGTAGTCATATCCTCCGTATAATGCTTTCAAGCACTATGACTTAATCACTGGGTAAAAACTGGCTTATGTATTGAAAAAAATGATCTGCATGGAAGTAATCAAAAAGTGATTCAAATGCTTTTATTTACATTTGGAATGTACAATTCCAAATCTACTCATTCCTTGTATAATTTTTTATAAGCTGAAACTACATTAAAATAAATATATTAAAACTGAATGAAATCATATTTGTGAGTTTTACTCATAGAACATAAGAGTTAATTTTGCAAGATAAAATTAAACAAGATGTTGCTAATTACATGTACTGGTTTTTGAATCTTTATTCAAATATTTAAAATTCAAGGAAAATAAATAGCAATTACATTTTTTAAATGAACAAAAAATATAAAAAATCAGAGTAGGTTTAAAACTTTTTATCCCCAAATAGTAACTAGATTCTCACATTAATTTTTATATGATATATATAAAGCAATTTAAAATACTAGAATGAGCTCTTCCTCACAAAGAATTTGGAGACAAATGAATTACAGTAATTAGATGTTCTCATTTTCATAAGATTTGATTAAATTTTCATTATATAGCTATATACATAGTAGCATACTACTAATAGAAAATTAGACTTGAGTTTTTAAAACTTTTCAGAGGTTAGAAATACAGGATGATGCTCAAAGATGACATTCTTAGACTGTTATGTCACTAACACGTTTATGGACATAACATAGGGCAAGCCATTTTCAATTAAAATTTTTTATAAGTACTATAGTGTTCATCATACTAACTTCAAAAACTCAAAATTACTGTGGTATAACAAAGAATAAATATTTCGTCTTTGTTCCTAGGGCAGTTTCTAAAACTCTTGAAATCTCTTATATAGTGTCTGGATGCTAATGGATAATGGGGGCTGGCAGAGGGAATAAGGAAGGGTGGAGGTGAGTAGAGGGGACAAGTCTAGAGAAAAAGCCATGATTAAAGGGTTGAAAATTTCAGCCCCACTCCCACCTATAACTGCAGCCCCAGTAAGGGGTGGGGGCCCACAGATTGAGTTCTACACTACTGGCCAATGATTAACCAGTCACATTGTTGTAGTGAAAACTCTACTAAAACCCTTAACAGATGCTGCCATTCAAGGAGCTTCAGGGCTGGTGAACACTTTGAAAGGCTGGAGGGTAGATCCCAGAGAACCCATGGAAATTCTACTGACACCTCAATCCCTCATCCTTCCACATATCTTCCATTTGGTTTTTCCTGAGTTGTATCCTTTACAGTAGAGCTACAATTTTAAGTAGAGCACTTTGCTGAGTTCTGTGAGTTGTTCTGGTGAATCACTGGATCTGAGGAGTGATTGTGGGAACTCCTGAATTTGTAGTTCACCAGGCATAAGGGGGATAGCTTATGTAACCCACTTGTGGCTGGCATCCGAGTGGCAGGCAGGGTTATGAAACTGAGTCCTCAACCTGTACGGTTTATTCTAACTGCAGGAGTTAGTGTCAAAATTGAATTTAATTGTTAGAAACTTATTTGGTGTTGGAGAATGGGGTGGGTGGCAGAAAAAAAAAAACCCACATAATTGGTGTCAGAAGTGCTGTCTGAAAATAACATACAAGTGTACAAAAAAGAACATTTTAAATTATACATAATCTTACCACTAAAAGGTCACCATTATTCATTTTATAGTATATTTCCATTCAGTCTTTTTTCTGCATATATAATCAGGTATTTCTGAGAAATAAGGATGTTCATCTTATATTCCAAGAGGTATATTAGCACACAGTTATCTTATAAAGTATGCTTAATAAAATTTCATGATATATAGCTTTGTATTTTATTTCCAGGAAAATAGCTAAATAAAGGATTTTTTAAAAAAGATTTTATTTATTTATTCATGAGAGACACACACAGAGAGAGGCAGAGACACAGGCAGGGGAGAGAAGCAGGTTCCATGCAGGGAACCCGACATGGGACTCGACCCTGGGTCTCCAGGATCACGCCCTGGGCTGAAGGCGGCACTAAACTGCTGAGCCACCCGGGCTGCCCCAAAGATTGTTTTTAAGGGTATCAAAATGCATACCTTGTTATTACTTAAACGAAAAAGAATTTTGTCACTTAGGTAATTTTTATTGATGATTAGTTCTTCTCTATGTAACTTATTTTGCTTCTTAAATTCATGAAATTACACATAAAATTTACTAAATATGTATAAAATATAAAAGATTTGACTTATTTATTTTTTAAAGATTTTATTTCTTCGTGAGAGAGAGACACACACACACACAGAGGCAGAGACATAGGCAGAGGGAGAAATAGCCTAATGCGGAATTCGATCCCAGACCTCTGGCATTATGACCTGAGTCAAAGGCAGATGCTCAACCACTGAGCCACGGAAGCATCCTAACTTGTCCATTCTTACCAGATTAAAAGGAAGAGGCTATAATCTCCATCATGCTTAAATTAACCAATCAATAAAACAAAACCCAAACTCCTTTGACCCTACTTTTAACCTCCATTCTTCACTCTTTTTTTTTTTTTAATTCATGATAGACAGAGAGAGAGAGAGAGAGAAAGAGAGAGAGAGAGAGAGAGAGGCAGAGACACGGGAGGGGGGAGAAGCAGGCTCCATGCCGGAGCTCGACGTGGGACTCGATCCCAGGACTCCAGGATTGTGCCCTGGGCCAAAGGCAGGCGCTAAACCGCTGAGCCACCCAGGGATCCCCTCTTCACTCTTATTTACAGAAAAATACCTGTGGCTTTTTTACATGTGGTTTTTAACTCCTCCCTTACTATTCTCCCCTCAACCCACTTAGAGCGCTAAGGTGTTGTCAATTACTTTGCCAAAACAACTCCTGAATGCACAAGGATCTCCATGTGGTTCAGTGGCCAAATCCAAGTTCCCATTTTAACTGACAGGCTTGATTCACCTAGTTCCCAGGATCTCTAGCCTTCCCACCCCACTGGCTACTCTTTTGAAATCTACTTTGTAGGTTCTGCATTTCCAATATGTCTAAAAGTTAGCGTGATCCAGGGTTACAGTCACTGGCCCTCTTATTGTATGTTTTGACTCTCAATCTCTTTATTTACCCAATACCATGGATTTAAAATAAAATCTTGATCAATTTTCCTAAGATTGCAGCTAGTACCTATACTTCTAAGGTTCAAGGAATGGCCAAGGAGCACCTGTTTATGGGAAACATAGATGGAGCTTAGACCCTTACTGACATCAGTGAACTATTGAGTCAACTCTGGAACCTCCTACATCTGATTTTTTTTGTCCCATTTGTCATGATTTAGGCTGTTATTTTGGGTGAGCATTTGATACTCATATCAGGAGTCATCCTAACAAAAAAATACATCCTAGTGACTAGTGAGGGAAACCAGTCTTGTTGGAATATCACTATCTCAATTTTTTTGCCATCTGTCCATATCACTTTCACTATTTTACTATTATTACATTTTTCCCCATCATCTCACTCTGCTTAATATTTAAAGGAAGTGAATCACAGTGACAAATAAAGAACAGGATTATTTGACATTATAGAAAGTAATAATATATATATTTATATATATAAAATGAAATCAGTATTCAAAAAATAAAACATAAAAAAACTCCATGCAAAATCAAAATAAAACAAACCTGTACACTGATGACTCCAAATTTAAATCTCCAGCATTCATCACTCTAACTGCCTACTCAACATCTACAGTAAGATGTAAGTCTCTCAAACTTAGTTGTCAAAAAAAAAAAAAATCTTTTGACACCCCTAAGGCGTTTTTTCTGCAGTTTTCAACATCTTAGTAATAACAACTCATTCAGTATCCCAAGCCAAAAACTTTGAAATCACAATCCATTCCTTCCTCTGAGAGACTACATAAAATAAATTTGCAAATTCTGTAAGTTCTATCTTCAAAATAAATTCAAAATTTTAGTACTTCTCATTTATTAAAAAAATAATGAATAAAGAATAAAATGCAAAGCCATATTCATATATTAAAAATTAAATAAATGTGACTAATACAGACACAAATATTTACTTGCAATTATTCTCAGATTTCTACCACTCTTTTTTTAATCTTATTTATTTATTCATGAGAGACACAGAGAGAGAGGCAGAGGGAGAAGCAAGCTCCCTGTGGGGGGCCTGAAGTGGGACTGGATCCCAGGACCCTGGGATCATGACCTGAGCCAAAGGCAGATGCTCAACCACTGAGCCACCCAGATGTCCAGATTTCTACCACTATTATAAAAATCTGCACTTATGTACTTTTAGGGAAAAATGAGTTTTATGACTTGAGAAATGTTGGTTTCGTAAAAAAAAAAAATCCATTTACCAAGCTTCCCCCAAGTACAACGGCACATTTCACAGAAGATACAAAGGAAATCTGAGTCCAAGTCACATATAGAAAACAAAGGAGCTGCTAATTTTTATGTTTTTATTATAAAGAAGAATTATTTTTCGTTTAGTCTTTCAGACTTTCTCATCCTTAGACTGCACTGCAAATGACTTTCCTAAATTTGATACAAAACTAATTATTTGGGAGAAAAGTGAAAATATTATTTGATCTCAAGGTATAATGCAAAACAGTTCCAGTGTGCCTATGACAATCATGCTTCAAACTGTTTTTCTCAAATGTCAGCTCCCAGTGTATAAAGTATGCTGAACACAGTGATGCATAAAACACTTGGCTCCTAGGAAGATCATATGGGGATTTAAACGCATTTTAATAAAAAAAAAAAAATAAAGAACTTGACAGAGACCAATACTTTTACATTTCAAAAAACTGAACACTATAGTGTAAAATGCATGATACAATGAGATTGGCAACAACATTTGCAGAATGCACATCTTTGTGAATCTGTGGTGAAAATTCATTTTCCAAATAAGTGCCAAATCAAGGAATGCCTTTACCGTTGGAATTAAGTTAATCAGTAAAGGACTACCTACTACCTACTACCTTAACTTGTTTGAAGCAAATCTAGTGATGTTATAACAACACATGGAACTCCAAACAGTGTTGTTTAGAAGTGTAATCTCTTCAAATATACTTGGATCACTTATGATAATGTTATTGTACATTTCCAGTGATCTTCAACCACAGACCAAGGAAATGGAGGAAGACTGGGAAAAATGAAATAGCAGACAGATGATATTCCTTTCAAAATTTTCTTGAACATTATTTTATCTTATTACAGTGAATTATTTATTTAATCAATTACTAGTTCTACATTTTCTAGAACTAGAGTGCTTATGGTATGGATAGGCTTTAGGAAATTTACCTGATAAAGATTTGGTAAAATACATCTTTAGTATAGTGTGTTGACCCAGGAATCTTTTTACAAGAGAGGTAACAGTTTTTAAACACATCACTAAATATTCAAAATAATTAGAAATTTGTAGAATTTTTATTTGAATTTAGTAGTTTCGGTGGTGTAAGGTAAAGTATGAATAAAATCAATTGCTTGGAGATATAAGCTATTCTTTTTTAAATCTGTACGGACTACTGAACTATACTGAGCTTACTTTTAAAAAACTTAAATTGGTATTTCAACATTCTTATATCACTAGCTAATATTTTGAGAAAAATGAGAAAGAACTAAAAATATTTTCCTAAAAACTCATCCAGAAACTTTGAAGTGGATCAATATTTTTACTAAATACAACTCAGGACTAAATTTGCTATTCTCATAAAGGCTGAAACTCTTTTTTAGGATACTGCTCTGACTACAGCATAAAGATGATGCTTTTTGAAAAGGAGGCTTTCTTTCCTGTGTGTGCCCTTCTCTCTAGCTATATATATATATATATATATATATATATATATATATATATATATATTCATCTTGATATAGTAATACAAAGGAGAAAAAATTAAAGGGTTAAAATATTCTTGTGATACTGCTGCATTTTTCAAGATTACATCAATTTGCTCTTGTCTTTAATTTTTAGATTGCTACCACTCCATAAATAATATAATACTAGTAATCATGTAATAAGGTAACATATTACATTCAAACAGAATGCAATTCTCACTTAACTGTTTCTACCAATATCTAGAAACAGTCCTCAAAGCAAGTTACCTTTAAGAACAGAGTAAGTTATTGTGGATGCTGGTAAGGTAAGTAAGTTATAACATTTTTCTATTCATCCTTGAAGTTATTTAGAGCCTTCTTAGATTTCTTTATGTATGGCCAGTGTCCAAGTTCACTAAGCATACTTCTTTCTCTCTTCTTCAGAACTAACTATAGAATTTGTTGCTTATTAATTAAATGTGCATTTCCTTCCTAGAACCAACTCTTTCATAATTAAGTTTGGCTTAAAATGTATATTACACATTTATATATGTATTAATATAATATATTAATATAATAATATGTATCATCATATATGTATTATATATGATATGTTGTATGTTATATAATTATGTATTATATAATTTATATATAACTATAAATATAAAATATGTACTATGTATAAAATCTATATACTTATTTATAACATATTCTTTTTTTAAAGATTTTATTTATTTATTTAGACAGAGAGAGAGCACAAGCAGGGGGAGTGGCAGGCAGAGGTAGAGGGAGAAGCCGACTCCTCATTGGGGGCAGAGCCCAATGTGGGGCTGGGTCCCAGAACGCCAGGATCATAACCTTAGCTGAAGGCCCGAATAAGCCACCAAGGAGCCCCTATAATGCATATTCTTGCATATTCTTAATGACACCCCATGGTAAACAAGGCCAGTCAAATTCTAATCGGATTTTGATATGAGATGGAACAAATTTCAACATGGAAAGCACCAAGAACTAAAGGCAGCAGTATATTTTCACATAGTAGTTAAAAATAACCAAACCATCTTGTAGGGGCACAAATTATGTGATGTATGCATATTACATATAATTATATTTAATCATCTCAAAACTCTACAAAGTAGATACAATTATCCCCAATTCAGAGGAGATACTGAGAACCATGATGAAACTTGCAAGTTAATAGAACAATTATTACATTGAACAGAAATTCAAACCCAAGTGTCTGACATTCAAGTCATTATTTCCCTCTACCACTATGCCTTCCTTTAGCAAGTAGAGCATTAGGAAGAAGGAAGCAAAGTGAAACTGTTTCTTTAAGCCACCTGACAATATGTTTGCCATCCCAACACTCATGCTAAACCTAAGAGAGACCAGAAATCAGAAAACCTGACTAAGCCAAAATCAGAAATCCAGATGCAGAAGTTTGTCCATGGGAAAGGAGCTAGGGACAGACACAGGGAAGGGAAGCCTAAGTAAACTCCTTGTCCCTCCACATAGGTACCGATTTTCTTTCTTAGCTCTAAAAGCCTCTACCATTACTTTTTACTCTTTAAAGTACCTGTGATGTAAAAAAAAAAAAAAAAAAGTACCTGTGATATATTAAACCAGTAGCAGAAGTAGTTGATAACTATGTAAGCAACACATTTTTATTGTGAAGGTAAAAGTCAAGAGTGCTCTAAATGCTTCTCAAGAATTAGTTTTACATGTCTTAATACTTCGGCAATAATTAGTTGATTCTGTGCTGGTAATAATTCAATAACTGCTATTCATATTTATACATACATGCATATATTCAAAATTAGTTAAGATTTTTGCTATGATTACTGTAAGCTCTAACCTCAACTGGTCTGAAACTCAACCAGAAAATTCAAATGAGTGGAATTACTTTTTTTTCCAAATATAATTGTTTATTTTGAGAAAAAAGAGACAAAGACAAGGAAGCAAACAACAAATAGAAATGTATTTTGAAATTTTTATTACTTTTATAGAAATCTGAGAATTGGCATACCCCATTTCCTTGGTAATTACCTATACTAATTCACTCTATTATTATTTGTTCTGGAGTATATCATTAATACAGTAATGAAATGAGTCAGCATAATGAAAGCTCTAAACTAACACACACACACACACACACACACACGGAAAAATGTGTTTATTTTCAGGACCGTGAAGTAAATTTTGAATTAAAGCATAATTAAATTACTTTTAAAAATAAAAATTATATAAGGGTAAATTGGGAGTCAGTAGAGAAAAGAGAGAGAAAACGAGGCAAAGAGAACCCATCTAGAATGGCCACGGGGCAAATGGCTTAACAACACGCTAAAAAGAAAGGAGACTTAGTGGGGCCGTGTAGGGAGTCTGGACTTCTGTGCAGAGAGTTAACAGGAAGTCACTGAAGTTTTACCCAAGGGAGTTGGATGATGGGATTCACGCTTTTCAAGAGATCACTCTAGATGATGAAGGTAGGGGCAAGAATCAATACGGGGAAAGAAGTCAAAAGACCACTGCAGTGTTTCTGCAGAAGTTGATGGTGGCTTAAAAACTGGTGACAGTGAACACTGGGAGAAGCAAACACATTTTAGATAAAGGAGCGATCTATGTGTGAAAGAGCATGGATAATAAATAAATGAATGAAGGAATCGTTTTAGAAAAACATTGACTTCCAAAGGTCCTTATATGGTGAAATGTTTTCTCAATAAACTGAGCAAGGCAACCCATCTTATTCAGCATTTTACACAAATAAAAAAAAAAAAAAAGAAGGAAACATGACTTTTTTATTTATGTCCTTTTCCATGTACTGAAAAAAGACTTTCCAGATAAATGGTGCTTATGGCTTGAAAATAAATACTCTTACATCACTCGTACACTTAAAAATACATATATAACAAAGACCTTTTTAAATAAAAAGGATGCCGGATTTTGTGAGTTTCCCTAATGTTCAAAATCATTATTACTTTTCTTAAATTCTTCTTTCTCTTCCAATTATGCCCTGTTGATTTCTTCACATGTACTTCTTAAATAGTTAATATATTTTAAAAAAATGAAACGTCCTTTAGATTCTGGGAAGTTTTAAGGAATAGTTTCTTGAGATTTATTTCTTATTTTCTTTCTTCAACATGCCCCTATATCCTGCAGATGGCCACCTTTCTTACTTCATAGAAGAGGGTGAGCAGGAATTCCTCAATTTACTGCCCTGCCCTGATTCCTCCAACATAATCTACAT
Organism: Vulpes lagopus; assembly: GCF_018345385.1. Lineage (NCBI taxonomy): Eukaryota > Metazoa > Chordata > Mammalia > Carnivora > Canidae > Vulpes > Vulpes lagopus. Next base: position 75,595,760 of record NC_054835.1, on the reverse strand, counting down.
CACACCTATTATTTATGTCATCCAGTATCAGTGGAAAAGAGTCCTCCTTGCTAGCTTCCCTTACCTTGGTAGCAAAGTGTCCTTCACGTAATCTAATAGAGTGGAATTGGTTGACTGCTCTTCTGGATCTCATATCCTACAATTCCTCAGGTCACAGCTATAAAAATGATTCCCTTTTCTATGTTTCTAATCACTCTATTACTGGTTCTTCCCCATCAGCCTCTCCAGATTCCTGCTTCTTCCATTTCAAAACCACCCTTTCTAACAATTACTTAGTTTCTCTCCTTGCTTTATTGACTCTTAAAAAAAAAAAAAAAGCATCAAAGGTTGTATATATTCTTCTGCTTGTTTGAAGTTTGGGTATTTCATTATCATGCCCATTTAATTTCATTTTTATGTTTAAGAAATAGTTAATACCATTATTTTAAAGTAAGCTCTATGCCCAGTGTGGGGCTTGAACTCACAACTCCAAGATCAAGAGTCACATGTTCGGCTGACCCTGCCAACCAGGTGTCCCATTATTGTACCCATTTTAAAGAGGACAGGATGGCTCAGCAAGTTTAAATCAACTTCTCCAAGGCTATATAAACTATAAAACAGTTTGGATAGAATTTAAATCAAGATATTCTCAAAGTTTTTACTTGCTTTGTAATATAAAGCTTAATGCCATCAATGTCATTACATATAACTATTGCCTATTATGTGTTTGTTTTTTTAACAACACACATCATAAAGATTTGACCCATATCACTTAAAGAAATACATAGGAATAATTACAGAACAAAGTGACCTTTTAAAACACATGATGACGGTAGTATGTACAGTACCTTTTCCTCCTAATTTTTAACATTATAAAAGTTCTTATGTAAATATAAAAGTATTTACTTCTGATAGTACTTTAAAAACACAACATAAATAGTACCAAAGTATTATGTGCATTTTTGTTTTATACTATAAAATAACAAATACAAAGACATTGTAATTTACACTAAAGGGAGTAAAAGTATAATATGCCTATTTATTTATTTATCCAAATTCAACTTCATCAGGAAAAGATAGTCCAAAGAACCAATACTACAGTTTAGAAGGGCAGTCTAATTGTACATAATCCAACAAAATAATGACTATTACCTCAACTAAGTAACATTAAGAACTACAAAAGTCTACCACACATAGTAGGTAATTCCTAGTAAGCTCCATCACATTATTTTTTCTAATATCTTAGCTATTCTTTTCAATTAAATTAGATGATTCCTTCAACAAAATTAACCATTTAATGTCAATACACTTTTGTCACTAGTCTTTAATGTAATGCTATAAACATTCATTAAGGGCCTACTATGAGTAAGAGACTGTCAGGCACTAAATGTAGAAAGATGGAAAATGGGTGACATAGCTGCTATCTGAGGTAGTTCGAGAAGAATGTTCGAAAAGTCACAGGTGACCTCATGAAACTTCTGAAAGCACATTCATTTAAATAAAGACATTTAACTCAGTTAATACAGAGCGTAGGCAAATTACATACAAATTGCAATTTAATATAGGGTAAGTTAATGACTAACATACATCTCCACGTTACTATCTTTCTCAAATGTCACAGCCTCTGAAGGAACAAGATAAAATTTTTGGTTATACTGAGGAACTAGTTTTCATTTCAGAAAATGTAAATTCGCTTCCTTTTGTGTATATATAAAAGTACTACTAGAGTGGAAAGAATGTGAATATTTTCCTATCTCTGTGTGGCAAGGGGTTTCTGAGCATAGAAAAAAATAGAATTTGGGTTAAATGACAAACCTTGGAAGTTAAAAGATGGCTGAATAGATAGTGACAGACTTTTGGAGTGATTTTCCTCCCAAGAGGAAAATGTTAACATTTCAAAGAGGGTGAAAGCCTGGAGCTATATATTTATACACCATAGGCCTGATTTTACATTAGGGAGTTGAGTTTTGTCTTCTTTTCTCAGAAGGAGAGGAGGGCAGCTGTATAAGAGCTCCTCCACAAATGCCCAGATTAATAATCTTGGGGTTCCTCTCCTGTGGTGTAAAATCTCCCTTTTAAGTACTTGCAGGTGCCACCATCTGACTCTCTTCACATTGCTCCTGAGGGGAAATGGAGCGTCAGGAAACTGATACAGCTATTGGTCCAAGAAACAACAGTCTGCCCAGATACAGAAACTTTGTATTTGCTTTCAGGACAAAATAATAAATGCACATATTAAAATCTTATCGTGTTGCAAATCAGAATTTAGGGAAAATCTTTTTTTTTTTTTTTTAAGACACAGCTTCATTATACTGATTTTCAAGCAGATCAAGTTAGTTACCTCAGCAGTCAATAAATGATCTTATTGAGCAAAGGACAACACACTGATCCTCTTCATTTTGTCACAAGATTTCAATAGAATTAAAAGTTGGGATTATTTAGAGTTCCAAAGTTAGGTTGGCTAAAGAAAACAAGAAGAAAAATCACTTACTTGATATTATCAAGGCAGCCCGATTCAGGTTTCAGAATGGCAGTATGATGAAACATTTTATATAGAGCAATCCCAAGGAAGATTACATTAAGCTGCAATGTAAAAAATACTATTATGTAGCGTAACTGGAATAGAAGAAAAAAATTAAGTCTATTCTCCATAATAGATGAGTTGTTCTGGGAAATTAGCTCTCACTATACTTATAAAGGAATTTGATCATAGATGATTGCCTGGTATTTTAGTAAAGGCAAGAAGCCACTTTAGGGAATTGGGATACCAATGAGTTACACAGTGCTATTATGTGAAAATACATACAAATACAAAATAGCAGCAGTTGGAATGATGCTGTGGAAACTGTAAAGGAACTCAAAGCCAAGTAGATGTTTATATATAAAACACATATATATATATATATGTGTGTGTGTTACTATTTTTACCATCTGAACATGGCCCCAAATTTGTTATTTAGGGATATATTTTGAAATGCTATATTACAAAATCATAATTACTAAAATCAATATATTTTTGAATAGCTAGATCAAAAGGATTATAAAATGGTGGTTAAATTCTAATGCTACAACAAACTAGGATTAAGGTCCAGGAAACTCTTAGCAATACTGTCTTTTCATTGGAAGCAGAGAAGGCATAGAACTTAAAATAAAACAAGATAAAAAGTTCCAGTGTGAATTTCATACATCACATATATGTAAACCACACACTGAATTGCCCTTTGTGACCTGGTTTGTTTCTATGTTCTAAAATTTAGGATTGGTGGGGACTATCAATAATACAGTTCTATAATCCTTTATCAAATCTCAGAAGTCTGAAAAGTGAACATTTTAAGAAATTCATTGTGTAGCAAAAAAGCCTAACCTTACCTAAACCCATTTGGTGGGAAAACCTGATTAGTACTGATGTAAGGCTCTTTTGTCTTTATTCCACTTACTCTTACTTTTCCAATTTTTTTTTCCTGTTGAATTATTACTGTGTTTGGTTTCAGAGTCTTGCCTAGTCCCTACTGTGAGTATTGGTTGATGTGTTTGATTTGGGGCAACTGCTTATTCTCTACTAGGAATATTATATCCTGTGTACTACGTGTACCACATTATCTTTCTGAAGTCTGAAAACTCTGAATTCTAAAATTTACTTGCTTCAAGGGATTTCAGATAGTGAATTATAGATCTGTAACTAATTTCAAATCAAGAGCCCATTTTATTTTAAAAAATGGAGAATAATTTTGTATTATGGAATGATAAGTACATAAATAATACCAAAAACAGAATCTAAATTAGGATAAAAAAAATTGTATTTGAAATCAAGACATTATGCATCTAAAAACACAAGAGGAAGTATGATTCCAGAATGCTTAACTTATTTGTGCCATTTTCAAGTGAAATCCTTTTGCATTTTAAAGTTTTTGAGATTTATACAAAAAACAAAGCTGGAAGGAATAATAAGATATAGTGTCTTGTTTCCAATATCTGATTCCACTCATAGTTCAAATTATCCAAATCAAAAAGAAAGGAAATACATTGTTGTGAAACTTGAAGTCATCACTGTTCAAAAGCCTACAAAACCAAATGGCTTCTGTGGGGCAGGCTCCTAAGGAGCCATGGTACTACATAAGCATTTGCAAATGCATGTTTTCTTCGCCAACATTTTTGATTAAGTATTTTACAATATAAAAGTAGACTCTAATGGGGGTCTAATTGCTTGAGTCATATAGGGTCATATAAGTGGATGCTTTCCCCCAAATAATCTATATAAATCAAAGATAGTCAGTGCAAGGAGAGTGGAAGTTTTATTTCTTGACCTGGGAAACACGCAGTTAATGAGGAGTTCTTACCATAATTATCAAGGTCGCTGGTCCTATAAAGCTCCAAATGAAGTAGGTGTCAAGTCGGAGCCAACATCTGCAATGAAACACAAGGGAGAGAATGCATTCAAGGACTGGGTATGGGCCATACATCAAGAGTGAGCGAGTGACAGAGAAGAATGTGAGCTGCAAAGCATTCCACTGGGAGACAGGAAATATTACATTGCTTGTTCATTTAAATGCTGAATTATGTGCCCAATTTCTGACAGCACTATTGATGGAGTAAGATAATTACTCCTGGAGGAAGCAGGGAAAAAATGGCAGTAGGCCTATTTGCTAAGGCCTTTTGTGTCTGTCATAGAAACCTTAAAAAAAAAAAAAAAAAAAGGAAAAGAGAAAAAGCCATACACAGAGCCATTAAATCGAGTAGCTTTAAGCTATCCTTTTCTCTCCAATTATGGTGCTACATAACCTGTCTATCAGCTGTCAGGCAAAGTGACATTTTCCTGTCAAGAAGATCTGAGGAAATTCAGTACAAAGAAGAAATAAATTTGGTATCAGAAGATTGAAGTTTAATTAGGTTGGGCAGCCAACCTTTGAGAGTTCTTGAGTCTTAAAAAGTGCATTGTTACTGCCAGTGCTTCTGGGGTTGCAAATGATCCTTAGCATCCCGTGAAGTTGATTCATGACCCAAAAGTAAATTATTAATCACTTAATTTCAGTTACATTTAATACTCTCCCAATTCTTAAAGCCTCTGGGAAATTACATTTTCATTTTTCAGGATGACAGGAAGACAAAATGGAAGTGACTAGTTATGAGAAAGATTAATGTTAATTTTGAACAAATTACATTTGATGTTAAAAATCATATCTTGAATTATTTGCCATTTTGCTATATTTGATGTACAATTAAAAAAGAAAACATCTCCAGTGGAAAATATTCAAGAGTGGTCTGCTGGGGGTCTAAAACTGAAAATCCAAAGTATATAAATATTTCTTGATTATTATGAAAATGTTACTTAAACCTCAGAACGAATGGAGTACCAGATATACTATAAAGAAAGGAACTTATCAACGTCCATCAGTAGATGACTGGATCAATAAAACATTCTTCTCTTTGTCTGATGAAATGTTGTAAAATAGTTAAAAGGGAGAAGGTGGATCTTTACATGTCAATAAGATAGATCATGATAACGAAGTGTAATGAAAAAGTAACATGAAGCATCTATGCCATATATGATACGTCATATACCTTTGAACATACAGTTGACCCCTGAACCACTAGAGCTTGAGCTATATGGGTCCACTTACATGTGGATTTTTTTTCTCAGTCAATACAGTACAGTATTGTAAGGGTATTTTCTCTTCCTTAGGATTTTCTTATTAATAATATGTAGTTTCCTTTAGCTTACTTTATTATTATAAGAACGGAATATACATATATATATATATATAACATAAAATACAAGCTGATTGACCATTGACATTATTGGAAGGCTTCTGTCTGGTCAATAGTAAGTAAGTAGTTAAGTTTTAAGGGATCAAAAGTTAGATGTGGATTTTGAACTGCATGGGGTTAGTGCTCATAGCTGTTCAAGCTACATATTAAAAATAATACTCCTATGCTTGAAAGATACACATATGTATTTTTTTTAATTGAAAGGGAGAAAAAAATCAAACTCGTGTTAGTTAGTGGTTGCCTTTCACACGAGAGTGAAAAGCCTAAAAAGTCAACCAAAGGGGCTTAACCATATGTTTTATTTAAATACTTACTGGAAGCGACATGTCAAAATACAGCAGTATAACATTTGAGTGACAGAGGCAGTGATGTTTATTACGTTTTTCTTTTTACTTTTCTGTAACGTTATTTTTTAAAAAAGGTTAAAACCTAGATTCTTAGGCAAAACAAAAATAATCATATACCCTGAAAAACACAATTTTAAAACAACAAATTAGGACTTTCGTCTACTGAGTTAAATATATGTAAACTAATTTCAATAGAAATATAATATTTGTACTCCAAAAAGAACCTGATTACTAGTTCACATTTTTTACATAGGCAGATGATTTCTGTTTATTCAAGATATACATAATAATACTATTTGAAAAAACGCTATTATAGGGAAGAAATCAATACTTAAACTATTAGCTATTAGTTTGAGTAGGTATCTTCCTATTGGTCTGTTGTTCTGAAAATATGGTCATGGAAAGTAAAAGTGTGGTGCTGCTAATAAGCAGAAACAAACTAGAAAATTTAAGTTTGAAATATGAACTATTATCTTCATGCTGACCATAGGCTGGTTTGTTATCACTCTAATAGAAGTGTATCTAAGTGTGGAGGGGGAAGCAGGGGAAATGTTCGAGTCTCTCTTGGTTCTCAACAAAGACAATATTTTCCCTCAAGGTAAGAACAATAAAAGACAAAGCATGGACATTTCCCCAGATTAAAACACACACACACACACACACACACACACACACACACACACACTCCAAGAATGCTGCTGAAATTATAAGATGATACAATACTAATAATAAAATTGAAAATGAACCTTACTAGTATAGCTCCTGTTCTTTAGTAGGTCAAACAAGTTTTTGAGAGCTAATCTGAGAAGCAAAACATTTTCAGCAAATTCTTTTTAAAGGAAAATGTGCTTCAAGAGTTTCTGGAAAATGTTATTTTATAGGTTAAGGGCTTCTTACACAAATAATTTAAAGTATATTATTACAGAGTTTCTTGGACAAGGTAGGGGATTTTAAAATGTTAAATAATCTCACCAAATGTGTTGTTAAAATAATAAGTTATTAAATTTTAGCCTTAAAAAGCTTTTCTTTTTTGAAAACAGTTTCAGCAAATGCTTGGTTAGAAATAAACATGCTTTTGGCATAATGATCATTAAATGTAGAACTGAAATTGCTTTAAAATTTATTATTTTTTATTTTTTAAGAAAATGCTTCAATACCTATTTGGTGTAATAGATTTAAGTTCCCTTTGGAATTGAACAGTGTAAGAGGCAATATGAAACACTTAAAATGTACTGAGTAAATCATCCCTCCAAGAGTGCTGCCTGGGTTTGACTATCTTCTGGAAGGCAGTGTGGCAAAAATCCCTTTTCTAATTCAATTGCCATATGGCCACACCTGCTGTTGTTTTTGGCCACATGCTGGCTTTTGCAGAGCTTTCCACAGTTCCTCTCTTTCCCATTAACTACCTTAAAAGTTTGCCTGATTCCTTCTCTGAGTTCCCTGTGCCAATGTTGAAAGAATGCACCATGGCTTTAAGGTAAAGGACAGTAATACGTGGGGTGTTTATTCCTTGCATGGGCACCTATATCCCACATCATGGTGTTCCATAAGTCTAGGCCATTCAATATCACTTGGATATAGCAAAAATGTTAGAGGAACACATGATTGATTATGTGAAGCACAATAAAGTCCAGCTTGCAAATGGCCAGAGAGACCTGCTATTGGAGGATATAATTTATCTAAAAATTACCTTTATCACTAAAGTAACATTTAATTTGTGAAATCAATAATCTCATAGACCATTCTTGTTAAGTTTTAAGATATGTCAATTTCTTTTTTTAATGAAATTCGGTTATATGAGTACAATTCAAAGAGTGTGTTAATAGCAGTACTTTAATAAAAGAGATGACTTGCAGTTGAAAAACAAGTACATTCTGGCCTCACTAGAGTGCTTATTTGAAGTAATACTGAAAAATCTTCATATATCTTGGAATTCAAAGAAACACTTGTCATGTATCATAAGGCTTGACTTTTTTTTCCACTTGCTTAAATACAAAGATGTCACAAAAAATCTTTTTGTAGCATTTTTTCTTCAAATTGTAAAAGCTGCATTTACTGTTATATATTTGATGAAGTCTTACTACATTAATACAAGTTTATTGATTTACTATTCTAAAGAACTGGTGCTAATCCAAAAGGACGTATTACTACTCTCGTCCAGAATTGTCTTCTAAAATATAAGAAACATTACTGCAAATTAAATAATAAAGTGTTGATATCTGGATCAGTCTTCCTCAAAGATGTCACTTACCAATCCAGCAGGTATCACTTTCATGTTTACTCAGAAAAGAGAAAAATACGATAATGTAACAACTTCATTTCTCAAAACAAGACAACTGAAAACCATACTTCTAAAGCTTATTCTCTTCTATTAAAATACTCACCACTTTATTTTCTCATAATTTAAAAATGTATGGTTCTGTACTTAGAAAAATGGTAAAGCCAATTACCAGACTCTTATTCCAAGTTAGCATGTTTAATATATTGCCATTAAAATGCTTTGGGTCTTTGTATTTTTGTTGCCTGTTTAACTCAAGCTTATCAAAGCAGACATCTGACTATTCGCCAGTTTTCTGAAATAACAGAAGTTAAAAATGGTGTTTGCTTCCTTTTCTATAGGACCCTAAGTCTCAGACTGACTCATCCTTGGTGAGTTTAAATATAGCCAGTAAACAATCTTTGGCTACAACTAGACCATAAAATTTACAAGGCTTAATTATATCAGGTTATGAGAGCTTATATAATACATAATCTTTTTTTCTCTGTAACATATGCAGATCTCTTTATATTTCTGTAACATAGATCTGGCAAAATTGGGAAAGAAAAGAAGGAATAAAGAGTACGGGGACAAGAAAAAAGGAAGAGAAGAGGAATAGGGACAAATATATACTTCAAGCATAGTAACTCTAGTTCCAAGCTTACTGCGTAATATGTTAAGTTCCTTTAATGCCATTTTCATCACAGCACACTCATGCATCTAATCTTGAAATATTTTGTGAGCAAGTACATGAACTGGAAAAAATACTGGCAGAGTGATGCAGGAATGGAACGTGATCAGTGGTAGTCAAGACTAGTATTTGTGGTTCAACTACAGTTTTAGATCTTAGAATTCAAAACTAGATCTCATACATAAAATGCAGGTTATGTTGTCTTCATGTACCCAATATGCTATTTTGTAAAAAAAAAAATGTTTTTCTTCAGCAAAATGCATCCTACATTTTTATGGTTAACTACAAAGGTTAGAAAAGCACTATGTATTTTATTTATTTATTTATTTATTTATTTATTTATTTATTTATTTATTTATTTTTAATTTTTTATTATTTATTTATGATAGTCATACAGAGAGAGACAGGCAGAGACATAGGCAGAGGGAGAAGCAGGCTCCATGCACCGGGAGCCTGACGTGGGATTCGATTCTGGGTCTCCAGGATCGCGCCCTGGGCCAAAGGCAGGCGCCAAACCGCCGCGCCACCCAGGGATCCCTGTATTTTAATTTATTAATACTAAATGTTAGAATAATTCCTACTGTCTCATGTAGCTTAAATTAATTGAGGCAGCAGCATAAGAATTATCATCACTTCTCTATAAATGGATGCTTTTAAAACAATTTATTTTATGACTATAACAATGTTGCTAATCATAAAGTTTGTATTCCTTCATTTGGATCAGCCAAATAATAGTATCAGTAATAATAATAGTTTTAATTTAATAAACATTTATATATGCCAGATACTTTACATACCTGCTTGCTTAAATATATATATATATGCATATATGCACACACAGACACAGACTCATATGTACTTACTCATATATACAAGAACACAGATTCTCAAACTGTAATAGTTTTGCAAGGTGCCATATTAGAGATTGGAAACTGAAACTCAGAAAAACTAACTGATTTACCCATAGCCACATGACTCATAATTAGCAAAGCCAAATTTTATCCTAGTCTACCTGACTCCAAAGTCCCTGGGCCTACTATGTGTTTATCAAAGAAAACAAAGATATGAGTTATAAAGTAAATAAAAGTTCTAGTTTTGTTGACATTTATAAATTCTCAATGAGTAGATGAGAAATTTACATGCTGTATATAAAGCATAGGTTGTTGAAACATGTCTCAAGTGGAAATATTAGATCTTTTAAAATATAAAGTCATCTTAATAAGTTAGTAAAAAATTTGTATTTTAAAACAGCTTTATTGCAATATAATTTATATTAATTTTAAATCATCCACTTAAATATACAATTTGATGTTTTTTGTCTATTTAAAAGTTGTAAAATTATCGAATTTTAGAATATTTTCATGGCACAGAAATGAAACCCTGTACCCACCTAAAGTCACTCCTCCCTTTCTCTACCAAATTCACTTCCAAAGGCTTCCCTACTCTCTCCCCAGTCCTAGCCACCACTATCCTTTTTCTCTCTAAAGGTTTACCTGTTCTGGACATTTTACATATGTGGAATCATACAACATACAGAAGATCTGTTTTCCAAAGTAGCTAGCTACACAATTTTACATTGCCCATGGCGGTACGTGGGGATTCTAATTTGTCTACATCTTCATCAACATGTGCTTTTCTTTTTCTTTTTTTATTGTAACCTTCTAGTGAGTGGAGTTATGATAAAAAGTGATGTCTAAATGTGGCAGTTATACTTCTTTGGTTCCAATATGAACTCAAAATCAACATCAGAACTATTATCTAACTCCTTAACAGAAAAGATTATGCTCAATCCCCAATTCTTATGTATTGTGATAATTTTATGCCTAATCATAGGGTTTCCAGGTGATGAAATGCTGACACAAGAGCCATCAATCTCTAATACACATACACATACACACTCTTGACCTTTAGTAAAAGAACATGTAGACATACCCAGTACTCCCTACACACATAGTGAATAGTCATCTTGATGTATGTCAATGAAAAATATTTCTTCGTTATTTACCCTATTTCCCATCGGCCAGCCTAAAATCAAGGTAATATGGGCAGCCCGGGTGGCTCAGCTGCTTGGAGCCGCCTTCAGCCTAGGGCATGATCCTGGAGACCCAGGATTAAGTTCCACGTTGGGTTCCCTGCATGGAGCCTGCTTCTCCCTCTGCCTGTGTCCCTGCCATTCTCTCTCTCTCTCTGTGTCTCTCATGAATAAGTAAATAAAATCTTTAAAAAAAAAAGTAATAACAGGTTCAATAAGGTAGATGCTTCAAGTCAATGAAATGTTACAAGTGGGAATATTTTACAACATATAATAATATGCTTGGAGAGCTAATCCAAATGAATATATAATTTTCTGTGAGTGGGTTGAAGTGCTTCGAAATTGTGAAATATATTAAATAAACCTGCTGTGCATATAACTTGCAGATACTATCAAGTTCAATGTGTGTTATTGTTTTTGTTTTTTTTTGCTTTTTTTTTGTTTTTTCTTAAGTAAACTCTACCCCAAAGCAGGGCTGGAATTCATGGCCACAAGATCAACAGTCACATGCTCTACTGACTGAGTCAGCCAGGTATCTCCATCCAGTTCAATGCTCTTTGGCTAGGTTCCTTCTTGAATAATACTCTAATCTGGTATTCAAAAAAAATCAATAATCACTTTTCTATCCAAATGATTATCCTGGTTAAATAATGAAGTGGAAACAAAGAAACTGAGGGCAGGGATGCTTTTAACTAGCAGAGAAGACACTACCTCTTTTAGAGTTGTCCTTAAACTAGTGATCTGGAGAGACAAATACAAGACTTAATAGATGATTTATAATAATTTTCAGACCATAAAATTTGATTTCAATTATTTTTAAGACCTTGGTTATGCTTCTAGTACTCAAGGATGTTCTGATTCATTATAAATGTTTATGACCTAATTGACATCTTTTGGAAACCCCTTACTAATTTTTGGGCCCGTATTTTTAAGTCTTGGGCTGTTCCCTGGACTTCATTTCTTTCCAGAGCCTTCCTTCCTCCTGGAACCTACTCCTAATCCTTTTCCAATTTACCCATCCTGTTAACCACTCCTTTTTCCATTATATACTTTGATTGTTAGGAAAGTGGTATAAACTAAAATGTGATTTGCTCTTTAAATAAAAATTAACTGTTAAAGTGGTTTGTATTTTTGGTAATATTAAGGTAATTAAAGTTTACATGAACTAATTAGTTTCAGGTCATAAAATAAAAGTATCTAGCACAGAATTTGTAAATCAGCCATGTTTAAATTATTGTTAAATCAATGCCAGCTTTTATCTTCTGACAGTATCATTTATTGGATAGTTTCACTGAATGTGCATATGAATAAAAGTATAAGAGATACTAAGGGAAGATACAAAAACAGAGATAAAACTGAATAAATGCCCATTGTTAACAGTGCAATTTAGAACTGTGGTCCACTAGCTGAGAGGTTTTTCCTTTTTTCTTTTAAATGATTATCCTGGTCTTCTAATCTAATTTTTTAAATGTCCAATTATTGTGACTAAATGTAATTCTAAGTACATTCTTGAGAATAATGTGAGTACAGATAAAAAGATTTGATTAAACAACATCAGAAAATAATAATAAAATTCTCTTGCAAGCATTGCAAACTAAGCAACTTCTCAAAATTAAATTATGTGTGCTTTGTGTGTATGTGTTTTGTACATAATAATCAGTTCAACAACCCTAACATTTCATAAAAAAACACATCATATTCCATCAGCCAGATGGAATATGATAGTTAACACTATCTGTATCAAAGTAACATTTATTTAACCTACAAAACTAATTTTATTTCTAATTTTATCTCTTTCCATTGACATGATTCTGTAGTTTTTAGAAATGTAAGCTATTATTACTAATATTAAAGGTTTCAGTGATAAAACCTCATTGTCAGTATAATAAAATATAATTAAATACATTAAGAGGAGAGAAAAAGGAAGAATGTTCATTATTATTTGGATTACTATAATACATATCCAATGGTTTTATTCTGGATGTACTCTAAAGTTGCTGAAACTGAAGTAAAAATTTAATAATAACAAAGTTTCAAAAATAAGTGAAGTAGATTTCTAAGACAGAAATATTCATTGTATTGAGCTTAATAAGAATTTACAGAAAAGGGCTGAAAACACATGTCTGAATTCTGACTAATTCCAATTTATTTAAGACTGTGTACTTTATATATTTGTATTAAAAACTCAATGTAGCTTATAAGAGGGTAAAACTAGCAAACAAACAGGCATAAAACAACAGCACAATTTGGGTTAGTAGATTTACATCAGAAAAAGAGTCATGAGATGAACAGGGATCAGGAATGCCATCTAAAGTCAAATAAAAGCAATAGACTATAGTAATAGAGTGTAAAACAACAAAGACAGATTTGATAATAAGGAACAAGATATATAATTCTATATGCAGAAATCCTTCAAGTTGTGTAAAAATTCATTGTTTATATTTTTCTTTCAGAAGGTATCTCGATTAAATTCCTAATGGAAAACATGATCTGTTCATTTTGATTTTTCAAGTAAATACAAATGCCTGACTAATGTTTCTTTTTTAACACCTGCTTCTTCTATGGGCAAAATAGACATTGGATTGGATGCATTCCCAATCGGTAGAAGTTGAACATTTTTTCCAAGTATTCTGAAGGTCTCTCAGTGGACGATTCATTTAAAATGTACAAATGAGACACTAAACAGTCTTTGCCTGCCTGTGATGGAATTTAAAGCAATTTTCCTTATTCTTTTCTCTCCTCTTTCATCTATCCTCCCTTTTCTCTATATCTGCTTTCCTGCTCTTTGTGTTGGGAAAAATCATAATTGTGGAACCGAACTATTATGAAGGCTTATTTTAAATCAGTGCCTGGGAAGTAAATTAGCGTGTATTCCCACACAGTAATAATGTCAGTAAATGAGAGCTTCCAGTTATGGTACAGGAAATTAAAGCAATGATGGCCAAAGCTTGAACAGTCACAAGAGACTTACATATTATTGATTCTAAGGAAAGATAGATTCCTACTATCCAGAAAATGACATCTGTCTCAAAATAAATGACTAAAACACAAAATAAACAAGTTTCAGTCAGTTTAGTAACAAGAAAATTTGCAAATATCTAAAAAGAAAAAAACATAAAATGAGAGCAAATCAGGAACTGTAAGACAGCAAAATGGAATTACCGAAGGAAAATATTTAAATAGTATAAGGTCACAAATAACTGTATCGCTTAATTTAGTATCTTAGATGGGATATGCATTAATTAAAATGTAAAAATCCTATGACCTAAGGGGAGTGATTACTTTGGGTTTCTTTTTAAGGTGATCAAAATGTTTTAAAATTAAATGGTGGTTATGGGTGCATAACACTGTGAATGTACTAATAACTACTGAGGTGTACACTCTAAATACACTCTACTGAGGTGAATTTTGTAGTATGTAAATTATATCAGTAAAAGCATTATTAAAAAAAAAAAACTTCTGATCTACCTAATTTCCCCTCCCCTAAGAGGTCTTTAGAAGCAAACATTTTTCATATTTTTATCTAATTCTAAATTGCTTCACAGTTGTCACTGGTATTCACAAAATGAACTAGATTTGAGCACAATTCATAAAAGTCAGATTAAAAAATAATTACTATTTGTTACATTTAGACAAATGGCTTTTTATAGCCTTCCCTATACTCAAGAAAAAAATTCAGCAAAGGTGAGATGGTCTTCTTTCAATCGTATTATTCATGCCTCTGAACCCATACATATTCCACTTTAACTATGTTCCCAATAATGCTTCTGCTTGTCTTCCCTCCTTATGAATCCTCTCTTCTGGGAAGTGAGCTGCTTTACTGCCAGCATATTCAGGCTGCTGATTGCTGGTGGAAAGTCATGAAATTTGGCTTATTAACTTCTGTACAAATTGATGTTATCTAACCTCATCTGAGCCTTCACTACTGCTTGGAAATCTTTTTATTAATGTCTAATTGGCTCCTTAACACATTTTCCATAGTGCTCATTTCAAAGCTTTTCAAATCTCCTATCCTCTCAACATGACCTCACCTATTCACTCAGCAAAAGTCAGCTTCTTCTACTTGATGGAAAAGTTCTTCCACTTTCAAAATTCATCTTATCTGCACTCATCTCAGAAGAGAGGGGTCATTCTACTTTTCCAAAAACATACTAGTTTAGTGGAAATAAATCTGACTTATTTTATCACACATGTGCCACTATCTAGCTCTATAACCATGGACAAGGCAATTAATTTATCTGGTCCTTGATTTTTTAATCTTTAAAATTAATGTCGTGGAGTAGGTGAATTCCAAAGCCACTTCCGTTATTAAATCAAGATTTTCTTAATTGTAAGTATAATCTTATGCCTTTCTATCCCCCTAGGACCTTTCCCTTTCATTCAGCCTGTCTATATATTAAATGCAAAGAGGTATTACGATATTTTCCCCTCTATTAATCTCCTCCCATCAAATCGATTCTTCCCACCCTAGACATTCTTTGGACTTCATTTTTAAAAATTCTTCTTCATTTCTGTTACTACAAGTTAATCTCTTCACTATTTCTCTATCAAATTTTTTCCCAGTGTAGATAATACTTTAAGACTCTACTTTCTTGCTATTGACTTATCTCTTTGAACCTTCCAATTTGGCTTCCGCTTCCAGCACTGCCAAAATAATTGTTGCAAAGGACAAATAATTTTTCCTCACGCTGATCCTACTTGAATTATCTTTGATATAGAACACTGCCGATGGTGTTCTGAAACACCATCTTGAAACAGGCTTCTCATTCTTTTAAGGCTCCAGTCAACTCTTGTCTTTATTTTTTATTGTCCTGCCTCAAACTATGTCCTAAATGTGGGTATTCATCGCAGATCTATCTTGGTCTTCTTTTGAATCTTTTTTTCTATTGAAACTTTCATTCATTCTCAGAATGCCAACTGTTATATTTATGTGGATTACAAAAATATTTTGCACTGAATTCCTTTCCTTTCTGGACATCTCTACATGTATGTCTCACCAATTTGAATGTATACTGAAAATAAAATTCATCACTATAACACGACACTCACCTAGAAAAACGGGGGTGGGGTGGGGGAGAAAAATAAGCTGCCCCTGCTCCTATTGTCTCTCTTTCTGTTAATGATATAAAATTTCTTTCTAGTGACTAGAACTGACAGGTCAGGAAGAAGAGAAGCCATTAATATCAGAGACTACACTGTCCTCTGAATACACACTTTCTGACATAGCTAGTTCTTCATTTGACAAATGCCTCAATGCTCTGAAAGATATTAAAACGATCATCTTCTTATAATTACTCAAGGCTCTGATGTAGCTGTGGGAAAATTAAGCTGTTTTAAACAGCATCCTACTGACTCAGACTTTTTTCTCTTTTTTATATCACAACAAAAGTATCTCTGTGAATCGAATTATCCCCATTTGTTTCTCCAGTTCAATCATTTTTTGCTGTGAGATAATAGAAAGACCTTAGCTTCCAAGCAAAGCCAAAGCATTTATTTCAACTAGATTCCAAAAGAGAGAGAAAAAAAAAAGGCAAGAAAACATAAACTCACACTTTATCTGTTCCATAACTCCTGTAGTCTACCGCAGCTGACACAGCCACGATGAGCGCGGGCATCCCGTAGCCCACCAGGTAGAAGTATTTCCTTCGTGAATGCTCACTCTCAAAAACCTCCACCAGCATGATGTAGAGCTGCACTCCCTCCAGGAACATCCAGGTGAAGGCGGCCAAGAAGAAGAAATGTAAGAGCGCAGCAAAAACGGCACAGGCAATCTGGGGAAGGCAACAAAGGACTCCAGTAACAACCAACCGAAATATCACCAAGTACCATGAAATCAAAATTAACAGTTATCAAGACTGTGATAACACACAACAGGTCTGCAAAAAAGTAATCTAGATGAGATTCCTAAAATTCAGATTTTAAAGCCTCATTAAATAGGGATGGCTGAGTGGCTCAGCGGTTGAGCATCTCCCAGGATCCAGGATCGAGTCCCACATTAGGCTCCTTGCCAGGAGCCTGTTTCTCCCTCTGCCTGTGTCTCTGCCTCTCTCTCTGTATCTCTCATAAGTAAATAAATAAAATCTTTTAAAAAATAGTAAAACCTCATTAAAAACCATCTTCAACATTTTATTTAAGAAAGGCTTACAGATGACAGCATAGAATGATAATAAGGAAACATTATTAAATAATTTGTGAAAAACTTCTAATAAGAGCTTATTTATTGATAATTATTACTGAGACTAGCCTGCAGTTTTAAAAATAACATCACATGCATTATTTTTCTTGGCCATAAACATGTGTGTTCTAACACATTAAGTTCTTCAATTGTAAATGAAAGAGAAACATTAAAACCAAGGAGAATAAAAGCTCTGAAAGTCAAAAAAATATATAATAATTACAATAGTCTGTGACGGGATCATTTCTTCATTATTATTATGGGCTGGGTTATTTCTTCCCTGCCTGGTTTCAGAAAAGATCTAAGTTAGCACTGGGAAGTTCATGCTGCAAAGTATAAAAGCAAGTCTGGTTAAAATAATACAAAAGGTTCTGGAGTTCTTTCTTCCTCTCATTTTTCTGTTATTGTATGAAATGTTGGGCTATAGAAGCTTGGTAAAAAAAAAAAAAATAAAAAAAAGAAAAAGAAAAGATAGCCAGTCCTTATTTTGGCATATTCTCTAAGGTACTGCAAGTTTCATCTGACCATACATTAATTTTCTAATCTCAGTTCTGAAATTCTTACTCCTTGGGGAAATTGGGGTCTTTATTTTTTACTTAAGAAATCCTAGGGGTGCCTGGGTAGTGCAATCAACTTGGTGTCTGACTGTGGGTGGCTCTGGCACAAGGTGTGGTCTTGGGAGTTGTAGGATCAAGCCTGGTGGAGTTCCACTCTCAGCATGGAGGAGTCTGCTTGGGATTCTCTCTCTTCCTCTCTGTCTGCCCCTTCCACTCCCCCACATGCACACTTTCTCTCGCTCTCTCTCAAATAAATAAGTAAATAAATAAATCTTGAAAAAGAGAGAGAAAGAAATCCTAACTAAAATCTGTATCTCTTACTAGAAAAGGGCAACAAAATTATAAACATTATCAGATTACTGTGGTTCAGTGATGAGTATAATCCTAGGGAAAGAGACAAGCAGCAGGTCAATTTCACTGAGTTAGAGAGATGACAACGAAGGGAGATGAAGACGTCCAGTGTCAGGCTAAAGAGGAAGCAGAGCCTCATGAGCACATAAGAGTCAGGAAGAGGACACCTATCCAGCAACAAGAAGAAAGCAGGTTGGGGTAAGATACACTCTACTCCAATGTTTCATGTCCATCTTTCTTCTCTATTTTACTTTTCAGGAGTGAGTTTTGTGCAGTATGCAACATGTGGTGAAACTTATCATACCATATGATTTTCAGGAAACAAAAGTAAGAATGAAAGTTTCTAAATGAAAAGAAATTACACATCAGTTGAATTGCAGGTTAACAACAGGATGAAATGATTTCTTCTTGGAAACTAACACAGTTTTCCATTTCTTGCTTTTTTGAGTTAGAACTTCAACTATTAATTTTTGTTATCAGAAGGCTTTACTTTTTGGGAAAAAATGTGCACTTTGATTGCTTATTCATATGTATGCATTTATAGGAAAAGCTGTCACATTTGTATATGATAACCAATTAAAAGTATAATCACCATAATTGTACCCTTTACAGCCATTAATCATGAATGTGTAATCACAAACATGAATTCAACTGCATTTTTATTGTAAAGTACTCCAAACTTATGGACACATACCAGAAAACAGCATTAAGTGAATGAATTATTTATTATGCCTACACATCTTCTAAAAAATGGAAGTTTTCTTTTCAGTTGCAGTTTTAGTCATGAGACCAAATGTGCACTATGTGCATGAGTCCTTAGTAAACAGAACAGGCCTCACAAAAAAAAAAAAAGTATAAGTAGGCATAGAGTCTGTGGAATAATTAAAATTCTATCTGTTATTCATATTTTCTGTTTCATTTTACCAAAAGCAGTTGGCTAGTGCTGCTCCTCTTCTCCCTTTTCTTTCCCTACTTCCTTTTATTTTCTGATATGACTAAATGTAGTTTGTAGTCAAGTACAAAGCGGACATTAAAGATGTAAACAGAACTTGTACAAATACAATGTGTCAAACAAAATTTGGGAAGGGTTTATAAATTCTAAAAATGACCTATAGCTTAAACTCTTTTCCAAATATGTCAATTAGAAAAACTCAGCTCAGATGTGAAGTTTTTCATATGATATAAACCATTTTTTAAAGAAGTATACAATAGAGGTGGCTGGCTTGACTCAGTTGGAAAAGCACACAACTCTTGATCTTGGGGTCATGGGTTTGAGCCCCACTCTGGGTACAGAGATTAATAAAAAAATAATAAAAAACTTTAAAAAAAGCATGTGATAAACTTTGAAAATAACACTTTTATCTTTTGGGAAAGATACTCTTTCATTTCCCCATATGCTTTTACTTAACTTTCCTCCATATTCTGCTCTGATCAAAACAAAACAAAAACAAACACACATGCAAATTAATAAGGAGACACTGTTCTTTTGAAAGGCAAGGCTATGAACAGAATGTCTCAAGAAAACTTCAGTCATACATCATATCTGAAACTTAATAACTATCTTAGGCAACTGGAAGAGAGGATACTTTCAACAAGAACATTTCGAGTACTGGAAACCTGGAAACGGAGAAGTTTTTGCTAATATCAGTGTAAGCTGCTTACCGGTTGGTCAGTTCGGTTGATCCCAATCAGGAAGAGCAGTTCAGCTACAAAAAGGCTGATGCAGAGGTTCTTGTGGATGGTGTTACGGTCACTCTGGAGCCCGCGGAAAAAGCAAAATGTGAAGATGCAAATCAGGAGACAAACAAGGGACAGCAAAATTCCAACCCATGTGATCACATCCAGAAGAAGGTCATGGACCGCATCACTGTGCTGGAAATACAACAGAAAAGCCATAAGTTGCAATTATGCATAACAAATTATAAAGTCAGATCAGGGCCTGAATTCATGAAGCATGATTTTTATAATGTAACTACATACTCTATGCACACAGTGAACAAGATAACTTAATTATTTGGGTCTTCTAGTGCGCAAGTAAAGCATTTGATATTCTCCTGGAAGTGTAAATCAGTTTGATATTCAGGGATGTCAATAGGGTTTGCACCTTTCTTTGGCTGTAGGTATATTCAGGATACAAATAGTTAAAGCAAATCAACTTAATTCTGGCCTACGATTTCAGGGAAAAGCTTTATTTTTTCCAACTCATATCACTTTTTTTAGGCTATTTTTTTTCTTTTTTCTTTTTTTTTTTTTAAACTCCCACTAGGGAATACTCTATTTAAAAAATTAAGCCAAACACTTAGGGAAGTGGTATCTCAATTGAAATGCTTTGTAAATCACCAAGGGGTTTTTTAATTTAGAAAAAAAAAATCATTTCCTCTGTCCTATAAGTTCTTTATCAGAATTTCCCAGGTTGAGTTCATAAAAGTATGCATTTTTATAAAGATTCCCAGTTAATGCTGATAAACAGCCACATATGTGGACCATTTATTTAGTGAAAGATCTAAAAGAATGAGGATATTCACTGGATTTATATTCATATTGAATGGCTTAAGGAGATCAGGAAGTTTGATCCTTGAAGGGTTTTGCATGAATAGAGCCTGTTATACACAGATGGAAAATAAGCATTCAGTATTACCAAACCCAATAGCAGCATAAAACAGAGCTAAGAAAAAGAAAAAACTTATAAAAGCCTCTGTACTAAAACTGCATTGGGGGGGGGGGGGCGTTCCTGTGAGTTCCATGCCTTTCATGTTCCTTATTCTATGTACTATCTCATTTCTCTCCTCATTCTAAGATTCCAAACTCTATTCCTTTCCTATATTTTGCCTCCACCTAAAAACACTTCTGTGGAACATTAGAATTAATAGTGGCCCAACATATCAGTGTGCCAAAATGTTGGAGCAGAGTTGAGAAATTGTCTATGACTATTGATGCCTCTTTTGTTTGTAGGTTTCTTGAAAGGTCTGAAGACCTAATGTCCATAAGTAGGGGAACAAATAAGTGATGGCTGACTTATAGAAATGATATTCTGAAGAGTAATAGAAATCAGTATTCTAAGTTTATAGTCACACACATGGATACTCATGAAAAATTTAATATTAGATCTTTTAAAAATGCAAGTGGCAAAAGGATCTATAACAGTATAATGTCATTTTTCAAAATTTCATTAGACAAAAAAACAATGACATTGTTATGGATATATGCATAAGTAGTAAAAAATTTAAAAGAAGCATAGGAAAATTTTTTAGTTGAAAACAAAGAGATGTGTTCCTTACTGACATATTTTTCAACTGTGTGGGTCATGCACATTGATTTTTATTTTAGGATACAAGTTACTACATTTAGTTGCCTTCCCCTGATAAGCTGACTTGAAAAATACACAAATATCCAGGTTTTCTAGTGTTATCTGTTTCTATTCAAACTTCATAATTTTCTGTTTTATACAAACTTGATACAAAGATTATTCTGAATATGGAAATTCTTACAAATCAGGCACTATGCTGTAACCAAAATCATAGCTCTCCTCAGGTCACCAGATAAGACTTCACAGTTATTTGATAAAGAACTCTGCTATAATACTGTCAATGAAACAGTTCTGAAATATTCCTGCATAACTCTAGATATATTTCTCGGAAGGAGCTCAAGCCATGAAAGAAAACAACATGAAATTTTGCTCTAACTGCTTTGTTCTCCAGGGGACACTACTAAAGTAGTGTTGGGTCTCAGATAGCTTAAATTACTTCTACTGTTTGAGAGTGGAGAGTGGTTAGTGCTACCTGGTTCCCTGAACAGAGGGCTATTTGCTCTCTTCTTTGACTCAAAGGAAAGATGCTGTGATTGAGTATCAAGCACCAATGTTCAGCACAGCAGTCTTCTATAATGGGAAAAGTGGCAGGTATAATACATTCTCAAATGTATCCTAAAGACCTAAAACACTAACAAAAAAAAAAAAAAAAAAGGAAAAGAAAAGAAAGAAAAGAAGAAACCAAAAAACTCCTGCCTTTGTCTGGGTAGTTACATTATTGAGAGATGTATTTACTTTCCTCAGTGCCTTCATAAGTCCTTCAAAAACCCCATGCAGAGTTTTTGAGAGAAGAATACCAGATGTCAAAACATCAGTACAAAAAGTACATTACACCCAAAGACAGAACAAAAGAGTCCAATGATTAATTCACCTTTCAGGTATTACTGTGTAGCTCAGAAAACATCAACACCAGCCACCTTGTAGATACTATATTGTGATTAGCAGCACCCTTCAAATACAACTCACCACGCGAATTTTAGAAATCAGATGAAAGGAAAAGAACAATGGATATTAAATGCCAACAAGGGCTGTGAGAATAGCCCTCTTAATAGTAGTGCGCCATAACAGAACGTCCAGGAGGCCAAGCCATGAAAAACAAACAAACAAACAAACAAACAAACAAACAAACACAAAAACCTTCAAGAGGATGGCCAGTTGAGTAAAACTCTTAGTTATGCTTATAACAATGTGATAATGGATCACAGTATTCTTATTCCCAAGTTCCACACTTGTGAGCACTATATCATTCAAACACCTCTAATATGTACTATATACAATTATGCACCTTATTAATTTTATATCTTATTCATGTTATATTCTAGCACCTAGTACAGGATTGACACATGAAAAACGCTTAACAAATATTTGTTTTTGAATGGTAGTAATAATCCTACTCTGCTTAGACCAAAAAGCCTTAGAACTGAATTTGTTATGTCAGTATAGCTCTAGCATCCATTTAATCTCCACTGGATGTTTAAAAAGGTATTAAATATTAAATGTTCAAAACTGAGCCCCTCATCATATCCTGTTTCTCCCTCAGCCATCCAAAAAAAAAAGTTCTCTTCCCTCCATTTCCCCATTTTAGTGAATGATAACTTCATTCTTTGAATTATTCTTGTCAAAAACTTAAGAGTCCTATTGATTCCTCTCTTTCACCTACCACTCTTAATCCATCAGGAAATCTTGTAGGCCCTGCCTTCTAAATCTGGCAGCTGTTCATTACCTCCACTACACCAAATTGGTTGGAGCCACCCATTTTTTAATAGCCTCCTAACTGATCTCCCCACTTTGGCCCTCATCCCCCTTTCCTCTATCCTCAATAGGACAGAGAAATTATTTTTAAATACAATTCAGATAGTATGACTCATTGATGAAAGGCACCTAATGTTTTCCATTTCTTTTGTTTGTTTGTTTTCCATTTCAGTGAAAGTAAAAACCAGTCTTTCAAGGGTCTATAAGGCACTACAACATCTGCATCTCTGTGACTTCATTTCCTACTCTCCCCTTCATTCAGTTCATCCACCACGTTGGATTATGCTTCACTCTCTGAGTATGTCAAAGACATTCCAGTTTCTGAGGCTTTGCCTTTGATGCTCCTGTGGCCTGGAAGGCTCTTCCAAAAGATAGCTGCATGGTTTACTTGCTACCCTTCTTCAGTTCCTCATTCAAATGTCACCTTCTCATAGAGGGTTTTTCTGAGTCACCACATTTAAAATTGCAAACACCTTTTCCTGATTTTTTTCTCTATTATTTTTCCTGCATTATTTATCTCATCAGCACTTATCTACACTATATATTTTGTTAATATTGCTTGTTGATTGTCTGTGTCCCCTACTAGGAAGTACATTCGAAGAGAACAAGTTGTTTTATCTCTTCTGATCACCAATGCATCCACAGGTCCTACAAAATTGTCTACTATAGAGTGGACACACAATTAATGAGCTCTATAAATAAATTCTCTTAAATTATTCCCACCTTCTAGAAGGGATTTAAATTTTAAAATAAAAGTTGTATCATGCTGCCCATTACACAATCTTTGGGACTCTTGGGTTCTTAAGTCACCTGCTCTAAAACCTTACGTAAAAGATAAAGAAAATTAGAGCTGGAGATGAGAAGGTTGTTACACCATAATATCTTAAGATATGTTGAAATATCAAGGTATTAAACAATTATGACAATGGAGACCAAACTATGCATGGGAGAAGACTTTAGAAGTAACCTTGTCAGCCCAATTTCATAATTGTTACCCTGAACAAACTACTTAACCTTCTGAGTATCAAAAGCTTTATACACATAGAGATAAAATAACTAAGGCTTCAGATTCTTGTGATAAGTAATTAATATATACAAAAGCAAAAACAACCACAAACACATTATATGAAAGTGAGAAAGTCAATGTTTCTTATTTCCTTTTTTAATCTGAAAATAGGGGTGCCAGGGTGGCTCAGTTAGTTAAACGTCTTCTTTTGGCTCAGATCATAATTTCAGGGTCCTGGGATCGAGCCCTATACTGGGTTCCTTGCTAAGTGGGGAGTCTGCTTCTCCCTCTCCTCACTGTGCTCTCTCTCTCCGTCTCAAATAAATAAACACAATCTGAAAACAGTCTGTATTATTTTCTTGTTTGCAGCAACTTTCATATAAATAATCAAAAGTCTATATGAATGATAAGGGATGGATCAGAAAAAATACTAACTATAACGAAAATAAATGTTAATGTTAACTAAGAACACAAAACGTTATTCCAACCAACTGATGAATTACCGAAGTTCGCTATATAACATTGCCAGCTCAGTTTATGTTAATAATATTTGTGTTAATGATGAATTAAGGTCACGAAATTCCTACATTGTCTGAATGAGGAAGATTTTAACTTTAGAATTTGAATTCTGCATTCATTACTGTACAAATGTGTTTATGACTTTTAAATAATAAAAGACAAAGAGGCTCAATTTCAGCTTTATACTCTTCTTTAAGTTATAACAAAAAGACAAAGTAGCAATGGAAGATATGTACCTAATATTTTCTTCCAGAGTCTGTACCATACATAGACTAGTATAATTTGTTGGAATGAGTACTTGCAGACTCATAAATTTATTTCCTTAAATACAAAAAAATTAAACATTTCAAGGAGATCAACATCTTATGAGAAGATGGAGAGGTTATGAGAGAAAAATTTTAAGCAGAATGACAGAGTGACTCCCAGAATGATATTCTGAGGGAAATGAAATGATTATAACCTCCTAGAAAGAAATTTTTATTAAAACAATACTTGTTGTTCAGACTTTCTATGAAGTTTCATTCAGAGGGACGCCTAGGTGGCTCAGAGGTTTAGCGCCGCCTTCAGCCCAAGGCCTGATCTTGGAGACCCGGGATCGAGTCTCTCTGTGTGGAGCCTGCTTCTCCCTCTGCCTGTGTCTCTGCCTCTCTCTCTGTGTCTCTCATGAATAAATAAATAAAACCTTTAAAAAAAAGGTAAGGTGATGATAATAATAGCTAAAATATAACTTAAAAATATCATATTTTGTTGGAAGTGCTTATTTATTAGGATACCTAATCATAAAAAAACATTATGATGTGATATTATTATCTTTAGTTTATAGATAAAGAAACTGAAGCACAGAGAGAAGGTAATTTATCCCAGATAACTCAGGTAGTAGGCAGTAGGGATAGGAATGTGGGAGGGTAACTAACTGTCTAGGTTGGCTCAGGACTATCCTAGTTTTAGTACAATGTTTTTGAATCCTTGGAAAGCCTTCCCGAGGATATAAAAGGATCCCAGCCATCACAGAAGTTTGCTTCAGAAGTTTGGAAGAAAACTAGAAAATCTGTACGATAGCCTAAAAAACAGGCTGGAAACTATACTATCTGTAGGGTCGAATGGAGGAAGCATTGCTCACCTACTTTCTTTTAGTGACGCCTGCTGTTTCTCACCCTGACTCCTGATGTTGGCACCCATGACCTGCACTTCCCAGGGCTGCATCCTCGGAATGATACAGCTTCAACATTCATGATCATCTCTTCTCTATGACTTTGGATTAATTTTTGTGCTTTGTATCCAGATTGCACTACTTCAACTTTTCATGTTGTCAATATGGTGACCATGTTTCTGACAATTCATTGATGAAACTGAGAACGGCCATAATACAATAATATGACCATACTTTTTAAAAAGGCTAAACTACTATGCTATTTTATAAAGATGCATGTAAGAATTCATGAAACCGGGTTGGAGAGGAAACCAAGGCAGAAGATTCTGTGCACCATGCAGAAATGAATTTGGGTCCACATATATACGTGAAGGAGAAGGTTGTGTGAATGAGCACAGGGAGGCTGAATTTCACAAGCCTGGGAAGAGACAGGCAAGTTTTTGCAAAATCAAAAGTTTTTTTTTTTCTTAAACCTCCTCCCCCACCCCCCCAAGAAAAGACACCAATGCTCAGTTGAAATTAATAGCTCATTGACTACATTGGAGGATGCCGTAAGAATAAACATTCACGGGCAGCCCTGGTGGCTCAGCGGTTTAGTGCCACCTTCAGCCCAGGGTGTGATCCTGGAGACCCGGGATCGAGTCCCATGTCGGGCTCCCTGCATAGAGCCTGCTTCTCCCTCTGCCTGTGTCTCTGCCTCTCTCTGTCTCTGTGTCTCTCATTAATAAATAAATAATTTCTGTCTCTGTGTCTCTCATTAATAAATAAATAAATTCTTAAAAAAAAGAATAAGCATTCACTGTGGCTCTGTTTCCTTGATTTCTCTATGTATCTAAGGAAAGTTATTTTTCTTGACTTGAAGCTTGCAAGTACAATGTGCTGTGGATAAACAGAGGGGAAAATTTTGATAGCCAATGTTTTGACCCTTCATAGTGTTAGAGCTCATTCTGCCAGATTCTACTAATAATCATACTTTGTATAGTATATCAAGTGATGTATTGCATCTTGGCAACAAAAAAATGTTTCCCCTGCCTCTTAGGTATTTTTATTTGAAACATGGAGTTTGAAATCTTTTTCTCGATTTCCATAAAAAATTTAATGAAACTTCAGAAGATGTAAAGCAAAAGCTTGTTGACACCTTGTCCAGGCATAAAGTAGACTTTGCTCATCTATGTGCATATTCAACAGACACTGCAAGTGTGAATTCTGGAAAATTCCATTCAGCCTATAAACTTCTTAGAAAAGAAAATAAACAGTTCTTACTAAATGTCCTGGATACCTGGTACACAAGGCAGCTAAAAGGAGATGTGGTTTGCTTACCTGTGATAAGAAGTTTATAATGAAACTTTTGGATCACTTTTTAGTTTCTGAAAAATGTGCAGAGTTTTTTTTTTTTTTTTCCTTTATTTATTTCTAGAGAGGTAAGGAGATAATCTACTGAGACACGTCCTACAAGATGGAAATCCTTGATTCTGGTCATAGAGAATAAGTTAAAATATTGGTCTTCTATAAGATTGTATTTTCAAAGTGTGGGACAAAAAGAATGTCTTTCCCTAATTTTGAAAATATATGACAGGGCAGCCCCTATGGCTCAGCGGTTTAGCACTGCCTTCAGCCCAGGGCGTGATCCTGGAGACTCAGGATGGAGTCCCACCTCTGGCTTCTTGCATGGAGCCTGCTTCTCCCTCTGCCTGTGTCTCTGCCTCTCTCTCTCTGTGTCTCTCATGAATGAATAAACAAAATCTTCATATATATATATATATATATATATATATATATGACAGATGAAAATGAAGAAAAAGTTTATAGTAAAACAAATTTTTATGATCTCTCTCTGAAACTGATGATCTCTGAAAAAGCTATTAGGAACCTAGAAAAGGTGAATTGACTTCATCTGAGTTCCATCAAGTTCTGCTTAGGTCACGACAAAGTCTCATAGAGAGGAAAACATGACTTATTTGGGGGGAATGTAAGACTAGTTTCAAAGAAAATGTCACTAACAAAGGGCAAGTGAATTAAACAGGACTTTCTCATTCCTTTATTAAAACTATAACTTATTTGGAATCCGATCTTGAAATCATAAAGCAAAATTACCTCAGTGCTTTAAAACCATTATCCTTGATAGTCTCTTACTTTATGTTAGTAACCAGTGTGCTTGGAAGTGTTTAAAAATAATTAAGTATTTTGGACATGGATAGCCTTTATGATGAATTCACATATGCAAAAGAACTGACTGATAAGCAGCTGGTCTACCAAAATAAGCCTTTAGGTACGAAGTGGAGGGGCATATTTAGAGAGATGGGAACTAGCTCCTACAAGTCTAAAAACCTGTTAGGTAATGGCTTTCAGTAAAACCCTTTGTATTTTATGCTCAGCATTTTTTTAAAGATTTTATTTTTAAGTAATTTCTATGCCCAATGTGGGGCTTGAACTCACAACCATGAAATCAAGAGTTGCATGCTCTATGAACTCAGCCAGCCAGGCACCCCTATGCTCAACATCTTTGTTGAGAAGATATTTAGTTTGCTATCTTCACATTGGATTGACATTAGGAATCTAGGGCTTGGTAAGACGGAACTAAAGGTCAAAGAGAATTTTACTTTTGACTATCTTCACTTTTAATTCTCTAAAAAAAGAAAAAGACAAACATACAGAAACATGTCAGAGCTATTTCTAGTAAATAGGAGTCATATCTGTTTATTGAACTAACTTTTTGAAGCCTCACATTTATATATCTAAAAAATATTCAATGATAGTCCTCAAATTTAAATATCCAATAAAAATTTTGCAGTCTCAGACAGAAAGACACATTTAGAAAATGTTTTTATAGTTTTTCACATTAGTAGCCCTGCTACTAATTAGTATTAAACCCTACTAATTGTCACAGTTAAGCAGTAATAACACATATGTGCATAATAACTTATTAAATATTAAGTATATTTTTGATCTGATGGTGCTGTTTCTCAGTGGGCTTTCTAAAAGGTTGATCACCCTAACTTTTGGCCAAATATTCCAGGCTCTTCACAACTTCACCAACACTGGAGAGAATCACAGATTTTTTCTTTTTCCCCTGTATCTCCTTTTCTGACCCAATTATACTAAGCTCCTTAGAAATGGACAGAACCAGGCTTGTATGGGTAAAAATTTCTTAAAAATGTCCTTTCAGTGTAATGATTAAATCCAGCAGTTTTGTTAAAACAAAGTTTGCCGATGGTTATTCAGGAAACTTCCTAAATCCCATACAAAATGGGTAACACCTTTAAGATTGTTTCTTTTTTAATTTTTTTTTTTTTATTTTTTAAGATTGTTTCCATTAAAACACACACATACACGATATTTTTGGAAGTAGTTCTTAAAAGGGGTTCGTGATACGGAATGGCATAGCAGAGCTGAAGTAGAGTGAAAGGAAATAATGGAACTGCCAGACTTGAATCACCCAGATAAGTTTATTGTTATATATGTACCATTCTTCTCCTAGAGTAATTTCCTTTGTCATAAGCAAAGATTAAATTTACCACATTAAGAAAGAAAAGTTTTAAAATAGAAACAAATTAACTTAGGTTTAAAAGAGAAAGTAATTTTGCATAACTAGATTATGAAAACCATACAAATAGAAACTGCACCTAGGCCAAAGTATCTAAGAAAAACTTGGTAGATTCATTCTAAGAATATTCATTAGAGGCCTACTATGCTTCAGGTACTAAATAAAATAGTATGTATATATAAACACACACACATCTCATTTTTATTTCATTATTCCATTTTCATTTGATTTTCTTAACTAAAGTAATTTCAGGAAAAAGAAAAAGGGGATGGAAACTGGGCTTCCTTTTTTCCATTCATGAATAAATTTATTGGATTTTAAACAGAGTAGGGGTCTTCCAGATATAACCCTGGGGACAATTACCTGACATGCCTAGAGACAATAACTTGAGCTAACATTAAATCTTACAAAATTAACATCCTAAAATTTCTATGAATTGGTTATTTAAACCAGCAAGCAATCAACCAAAGAAAACCTTTAAGTAATGATGCTGACACTGTAAAATACACATAGTAAATTGGTAGTCCTTTGAATGGAAAGACGGAAAATGGTTTTTAGTTCAGCCATATTTCTGTTCAAATGCTTTTAAAATTGTATTTATACAAGCAGACCTTAGAAAGCTACATAAATAACTGTGCTGGAAAATTTAGCCTAATTCCTCTAGAGTCCAGTCGAAGTCTAGCTTTATCACTTTATTTATTAGACACAATGGAATGAAATAAGCTAGGGAAAAAAAACCTCAACAAAACAATCACTGAATAGCCTCAATGGTTATTTAAAAAAAAAAAAAAGTGAAATTTTGTGATCTGGAACAAATAGAGTACAGTTAGTAAACATATCAACCAGTTCTTACTAAGAACAGTATAAGCAATTGAGGATATTTTTAGAACATTAGGATGGGAAAGGCTTTTATGCTTGGTTTCTTTGCTTGGTTGGTTGCAAATACTTTCTTAAGCATGGATAAATTGGGTAAGTGGAGCTATTATATTTAAATTAATTAAAAAAATTCCTTTAGTTAGTCAATGCTAAAAATTATCTCACTAATGAAGAGGATATGCAATCAGTAAAAAAGTTATGTATTGATTGTTTTAGTATTTATTTATGATTGTACCTAAAATTTGGTAGTGCTGATATTGTAGGAATTTAATGTCCATATAACCAACATTTGGAAGACCTGGAGAGTTAAACGTAGTTATGATAACATTTTGCTGCAAATCTATTATTTGACAATTTTATTGTGAAAAAAGAATCTGGTACTTCAAAAAGTGAGACAAAGTACTTGGCTAAACTCTTCTCTTTTTTAGGGAAAACTTAGCTGTATAGCAATAGATAAATCATTACATTTTATTAGAAACAAAATTAAATATTTGGGCCTTGACAGTTAACCACCCCTAGAATCAAGAGCTCAAGGGCTTTGAGGACAAGTAAGCATATTGTGAACTGAAAAAAATACTTTTTTTCAGAAAATTTTACAACTCCCAACATGATTTTAGCAAATTTTGTTACTCAATCCCTAAAATAATCCTGAGATAATGTTAGAAAAAAATTATTTGTCTTATTTCACTGATTTAATAACAGGAACAGGGAATTCAGATGATTTGCCTGAGCACAAGAAGCACTTTCCCCAGAAACTGGAATCAGGGCCCTACGTCTCCCGATTTTTAATTTTTATTGTAATTTCTCCTCAGGTTCTAAATTGGGGAAATGAATCATAATCATAATAATAATACCTATTGTGGTATTGTGGATTAAATGAGATAATGTATGTACACTTTAAAGAAATGATATTCTTTCTTATCATTACAGGACATGCCAGGCCCTTCTGAGAGGTGAAGTTCTCACCCAATCTCCACTTATTGGAGATAATATTATTATCAAGTAAATTTGATTACTTACTCTTTATAAAATATTTCAAACTGGAATTGCAGATGAGTCTCCAGATGCTATTTTTAACCAAGCTTATTTACTGAAGATGATAAAGAACCTAAATATTGTTAAGTGTAAGAATCCAAGCTGTGTGTGAGAAAAATCACAGGTTTCTTTCCGCTTAAATATTCCACTACCACCCAAAAATAAAAACAGTCAGAAAGACTGTTATTAATAATCTAAAAAGGGACGCCTCGGTGGCTCAGCGGTTGAGCATCTGCCTTGGCTCAGGGTGTGATCCGGAGTCCCAGGATCGAGTCCCGCATCGGGCTCCCCACACAGAGCCTGCTTCTCTCTCTGCTTGTGTCTACCTCTCTCTCTGTGTCTCTCATGAATGAATAAATAAAATCTTTAAAAAAAATACTCTAAAAATATAAGATTTAAAAAAAATAAAAATATAAGATTTACTGAAAAAAATGTACTTTAAAACTACAAAAATCCAGGCCTATTTTATGCTACTTCTATCCTGTCACTCTCATTTTGCTTAAATAGTTATGTGCCTTCATGCAGAGCATATTCCTTGAGCCATCAAGGTCGAATTAAGACTCATTCGACAGGCTCTCCCACAATGGTAAGACATTTTTTACAAAATACTGATTTTGCTGATTACTTATCTGTGCTGTTAATTTAACCACAAGCTTTGCCTATCACAAAGACAACAGTCAACTATTTGAGAAACAAAGGGTAGACTGAACACATCACAATTTTAAAAATGAGATGAATTAAAGTTTTCAAATATGTTTCCACAGATTCTTCTTAACTACAAAAAAGTTCATTGTCTTATTCAATGTTCCAATAAGGAGTCTTTGAATACAATGGAAAGGATACAGTATCTCCCACATGGTTTTCTTGCCAAAAACATTTAACCTGAATCTAATTATAAGAGAATAATCAGAAAACTGAAATTGTGAAATGTTCCAATAGGACAAATGACCTGGATTCTACCATGAAAGACAAAAACAGGTAGGAAAACTTCTACATTAAAGAAGGTTAAAGAGATATAGCAGCTAAAGGCAATGTGTGATTCTTGACTGGGTCCTGCATGAAAAAATCAAAGGCTATAAAAGGACATTATTTGAATTATTGGAAAAAATTGTGTATGGATTCTATGCTATAGGATAATACTTAATGGTAAATTTCCTGTGTGTGTTAGTAACAGAGAGTATGTTCTTAAAACATGTTTGTGGAAAGATTTAGGAATTAAATATTATAAAGTCAGCACTTTACTTTTGAAAAATCAAATATGAGATAAATATATCTGCACATCCATACACAGAAAAGTGGCAATCAAGTGTGTCAAAACTCAAATGTAAATTCAGAAAAATGGGTATATATTTCTGAATATACCATTCTTTCAACTTTTCAATAAAAGTTATATAAAAAAGAATAAATGAAAAAATAAAAGAATGTTTTTTAAAGGTTTATTTTTCTTCAAATCCATAACTTCAGCTGTTCTCTCTCTATAAATAGCTAATTTTGCATATATTTCCTCCTTTCACAAACTTAAGAAATCTGACCACAGCTGGTTGCCAATTCTTCTCAAATGCATACACAAAAAAGTATCTTCCTTGCTATCTCTAGTTAGGTTACCTTTCCTCTCTTCCTCAATGTCCTATGCAGGGATAGAGGAAAGACAGAACTTTTTTCCTCCTCTTCTAATAATTTCTGCTCTGTACAGTGACTGTATCAGAAGTTAAATAAAAAGATGTAGGCAATTAGTGATCCAGTGTTGATTGGGGGAAGTGATATGGAAGCTGCATTTTTTATTTCTTGTTGTTGATTCAAAGAAGCATTAGAGTTGAGGTCATGTGGTGCTCCAGGAACCACGGTGGTGGGAAGAAAATACTCCCTTCATACTTGCTCACATTTTGAAATATCTCCTCAGCTTACTGCTCACAAGTAACATTGGAAATACTCTCTCTGCCCTAGGAAATTAAAAGATGTGTGTTTGCAAGTGGCTGATACAGAGCGAGGGGTGTGGGTCAGTGAGGAAGGTAGTGCTATCATTCTTTTATTAACTAAAAGGGATATGTTGCCTTTTGGTGGGCTGGACAAAAAGGTAACCAACTCTAGAAAATCACAAATTGTTACAGGCTTAGATCTAAGTATGTTGGACTCTGGAAAAAGCACAGTAAACTGATTTCAAAGAATCTAAAAATTTAAAGAAATTAAAATAAACAGAGATAAGCTATCTTGCAAAATATGTATTTCTCAGAACAAAAATGAATCCACACTTTAAGGAAATATATAGATATCATTTAGGGTCTGGGCATAGCTGAAGTTTTCCTCTTAATAAATATATTTCAAACTGGTAGACGTAAAACATTTAATACATTACATATGTAACATATGCTCAAAGCTCTGCTGTGCTTTTCCATTGCTCTTTGAGTAAAACCTGTGCCCAACACCATTCCAATGGCCTTACATTACCTTCCATTCTAGACCCTTTGACTTTTTCTGCTAATGTACCTTCTCTCTTGCACTTTCCACTCCAAATATACTGTTCATAAAGTTCCTCAGACACATCAGAATCACCCTGGTTCAGGGTATTCTTGTTGCATCTCCCTGGAAGAGCCTTTTCCCCAGAGGATCTGCATGGCTGACTTTCTCACCTCTCTCTGCTCTTAACACTGCACTAGTGTCTAATGAGAGAGGTAGCATGCTAGCAAATAAGTAATTACAAATTTTTATAAATCTATGAAGCAAATCTATCATAAAATGGTTCACTGAGAACTCCCAAGAATAATTCTTGGATCTAAATTGTTGTTAATTTTTAATATAAAGTTAATATCAAGATACTGTAATAAAATCTTGCATATTTGATCATTTTTGAAACCATTTTCTTTTTGAGGAATATTCCATATTTGGAGAGAATTCAATTTGTCAGTTTCTAGTATCTTTCCCTAAATAAATACTTAATTTAAAGTACTATATACCAGTTATGATTTTCAAGCTCTACCTCTCCCTCGATCCCACCATGCTATATATGGCAAAATTCAAAAAAAAAATGAGCATATAATTTGGCAATGTAAGTGTGCAACCTTAAGCATCATGCACTAAACATTTTATTTTTCACTAATAAAATCATTACTTAAACTCAAAATAGCTTTTCTTTTTAGAATTTAAAGAATTTTTTTTAAATTTTTAATTATTTTTCATTTTAAAAATATTTTATGCATTTATTTGACACAGAGAGAGAAAAGACAGAAAGATAGAGCATGCATGCACAAGGAGGGGTAACAGCAGGCAGAGGAAGAACGAAGCTCCCTAATGATCAAGGGGCTTGATCCTAGGATCCTGAAATCATGACTCGAGCCAAAGGCAGATGTTTAACCGACTGAGCTACCCATTCACTCCTAAAATTATTTTTTTAAAAATAAGTACTTTCCTTCATGAGCAACTGCACAATCTTGCATTGTAAAACTATCTATTTTTTTTCCAGCATAGGAAAAGTTAAGCTATAAAATATCTGACACACAGAATCTATGGTATGACATTAAAACTTTCTAAATTGTCACTGTTTGGAATCAATACTAAATAAAGAAATAAATAAAATGATTTCAAACAGCAAAATCAATGCTTATACCTGGACTGGAGTCAAGTGTGGGATAGGGGCAATAGGATATATTAAACTACAAAAACACAGAAATAGAAAGAGATGCGAGCATCAAAATAAGGAAAGTGAAGTCTTTTAAAAGGTAACAAAGGGAAGCCTGGGTGGGTCAGTCAGGTAAGTAGACTCTTCCTCCCCAGCCCCTCCGCCTGCTCATGCTCTCTCAAATAAATAAATATATTTTAAAAATCTGTAAAAAAAAAAAAAAAAATCAGTGTCAAGTTGAACTGACAGGAAAAAGTGGTTTGCTTTTTTTCTTTTTTTAAAAATTATCTCCCAAAGAATTACAATTTGAGTAGAGGAAAGAGCTATAGGTGATATAAATGGTCAACTCTTCTAAAGCATTTGTTACAATGCTTTACAAAATCACAGCAGAAATATTAATTAGTTTGAAACTTACACTCCCATAAACTAAAATACTCCTCCCATAAAGAGTGTTCACAAAAAGAATCCCTAGTAAAAGAAGGGAGACCATTGGATTTGATGTATTTAACATTCTGCTGAGCAACAGATAAATAAAACTGTAGGTGATCCGCAATAATGGAAAAGTTTTAAAATACCATGGATACTATCTCAGTTTAGTATAAAATTATCTAATTTCTATAATGATTACTTTAAAAATAAATTTATCTATCTATCTATTTATTTATTTAGAGAGCCCGTATGCGCTCAAGCAGGGAGAGGGGCAAAAGGAGACAAGATTTCAAGCAGACACCCTGCTAAGCGTGGAGTCCAAAATGGGGCTCAGTCTCACAAACCTGAGATCATGACCTGAGCCAAAATCAAGAGTCGGATGCGTAGCAGACTGAGCCTTCCCAGCACCTCTGTAATGATTACTTTTGTGTCAAATAGAGAAGACAGTCAAATGCTTCCTTAGACAATAAAAGTACAGTGAACTCAGAAGTAGTTAACCAGCAAAATTGCCACCTTAGTGTAGACGCATCCCTGCCTTCTTTAACCTGTCTAAATTGACCTACCTATTGTTGAAAAGAAAATGACAGGGCCAAAATGGCATCACTCAGGCCAAATCACCGAAGCCCAGTTCGGGGACTTAATACCTAATCTAATAGCAGTTTCAACCTCTCCCTGGAAATGTAAGTATTAACCAGCCAGTCAGGAATATTCTAGTAAGTACCAATGGGCTAATCTCTCACACGGGCCCTCTCCATCCCCCCAAAGAGGAGGTAATTTCACTTAAAAGACCCCCAGCCTTTCCTCCAGGGAAGGTGATCTTGCCTGAAATAATCCTTTCCTCTATTTTGCTAATAACTTCCTCATCCTACCCTCTCCAATAAAAACCTTCCACTTTGATAAATTACTGGAGTTCCCAACTACTGTTAGATGGGACACTGCCTGATTCATGAATCAATTAATAAATCCAACCAGATCTCCAAACACACTCATTTGAATTTTTCTTCTTTAAAATTAAGAAATCTCTCTTACTACTCCTTTCAAAAATCAGTCTTAGCCCTTCTCTCCCTTGATAAATTATAAATTCCCTGAGGTCAGGGAACTGTTTTGCCTTATTTATTCCTCACAGTATTTTGTGGTGGTGGAATACTATGAAATTTTAAACAGAGTGGACACAATGAGCATTTTGAGAAGGTGACAGTGAAAGAGAGTTAAAGGGGATGAGGAAGTTGGCTATGGTGGCTGTTTGGAGGGGTAGGAGGAGGGGGAACTTTCAAGTCTAATACCGAATGTGTTTGTGGAAAGGCAAGATAGGCTGTAGTGGTTGAAGTCAAGTGTGCCAGAGGAAGAGGAGAGGAGTAGGAAAGGAGATCCAAAGATGCTAAGGAGGCCAAGATTTGGGATTTGCTCTGATTAAGAGAAGAAGTCATTCCAATTGGATCAAAGCTATGAAGTACCTGATTTGCATTTGAAAGGGATTGCAGAGCTGATTTCTGAGAATGAATCAGACTAGTGAGGAGGTCTGACTCACATTTCACAAGTACCCCTCTGGCAACTCTACTGAGAATAGATTTAGGAGAAGCAGGAAGGGAAGCAGAGAGACCAACTAAGGAGCTCTAACTAGAAAGTGAAGGACTAATGACAGTGGCTGTGACCTAGGTGGTAGTGATGACGATGCTGAGAATTTGTCAGATCCTTGATTTTGCAGCATATGCTGACAGGATTGGATGTACAACATGAGCAAGAAGAAACAAATCAAAAATGGTGAGAGCTTAGGGCCTGAGCATCCTGAAGGGCAATGCACCCTTCATGAACTAAGAAGACTCAGGGGAGAGAATACCAGAAATGTGGTTCTAGAATTGAGACACTTATTAGAAGCCTCAGGGGAGAGAATACCAGAAATGTGGTTCTAGAATTGAGACACTTATTAGAAGCCTCAGGGGAGAGAATACCAGAAATGTGGTTCTAGAAGTGAGGCACTTATTAGAAGCCTCAGGGGAGAGAATACCAGAAATGTGGTTCTAGAAGTGAGGCACTTATTAGAAGCCTAAGTGGATAGGTACAACAAGCTAGCAGTTGAATCTATGAGTCTGGAGTTCAAAAATGGAGATAGGAATCTGGGCATCATGAGATGTTTAGAGCCATATGGCCATATGAGATCATCCAGGGACAAAGAACAGATAATGCCCATACTAGATCTAATTACACTTTGGGCCAGAGGAACGAGAAGTCACAGTGATGAGAGGAACCCACAAAGGAGGCTAAGAAGGACCAGCTGCAGAGGAAGGAAAGAAATAAGAGGGCGGGGTATACCCAAGGAAAGGTGAAAAAGGTGTTGCAGGAATGCAGTCAGTGCAAATTCTCCACACATTCATTGCCTTACTAAATACATTCTTCTTATCCTTCAGATTGGAACATTTTTTTTTTTTTTTGGTAAGCCCTTTCGGAGCAAACCTGCCTTATTCGATGATCCTCCACTGCACTGCAACATCACAGTGTGTGTCTCAATTACAATACTCAAAAATGTCGTTAAAAGAAGGAAGGAAGTGCTCGATGGACAGCCGACATAGCTCAGATGGCAGCTAAGGGCAGCATGCGCAGTGCACAGGTAAGAGCCCAGAAGGAAGGCCTATGCATCAGGGTTCCACAGCTGAACAGCAACAGCTAGGAGATTACTCAGCTAACTCCTCTTGCTCCCCTTTCCAGCTCATCAAGCAAAACTAGCCAATATAATTCTGTGTCCTTCTTACGTTTCCCTGCAGGGTTAAAAAGTGACAACTAGCAAACAATAAATATCTATTCCAACGCTTTGCTGTATTTCTCACTGTGCCTGAATAGATGGGTGTTCTGTTTTACAAATTAGTCTAATATAAGTTTAGTTACCGTGTTTCTTTTTGGACTTCTAGTATTGTTCAGTCTGCTTGTTTCCTGTTTCTCAAGTGCCGAAAACATGCTGTGAGATCTAAATGCGCCTGACTGGCAATTGCAAGAGACTGTGGTACAGAAAACCATGGCATCCATGCTGTGTGACTGACTGCTAAAGGGAAATACTGATTTGCATTTATTTTATCTCTTGTTGACATGCAATAATGGTCATAGCCAGGATTCTTGTCTAATGGTTGAGTAGAGGGTACTATGCCACGCCAGCAACAAAAAAAACAAAAAAACAACAACAACAACAAAAAAAAAAACAAAAAAGATATTTTGTTGTTGTTTCAAATATGATCCATTTTTCTAAGTTTGAATATATTCCCTAAATGGAAAAATAGAATCCCAGACCCACACTAACACACTCCTGGTTGAAATCTAACATTTGTTAGTATAGCTAGTCTTGCAAAGCTACATCAATTTGTGATGCTCTGAGAAAATAGGGTATGTGGTCCTTTAAAGATCAAAATTTGAACTGTGCTGACACAACTGAGGTAATTTACTTTTAAGGTGCTAACAGGGTTTGGATTTGGCCTCCCTCTGGGTTACCTATGCTATCTCTAAATTCAACAGTGAGTGTCAAAGAAAATTTTGGATGAAATTATTTAGAAAAATGACATCAAGTAGATAAAACCTTTGCCACAGTTTTCACTTCTGAAAACATGTTGGAGAGTAATCCTTCCTCTGTTTTTATTGACATCAGGGAGATAAGAAGAGAATTTACAACCATTTAATTTCGTTACTAACCCATCAATCTCTATAACCAAGCTAATAAGGCTTTTGTGTTTCTCAAGCCTTTTGTATTTTTATGTCCTAAATATATCTGAAATCTAAGTCCTCCTCGTGCTCTCCCCCACCCATGGCAGCCAGACTCATGCCAGGAGGAGACTGAGCCAAATTAGCTGTGTTTCTGACTTTGGAAACTATCACCGGGATTTTCCCTTAGACTAGGGTTTTCTTGACTGGAGAAAACCCACTACATTATATTAGAATTTGCTAAGCCCTTTGCATTACCAGATGTTGTTTATTGTGCTAATGGCTACTTTGACAAGAGTCATTTTGGCAGTATTTAATTCTACCCATAGCTCCTTTGCCTTCAACCTACCAGACCCTGGTTCCTCACCCCACTGCACTGGCCTTTGGGTCCTCAGGTCCTACCTGGCTTTGTTCACGAGGTCTCATTTATTCATATGAAATAAGAGCAGGGGAGACTAAGGGCAATTTTTATAAGGACAGTTTAACTTTACAGGCTAACTTCAATTTTATAAACTATGTTGATAATAGAATAAAAAAAGGTTTCTTTGAATCAACCAGGAGGATATGAGTTGAACCATATCCCCAGAGAGTTTCTGAATAGAATTACTAAGAAGCTGGAAAACCTTTGAAGCAAGACTGGACTGTGGACTTAG
The DNA here is from genome assembly GCF_018345385.1 of Vulpes lagopus. NCBI lineage: Eukaryota > Metazoa > Chordata > Mammalia > Carnivora > Canidae > Vulpes > Vulpes lagopus. The sequence goes on along the minus strand of NC_054835.1, from coordinate 75,556,040 downwards.
GACTTTTCACAGTGGTATCCTGACCATATGCTTAGATACTTTTATAACATGGTATATATCTTACCTTAACTTCCACATGTGCCATCAGTACTGCAAAATTGGTTAGGTGGTTACAAGAGCATGTAGTGTGTGTTTTATTTGTTGTCAGGAGCCGACAGCCTTGTGTTGACCAATAACCTGTCATTGTGCGCTTGGAATAGCTCCAAAATGAACAGTTAGGGTTGAAATTCTCCTCAGACTGCTAAAAGGGGGAAAAAAAATCAATAAAGCCAATAAGTACTTTATGATCACCTAAATTAGATAGGTATTTTCTTTATATCTAACACAACTTCATACTCTATTTCAACTTTTGTGGAGATGTATACCAGTGCTTTTATCTTAAGTGGGCTTCATTAAGCCTGAGCAAATTTGAATAGATGTTGTTTATTTCCTCTGATTAGAGATGAATTTACTTTTTAAAAATTTAATATTAATGGAATACTAGTATCGATATCTCAGAATGACTTCAACTAATTTCAAAGTAAAGTACATTATAAAGGATTTAATTAAGCAATTTCTGAGAAGATGGTCTTTAGAAATCTTTGTTCAATTTATGATACAATCTTTGTACATACATAAAGATACGTTTATGCACAAACACATAATTACTTGTAACATCATACGTGAAGCCATGTCCAATTTCACTAAATATGTTGCTAACTCTTTTAATTATGGAGACATGTTTATAAATCTATCTACAAATATTTTATCAGAAGCATTTATAAATTCAAGAATTCTCACTCATCTTAGAAAAAAAAATCACCACTATCATTCTATAGATAATGAATTGCTCTCTGTCAAATAATAGGAAAAAACTAAAGAAGGTTAATACACTTCATGTTTGTGCTATAACAAATATAGATAATGTGAACAAATAAACTTAACATGCCATTTTCTTACCTTAATATGTTTAACGGTGAACACCACAGGATCAGCTAAATAAACCTTATTGCTGAACTCTTTGTTTATTGCTGCGGTAATAACAGGGGAATTGACAATAACAGAATGATTGGTGGACATAGCCTCTGTTCCCAACTTCATGCTGGCATTCTCCGTGGACAAATAAGGACCCAAGTTATTGTACAGGACAAAGGCCACTCTGATCTCTCCTGAAATAAATATAAATATGAATTATAGGTTGGGAAGAAAATCTCATTATTCTGTACATTCCACTTAATTTAGATAGTTCTAATTAAGTTCTAATCAAATCCATACAGTATATAACCACAACAAAATTAAGCATTCATTTTTACCAAAGTGCCAACTCATTCATGAGAAATGGAATGTCAAGTGATGCTGAATAAAGTACATATCAATATTTTAAGAAATGAATGTCAACCCTATCTCACTCTGTACTCAAAAGTTAAAGACAGATCATAGATCTAAACATAAAAACCAGAACCATAAAGTTTCTAGATCAAAATGTAGAATCTCTATGATCTTGGAGTAGGCAAGAATGACATGGATAGGACCAAAAAGACATTGACTATAAAAGAAAAAAAAAACGGTAAACTGTGCTTTGTCAAAATTAAAAATGTATCTATCAAAATATAGCATTAACAATAATATATATGAGACACGTCTATATATAGCAGTTCTAATCAATAAGAAAAAAATAATGCATGAAAATAGCAAAAGACATAAACACATACTTTAGAAAAAATATATATGAAAGGCTAATAGAAACATGAAAATTTCTCAGCATCACTAGTAATTAGGGAAAAAATGAAAAATCACACTGAGATATCATTTCATACCCACTAGAATTTATAATATCAAAATGACTGGTCACACTAATATTGATAAAGCTGTGGAACAGCTAGAGCTCCTATACACCAATGGTGGAAATGTAAAATAGTTCAACTATTGGGAAAAATGGTGATTTCTTATAAAGTTAAGCATATCTATATTTCCTAGATAAGTGAAAATGGGTATCTGCAAAGGGGAAACAAAAAACAAAACAAAATAAGCTTGTTTTGTTTATTTGTCATCCTTGTTTATAAGGATGTTAATATTGTCCTTATTCATAATAATCCTTGAAGGGAAACAACTAAAAAATCTACCAATAGACAAAGTATGGCATACGAATATAATGGAATATACTATGCCTCACTAAAGAACTACTGAGAGCAAAAAATAAACTATTATAGTATGATGACAAATCCCAAAAATACTATGTTCAGTGGAAAAATTCAGACAGAAAAGGGTACACACTATATGATTCCAGTTATATGATGTCTACAAACACGTAAAATTTGTCTATAGAGATAGTAATGAGAGTAATTTCATCAGATAGGGAGAGGAGGTAAGAAGACCGGGAGGGGTCACAATTCCTGGGTAATAGAAGAGATTTATGTCTTACTTTGTGTAGTATCACAGAGGAATGTTCGTCAAATTCATCAAGCTCGTTATTAAGCTATGTGCATTTTATTGTATGTAAGTCATATCTCAGTTGTAATCAAAAGTAAAAACAATTATTCAAAAATCCTTATCTGTCTTAAAACTCAATTACTATGTTCTTTGATAGTCACTTTCTCCATACATCCTTCCACTGTTTTTTTTCTCTTATGATTATCTCTTATGTGCAATCTTCTATACAATTAACCTTCTTTTAACATGCTATCAACCATATTTTCTTTCTTACAATACACCAACCCCTGTGTCTTACTTCCGATATGAATTCATATCGGCTCACAAGCACTGTCCTGACTACTGTGGTTACTAAGATGAGGAAGTCGTTATTCCTGAATCTCAGAGTCACATGAAAATAACAAAATAAAAAAAAAAAACAAAGAAATTTTAATATATTTCTTTTGAGGAGCACATCTAAACTGTGCTCCCATATTTGGAAAATTCACTACTATCAGGGATTTATGGACACAAAATGGACATATATTTGCTTCCCCAGCCTGTCTTGCAAAGAGGTTACTCTGGGCACCTCAGTTAGATGCCTCCCATTGGATGCATTAGACTCTGACCTCAGATGAGAAGCTTGTGACACAGAAGCAGGGGGTGGTGCAGCAGTAGCCGCCTCCACTTGTGTTTCACCTGTGGCAGCAGTGACATCTCACAGCAATGATTCTGTGTGATGATAAAGGCTGCTGTCAGCTTCCTGGCTCTTGTTTTCTGAGCCTGATTCTCCAGGCTTCTCAGTAATTCTATGAGATATCCATCGTCCTTTCAGTAATTCAGTAGAGTGATTATAATTATAATAAGAGCTACCTAAAGGAAAGGGGCATTCTAAAGCTTCCAACCCACATCTGTTAACACAGTACTGAGCAAACAACAGTAATTCACTAACTACTTCTTGTGTGTTACAACACAGCATTTCATTTTAGTTCTTTTCTCTAGATTTAATGTGAAAATACTAAATTTTGGAAGGCTAAACTTAACATTTTTTCCTCTTTCTGGTTGACAGCAACAACTTTTATTCTGTTTGATAACTGACTGATAATTCCTACCAATTTCCACCTATGGGACAGTGTCTCCTTGACATCCCCCCTTGTTTTATCAATACATTTTAGTCACGTATAATTGTTATATATTCTGCAATGCAAAAGTAATGCTTAAATGTGACCTCAAATACACACACTACTTTAATAAATAAAATAAATGAACACAAAACATAGTATGACTAATATAGCCATATTTTAATTGCCATTAGCTGTGTACCTGAAAGGTCATATATTTATTTGATAAATTCTTAGAAAGTTTATGCATATGCCAGGCACAAGGGCTACACCAGTAAACAAGTAAGAAAAAATCCCCCTGCTCTCATGAGCTTACCACCTAGAAGGAAAGTCAGGTAACAAGCAGGCCACTTAAAAATAATAATTATAGTATTTCATATAATGTTAAGTGAATAACCGCCATGAAGAATCATTGGCATAAAATGGCTAGTGGGAAAATAGCAATTGAGAAAGAATGATGTACCTTCAGGGAGACAGAGGAAAACTTCCCTTCCTGAAGAGGTAAGATTTATACTGAACAGAGAATGACAGAGAAGCTTCTATGTAAAGAACTGTAAAAATTGCATTCCACGAAGAAAACAAAAATCTGATACAGAAACACTCTTGGTGTATTCAAGGAACAGAATCAAGACAAGACCAGAGAGAATCCTTGTGCACTGTTGATGGGAATGTAAATTGGTGCAGCCACTGTGGAAAACATTTTGGAGGTCCCCAAAAATTAAAAATAGAACTACCACATGATCCAGTAATTCCACTTCTGAGTTTTTATCTGAAGAAAACAAGAACATTAACTCAAAAAAGATCCCTGTACTCTATGTTCATTGCAGCATTATTTACAAGAGCTAAGACATGTAAACAACTCAAGTGTCCACTGATGAATGGACAAATAAAGAAAAGGGAATATTATGCAGCCATTAAGAAAGAATGATATCTTGACATTTATGATAACATGGATGGACCTTGAGGGCATTATGCTAAGTGAAATATGTCAGGCAGGGAAAGACAAATATTGTATGACCTCACTTATATGTGGAATCCAAAAAAATTAAAAATAAAACAAACTAAATTCATAGATATAGAGAACAAACTGATGGTTGCCACAGGCAGGGGGCGGTGGGAAAATGGCAAAATTTTTGGTAAAATGGGTGAAAATGGTGAAAAGGCAAAAAGTACAAACTTCTAGTTATAAAATAAATGTCATGGGATGTAACATATAGCATAGTGACTACAGTTAATAATGGATATTTTGAAAGTTGCTAAGAGAGTAAATCTTAAAAGTTCTCATCATAAGAAAAATTATAACTCTATGTGGTGATAAATTTTAACTAGACCTATTGTGGTGATCATTTTACAATACATACAAATACTGAATCTTTACGTTGTATACCTGAAACTAATATAAAGTTAGATGTCACATATATCTCATTAAAAATGAAAAAGAATCCAGACTAAACTTTTGGGATCATTGTGGGCATGATAACAATGGACAGGAAATGGGGCAGACATGAGGCAGGAAAGAAGTGAACAAGCACATGGTGGCCAGTGACACCACCTGATTTCATTTTATGTGCAATTGAACACAAACTGGTCAGATTGACATTTCAGGAAGAACTCTTTGTCAACAGGATATTCTGTTGGGAGGCAGAAACAGTGGACAGAGGGAAATCAGTTGGAAAGCTAATGCAGAAATATGATTTTGCTTCTTAGAAAATCTTATTGCTGCCTGAAAAATTCACATAGTCAAATTAGCAATATAATGACTTATAAGGTCAGTCTTGTAAGATTTCCAACACTTAAAAAGAATTTTGTTCCGTTGACAACAGTCTTAATTTGTTTTTCTTGGTATCATACAACAGGATCTTCTTTCTTTAAAACTATTCACCCTCCACTATGATATGCCACCTTTGAGTTGGTTGCTACAACCTGAGGGCATCTTCCCATCCCCTAACAGGTCAAAGGATCTCATTTAGTTGGCAAAAGTATGTTTTTAAAAATTTGGTACTAGTGACACTGGAGACACATTTTCTCCATGAGTTTATTTAATTCTCATTATATTCAGTGAATTTAATCTTGTATCCAATTGACCTGAACTGACCAGTTCTTTTTCCCTAAATCATCTTCTCACATTGAAATTTTCCATATGCTTTGCAAAGAAAACTCATAGAAACGCATTCAAAAATAAGTGAATAAGAAAAAAAAAAAGATCATTTAATTTTAAAATTAGAAGTACTCAATAAGGGGATCCCTGGGTGGCTCTGCAGTTTGGTGCCTGCCTTTGGCCCAGGGCGTGGTCCTGGAGTCCCAGGATCGAGTCCGCATTGGGGTCCTGCGTGGAGCCTGCTTCTCCCTCTGCCTGTGCCTCTGCACCTCCCCCGCTCCCCCGTGTCTCTAATAAATAAATAAATAAAATCTTTTAAAATAAAAAAAAAAAAGTACTCAATAAGTAAGTAAAATCTTAAAAAGGGGAGGGGAGTGTCTGGGTGGCTCAGTCATTTGAGCATCTGCCTTCAGCTCAAGTCATGATGTCACCGTCCTGGGATCAAGCCCCACATCAGGCTCCCTGCTCATGGGGAGCCTGCTTCTCTCTGTTCTCCCTGCTTCTGCTCTCTCTCTCTCTCAAATAAATAAATAAAATCTTAAAATTAGAAGTAAAATTCTCATTAAAATTTTTGAAACTCAATCTGTCAACTCCTTTCAAGAAAAAAGTCAGATATCTGTATTTTGTTGTTCATTAATTCCTCTCAGATTTAAGCTTCTGACATTGTACAGAACAATTTTCAAATGTGCCTGAGAATTTTGTAGACCTAATATATTGTGATGTTGTTGGCACAGAAGATAGGAAAGAGAAGGAAGAGGAAGAGGAGAGCTAGAATAGTTGAATGAGAGGAGAGGTCTTGGATAGCAGGTCTAAAATCCCAAGCCAAAAAACAAGTCATTGATGAGAAGTCAATCTCACCATGCTTAGCAAATAAACTCTAACCTACCGTTTCGGCCATTCTGTTTTAATGTATTGGCAGATAGTTGGATGGTGCTTCCGTGACCCATGTTTTCTGGAAATTTTAGGTCTTCTAAGTTTCCTTCTGTACTCAGCCTTGCGACTTCCAATTCTGTTAATGGCAAAGAGTTATCAGTGTTCATTGAGAAACACAACCCGAGTTCCTAAATCATTTAAATATTTCTGAAATCAAAACACTGGAATTATTGTTATACTAATTATTAGTAGTCAAAATTTATAGTAGTTCAACGCTTTATTTTGAAAGTATTTCTTCAAAATAAGGCAAATAAAAATTGTTAAAATCAGGTAAATAAGAATACAAATGTATCCATTATAAAGCCTAAAATTAAAAAAAATCAAACTCAAAGGCTTATACTCTGTCATTTACTTTAAATTTATTTTCAAAATATTATCTTCGTGAATTAAGTAAAAGTCTCTTTATAATCTGGAGCTGCACTATCATATCGATATTGATCTATCTTTAAATCTAATAAGTTTGAAAGAGCTTTATCAAATCTTCTGAAATAAAACTGTCAGCTATATTCTTATGCACAATAAAAATAGATTTATACTCCTTATGAGCCAATAACACAATTACAAAAAATTGTTTTATCACCTTCACTTAAATGACTGATTTCTTTATAGTACATAATTCAGACATTCTTACTATAACTGAAGTGACCTGTAAGCACTGTGTTAGGAGGATAAAATTTTAGATAGTACAATGCAATACATAGTTACATACAGACATAAAAACTAACTAACTTGTGGATCTCACTGTGAGTGATCTCAGGCTCAGATATCCAATATTGGAATGTCTTATGGAGGATAACATACATGATTATGAGGACCCTCTTAAGCCAGTGGCAGGTGATTTCCTATATAATTATAGAAAAAAATCATTTATCTCCACTGAAATAAAAATCACTCATAATATCTGTGCTACCATATATATATTTTTTTCTTTTCTCTCTTCTGCTGTACAAGGGTCTCTGGCTCTTCTGTATAACAAAGGCCACTTACGAATATTGTCTGTGTTCTCCCTGACAATGTCAGTCTTCAAAAGGTTATCAGCCAGCACAAAAGCACTTTCCTCCACAGTGTCAAGCAACATGGTGGCTGCACGTAGTTGATCGCTTGTAGTCAGGTCTCTCCACGCATTTGAGGCTTGTGGCTGAAGGAGGTTGTTAACTGTCTCGACCATTGCCTACAAGAGGATGAACAGAATGACAGAGGTCTCTAGTGAACTCACAGAGCTGTCAGAAATCCAGGTGTACATGTTGCTCAGCAAGCAAGGATCAGCGGTGTGCATGAGTTCAGTATTGTCCCAGCCTCCCCTGTGACATGCTGCAGCAGAAGCATTCATTATTTTGTTCTGTTAAAACCCTAGCTGAGACTGCAAGGCAAGAGAAAAACCAGCTTTTGTTTTGAAGGACAACAAATAGATCCATGCTTGCTTCTTAGAATCAATAGCAATGGCTTCAATAAGACTATAATCACATAATTAAATTATTTGGCTGGGGAACTGTTGGCAAGTAATTTAAACCAACACTTTTATCAAATCACCCACAAAAATGATTTTTCCCTAGTATCACCATAAAACTAAATGCTGAATACAAAAGAGATTAAAGGGGTGACTATAGACAGGATGATACAAGAATTTGTTGCCTATAGATAGGTTGAGGACCCACTGAGCAAACCATTTTTTTTTTTCTTAGCCAGCTGGTAAAATGTCAGAATGGGAAAAATATCAAAGCATACACACTCCTAGGGGCTTTGGATATGTTATGTGCGGAGAAAAACCTTCTCCGTGCTGTTTACTATTAGGGAGGGCAATAAACAGTCAGAACTTGGCTACCTGTGGCCCTCAGGTGTTTTTCCTTTAAAAAATCAGCAGTAGGTACATAGAGAGATAAAGATCCACAGTTCTCATGGCTTCATCCAAAAGAATCATCTCCCTAGTTACAATTTATATATTTCCCATGGTTAGCTTTACGCTCTAGGTTACAAAGAAAAAAAACAGTTCTCCCGATAAGGTCTCCTTACCGTTTCATTCAAACAGAGAATTACAAAATAGAAAAATACAACACCTGCAGCTTTCAAAGTGATCATCCCTGAACCCGTTGATTATGAAATATGCATCTAATCGAGAAACAGATTTGAATAAATAGCCGACACAGGCACTTTCTGGGCAGTGCATGGGCGTTTTAAAACAAGACTCATATTATTGACACGTTGGCAGAAGGATTGGGAGAGACTGAAGAAATACCCATTACACTGCAGTGTTCTCTTCTGGCTGGTGTTTTCATAGTAACCAACTAACAACTGTTAAAAATTCAGCTTCATAATGAAACACCTTGGCTGCCAATTAACACCAGCTTCAAAAACTAATTTGCCTTTTGATAAGAGTTGTTTTTTCTTGATATTTTTCCCAGCTACTCCAAATTCTGGCCAAAAATCAACATCAATGGACTTGTATGGAAAATAGTCCTATACTTGCAACTTGAGTACTTTGCATCATTTACACACACACAAACAAACAGCAAACAAAAAAACACCAAAAAATCTCTCATGAGTTTAATAACTGGGTGTTTTCCCATAGTGGGCTTAGTTCCGCCATGTGTTCTGAGTTTAAAGCATGACCCAGAAGCCAGACAAAAGCATTTCCGAGCACAACAAAATGATTTGCTTTCCAGGAAGTTCTTTATAGGGATAATGCCAACAGGATATGCCAAAAAGGAGGTGCCACACTGGAAACAAATGAACAAAACAAGTTTAGGTATTTTCAGAAGCCAGAGAACACCGACCTTTTAAGTGCAAAGAAATATTCTTTCTGTGATTAGATGATCCTCTGAATTCATTAGAAATGCTCTGAAAATCCCACATGCAAGAGAAATGATGCCTGTTTTTTTAGAGACAGCCGTTGTAACATTAGTTAAGAATCTTAAACCGATGAATTTAAACCTGACCTCAGAGAAAATTTTATTGGGGATAATACAATAATTCTGCTCTGCTCTTTACTGTTTCTACTTTTTTTTTTTAATTTAAGAAATGCAAAAGAAAGAAGAAAGAGAAAAAACAAAAATAAACAACTATGGTCAACTCTGAGAAGGTTCTTAAAAGCCACCTGTTTACAACAGACTGTTCTAAGTAAAATAACACATTTGAATTGGTAACTAACTACCGAATTGAAGGCACCCCTTTTTAAATCATCTTAGTTTTGCATCCGAAAATGTATGTAGTGCAATATTTTATCATAGTCATAAATTTAAGCACATTTACAACAATTGCACTTTCCAAATGAATCATAATCTTTAAAGAAGTTTTCTATTAAAGTCCAAATGATTTCCAAGTTTATTATAGAAATGACAGACATAATAATACATGGTCCTAAAACCTGGATGGGTTAAGGCAGAAATCCAATATTTATTTATTCTTTAAAAAGCACTTGTCGTGATGGCTTAAGTATAAATGTAAGGGAATTTCAGCACAAGGGCTGAAGACAGAATTCTGTAGTGCTAAAATCAGAGTATGGGATTTGGAACCACATCTGCTAAGTGTGGACCCGGACTGTGCCACTTTCTAGATGTATGATGTTGGGCAAGTTACTTAACTGCGCTTCATCTGTAAATCTGAGACGATGGTATAAGCGTTTTATATTGTGTGGCGATATAAATGCATTTATGTTGCCTGCCTCAAAATAGGTGTTTAAGGTGTAATCTTATGTTGATTTGCATTGGATAGCAAAGTCCAGCTAGGGAAGAAGAGAGGTCTCCAGTGAATGAAGCACACACACATCATTGGTGGTAATTACAAAACATTAGCTCTGAAGTGAGAGCCGCAAGGACTAACTTCTGCAATGTAATGTTCAGAAATAAACCTGTTTTACAACTTAACTACTAAGACTATATCACCTGAATCTTTGAGGATGACAGTACAGGAGCATGTATATTAAATAATTCATAATGTATGTTTTAGAGGTTTGAGAAAACTGACCGGTTTTCTACTACTGAGACAGCATGGCCAAGTCAATCCTAATAGCTTTATAATTAATGCGGTTTGCTTAAACTTTCCGAATTTGCTGACATGTCCCTGTTACCAGTTGAATGAGGTCAATTAAGTAGTCCCACTCTCTAACGACAAAAGAATATCTCTATTTTGTTTTCTTTGTACATTTTTGCATTTGTATGTTTTACCCACAAATGATGACATCTGGTCATTATGTATGTGTGTGTGGTTTTCATTTTTCTTTTTGTCAAACAAGTTATTTGCATTCCTTTCTTAGTTCGACAGCATCTCTTTAAAGACAAGTTGATTTTCATTTTATTTGGTTACAAGGAAATGAGCTTAACTATGCTTAGAACCAAAGTTGAACAGGGAATATACAATGAATTGGACTAAAGTGAGGCAGTTGGTCCAACAGCTCTCACTGATTCTCTTTTTCTGCTATAAATATTTTTCCGATCTAAAATTTACATGATAAAGTTGGAAGAAAATACACTTGGTCCCGTATTTACATTAAAAAAGTGCTTTGATCCCTGAGGAAAAAAACAACAAAAATCACTTAATGGTTTGGATGCATACAGACTGAAATAATCTATATTTCTGAAAAGTGAATATAATCACCAATGTCCTTGTGAGAAACTAAATGTCAACTCACTTTATTATCTTTTTCAAAACACTAGAAACTGAATAGGAGATGGCGTTGGAAATTTGCATTCTAGTTGTCACTAAATTTCAGTGCATCTTTGGACATACTTATGTTTTCTAACCAATCAACAAAGTGGGAACTACACAAGAAAATAAATTTCATTATGTTTCAATTTGGGGGTAGTCAGGGGCATTCTGCTATTCAATATCACTCTTTATATAGTTAATCGCTAGACTCTAAAGTGACTTTTGACTATTTCTAAAAATCAAATGTATAAAGTGTAAAAGTGTAAAAGTCACTTGGATTCATACCAGGATCATGAGCGTATCATATCCTTCTGGACATATATTTGCATTACAAAACTTTATTGGACCTCTTATCATAAAATTCATTGGTGGTAGGACTAGTGAATTTAGGCAAATTCATTTTACTAGTTTTACTTGTAGCATATAGTTATAGTATGTTTATTAAAAGATATTATAAAGTATATAATCATACTATTTCAAAAGGGAGGACTTACTTCTTTGCTATAACTACTGTGAAAATTTGGGGGGACACCAGCTATTTATTTCTCTAGTAACATCTTTGTCTTTATTCCAAGAGTATATGCTTGTGAAATACTTAGGATCAATGATGAGAGATCTATTTTTTAAAAGATTGTATTCATGAGAGACACAGAGAGAGAGAGAGAGAGGAGCAGAGACACAGGCAGAGGGAGAAGCAGGCTCCATGCAGGGAGCCTGATGTAGGGACTCAATCCCGGATCTCCAGCATCATGCCCTGGGCCAAAAGCAGATGACCGCTGAGCCACCGAGGGATCCCAGATGAGAGATCTATTAATGTCACCTAGGTGAACCGTAAATCTTAAACTAGCTAAGCAAAATCACCTGGAGAATTTAGTTACTCCTCCTTCCTTACTTGAAAATCATTAAAGACCCAAATAGAATGAATGCTTGTGAAAAGGTATGTAACTTTACCATCACTGCGTTTTTCTGAAGATAGGTTTTCTAATCATAAGCCATTCAGGTTTTAGCTCAGGTACAAAAAGGTCTTAGATTATCAGCATAGCTAGGAAGAATGCCCCCACCCTTAACTCTGTTTACTGTTTTGTTTTCTTTGTATCACATGTCATTGTATAAGGTACCTAAAATATGTATTTATCTACATGGCTATCTCAGATCTCACACTCAAAAAATTTATGTTTCATGAGGGGGCAACTCTGTGTCATTTATACGTGCCCAAAACTCTGCCTGGCATATATGTGTTCAATGACTCTGCTGAATGATTGCCATCTAATGAAGATTCATACTTCAGTGAGTCATCTCCATTTTCATGACAGCAGGGAAAAAAAAATCTCTGAAAGTACTGGTTTTAGAAGAGCAAAGAATATGTAAGTACAAATGGAAAAAAAAAACTAGTAACTGTCAATATCTGAATCATTATCATTTAGAGATTCACTGCCATAATAGGTTCCTATTTTCGTACTTAAAAACCTTGAATAGAACTATCCACACTTATGGTCTGGCTCTCTCACTAGATTACTATGTTCTCAGGGGAGAGACCATGTTCACTGGTGTTTTCCCAGAGTCCATTTTACTGCCTTGAGACAGTTTAGGTACTCAAAAAATGTTCATTAGGCAAAGATCACCTACCTTTACTATCAAATCATTAATGACTTTATATGTAATAGAAATGAAAACGTCTGTAATAAATAAAACACATAAATACATAAAACACATAAAATAAATAAAAACATCTGTAATGTAATAAAATGAAAACATCTAGTTTTATAACTTTTTTCCATGTCTCCCAAGAGGTGTTCTGAGAGAATAAAGTGCTCAGTTATCACAGGGTTTGGCACGGAGACAGGCTGAATTACAGGGAATTAAGAAGACAATCAGAGTTCAAAAGGAGAAAAGCAGAACCACAGGCTATTGTAGTAAATGCAAACCACTAGGCATAACAATAATATATTCTACAAAAAGCTTTCCAAAATGTTTTTAAGTGTACCAAAGCCCACTTTCAATACAATTCAATGAGGTCCTATTAAGTATGTATGATATGCAAAGAACTAGGGAAGTCACTGTTGGAGGAGGTGAGGAAAGAGAAGAAAAACAGAGTCAGCCTTCAATTTGTCTACACTCCAAGGCAGAAGGTAAGAACAAAATAGAGCTAAAAACTCACAGCATATGGGACAAAAAGTAAATGAATTCTTACAGAGAAAGATCAAGAAAAGATCCCAGAAGGTGTGTAATTTTGAGTTAGACACTAAAAGATGAATAAACTTTCCTTGATTATGATGAGGATACTTAAGGCAAAAGGACACAATAAGCAAGGTTACCGCTAACACAAAACAAAGCAGGTTCTAAGGCAAGGAATGTAATTGGGTTTGGGATGAGGAGAGTGTGTAGTGCATGGAAAGAGAGTGTTAAAAGAAGAGTATGGGGATGCTTGGGTAGCTCAGCAGTTGGGTGTCTGCCTTCCGCTCAGGGCGTGATCCTGGAATATCAGGATTGAGTATCACATCGAGCTCCCTGCATGGAGCCTGCTTCCCCCTCTGCCTATATCTCTCTGCTTCTTTCTCTCTCTCTCACTCTCTCTGTCTCTCATGAATAAATAAATAAAATCTTAAAAAAAAAAAAAGATGAGTATGGTGGGAGAAGTAGTAAGTAGCAGTCAGATCTTAGAAGATCTTCAGTATGATAGAAGTTTGGGTTATTATATACCCAAATATATATGTATATATTATATATAATATATCATATTATATGCCATATATATGTATATGTATATATGTAATATTATAGTATATCGTATGTAATATATACTACATGATTACATATATAATATAGTTGACACTAATTTATAATTTGAAAAGATAAAACAACTTTTCTTTAATTCCTCCTTTTTGATTTCTTGATATGAAGGTTATCAGTTGAGAATAAAGTAAAATGGAACAAAAGCTTAAAACTGTTACTGAATAGGGCACATTGTACTCTAACATACATTTATATATAGATTCAAATCAAAATTTTAAAGATCAAATGTTAGAGGAGTCTTCCAAACAGTTTTGAACTTACTGTTTGTTTTTTTTTTTAAATTAGAAGTCAAGTTCAGGGACTGATATTTACACATCTGATCAATAACCTAAAGTTCTTTTTATAATCACTGTCATTTAATGTTATTAAGCATATAAAAACTACTAATCTCTGGACTCCCTTTTATATTACAGTGAAGTGTTGGCATTTTCAAGTCTTAATTAAAATTAGATTATATAACACAACTGACCTTAATATAGTGATAAGAGGCCTGAACAGTAGTACAAGATGAAACTAAAATTTCATAGAAAAGATTCTGCCTCTTTAAGAGATCCCTCGTTGCTTAAAAAAATGTACTGTTTTTAGCAAACTGCAATTTATTGTACTATTTTAAAAATCTCAATTAGAATTAAATGATTGAATGCTGTCAAATAAATCTATATTGAGTTACAGGAATTAAATAGAGCTATAAACTGGACTTAAACTTCTTGCTAACTCAACAGTTATTCAACAAATATTAACTAAGTACTGGGTGAGGTAAGAAAGACAGATACTTTCCTGTCCTTAAAAGTGATGACAATATGGTAATGCCAGACTATTAAACAAGTAGAAACATGGCAAACATTATGATAGTGGCAACACAGGGTTTAAGCGCTGTATTGAAAAGGCTCCATGAAGTAAAATTTCAAGCTCAAATTCAATATTGACCAATCAGACAAAACAGACACCTCCAAGGAACTGACAAGATTTCCCATGGCAGAGCAGAGTGCCAGTGGTTCAGTGGCAGGAAAGTGAGTGAAGGCTAGTTTCCAAAAAAGTTTGCATAACATGTTTGATATGTACGATTCTTCCTAAAAGCAGCAAGAAGTCCATGAAAAAGTAGAGGAGTGATATAAATTATAATGGCTGATACTTATTGAGTATTGGAGGTGGTGCAGTTAAGCACCTGACTCTTGGTTTCTGCTCAGGTCATGATCTCAGGGTTGTGAGACTGAGCCCCCCACAGCAGGCCCTGCGCTGAGCATAGAATCTGCTTCAGATTCTCTCTTCTTCTCCCTCTGCCCCTCCCACTCATTCTCTCTTTCTCTTCCAAATAAATAATGTTTAACAAAATATTTATTATGCTCCAAACTCTCATCTGAATGCTTTACGCGTCAACTCCTTTAATTCTGACAATAACCCAATGAGGCAGAAACGAATATGATCCTCATCTTGCAGCGAGAAAGCAGAGACTCAGAGAAGTGAAATAACTTGCTAAAGGTTAATTAACTAAGCTAGGGCAGAACTAGGGTTCAAATCCATACATTCTGACTCTGCGGATAAAGGAAAGTAGAGATTCCACAGGTATTTTTCAAAATTGGTTGATTAATTAAAGTTAGTTGGTAAGGGAAATAAAGGAGTGCAGTGCATGGAATCTGAGCATAGGCAATGTGGTGGCACTCATTTAAGATGGAAATAAAGAGA
Organism: Vulpes lagopus; assembly: GCF_018345385.1. Lineage (NCBI taxonomy): Eukaryota > Metazoa > Chordata > Mammalia > Carnivora > Canidae > Vulpes > Vulpes lagopus. The sequence goes on along the minus strand of NC_054835.1, from coordinate 75,540,383 downwards.
AACCGATTTTTGTTCATTAAAAGGTAAAGGGTACCCATTCTGAGTGCAAAGTACTTGAATGGAATCAATTTAAGAGGTCTATGGAAGCCTGGCAAGGGAGGAAAACCTTCCCTCTAGTCTACCCTCTTAGAGTATATACCAGTTTAATGCCAAGCGCTGAGGATTAAACTGACATGAGATAAACATGAGATAAATTTTATCTAGTATTTTATGTTAATAATATAATTTTTTTAAATAAAAGAGCAAGGGCCAGCCAGGGTGGCTCAGCGGTTTAGTGCCGCCTTCAGTCCAGGGCGTGATCCTGGAGACCCGGGATCAAGTTCCACGTTGGGCTCCCTGCATGGAGCCTGCTTCTCCCTCTGCCTGTGTCTCTGCCTCTCTTTGTGTGTCTCTCATGAGTAAATAAATAAAATCTTTAAATAAACAAACAAACAAACAATACTTCTTCATTTGTGAAAAAGTGACAAGATAAAGGAAAAGGGTTTAAGCTTTCAAACAGAGTATGCTGTGGGAAGATAACTAGAAAAAATATAGGGGAAACTAATGGAATAGAAGGGTTAATTTAGAGCATTTGTTCCTTTCAGCCCAAAAGAATCAATATTCCAATGTGGCATATTTGGGGCATGTTGTTACCATTTTAGCTGTAGCTTACTACTCAATATCTGTTTTTGTTGTTGTTGTTTTAGATTTATTTATTTATTCATGAGAGACTCACAGAGAGAGAGAGGCAGAGACATAGGCAGATGGAGAAGCAGGCTCTCCACTGGAAGCCCAATGTGGAACTGGATCCTAGATTCCGGGATCACACCGTGAGCCAAAGGCAGATGCTCAAATGCTGAGCCACCCAGACAACCCTCAACATCTCTTCTTGACATAGGTTTAGGCGTCATGTAATTAAATAAGAGGCAAGCCATTGGGGACGCCTGGGTGGCTCAGCCACTGAGCATCTGCCTTAGGCTCAGGGCGTGATCCTGGGGTCCTAGGATCGAGTCCCACATCAGGCTCCCTAGAACTGAACACTTAAGCAGATGATTTCTTTCTGGCTACTGCAGAAAGACTCTGCCCGTAACTCTGCCTCTCTCTCACTGTGTGTCTTTCATGAATAAATAAATAAAATTTTTTTTTAAAAAAAGAAGCAAGCCATTGGAATGTCTGACATTACGCAAATTGAGTGGTAGAAAAAGAATCAATGGCCCAGAAACACTCAGGATAGAGGAGAAAATATTGAAAAAAGAGTCAACACCACAGATTGAAGAAGACAGAGCCAGAAGACTGTGGTATCACAGAAGGTAAAGGAGGAGACTTTCCATTGCTTTCAAAATGAACTCGACCATAAAAATATCCCCAACGCCCTTCTTGAAATAATAATGACTCTAGATATTTTTTTCCCCTGAGAACTGATAGAATGCTTATGAAATAAAGAGAAAAAAAAATCACAGAGAAGCAGTTCTTGAGGGACAATCAATTGAGTTTTATGAATTTTTACTTTGAAGTAGGACATATAAATTCATAAAATAATGCATATTATTTAAAAACAAAAGGTACATGCCTGAAAACAGTATTGTTTAATACAGAAGCATATAAATTAAAACCTGAAAGTCTGTTTATGGGACACCACCACCAACCTCACCTAAAGTAGAAATCACTCCGACAATTTGTTGTGGGTCCCTCCAGACTTGCAAATATCTACATGTACATACCAACAAATGTGGTCACTATAATAATGCTGTTATCTGTTGGGTTTTGCTTGCCTGTTGGTTTTGTCCTCTAATACACTACACCCACCTTTCTAGATCAATGCAACATCTACCTCATTCCTTCTGTGGCTTAAGTAGTATTCTATTCCACTATTCAGTGTACCAGTTTATTCAACCCACTTCCTACTGATGACGAGTGACGTTGTTTCGTTGATGTGAATCATGATACAAGGCTACCTTGTGATTCTCTCTGCACATTTAGCCCTTTCAATGGAGCAATGCTACTCCCAAAGTCCTTACTGTAAGCAGAGAGAACAATAATGTTTTGTGATTGTATGATAAGGTTTATGAAAAAACATATTATAAAAACATGGATAAGAATAAAAATAGTCTTCTCTGGTAGGAAATTGAAGAGGCTACTAATAGTGATTGCTTTGAAGGACAGCTGAATGTCTGGGGAGAGGAAGAGAAGGGAGGATTGTTACTACACAACTCCAGGAGGCACCTCCCAACTAGATCACAGGGTGAGCGGCACACCCTGAAGTTAGCAACGTCAAAGCCATGGCGAGAAGATATTTCTATTATTCCTACTTTTTTGAAATTTAAATCATGTGCCTATATTAGCTATTAGCTATTAAAAACAACAACAACTACCACTACCACTACTACTACTTAAGAAGAAGAAAAATGCTATCTGAAAAGGATTGGAAATAACTTTTTTTAACAAAATGATTGCCCAAGACTGTCACTAACAGAATGATCAAAAGAGAATTTTAATCTGTAGTTAGGGTGCAAAAGTAACCCTTTATTGTCATAAATCTATGGTAGCTTATTATATCAAAAATGGGGGACTGGGGGACGCCTGGTTGGCTCAGCGGTTGAGTGTCTGCCTTCGGCTCAGGGTGTGATCCCACACAAGGCTCCCTCTGCCTACGTCTCTGCCTTTTTTCTGTGTCTCATGTATAAATAAATAAAATCTTAAAAAAAACTGGATGAAGATATCAACAAATACCACTACATGAGGGAAAAAAAGTGTTTTTGGTTGCCTCTAAGAATGCTAGCTGCCCAATAACATTCTTTGACTTAGACATAGACTCACTGGACACTGAATCGTTTAGTTACTTGTCCTTCTCCTTCTTCCTGTGCAGAGCTTTGCATGAAGTGATGATTGGAACCTAGTAGCCATCGGCTCATTTTGAGGATGGAAGTCCATGTGCTAAAGTTAATAGAATAGAAAAACAGAAGAAGCCTCCATCTCTAATGTGAAATTTTCATGCTAATCCTGGACTACATCATCTGCATTTCTTTTTTATGCACATGAATAAAGCCCTGGTTTGTTTAAGCCACCCAGCTAAGTTTTTGTTACTACCAGCTGTATAAAATTCATACATTAGATAAAGGAAAATATCAAAATTATAACTCTGTTGGGAGCAGTACTAAAAAATCATTTGTTTGGTTCCAAGACATCAGGCAACTACTTTACTGCAAATTACACCTTAAAACTTCTATTTCTTTTCTGACCTGCACCAGAAAAGGCAATAACTTTACAAAGTAGGATCTTAAATCTGTAATGTTATTTTTAATATCTTTTTCCTTCTGGTTAGCTTATGTGATCATAAAGATGTTAAAGCAATAACAAAGTAAATTGATGTTCATTCTTTTTGTGTTTGCACAGAAATAATATCTATTTATTTTCTATATATTCGAAAACTTTTCTTCAGGTAAGCATTTCAGAGAGCAGTGATGCATTAGAAAGGCTTTAAACTAACAATTTTACAATTAAGTAGTGACCCGGGCTTTGATTAAAAAATTACAAGACAGGCTACATCTTGGTGAAAAGAAGTGGGAAAATATTTTTGTTTTAGAGGAAAATATTTTATTTAAAAACAGAAGGTTTTTTTTAAGCCTCATAAGGATTACTTCCTGAAGCATTCATAAACCATGTATATACAAAGAGCAGCTGGAATATTTTGTTTATTTATAGGAAATGTGCAAAATGGAAGAGTCGGAAATGACTCAGTAAGGCAGCCATCACTGGTTGGCCTGATACATTCACCACAGGAATTTTGAGAGATTCCCAGGATCATGTTCTTTGCACGTCAGAGTAGGATCTCCGTCATCAACATCTGCCATCATCCTTTGGAGGCTTTTTTAATTATTAGACTTATGAACTGACCTGTCCGCATTAAATAATAACCTGTATAATTTACTCTGCATACATTACATATGGTTTTACTGTCTTCTGATTCAATGATTGCTTTATGACAGCATTTAATGACTACACCTTACAGGACAGAATCCTTACGACTTCTTCATCTAAAGAAAACTACTCTGGTTTTGTAGATGGAAGTCACTTTCTTTGATCTCGGTGTCTTTCAGCAATAAGTTCAGGGCACGAGAAACACGCAGGGTGCAGATTTATATTTTCTCTCTTACTGACACAAATCAAGTGCAGATTTATCAAGCTGTGAAATATATTAAGTTCACAGGGTTTTAACAAAGGGTTACCAAACCTCAAGAACCTGCTGTGATTCAAACTACTTTCAGATGTCCTTTTAATTATATTAAATGAAAGTTTGGGTTGGCTTTGATGCTTATGGGCAAACATCGAAATCTCTTGAAAGAGCTGCTAAAAGTACTCCCTGTTGCTGTAGTTAATATACTACATTGTATGCACACCACTAGCCAATTTATTCTAGCCACTTTAACAAGGATATCCAGCCTGACAGGCCACACAGAATAGTATCACAAGTCAAGCAAAGCACAAATCATCAGAGGCCTCCGAAAGTTGTTTGACATGCACCGCGGAGCTCTTTGTCACACAGCCAATTAAGTGACCAAACAAGGAACTTGAAAATACTCATTAATTTCTTCCTAGCAGTATAAATGGAGGTTAGAATCCTCCTTGTCTTATGCACCAAAGGCAGACAAGTAAAACGGGCATAATTCAATTTGCACTTTGTCAAAGGTGCAAGTAGCAACTTTGGCTCACAGAAAGTCTGCGTTAGAGAGGAAAAAAAAAATGAAAGGAATAGGTAAAAATGTTTATTTAGATAGTACATATCATAATATAGATATAAGGGCTCTGGGATTTTTTTTCGTTGTTGTTAATTAATCAAAAGCTGACGTTACTTTGAATCCTTGAGAAGCTGCATTGGCACTTCTGAGCAGACTCAGCAGCCCTTGACATTACTTCCTCCTCTGTGTAAAAAAGAACCCGAGCTGATTTCTGAACACCATGCTCTGCAGGTCTTTTCTGTTCCTTCAAGTTGTTCTTTGGCCTCCCTGACATCTTGGGAGTATAACAGTGTCCTGGGGCTCATCCTAGATTCTTTTCTTTCTTTTTTCCTAGATTCTTTTCTCTTCTCTTCCTATGTTCATTGCCTTGATGAATTCATCCAGCACACTGGCTGTGAATGTCACTTGAAGTGAAACATCACCCATTGTCTCTTTCTAGCCTGACCTCCGAGCTGACCTTCACGCTTGCATATCTGACTGAATATGTAACATCTGCATTGCACACCTCATAAGAATCGCAAAGTGGACATGCCCCAAAGTTGAAGTTCTTTTTGTGCTTGTCCCAACTTGGTCACAGACAATCTCAATAAATAGTGACTTCCTTCATCCTTCCAGTTGCTCACATAAAGCACTGTCATTTGGACTCCTCTTCCTCTGAGGTTTCACATACAACTCCTAGCAAGTCCTGTTTGTTATACTTAAACAAAACAAAACAAAACAAACAAAATCGTGAACCTGAGTAGTTATCCCAAGATCTCATACCCATACTCTATTTGACCATTATTATCCTTGGTCACCCTGCTTCAGCCCTTAGTTTTCCTGCAATAATCTACTTTTTCACTCTTAAAACACATTAGCTCATGTCATCGCTCTGCTCAGAAAGCTACAGTGGTTTACTGTGTCTCTCTGAATAAAAGCCAGCATCCTTACAATGGTCTAGCAGATCTGGGCCCTTAACACCCCTCAGACTCATGCTCCATGACCATCTTCTCTTCTGCAACACACCAGTTGCTCTGGACGTCTGGACCATGGGCATATTTCTACTTTGGAAACTCTGTCACTCTGCTACAGTGTTTTTTCTGGAATACCTACATAGCTCACTCCTCCTCTTCCTTCACTGTTTTATTCCAATGTCACTTCAGAGATGCATTTCTTGCTTTCTTTTTCTCCTTAGTATTTATCATTGTCTCATATGCCAGATTTTTCACATCCATACTGTATTGTTTCTATTCTGCCCCTAGAAATCTTACCCTAGGAGGGAGAGCAGGATTTTGCCTGTTACGTGCATTGCTGTATTCTCAGCGCTGATAATGTTATTGGGCCCCATGCTCAACTATTAATTTATGAATGTTTTTGTTGTTAACTATTATGTGGGTTTTTTTTCACAGTCGAAGACAGATACTGTTTTTGCACTGCTAGCGCCTAGGATAGAGATATCTAGTGGATAATTAAGGCAAAAAAAAAGTAAGTAAGTAATGAGCAAATCATAGTTCTGAATTGAAATAAACAGATGGTTTGTTTCAAATAATTCGCAGGCTTTTAAAAAAATTTAAAGATTTTTTTATGTATTTGAGAGAGAGAGAAGAGGGAGAGAGAGAGAGAGCATGAGCAGTGGGGAAGGGCAGAGGGAGAAGCGGACTCCCCGCAGAGCAGGGGGCCCAACACTCGGACTCAGTCCCAGGATCCTCAGATCATGACCTGAGCCAAAGGCAGACCCTTAAGCAACTGAGTCACCCAGGTGCCCCCAAATACTTTGTAGGCTTTAAAGAACACAGACCTATGAGGAAGAAGAAGAAGAAGAAGAAAAGAAGAAGAAGAAGAAGAAGAAGAAGAAGAAGAAGAAGAAGACGACGACGACGGCGATGGCAGCTTCAGCAGAGGAGGAGGAGAGGAAGGAAGGAAAGAAGGAAGGAGGAGGAAGGAGGGAAGGAATGAAACCAGGGATGTGTGTGTGTGTGTGTGTGTGTGTGTGTGTATTCATTTGCATCAATCTAGAAATTTTTTTTCTGATCAGTTCTCAACCTGACTGTGCAGGTAATAGCAGATTCCAAGAATGACTCAAAGATTCATATTGATAATTACATGTACTTATATTTCCCACTAAGCAAGGTCATGCGACTACAGACTCTCTAAGGAATATGTGCTGCCTCTGAGATCTGGAGAGCAAAAGGAATTGCTGACAAAAATTCAAATATATATATATATATTTATATATATATATATATAAAATATAAAATATAAAATATATATATATTTTATATATATAAATATATATATATATTATTTCTTAACTAGGAAAGTGTCTTGCTTTGAAAGCTATGAAAAAATGAATGCTGGTAATTCTTAATATTTCCTGTTAAAGAAGAGAACAATGTTAACAAACATTACTACTTTAAAAATGAGAAAAAAATGTAAATTTAGGGATGCCTGGGTGGCCCCAGGGCATGATCCTGGAGTCTCGGGATCCAGTCCCACATCAAGCTCCCTGCAAGGAGCCTGCTTCTCCCTCTGCCTATGTCTCTGCCTCTCTCTGTGTGTGTCTCTCATGAATAAATAAATAAAGTCATTTTAAAAAAAGAAGTAAATTTAAGTTCTGCTTACATTTAAAGAACATGAAAGCAGTTGTTCTTAAGTGGTTTGAGATCACAATCTCCTCCCAGAGTCTCATGAAAACCACACATCTCTTTTTGGAGCCATATGACATTTGCCTGGTTCACAGATTACACTCCCACACCCCTCTTCTCCAGTTCCAGGACTGGAGTTAAGTATTTCAGCAATTCACCTGTACCAGAATGGCTATAATCAAAAAAGACAGAAAATAACAGGCATTGCTGAGGATGTGAAGGAACGAAACTTTCCTACATTGCTGGTTGGAAATGTAAAAGGGTGTGGTCACTTTGGAGAACAGTTTGACAGATACTCCTTTAACAGAGTTACTGTATTTCCTATTTGCTCTTCCCCTCTCTTAATATGATCTTTTTTTTTTTATCACAGTGTTCTCTGAAAACAAAAGGACCTTGAAGTAAATTATGTGTGCATTTGCACTTAGTCAACAGTACAAAATGATTGCTATAGAGGCATTTGAACTCAATCTCAAACAAAAAGAAAAATAAAACTATTTTACTCTATATTATCCCTGACATACAGTAAAATAAATCAATAAACATAAATCAGAAGGTATATCTGACTCCTAACACCAAAACTGAAGTCCGTTCTGTAACAGTGGTATCCTAGGGATTTGGAGCATGAGCTTCTGAGTCAGGAAGTCCTAGCTTTGAATTCAGGACCCCCTCCATTACTATCATATGATCTTGTGAAGGTCATTTAATTCCACCTGGGCCTTATTTTCTCTACTGTAAGTTAAAAATAGCAATAATTATATTATAGGATTAGTGTGGATATTAAATAAGAATTTATGCAAACTGGGCCACACGGTGACGGCTACACAATTAGTGCCTAATAACTGCATTTATTCTTAAAAATAAATCGTTGATGTTGAGAAAGCACTTGAGGCATTAGTGCCATGGGTGCTAGTGTGTGACTTTGGGTCGGACCTCTCTCTACTGATCTCAGCTAACTCATTTTCATCTTTAAGGTAACTTCTATTAATACGGGACATCAGAGTAGTTATTTAATACACATATGTAACACAAGCCTTATTTGTCTTCTCTGGTATAAAACTTAACACTCTCTTCTTAAATGAAGGTATCTATTTTGCCCAAGACATGGTAATGAATTTTTTTTTTACTATGACTCATTTCTATCTTTTGATAGTAAACAGAGATTTTAGTGTCACCTAAATTAAAACTAAATGAAACAAATATTGGACCCAATTGTTTGATTTTTGTTAAAATTGTGGATGTGCAAGCATAATGCACATATTATTCACATATTATTTTAAAAAGAATCAAAGCAATCACCTTTCAATTGTTCCCCTACATATCCATTATCAGTTATCATGGCTGACAGATGATAGTCCATATTTTATTGTGCTTTTTCAGTGGAATAAACAAATGTAGGAAGGAAGAAGAGTAAAAGATGGAACCAGATATTCATAGACTAGACATTGTACCTCTAAATAATTAAAAGCTAAATGGATTTGGTGGTCAAAGTCAAACCAAAGTCAAACCTAGAAGAATCACTGCTTGTACCCATGGAAAGCCACATTTTAAAAGAATCTCATGATACCTAAGCAATTATATTTTTTCAAATTTAATTAATAAAGTACTCCCAGTATATTTTATTCCCATTTCGTAGAATAGCTCAGAATGTTCTCCAAACATAGAAACAACACGGAACATCAGACAAGTCTTTAAAATGGGAGTAGAGTAAATAAAGTTTAAAGTATTATTTGCTCTAGAATTTCATAGAGTAATAATCTATATTAAAACGAATAGAAGTAATGCCATGTCTTAGTGAGCAGAGCATTTCTGCTTCACAAATATTCTGTTTGTATTTGGTCTTATCAGATGTTTAGTCAATAGCTGAAACATTTATTCACAGCCAGTCAATTATAACACCAGGAAATCAGCCATTGAATAAACTGCTATTAATTTTCCATCAGAGATTCATGTTTGAATGACCATGCATTTCATAGATTTAAATACCAAAAGGCTAATTATCTCCAAGGCCCCATTAAGGGGATAGCATAGATAGCAATCAAAAACAATCCTAATATTGCTCAAAAATTATCTTCAGCTTTCATTGCTGCAAAATACTTCAACTTCTCTACCTAGTGCACATATTACGAGGATAGGTTTTATCTATCTATCTATCTATCTATCTATCTATCTATCTATCTATCCATCTATCTATCTGTCTCTATCTATCATCTATCTATTTCCCAAAACCTTAGGAGAATAAACAAAAAACAAAAACAACAGAACGATTCTCATACACATTCATTTATTTACAAAGTAAAATGCATTATTTAAGCTTATCTATCTAATATGATTTGATGTAAATTATTTTCCTCCCTCTTTTGTGAAGTCCAGGGCCCCCATCCCATTCTTAGCTCCGGATGATATATAAGCTTCATATGAGTCTCCCATGTTTTGAGTGCTCCAATACATTTGGAATCATTTTTTTTTCTACTGTTAATCTGTCTTATGTCAATTTAATTATTAGACCAGCCAAAAAACCTAGAGGGGGAAAAGGAAAAATTTTCCACCTCTAAGCTGCTTTCCTGCCTTCCTCCCTTGTAAAAATAACTATAAAGATTGTTTCTGAGATTCTCTTCACACAGAACCCATAAACATAGGAATGTTTCTACCCTGCTTAGGAACAAATTGCAACATGTTAACAGGAGAAAAATTACATTTATATCAGAACTAAACTGTTTATAGTGAGTGGGAAAGTAAGACAGTCACAGCATGGGTTGAACATTCTGGTACAGAAGCATGAAAGTATTCTGAACTATTATTTGTCTTAGAGGACTTGGATTTAATGTCATTTCTGAATGATCTGCTACTCAAATATTAGCTGGCCCAATGTACTCATGAAATGTTTTCATACATACCTCTATGCAGAAATCAGAGATTTATATAGGACACCCAACTCACCTTTTAATTATGATCAAAATGGTCACATGCCAAGTTACACCTCCTTGTTGGTCTCTGTCCATCTTGTATGACAGAGCATGGGCACTGCCAAATTTCTTTTCAGCACATACCCTTGCAACGTTAAGTCTCTCTATTCCCACACTTCATGCCCTCCCTGAAATCCCTTTAGCTCAACAGGGTACATTATCATTTATCTATCAGATGCCCATAAATGCTACCACCAACAGACAATTCAACAACTTAACACATTTATAAAAACGCAGAAAGTACCTGGACATAGGCTCTGCAAGAGCGCTCTCTTTTCTGAAGCTGAATCCATTAAGACAGCAGATTAAACACAGAATAGAAAAAACAAGTTAGTGACAGAAGAAAACAAGAAAAATAAAAGAACACATCTACACAAAACACCTTATTTTGTTGTGTACTACTTTCTAGAAGAGAATGAAAGCTAAGCAGCAGCAAAATGTAAAGCAATGGCTTGAAAACTAGTCGCCAGCACCTTTTCAGAATAACCCAAGCAAAAACTGGATGGTAGAAAGTTGTTAATGATGGCAGGAAATCTTGGAATAAATTTAGTAGAAATTAGTAAAAATCATTATACTTCAGTCATTTGAAATGATTCATTTTACATCAGGTTAGTTGTTCATTCATGAGCCACAAATGAAGACATATGAAGTTAAGTAAATTATGTCAAAAATTTGGAAGCTGCATTGTTTGTGGTTTAAAGATTAGGTAGATGGTTAAAATGCACCACAAACCATATGTTCAAACACAAGAAATTCTGTTTATCAGAAATATAGATGTGCCCATTCATTACGATTATTTGGTTCCAAGGGGAAAATACCAACAGATAAGTAACTTCTAATTAGAAGAATGTGATTAATCTTCTGATTTATCACTGCTTTTATGTCTTGAATAATTCCTTTCCACAGTTTTCACCAAAAACAAACAAAACAAAACAAAACAAAACAAAACAAAAAACATTATACATTTTAGAAACTTCTGTGGCATAAGAAGCCTGTTTTTGTTTATTTGCTTGCAAACAGAGTGATGTTTTTCTGGGCAAAAGGTTAATAACAACTCATATTCAATCCCAAACATTTTTTTTCTGCTGATGAAATAAATAAGTAATAAGCTTAAATGCCCTCTTTAAATAAGTGACACAAAATTTCATGAATTAAATTGTGATTTCCTTCCTCTTCTCTATTTTTTTTTTTTTTTTTTTGCCTTCAGTAGCCTTGTTTGTGGAAGGAGAAAATTACCCAGGTTTAAGAAGCAGTTACTCTGATGCCTTTTGTGTGGCTAATCCTCTCCCAACTTTAATTCATGCAGTCTTCAATGAGCATAGAGCAGTTACTCCTCTAAAGAATTAAAGTGAGGAATGAGTGCAAGTAAATTGCCAGCGCTGTCATTTGGATCACTGACTCGCATCTTGATTTCACAGGACTCTAAACCCTTCAGAATTTCAATGTGGAGTTCAATTGATTTGTACCAAGTTGACTTTGCAAATCTGATGGGTTATAAGTGCTTCAGGGAACAGTGGGAACAGGCAATGAGAGCAAGCCAGTGAGCACGTGGGTAACCTTTGCCCTCCCATCTCCTCACCCCATCATGCAAATTAACATATGACAAACCACATTCTATAAACAATTGAAAAGAGCCAAATGGGAAACAAAAGAAAGCATTAAAAAGCTTCACAAATGGAAATTTGCCCATTATGTAGTTATTTGATATTCAGAGTAGGCAAGCTGATTAGCTGTAGCCAGTTAGAATGTGACATTAATTGCCAGCTTTACCTGATACTGTCAGACATCAACACCGTTTTTAAATAAAGATACAAAGTATTGCTATAACAAGTAATGTTATGGATATGTAACATTAATAGAAATTACTACTTCCAGTACATTAGGATAACAATAGCTGGCGGCAATATTCGTTAATAGCATCCAGTCAGCCTGGGTAATAACACATTAAAATCTCAGCATGTCCAGATTACATAGGCAGCTGCGGATTACATTTTATCAGGGACTTGGTTGTGATTCTATCAGGGGCATAAGTGACAAAAATAACTCCTTTATGCTCAGCATGGAAAAAACTTTAATAATAATTTATATCTGCTAGATAAAGCTGAATCTGTTTTCTGAGGATGAAATTGCAGGAAAAACTGTATTTGCCAGTTAAAATGTCAGGCTTTCCTGTGTCAAACCATCGTTATTTGAAAAATTTCTTCCATCTTGATCAGTGAGACTCTCAGTGTAATGAGACGCAAAAACACTTAACATACGAAAAGACCATTCTCCTAAAAGTATTTTTCATTCTAAAGAAGAATGTTCATTTGGTGACTTCCATAGAGGACTTTAGTCTGCTACTGCCGAATTCTTGAATTCTTGCTTTTTAAAGGAGTTGGACTGTCAGGACATTCAAGGCCTTAAAATCCAGTTTCAATAACTCATCACTTCTACACAAATACCTTTCATGGAACACATGTCTTTTGATGCTAGTCATTCTAGTATCTTTTCATCGTGGAGTTAATTTGCCATGGGATGTTATAAGGAATAAGTTATATATTCCTTATAAATATGTAAAATATGCTTTACATATTAATGTAAATAAAATGCTTATATAAAGTGCTTACATAATATATAGGTTGTATACAATAAACATAAGATGTTTATATAATATACAAATATATATTGTATACTTATAAATAATATATAAAATGTCTCTTCTCTGAAATTTAAAAAAGGAATTATTTTCATTATTTACAATTCAAATTTGCTGAAATACAATTAAACCTTCTAAAGTGTTAACACAGTGAAGTAAAATCTGAGTAATTTAAATATCAAAAGGAAATACAAATTAAAACCTAACTACTTGTCCCATGAGTTTTACGTGTAATATTAATTAGGTTAAATTATTTCCTTTTTGAAACATCTTTAATGAATTGCTAATATCCTTTCTCATTGCTATTTTCTAAACTTCTACTTATTGATTAGACATTTATTTTATTATAATTATTTTGATGTAAAAGTTCAAAAGGAAAAAAAGAAACAAAATAAATTGCATTTGCTCTCATCGGCCTTGCCAGAATTTAGCATTCAAAATAGTAAACAGCAAATAAAATATAATTGTAAATTCAAAATGTATAAGGAGAGATGATCATTTATTGTGTCTGTAGTTTAGAGGCCAAACTGGGTCATCATTGCAATAAAATCCTGAAGCAGATTGAATGTAACTAGTGATGCTTTTTAGAATGATATGATTTTATAGAAAGAGAAAAATTAACCAGAGCAGTCTCACAACTTTATATATATATGTTATATATACATATATATATAAAACCAAAGTCCTTACCTTGTTCAAACTTCGTGCAGCACTATCTTTTCCACCTGGGGTCAAGTTCCGAAGTTGTACATCTAGGAGGCCTACCAGCTGGTCCATGGCACGGACTGAGTAGGTGATATCTCCAGCATTCAAATGGTTTCTTGTTTGTTCGGCCAATTCCCTAGCAATGTTGGCAGCTGTCTCTCCAGATTTCAACTGCGATTTTGAAAAATGAATAAAGAGAAAGAGATCTTAAAAAAGTGTCTCTGTGAACAATTGTTTTTGCATGTGAATTATAATCATTAAGCCAAGAAGTAATTATTAAACTCCATCTTTACCTGGGATACATTCCCTGCATTTCCCTGTTAATCATTTTTTTCTTCTGTAATATCCAACTTGAAGTTTCTATCTTTTGGGAGCTCCCCGCTGAAGAATCTTACTTCGGAAAATTGTTCTCACCTTAATTGTCCATTTGAGCGGTCAACTCTAAAGTTTGCCCTGCGATTTTTCTCTGTGAGTTTTCAAATCCTGTGTTGATGAATTTGTGTTGTGAATCCCCAACCATATTCTAAGTTCTCAGAGGCAAGCACAAATTTTCTATTGTGTCTAATTTAGTACTTAGTACACAATGGACACTGACAGGCTGCTAAGCTCTGTGAAAATTTTATCCCAAATACAATCCCTGCTTTTCAAAGGGTTTTCATTTTCTTATTAACTAAGTAAGAGATTTTGATCCCAATGCACTGGGTAGCAAATTATTGCTGTTTCTAGCATCTTCCTTTTCGGAAGCTACATGCTTATCTTTCAAGTATATTCTCTAAGAATACATCAAATTGTCAACTTTCCAAAGATGTTAAAAGAGATAGAGACTAATACCCCATGCTCATGTGAATAAATTTGTCAGCTTTGGGTAAAAGGAGATAGGGATATTTTACCCTATAACAACTTAAATGTGTAATACTGTCATTGTCATGTTTAGGAAACTTTTTTCTCCTCTCCCCCCCGCACCCCCCCCCCTTTTTTTTTAGCACAGTCCAATATAAAATTCAGGATCTCACAGAGAAAACTCCTCTCTGTAAGGGTATCTTCCTCGAAAATCTTCAGAGAGCTCTAAGGAACATGACTAAGATTCTTACTCACATAGGTTACCAATATCTCCTAAGGGATGCTCAATAAATGTTAGTAGCAGGATTGAGTGCTTAAAGATTTATATACATAAATTAGGGTGATTAGAACAGCTATATCATTAATAATCATATCCTCAAGTATGTAGAAAAATCCAAAGTAAAAGCCAAAAAAAATGTAGTAACAAAATGTTGGCTAGGATTTGTGGAAATGTCTATCACCCTCAGAAATTACCACTGGGCATATATATTTGTATAGCATCCACGTAGAACAAATTACCAGTGTCCATAAATTTTGAAATGTGAAGATTATATAACTGAGTTATTTCTCTTGCCACTTCCAACCATAAGAAATAAAATAATCCCAAAAATGTTAAAAGGAAATGTTCAAACATGTTCATTCTGGTTTGCTAATAAGAGAAAACAAATGGATTACGACCGTAGAAAACTGCTCATATATATAAATATCATGGAATATTGCACAACAGTTTAAAAGTACAAAGGAGATCAATGTTTTTAACATCAATTTTCAACATGTTCTGTTGAGTTAAAATAAATGCAAGTTTATATATATATATAAAATATATGCTAATATCTATTAGCATGGTATTTGTGAAATATAAATACAAAACATTAGTAGCATATAAACGTGCTAATGTATGAAACATGCAATACATACAGCATGATATTTTTATGTTTATTTTATATATATTTAAGCACACAGAAGTCTGAAAGATGGGAATCAAAGGAAATATCTTTTTCTATACTATTTAAATGCTATAAGAAGAATATAGTGAAGTATCTACTACATGAGTACTTTTTAGAAATCTTTAAAATAGAAAACACCCGTACTAACTTCAATAAATTTGTAAAATATGGTCAAGGCCTACATAGCTAAGATGCCTATAAAACCAAATGGAATACATTATAAGGTTCAATGCTTTTATGTTCAAGTACAAAACAAATTCAAGGTACATTAGAGTAGCATTCATGGTCCACTGATGGGTCATGAAAGTACTTTTAAGTGGTCACAGACATAAATGTGATTATAATCCATACATTTTCATTTTACAGACAATTTAAGGCTGCTTATGGATAACCTAGTAATCAATGAATGATTTATAAATTTTGGTATTCATTAATTAAATTAGTGAGATGCTGGTATTCGCTAAGCATTCAAATTCAGTATTCCATTCAATAAGTCTAAACACATGATAGAAGTGCTTGGTAACTTTGAAAAACTCTTACTGTGCGTACGAATATCCAGTAGCTAGAATTCCTAAAATTTTCCAAGAGGATGTTCTTTCAATCAATGCATGATTTTAGTGTGCTGTCATTTGTTATAGTTTCCATCTATGATATTCTTATAATAATATATGTGTAGAATTTCATGTTTTACTTTGTTAATCATTGTGTTATATAATTGTTCTATAACCTTTGTTGTTGTTGCTGTTATATTGTTTTCTTCTATTTCTTTATTTCCACATATTATTTTCTCTGTGAGAAATGTCAGGGCAGATGAGGACTTCTGAAGTCTTTTGATTTACTTGTTGAAAAACATTTGAGCTCTACTAAACTAAGTTATATATTTTCTCTATTGACACAGTATCTTTGAAAGTAAGGATGCAAGTATTGACTTTGGTTACATCTATCAGGGAATACTTTGAAACTCAAAATTGTTTATCAGACAGAGAAAAAATAAGAAATAACAGTGCTGGTATTTTCATACGGTTATTCCATTTCTTTTTTTTTTCTGTGTAGTTGTATAAGCATAGTTTTCAAATGTGTTATTATAATATTAGGGTGGAACATATGATGAGGTGGAAAAGAAGGCCTATATAGTTCCCTTATATTAAAATTTAAACTTTTTCTTTATGTACAGTAATCAAAAAGTTAAAAATGTAAATGACTTATAAGTCAAAATATAACTGTTCTCAACATAAAGGATAATGGTGCTTGCTATATATGTATCAATAGCAGATGATCTAGTGTGATAAGACTGAGTCAAATATGAAAATTACTGGTGGATTATCTTAAAATAGTAGTTATATTTTAACATTTAAGAAGCACTTATTTATGAAGAATAAATCTAATTATGTCCTCAAAAGAACTCTGAAACTCAATATTCACCAAAAAGAAAGTTGGTAAGAAAAAACAAAACTCTGAAGTGCAATTAAGTTATAAAAAGGTTTATAATAAAAATGTGAGAAGTATGTTTTTAAAGTAAAATAAAAATTGATGTAACTATTATCCTGATCCTCTCTTCCTCTTAAAACTTAAGAAATCATAATAAGAATCTTTCATTCATTCAACAATCATCTGGACACTTGTTATTTCCTAAGGAAAGAGAAAAGAACATTATATAGCTCTTGTACTCATGAAGCTTCCATTCTACCTTTGGGATTGGGGTGAGGGTAGGGGCATAAAGGCTGATAACAGTAACACGACAGTGCAATTTTAATAACAGAAATGTATCATGATGTATTATGGGAATATAGTAGAGGGGAATAAATAGCTGGAAAATAGGGTGGGAAGGGAACAGAAAGTAACAACCTGAATAACCATGGTTCGAGAAGATGAGATACTGCAGGTGCAACAGAAAGAAAAAAAAAACACACTTTTCTACCTTCAGAATTTAATATTGATACCTACCCAGTATAAATTGTGTATGTGTACATGGTAAAAATAGATATTGTATCTTACTTTAAAAAACAGGATGGGGGCACTTGGGTGGCTCAATGGGTTAAGCATCTGCTTCTCCCTCTGTGCCCTCCCCAGCCCCCTCAGGCTTTCACTCTCTCTCTGCTCTAAATAAAATCTTTAAATTTTATTTATTTATTCATGAGAGGCACACAGAGAGAGGCAGAGACATAGGCAGAGGGAGAAGCAGACTCCTCTCTTGGAGCCCAATATGGGACTCAATCCTGGGACACCAGGGTCATGCCCTGAATCAAAGGCAGACGCTCAACCGTTGAACCACCCAGGCATCCCCTAAATAAAATCATTAAATAAATAAATAACAGGATGAATGTCTCTGCTTCTAGAATTTCAGCATTTATTCAGTGTATATGTTCATTTGTTCTTTAATTAACATGTGAATTTCTAACAGCATGGGACTACAATGCTGAATAAAATGGTAGCCAATAAAAAGGAGCTTACATACTAGCAATGGAAAAGGTTTTTAATCAATTAACTGAAGAATTATTTCATTTTAATTTTCTTGAGTGGAAAACGGAACCCAAGTTTTAGGGTATCTTAACCTAGTGTCTGAAGTTACGGAAGAGCTTAGGAAATGCTTTTCTGTGGAAGAATATTGAATCTGAGATGGGATGCGAAAGAAGGAATTGGGTTGGCATCTAAGCAGAGAGGACACTTTTAGGAGGGAGGCATGGGTCCTAGGGGAACTACACCAAGGGGGCTCTAACTGGGATTCAGGCCACTGGAGAGGTGAGCAAGGGGCAGATGAAGCGGTCCCCTTCGGAAGTCATGATAAAGATTTTAGGAAGTGCGCTCAGCCCAAGGGAAGGTGCTAAAGTGTCTAAACAGGAGTGGTCTAATCAGAGATGTATTTGAAATCAACTCAGGAAAATGGATTAGAGGGTTCAGGGGTGGCTGAAAGGGAATTTGCTAAGAGGCTCTGGGAGCAGAAGACATTATAGATTAGAGTAGTGGCAGTGGAGGATGGTGAAAAGTGGCCTGATTTGGGAGAGGAATATAAGTACACTGACAGGCCTACCATCTGATTGGCTGCAGGAGGGGAAGGAAAGAGAGGCACTCCATGGTGGTGCCATTAACTGGATTCTCCAACAGCCGCTGTGACCTCAACATTCATGGCTCAGATCAAAGTTTGCCTTTCCACAGCAGGCTCTCCCTAACCATATTCTTTCCAGTGGCATCCAGGGGCTACTCTATTGTCTCATTGCTCTATTTATTTCTCTCATCACAGTACTCATGGACCACAATTATCTTACTTCTAGACAACAGATATATGCATACCTTGAATCTGTCTCAAGTCTTTTGTGCAAAGGGCTGAAATAATGTTACTCGGTGTATCCTGGCTTACAGATCTAATGAAACTGTCTGTCTCAACCATTTCTTTCACTAAATTCTACTGAAGTTACTTCTTAGAAATAAACAGATGCACACTGAGAAATCTTATGAGTTCTGTGACTATTAGTAAATTAATGCCTGTATTGAAATGGTGGGATTATATCTAGGACTTGAATAGGGGAGGGGAAACTCTGTAGCTTTAGTTAAGGATAATAATTATGACAGAGATGGATTCTATTTACATTTCAAATTCTGACACATGGAAAAACAATTTTCTTTGCAATGTTTTGACATTTTATGAGATTTATTACATCAAACATTAATCGAGTGCCAAAACAATCCATGAAGGAGTTTTTCATAGTGTTTAAGTGTTTAGCTGTCATTTTTTTGAAATACCTAGTTATGCTATTTTGCTATAAGTCAGAGTCCAAAAGATATATAAAAAATAGAATGTTTTTATCTTACAGTCCAAAATAGGTTAAATCAGCCTGAAGTCCTAGAAACCCTACCAATCACTGAAAAATTAAGAAGCTATTTATTTCATTCCATATTAGCTGTATGGAGATTAAAAGAGTGGAGAAATTAAAATTGGGGTGATAGGACTCAACTCAGTCTTCCTAGGCAAATAACTGGCTTATTTTATAGTGTAAAATCACAACAATTCTGGATCTTCACATCCTTCTTTAAAAAAAATGCAGGAAAAACTCAACTTATCTCGAAATCTGTCAGTAGCTTGTGAACAAACAAAACACAAGACTCTTCAGTTTGCTAGGAATAGAAAGACTATTTTCCAGCGACAATTCAGGCATTTCTTTTTCATATAATAGTTGAACCAGGTAATGAAGTAGGAAGCATACTTCACATCCTATTCAGAGAAATATGGAAGCTATTCAAAACTGTAATTTCAAAGAATTTTAAATTGAAAAAGACTGGAGGGATTGGAAAGTGCAATAAGCTCTTTAGTATATGTGCTACCGAAGAGAGCACAATAAGCTCTTTAAAAGTATGCAACATAGAAAATATAAATTCCTTTTTGAAAATCTGAGTGTAATCTAGAGATCAAGCTAAAGCCAGAGACTATATATTTCAGTAAGTAGTAATTAAGGTGAGAAAATAGGATATGTTTGAGGTGCCTGAGCTCTGAACTAATTTGCTGGTTTTCAAGAAGAGCTGGAAAAGATTCATAAAAATTAATTTGAAGATCAATCTACCTATCTTTCTATTCATCCAACTGTTGATCTTTGTTTTTTTTTTTTTTTATTTTTTTATTCATAGAGACATGAGAGGCAGAGACACAGGCAGAGGGAGAAGCAGGCATCATACAGAGAGCCTGACGTGGGACTTGATCCAGGGTCTTCAGGATCACGCCCTGGGCTACAGGCAGAGCTAAACCGCTGCGCCACCGGGGCTGCCCAACTGTTGATCTTTGAACCTGCCTTTCCTTCTATCCATCTTGTCCATCCATCCATCTATGCCACTACCTACCAATTTTTCTCTCTCCCTCCGCCCTCTCTTTCGTTGCCGGCGTAAAGGCCCCTTTGTGCACAACTTTTACCTCTTTTATACAAGTTATGCTTTGTATTAAATCTCATCTTCATGAAACTATTCCAGCTAGTTTGTAATGAACCTCTTCATGAAATTCTGACTTTAGAGGCTTACATTCTCTAATTAAATGTAATCTACTCTTTATCACCACATAAAATTTATTCTATGATTTCACCAGTATATAAGTGGCCTGAATTCATTTCTGAATTAGAAGCCATCAAGATTCTTTGCCTGTTTGGCTTCTCTCTTCTGGCCTGACTGCAGGCATAGAGGTTGACGGGGAATCATTCGTTCCTTAACAAACATGGAAATATAGTTTGCTTTTTCAAACTAAAATAGGCATCCTAATACACTTATTTGTGTATACTTGCTGTCTGCAGTGATGCCAAACACACAGTGGGTGGACAGTATTATTGATAATGAAAAGAACGCTCCTCCCCATGGCAGAGATGCAGAGAATATCTTTGGAATTTGCAGGTTTCACTATTAAATTTCGGGGTGTTGAACAGTTTTTACTGATTTTAGTGGCGATCTCTCTATCTTCTGGATCTGAATGCCTGTTTCCCTTCCTAAGTTAGGGAAGTTCTCAGCTATGATTTGTTCAAATACACTCTCTGGACCTCTGCCCTTTTGACGCCCTCGGGAACCCCAATTAACCCCTATTAAAAGTAGATTTTTCCTTCTGAGGCTGTCATTTATTTCCCTTAACCTTTCCTAATGATCTTTCAATTGTTTTTCTCTTTTTTCCACAGCTTCCTTCCTTGCCATCAACTTGTCTTCCATGTCACTCACTCGATCTTCTACCTCACTAACCCTCGTCTTTAGGACCTCCAGTTTGGATTGCATCTCATTTAATTGATTTCCGAGAATGTGATCCAGAAGTGTTCTTTCCTTGAAAGCCCACAGAAATTCCCCAGAAAGTCATAAAGGAGGTGCCTCACATTCCAGGATTCATTCACTCAAAGGACCCTTGAGGAGGGGAAACTGAATACTACTGCTTACAGAGAATCTCCTCTTTTTCTTTTCTCATCTCTGCTTTCATAGGGGGTAAGAAGTGTTCCTTTATTTTACAAGTTTGAAGCTCACAGGACTACAAAACGGGGAGGAGAGAAGGAATGAATCATGAAAGACAGTTCTTTAATCTTTAATGGGACCAAAAAAGAAATCCACTAGAAAAAGGGAGAAGTTGAGAGCAGAGCAGTGGGAATGGGGGTGTGGGAACGGAAGCAGGGAGGGGAGGAGCAGGGAGAGGAGAGAGAAGAAGATGGGAAAAGGCAGAGGGATGAGAGAAGGGGAGTGCAAAGCTTAGAGCTATGCTGGGTACTTTCCAATTATTGGTTCAAGGCCATTTACCCTCCGCCTCATCCTGCTCTCTGCCCTACACAGCAAACTTACCAGGGTGTTACCCAGAGCACCCCTCTTCTCTGGCTTCCACTGGTTTGTCCAATGGGAGGGTGGGCAAGTGAATGGAAGGAGGAGGGGGAGTGAGGTCAGGGTATTTATTCCCCTAGATCTCTTTCTGAAAAGTTGCCTGATGCTAGGCTGAGTCTCTTGTCTGTGGGTCAACTTTCCTTTCAAAGACATCCGCTTCCAATTTTTAGTCACTCCTCTGATCCATCAACCCACAGGCTTGGGGCTGGGAGCCGGTCCACCTGTTACTAGCAGTGGCTTCCTACTCAATCCCTCCAGTTCACCTTTGCTCCGCCAAGAACACTGTAAGCGAACCCTTTTTGAATGTTCCACCTGTTTGTTGTTGGGACTCTGGTCCTGACAGACGAAATGAGCAAAGGTATGGATTCTGTGAAGGAGGCTTTGGAGAGCAAGGAGATAATGTGGACAAATCGCTCTGTGAATACTGCATACAAATTCTCTCCATTTTTATAATTGCATTAGTAATAAAAATGCTCAATATATTGCAACCAAATAAGCCCTGAAAATTTGAGTCTGCAAGATTCTGTCCACATATGTATACTTTTCACACTGATAAATGATTAGGTTACAAAACATCTATCAATGTTAATTAATGTCAATTAGTATTGACAGTATTAATATTTAAAAGTTTTGGAGCTTTGTGGTAAAGAAACCTACTACTGTTTGTATTCAATGAAGCATAAATGTGGGACACCTGGGTGGCTCAGTGGTTGAGCGTCTACCCTTCAGCCCAGGGCATGATCCTGGAGTCCAGGGATCGAGTCCCACATCGGGCTCCCTGCTGGAGCCTGCTTCTCCCTCTGTCTTTGTCTCTGTGTCTTTTGTGAATAAATAAACAAAATCTTTTTTTTTTAATTTTTATTTATTTATGATAGTCACAGAATGAGAGAGAGAGAGAGAGGCAGAGACACAGGCAGAGGGAGAAGCAGGCTCCATGCACCGGGAGCCCGATGTGGGATTCGATCCCGGGTCTCCAGGATCGCGCCCTGGGCCAAAGGCAGGCGCCAAACTGCTGTGCCACCCAGGGATCCCAAAATAAACAAAATCTTAAAGAAAAAAGAGCATAAATATTTGGAGGTATGAGGGATACACCAGGTAAAAGGGAGGACAAAAGTAAAGAGGGCCTAGGGAAGTAGGTATGATATAAAGGCAGTCAAAATCTGGGCACAGTTTAACCAGTGTCATGGCTATGTATGATGCCTGGATAAAGGTAGATCCCCCTAAAACCCTAGCTCCAACACTAACCTTGGCCTAGTTATATAATCTGATTCGGAGGGCTCCAAAGCCTCCTGTTAAACTTTTGAAGATTTTATAAACTTACAAGTTATGAAGCTAAGGCATTATTATAAACTCCAACTGCCTAAATGCTATAATCTTAATATAATTATAATATTATATATTTTTACAGACTCTACAGGATTAAGCAGAAATGCTCTGGAATAATGGAACATATTTTTTATATTAAAAAAATCACCACCCATCTATAAATCAAATGGGCAACAGCTGTCTGATCTTTGCAAAGAATTATCTCTTTTGTCATAAGATTAGGAGGTCTGCAGAGGAAAGAAAAGAATTAAGTCTCATTATCAGTTAAAGTCACCCAGTAATTCCTGCAATGAAACAGTCTAACTATATTCAGGAATTATCATGAAAACAGTCAGCCTTCTAGGTGAATTATTACCGAATTAATATTACCCCCTGGGCTAAGTATGTAGGGAGTATTTTTTAAAAGTTGCTAATGTAAGGAGATATGCTACTGATCTCTTAATCTGATCACATCCAGCAAGAGTTATTTGCCCTAGGGTCTGAGCTACATTGTAATAAAATCAAAGGACATAAAAACTGTGGCAGGAACAGTGCTGAAATTGGAGAAGCATCATTATGAATAGCAACAAGTATGGAGATGCATATGTAAGAGGGTAACTAGAGTCAATATAACCACTGTTCTTCCATGATTTAGGGTAAATAGATAGTTATGGCTCATCTGCTAAATGATCTACTGGGTAGATATTTATGGATTATTATACAGTATATTATTGAGGATCAGCCTGGTTAAAAACAAATAGAGAAAAGAGCAAATGGCACAGACAGGCTTTTAGTAAGGCCATCATTTGTAATATTTCTCGGGAAAAAAATCTCTTTCAGAAATTCCTCAGCATAGCTAATGTGCCATAGAAGGACTCTTCATTTTAGGAGTGCATAAATCCACACAAATTGCTATAATAAGGATTCATCCCATAGCCCTTTTGGCATAAATGCACATCTGGTCTCTGTTTGTAATGAAATCAATTCAAAGCCCCACAGTGCATTAATAATAAAAATGTTCAACATATTGCAACCAAATAAGCCCTGAAAATTTGAGTCTGCAAGATTCTGTCCACATATGTATACTTTTAACACTGATAAATGATTAGGTTACAGAACATTTATCAAATAGCTTAAGATTCCAAAGGTAGACGTTTTGGTGATCATTATTTCCATGGGAAAATACATATGCGTGTATGCTAGAAGCTTTTGCCTGCTTGATTTATAATGCCTCTTGGACTTTTATATCTGTAGTTCACAATATTATAAAAATTTTATTCATAATAAAATTATTATAAGCAATACTGCCTGGCTTAGAGGAAGTTCACAGATTTGTCCTTTAAGAACAACAAAATTCTAGATTAGCACATAGAGCATCAAAGGTTGTCATTAAATCTTAAATGAAGTTAAAAAGGGAGAATATTTCCATGTTAATTAAAAGATCTTAACTACTTTGTTCGCAACAGTTATAATCAATAACAGAGGATCTCGGTTTGGGAAAACCTTCCTTGTCAGTCATACGATTTACCTTTTGTGTTATATGGTTGACCCAAGGAGAAGAACAGTTGCTAAGATCCGGTCCTTGGGGATCCCAGATTCCATCAGGAGCCAGGCAGAGATAAGTTGATACTCCTAAAACAATGAGAAAAATAAGTGTGCTTTAAATATTCAAACCATCTTGCTTACAAAGACTTTATATCCATGTTATGTTTAAATATGAACAAAGGCAAAACTGACATCATTAAACTAAGAGAATGTTTGTTAAAACACCGCACGCAGTGCCTGGCAAATAACTGACACTGGAGAAATGCAGCAGAACAAATAAAAACATTCAATATTTTGAAAGCACTTGCTGGCACCTATACCAGGTTCAGAGAACAATTTCCTAAATTAGATCGATGTGGTACCTGCCCCCACGGGGCTTACTGTGTGAGTTTTTTCAGAGGCAAGGTAGCAGTTGAGTCTTAAAGGTATCAGTGTGCAGGTTTTTCGGGAAAACAAGGTAGGAAAGGGCATTCCAGGTGCAGCAAAAATAAGTTGTCCTTGGGAAACTTCAAATGTTTTAAATTGAGGTCTACTGTAGAGGAGAGTTGTGTTTAATGGACTCAGAAAGGCAGGCAAAGTCAGATCATAAACTCCCTTGTCTGCCACCTGTGGGTGCTGGAAAATCAATGAACATTAAGCAGAGGAGAGAAATGAGCTGATTAAGGTTTTAGAAAGACAACTGTGGCAGCAGCATGGAGGACGAATCTGGGTGGGGAGATGTGAAGGTTTGGGGGAAGCTATGACAATAATTCAAGGGACAGCCTTGAATGTGGGTCTGTGTGGGTCTGGACAGAGTACAGCAGAGGGGACAGAGAAAAGGTTAAAAATAAGATTGTAGCGCAGGGACATTCACCTGGGAGGGCTCTAGAAGGTTTGGTTTCCTTTGAAGCTCTCTCTCAATTTTCACAGAACAATAATGACATATTTCTGTAGTGCTCTGTAGTTCTAAAACTGCTTTCAAATAAAGTATTTCACTCACCTTCACAACAAACATCTGATGGGGGGGTATTATTATTTTTCTTTTAGAAATGAAGAGCTGAGGCCCAGAACGAAATGCTTAGAGACAAGGTTTCAAACTGTTGGAATCAAACTGACTTCAGTACCACAGAAAACTTTAGAACTAAACATTGCATCCTTTCATAAAGGGAAGAAGGATTTCAGAATATTTTTTAAAAGACTTTGCCGAAAACAGAAATTACATGTGCACTTTTATAAAAGCCAATATTCTTTTTGGTCCTTCTCCCACTTCACATACTACAGGATTCAGAATGATATGTCCACATTGGAACTGTGCTAAGATAAACCTGTTTAAAGTAACCAAATTGACAACACCCAAAGACAGAGCCTACATTGCTCGTATCGTGACATCTATTGTACCTTTGCTCTATTTACATATTACATATTTTATGGAATAAGGCAAATATTATTCAGCAGATCACATATTAGTTTTATGAAGATCAATGTAGGAAATAAGAAAACCAGGCTATTTCTGGCATAAAAATTGTAAATAATAATATGGTCACCACTTGGGGATATTTTGAATCACATCAGTAAAAAAAAAAGGTGGGGGGGGCAGGGAAGACGGAAGAACTATTCAGCTTTGAACTACCTCCTAAGGGAAAAAGATGGATCTCGCTCTCTCTACTGGATGTTCAGTAATGGAAGGCTGGCTCCTGCCTTTGTGAAGAGCCTTTGGCTATCGAAGGACAGCTACAATGACTTGTCAAAAGCATAGTCAAACTTCCTCTTCTGTTAAGTTTTAAGTAGTTTCCATGATCATCTTCTAAGAGATGATGACTTCTAAGGGAGAAGTCCTCCACCTTGTTTTCTGCTAGCAACATTTGACAGTTGATGACAAGCATGAGAACTAGTTCCCAGCAACCCGGAGATTCACTCGGGGCTGCTGCACAGAAGGGCCTTCTGGAGTAGCCAGGACACCCACAGCCTCACGGTAAGTTCACTCACAGCCCTCACACTGTGGGCAAAAACCAATGACCTCATGTGTATACACACCAAATCCTCACTGGTGACTTCTTCAGAAACTCTGAAAATATGTTGCTTTAAATTGTAATTGGGCTGAGTCCAGAATTCAGTCAAAGTCAAATTGCAAAAATATGTAGTGACAAACAGAAAACTAAAGAAAAAATTGCAAAAAAAATTGCAAAAAAAAATTGCAAAAAAAAAAAAAAAAAAAAGGCAAGCTAAAGTAACAAAAGATCTTTCACTTAGTCAGTAGAACAGACTTACCTATCGTTCCTGCAGGGCATGGCTGCTTGGCCATCTGTCCTTGACGGGTCTTGAACCACATGATTTCTCGGGCTTCCACAGCTTCACAGCTCTCTTCCAGAGCTGGGATTTGGGAGGATGCTGATGGCAGGTGTGTGGTAATGTCATCAAGCACCTCCACAGCTGGAGATGGGGTGCTGGTACTCCGGTTTCTTCTTCCTGACATGGATGGGGTGGTGGTCCTCCCGGGGCTCCAAGTTGTGGTCCGCAGAGTGGTACTGGTGGTGGTGCTTCCCATGCCAAGAGGTCCTGTGGTAGAGATTTCTGAAATAAAATTCAAAAGAAAACACCTACATTGCTTGTTCATCACCTCAAGATGTCCTAGTACCTTAGGAACCATTTCTATCTGACAATTCAAAGAGCCTTAAACATGAAATACATAAGCCAGTACCATGAGTTGTCTGAGCGCCGCTTCAGGACCATGACAGACGTCTGACCAATGCCAAACATTGGCTTATCCATGGTTTCACTCAACTCAAATCACAGAGAAGAAAACTGCAGCACAACCCAACTCTTCAGTAAGCTTCTTAATCCTTCAGGCCTTTTTAACATTTAGAGGATTAATACTTCAAGCCCTCACCTCAGAATTTTCAAACTTATATAGGAGAGAGCTATATATGATAGTCTTTTCACATTGAATATAACATGAGTTTCTAAAGATGAAGTAATTATGGGAGATGGATCAGGAAAAAAAAAGGGCATCAAAATTTAAAGTGTTCTCGAGCTAAAAGGTAAAGAACAATTCTGAGTACAGTAGCTTGAAGATTGAGAACTAACCCATCTTAAAACCTCCAAGACTTGACATTTACTAATGTAAAGTAAAAGTAGTTTCCAATTAGTTGTCTCATAAATTATTTTCTAACCGGATTCCTTAAAATGGGGAAATGGGGAAATGTATTCCAAATTCCAAATGCAACTGGTGAGGTTCCTTGATCAGATATTAACAGGTTATTAAGCCTAGAACATATCCAAAGGAATGTTCTATTAATACTATGGAAATAATCACTGCAGAAGATCACCTTTCTGGGAAAATATAGATTTCCATCCTAAGAAGGCAAGAGCATGCCAGGCCTCCACATACATACATACATACACTGCATTCCTAATTGTAAGGTTAGAAACTACCCTTAACCTCATTTACTGGCAATAAACCCAGGGGCACTGATTCTAGCCAGATTCAAAGTAGCTTGGGTTTATGGAACTCGGAGTCCTGTGTTGAGCCTCCAGCTGTTTGTCATTCACTGTCTGCTTTCTTTAACGTGTCATCGACCTGACTCTGCTGCCCCAGAAGAGGTACCACATCCATCACCGGGTGTTTGGTATGTATAACAAGATAGAGACGGCGGTAGGAAGGGAGTATGGATTTTCTGAACATTTAATCACTGAAACTGTAGCATGTTCTAAAGTGATGCTATTTTTCTAGCTGTCTCCTTGCTTGTTCTGTTTCCTCTTCCTCTCTTCTAAGCTTTTCTCCTTCCTCTTGGAGTCTCCCTCTATGGGAATGCGATGTTCATAACATCATTGATGCAAAGTTCATGAAAGCAGAAAGAGGATCGTTTTTCCCCTTCCTCCATTTATATCTCATCCCCCAAACTGCTGAGTCTCATTGATTTTCATTTCTCTATTTTTCTCTGTTCTCAATCGTCACTAGCCACACTCCCCCACTCATCAGTAGATGAGTACGACAGACCTTCTAAGCTTTTTGCCAGTGAAAGCAATACCAGAACAAAATGGCAATATTGAGATTTTACTATCGATTTTTGCAAAATCAAAATTCAGAATTCATAAACTAAAATTGACACTAATTGTTTACCACAAATATAAAATTCAGCAACATGAGTGAAATTCAATTACAAACAGTAGAAATGATTCTAATACATATATCAGTTGCATTTAAATTTCTTGAAATGTCTCAAAAAGAAAAAAAATACAATTAAGAACTAATAATAGGGGTGCCTGGGTTGCTCAGTCAGTTGAGTGATTGCCTTTGGCTCAGGTCATGATCCCAGGGTCCTGGGATCAAGCCCCGTATCAGGCTCCCTGATCACTGGGTAGCCTGCTTCTCCCTCTAAAGCTCCCCATGCTTGTGCATTCACTGTTTCTCTATCAAATAAGTAAATAAAATATTTTAAAAAAAGAACTATTAATAACTTGACAGTGAATAGTATTTAATATTAAATTAATTAAAATAAATTAATATTAAAATCAAATACTCTTGTTCTTATTAATAGTAAGTATTAGCCTGAAAAACAAATGTCAGTGTTGTCGTTGCTGGGATACAAGCGCCTTTTTTGTGCAAAGTTTTCTGGCTGGTGGAAATATTCTTCACTTTATACCACTTGACAGAATAGTAAGGCAATAGTTAAAAACTAACTCCAAGCATTTTCTCTGGCTCCTTCAATTTAAATAATGCCATCTCTCATTTGTAGTTTCTTCAGAATTATATAGATACTGAAGAATGCTTTCTAAATGAATGCACTTTCCTTCATTTAGATATTTTAGTTAGCATACAATGCTCTGGGATGGAAGAGATTTGTTTTGCAAACATTTTTACTCTGATAAAACTGCATAATCCCACATGCAGTGAGAAGATTGACCGGTCTATTGTCTCAATCACACAAATCATACACAAGGAACAACGATACACTATCACAAGATGCTTGTTTGCCGTGCCTCTGGCCTTGCCAATTTTGAATAGATTTGTCTTTTAGCACAGATTTAATATATTTTTCTTTGTGCTCTATAATGGCCCAGATTTCAGATTTTTAAAGACTATAGTACCACACCAAAATGTCTTTAACAATACCACCACACAATGGAAATCAATGCTCATTATTTTTCTCTAAAATTATCCTATTGAAACAATTCTCTACCTTTTGCCAGAGGCATCTTGTAGGGTATAAATTGGAATATGTTACTCTCCAGATTAAAATCCCTTAAATCATTTCTGTCTGCCCTCTAAACAAAGACTGGACTCCTTTTCTTTGTGCCTAAAGCCCTTTATGAGTTTATTTCTCTAGCTCATTTGTAATGCTTCTTCATCTTTCAGCTCTACCATTAAGCCATACAAAATTACCAGTAATTTCCCAACTGTACCCTGTTCTTTCTGCCTCAGGGTTTTTGCACATGCTGCAGCATTCCTGATCCTATTTCCACCTGGCTAATTTCTGTTTAGCCTTTGGGGATTGCTTGGATGCCATCTCCACCAAGGAACCTTTTCAAAGTTACCAAGACGAGGTTACATACTAATGTGTTTTGTTCAAGACTATTTCCTCAGTTTTTAGCCTTGTGTCTGACCTACAGTAAATTAGCTCTCAGTCAAGATAGAAGAACATCAGGGGTAGGTCAGGAAGCAAGGGAGGGTTCAGTTGTGAAATATCATAAAAAAAGGAAAAATGATAAATATAGTAGATGGAGTTGTTAAGAGTCCTTGTAGTTGATAGGCTAAAAATATTATTTTATAAGTGCATTTTATGCTATCATTAAGAAAACCACCAGATAACACAAAAAGACGCAGGAAGAACAGTCTCCTCTTCCTCCAAATAATGCTCTTTCAGGACATCCATATTTAAACTGAATATACTCTTGTGAAGCAATGAAGTATACTGATAAGGGAATTTTTTAAAGTTTGAATTGTTATGTAATACACTGCAAGGACTTAGTTTAAATATGGACATATTAATATTAAGGATTAATATAGAACTTATTTCTTTGGAATTGTGTTGCAGAGAGGTGCCTATTTACATATAACACTTTATCAAAATTATATAATTCTCCTCACTATTTTGTCATTGTTACTGTGCTCACTGTGCTTATATTTTCATAAAAGTAACTAAACAAACTCCTTATGTAGAAAATTTTAATTCTCCTGTCCCCTGAAATATATTGCCCATGGCTTATTTCATTTTTATATTTTGGCTTACTTTGTTTAATTTATTTTTCCTTCAATCTGCCTTGAAAAGAATAAATATTATTTGAATATTACTATAGGTTATAGTCTGTGGAGTATACTAATGGAAAACA
This sequence comes from Vulpes lagopus, assembly GCF_018345385.1. Taxonomy (NCBI): domain Eukaryota; kingdom Metazoa; phylum Chordata; class Mammalia; order Carnivora; family Canidae; genus Vulpes; species Vulpes lagopus. The sequence continues at coordinate 75,509,474 of NC_054835.1, read as the reverse complement.
GTGAAAATAATCAACATTGGTATAGTGCTTTACATTTTTCAATGTCTTTATTATCTCATTGAATTCACGGCATGTAGTAATTGTAACTACAAATTTCTAATTTTACAAATGAAAAAATATAGGCTCTGATGGTAAGTGAATCATAATCATACCTACAGAAAGTAAATCAGTGTCCTCCAATTCCATATTCCATGTTTCTATAATAAGCTATCAAAAACGACATTCTGAATTATCTCGTGCATTCTACAACTGAGTCTTCCACATGCTTTAAGAAGGGTGTGAAGTACAATGATTCTAATAAGACATTACTATTCTTGATCACAAAACATATTTTGGGGGATGGACATTGTTAATTGTTTTCCCCCAAGGCCTTATGTTGAAGCCCTACCCCACCTATAACTCTACTTGGCAATGGAGATTTTAAAAAAGGTAATTAAGGTTCAATGAGATTGTAAGGGTGGGGCCCTGATCCAATAGAACTGTTATCCTTAAATGAAAAGGAAGACATACAAAAAAAAAAAAAAAAAAAAGAAAGAAAAGGAAGAAATAGTAGGGATGCATGCTCATAAAATAAAGGCCATATGAGGACATAATGAGAAGGTGGCCATTTCTAAGGCAAGGTGTGAGACATCAAGAGGAACCAACCAGACCAGAACCTTGGTTTTGTGGACTTTTAGTTGCCCAAACTGGGAGGAAATGATTTCTGTTGTTTAAGTTACCTAGCCTGTGGTATTTTGTCATGACAGCCTTAGCAGACTATTACAGGCATCCTCCAAAAAAACTGTAAAATTTTAAAAAGAATATAAAACTTCACAATAGAAGAAATGTTAACCTTCTACTCATAAAGTGCATGAACTTTCTTCTTGATTCATTTTTTTTCTTCTCTAAAATACGCGTCTCCCATGATGGTTTTCCCTTTACTAATCTTCTGTGTTGACTTCACTCCAACATATAGTATTTAGGCTGACTACAGAAATGTTTCTTTCTCCCCTCCCTCCATGTATTTATTTAAATCCAAGGTCAGTTATTGAAGAAATCTTCCCAAGGGCTTGATAGAGGAAATAAGAAACCTAAAACCATAGCAACACTACAAGTGGCTTTTGGTACTTGCACAGTGCTCTGGGTAGAAGAGAGAAATTTTGCTTTATCCCCATGGATATAAGCTGGTGGCAGCAGATTTGATTATACTTACCTTTAAAAAAGAAACATTAATTTTACCTATCAGGAAATTATGTGATTCCTTTCAGAATTCATTCATAATATTTGGCTTTATGGCCTCTTAAGATAGTGAAATTCCACAAATCATTAGCCATAGGAAGGCATATTTATTTTTATAATTTAATCCATTTATATTTTATGATTTACCCATATCATTCTTATTGCAAAAAGAGGAAATAATCTATACTAATTAAACATGAATTTGTAATGACCTTATTATATAAAATAATAAGCTAAATAGGGGATTTGAGGACATCTTATTAAAATTATCTGCTACATATTTAGCCCTATCATGCCAGGAACTGTGTTGTATGTTTTAAATGTGTTCCACTTTAGTGCTCCTAATAATCTTTGGGTGGATGTGTTTACCTCCACTTCAGGATGAAAGAAGTCAAAATAAGTAATTCTCTCAGGCTCACATAACTGTTAAATGATGAAACCAGGATTTCAAACTAAGTCCATCAACCCCCCCTCCCCTTTCCATTAGGACCATGTGTGGTGTTAGACTTTAGACAGGATCAATGACAGAAACACATATGCAGAAGGTCTTAATGAATTCGGAAATTAATTTTTCCTAAACACTGCTCACATGTAATTTTATTGGTATTGCTATAGTTCAGACCTGTTGGGTATTTACTTAAGGCTTAATATGGATAGGAATTGGCCCATTTGATTCTGACAGAAAATCTGTAAGGAGGCACTATTAATTACCTTCATTTTACAGATGGTGAAACTGCAGCACCAAGAGACTCAGTAATTTTTCAAAGGTTAAAAGTTCCTAAGTAGAAGAATGGACAAACAACCAAGCCATGGTTACAGAGACTCATTCTTAAGCATGCTAACCTGGATGGGACATTGAGAACCTCAACTTGATCCCCCAAAGAGCAGCCTGCCCACTGCTGTTAAGAGGGGAGGCAGTAATTGTCTTTGAGCTAATTTCTTTCTGCTTATGGCATTTCTAATTCTCGTAGTAAAGATTCAGGACCAGCTAAGAAAACTGTAGAATCCACAAAACTTAATACATTGTTCAGCATCCAAGTAGACAATAAACAAGCAGCAAACAATAATGTGAGATAATAGTTGACTTTCTTTGAGCATAAATGGCATACTTGGCAGTATGCTAAGGCTTTATATGCATAAGCAAGGTACAGAGAGGTTGCGTGAACTTCCCAGCTTCACATGGTCGGTAAGTGGTGAAGCCGGCATTTAAATACATGTAATTTGACCCTAAACCCATGTGTATCCATATTAACTGAGAGAGGTTTGAAATCTTTTCTTTTTTTAAGTATCAAGTATGGCATTATTGACCTATAAGAGAGTTCAACTCTAGAAATTACAAGATTAATTCATTCTATCGATATTTATTTTAATTTTTTTAGATTTTATTTATTTATTCATGAGGACCAGAGAGAGGGGCAGAGACACAGACAGAGGGAAAAGCAGGTTCCCCGGAGGGAGCCTGATGTGGGGACTTGATCCCAGGACTCCGGAATCACAACCTGAGCCGAAGGCAGAAGCTCAACCACTGAGCCACCCAGGTGTCCCTCTATCCATATTTATTAAGTAACAGGAGTTGTATTGGGAATAAAATGTTGAGTATAGTTACCACGTTCCTTGAGCTCATGAAGCCGTCTCTAAGAGCTTTATAGAAAAAGCTACTGAAGAAGACAGGGAATAGAAGAAAAATACCCTAACTCTATTTTTTCATTCAGTATGTTTATTGGTGTTTGTTTTATACTATGCATTGTGCTGGGGATCAAGGATTCAGAGGTGAAGCAGAGAGTACTGCCTTCAAGATGATTTTAATATACCTAATTTTCTCAAATGTACAATATCATCAGTTTTTTTTTGAGCCACTTAGAAAGAAAAGTTGAATCTCTGCTAATTAAACTCCGACATGTCTTCAATTGTGAGGTGCATTTCCAGCTTAGGAAATGTTAAAAGGTGAAATAATGAGAATCTTCCAGTTGGTAAAACATTCTAATAGCAGACATGTCTTCTTATAACACAATTAGATAAAGAATCATTTATAAGAGATGTGACTATGGGGTGCCTCGAGGCTCAGTTGGTTAATAAGCATCTGACTCTTGATTTTGGCTCAGGTCATGATCTCAGGGTCATGAAACTGAGCCCCTTGTTGAGCTCCATCCAGTGTGTGAAGCCTGATTAAGATTTTCTCACTCTTTCTGCCATTGCTCCTTCTCCCCTCTAAAAATAAACTAATTAACTAATTAAATTAAATAAAAAAGATTCAACTTTGAACAGATTGTAATATATCTCTGTGCCTTGGTTTTTTTCACTACACAGAACCAATAACATATATTTGAGAAAAAAATGGCAGTATGCAATTAAAGTGCTTAGCAAAGTAAAAGAATAATACATTTTTATTATCAGTGATAATATTGTATTTATTCTTTGCTTCAACCAAAAATTATTGACAGCTTACTATGTGCAAATTGCTATTCCACATATTGGGGATACAGAAATGTATATAAATGTATATAAAAATGAAAAAACTAAAAAATTCTGCTCTCATAAAGCTTACATTTCAGGAGGAGAAATAATAAATAGGACAAAAAATATAAAATACATTCGATATTAAAAAGTGCTAAGGATAAAAAGAATAAATAAAGCAGGAGAAAGTGATAGAAAGTGCTGGGTGATGGCGAGGGTGTCAGGTACAGCCTGCTAAGGTGACAAGTGGCAGAGTGAGAGATGGGAATAGCTGGGAGCCTCTCAGATATTACAGTCAGTGTCCATAGGGCCTGAGGCACAGTGAGGTGACCAGTGCGGCTGGATCAATGGGTATGAACTGCGATCAGAGAGGGGGTATGGGCTATAGCATGTAGGGCTTTACAGTTACGGTGAGAACTTTAGTATGGGAAGTCACCGGAAGGTTCTGAGCGGTGGAGTGACATGATCTGATTCAGATTCACTTGGGTTGCTGTAGTTAAGGGTGGCTGAATCGGAGAAGGTGGAAGTAGAGAGAACAAGTGACTACTTGGCCATACACCTGAGGTGCTGGTGATGATGCTAATGACAAGAATGCTATGGGATGGATACACATATGCCCACAAGGGCATGCGGTTTGAGAGAGGAGGTGATGGCTTTGGGTACGGGTGCTATGGTCCTCACTGACACCCAGTTGGCCTTTTGTAATTGTTAATTGACTTGAACTGACATTGGCCCCTTTGCTTAAACAAAAGGAGAGTTAGTTCTTCTCATATAAATTCTTCTCTAGCTCTATTCAATTATTAATATTTATTTAAATTTTAGACAACGGCATAAGCATATTAATTTCAAACTGTATGAAAATAATCCTGAGGATTCCTGAATTATAATCAACAGAAGCATGTTGGTATGCTCATTCCCAGACAATTTATAGAAGTTTTAATTTATGGGAATATTAAGTAAACTCTGGTCGTGATGAAACAATGCAGACAAACTGGGGAAATAAATTCAAGTGGATTCGAGTTTACTGATTTCTCGACATACAGTAAAACATTCAAGGAGGGGAAGTAGTTGAATTGGTGTTAGGATTTAGAATAATTCCTTACTTCTAGTCTCAATACTGTGTTTTATTTCCCTAGATCTGACATCATTGTTATCCAGTTACTGGAGTTATTGCCTAATATTTGCAGTGACATATGTTTTACTATTAACTTGTGAATTGTAGTTTACCTATGAAGATAAAGTGATACCGAAATAGAAGGGTTGTGCATGATTTATTTTTAAGTATAAAGTTAAAATAAATTCAAGAAAAACAAAATTATCCTCTGTGTTTGGAAATGAAATACTCAAGTGAACAGCGAAGAATGAAGAAGAGTTCATCATTTAAGCTTCAAGTTTTTTTTTTAAAGAAATGCAATTTGAGTAACTTTGATCTATTGCCGATGCTTGAAAATATATATGTGCTTGTTCTTGTTATTTCTGTACAAGTTTCTAAGAAACTGATAAAATGTAAGGCTTTATTTTAGGACAGCTACTGGTCTTGGTTATTTGTTTTGTTGTTTATGTTTAGAGTCTGGAAAAAAGAAGGATGTTATATTGCTTTTTAAGTACCTCAAAAATATTTCTTTAAAACCCTCCCCAAAAAACTCCAGCATTGATTTTTTATCTAATAATCCTAAGAGTGACATGAATTGGAGCTCCAACTAGCTGCTAGAACGGGAATACCAGGTTGTATAAAACATGATCCCTTTCCTCAAGGAGTTTATAGGGTGGGCAGTCTAATTTTATCATAGGTTGTAGGAAATAAAAGGGTGGCTCTTCAGTGTGCCCATCAACTTTCTCCCACTGGTGAGTCCAATTAATATTTCATTTATTCAGGTAATTTAAATAATAAAAAGGAAGGAAGCTGTAAAACTGGCATATAAATGATTCTTAATTTCAAATGCAACCACAACCATATTGTATGGCATTCGAAAGGACTTAAATACTCAGCATAGAGATGACAGACTTGATACATAAATTAAGTCTATCTGCCCAAATCGTATTTCAATTCTACAACCCTTCCTAAGTACAGGGGAATTTGACATTCCACACTGTTTCCATGCAAATATACTACTTGGAATACATGAAGTATTCAATCATGCATGTTGGGTGAGTGAGAATAAATATGCTTTATTTTAAAAAGTATTTTCAGAAGATCTACGTGTACTACTGTATCTCAATTACATTGACATTTTGAATTAAATAATTTGATCAACTACTCCAGATTAGTTTGTAAAATTTGATATACAACGGTTTCAAAATTTTCCTTACACAATATTCAAAAGCCAAAATACAAGTGTCAGAAATTGTAGACTTAGACTCTCAAGACACTTAAATATTTATTCACTTAAATATTTATTTATTGAAAAGTTTTATTTTTTTCTTTGACAGAACAATCGAGCACAAACAGGGAGAGAAGGAAAGGAAGAAGGAGGATCCCCACTGAACAGACTCCCTGCTGAGCTCAATGTAGGGCTTGATCCCAAGACCCCGGGATCATGACTTGAGCCAAAGGCAGACACTTAATTGACTGAGCCACCCAGGCACCCCAAGAAACTTAAATATTTAAAAAGATGCTATTAATTTATAATTACTTCCCCTTAAAATAATTGTGTTAGGGATGCCTGAGTGGCTCAGCAGTTTAGCACCTGCCTTAGGCCTAGGGAGTGATCCTGGAGACCCACATGGGAATGGAGTCCCACATCAGGATCCCTGCATGGAGCCTGCTTCTCCCTCTGCCTGTGTCTTTGCCTCTTTCTCTGTGTGTGTCTCTCATGAATAAATAAATAAAATCTTAAAAAAAAATAATTGTGTTTAAAAAAAAGCAATAGATTCAAAATGGAGTCATCTGTGCTAAGCCCCCCATCAGCAAATCAAGACTTAATATTTAACTTAATTGCAGTTTCAGCCTCTCCCAGGAACATAACCTTTAATCAGTTAGTCTGGAATTATCTGGTTAGCACTAGTGAATAATCTGCCAGATAGACCCGTTCCTTTCCCCTTAGGAAGGTGATCTTGTCAAAAACAATCTATTCTTTGCTAGAAATTTCCTTTTCCTGCCCCCTTTTTTCTACAAAAACCTATTTTGTATAGCTCCTTGTAGCCCCTTTCTACTTGCTGGATAGGATGCTGCCCAACTCATGAATCACTGAATAAAATCAATTATATCTTCAAAATCAACTCGGTTGAATTTTGCTTTTCTTACAAAGGGAAGGGTAGAAATAGTCTCTGTTGAACTGAAGAACAGGTGGTTGAGTGAATAAGCCAAGGTATTTCCTGTTACAGACTCAGGAATAGAATTCAGGGCACCTAAGGTAAATGTTTTCAACTATCCCCCTTATGTTGAGAATTTAGCAACTTCTTCTCACTCTTTTATGCAAACAACTTATTTTCTTTCACCTACATGCCCACCATGCCTTACCTACCACCTTCCAAATTAATGGAGTAATATATAAAAACCTCCCCATTTTGCTTTCTCCTGGTTATAATAGTAATAATTACTATAATTACTATTTTTTTTTAATTTTATTTATTTAATTGAGAGAGAGAGTGAATAGGAGAGAGAGCACAATTAGGAGCAGATGGAGAGGGAGAAGCAGATTCCCCACTGAGCAGGGCCACTCACCCCATGCAGGACTCAATGCCAGGACCCCTATCACGACCTGAGCTGAAGGCAAATACTTTATCGACTGAGCCACCTAGGCATCTTTTTTTTTTTTTTTTAAGATTTTATTCATTTATTCATGAGAGACACAGAGAGAGACACAAGCAGAGACACAGGCAGAGGGAGAAGCAGGCTCCCTGCAGGGAACCCGATGTGGGGCTCAATTCCAGAACTCCGGATCACGCCCTGAGCCAAAGGCAGATGCTCAACCGCTGAGCCACCCAGACATTCCCCCAGGTACCCTTATCACTATTATTTTTTAAGAAGATGGAGTCATGCACTCCATAGGTAGTGATAAATAAGTCAGAGAAGAATATTGCTTGGTAAGAATCTGCCCACAGGATAATGATTTTTAGGTTTCTCTACTAAAAAGAAAAAGAAAAAAAAAACACATACAAGGACAAATACATGCACATTACACATATATTCCAGACTGCTGGGGAAAATAAATAAATAAAATGGATACTGATTATATTGGGCTCTTCTACTTCAAAAGAATTATGTTCATTTTCAGAGACTTATGAAGAAACCTCAAAAGCTTCGTAAGACAGTACATTCACTGTATTAATAATAAAATAAGAGGCAGTGAGGTACCCTGGGAAAAGCATTGATTTTAGGTTCAAATATTAGATTATCATCTACTCGCTATTTGGCTTTGGGCAAATTAATCTTCCAGAAATTCGAAATTTCCTTATCTTTATAATGTGGATTCCTATTATTTACTTCGATAATACTAACATACAAGAGACATTCAGTAATAATATAACATTATAATTAAATTCAGGTTATTCCAAGATGCCATCAATTTTCCTTCAGGAGAATTATAAACAGCTATCTAGCTTACAGAAGTAAAGTAGTTTTTGCACCTCTATAACAAGAACAAAGATAGGCTATGCTGAAATAAAATTATAAAGTTTATCTTTTTTCACTTCAATATCTGAAGGACATTTAAAGCCCCAGCAGTAATTTATCACCCACTTTATCCAAACCCGCTGTGGAGAGGACAGTGATATTGTTAGTTGTACTCCAATGGGAAATGTTTTAGAATTTTTTTTTAAAGATTTTATTTATTTATTCATGAGAGACACAGAGAGAGAGAAAGAGAGAGAGGCAGGCAGAGGGAGAAGGAGGCTCCCTGCGGGAGCCCAATGCAGGACTCGATCCCAGAACCCTGGGAACACAACCTGAGCCAAAAACAGACACTCAACCACTGAGCCATCCAGGTGCCCCAGGAAATAATTGTTTTAAGAAAAAATAATGTAACTAAGGAAAACAAATATTTCCTCAAAATCATTTGCTTGTTCTGTGCTATTTCAAATTTTGAGATGATATGATTTGGGAACATACAAGACATTCCAAAACTTTTTCTAAAAAAAATATTCAGTATTTAGCTTGGAAAGTAAAATAGGGGGATTGGGAAGATGGGAAAGAAAAGGACTATTTTAAATCAATATTGAAATATATAATATGAATAAAATCAAACTATTGTGGATTCAAAATTGTAGATGGCCCACATAATTTAGGAGTCCACAAGTAGTAATAAAATTTCTGCCTGTAGCCTGATCTCGTAGAAGCACAGCCTGATCCTTACGTAGGAGGGAGTCAGAAATGTGTGTGACACTCTCTGCAGGCCAAGGTTTAGACTTTTTGTAGCCCATGGCCCCATGAAGACAGACTACTGCTGTTTTGCTTGGCCACAATCCTGGATGACTTGAACAGCACGTGACACAGAGGAGGGACTCAATTAGTACCTGTTCAATAAATGCACTTTAACATCAACTGCCTCGATTCATTGCAAAATATTCATAAGAGGACTTGAGTTTGATCACTGATGCCCTGAGAATATCACCGTCCCCCTTCTTTAGAAAGCTTGCTCTATTATAATGGCCTTAAGAAAATTAACTTTTTGCTTTAAAATAAGTATAGACTCAGAGGAAGTTGCAAAAATAGTAAAAAAGAGCCCCTCCCTCAGTTCCCTCAGTGGAGCCATCTTATATAGCTACAGTATAATATCAAAGCCAGGAACTGGGCATTGGTAGATGACTGTACCAGTTTGACTACAGACTTTATATCATTTCACCTGCATTCATTTCTGTGTGCATGCTTATGTTCTACGAGATTTTATCTCAGGCATAGATTTGTATGACCACTGCCACATTCAAGATGCAGAGCTGTTACATATACAAAAGAACTGCCTTGTGTCACCTCTTTGTATTCAAATCTGCCCCCATGGTTATCTCCTGGCAACCATTTATCTATTCTCCATCTCTACAGTTTCATCCTTTCAAGAGTGTTATATAAATAGAGTGGTAGGCATTACACCTTTTGAGATTGGCTTTTTTCACTAAGCATAATGCTCTTGAGGGCCACCCAGGTAGTTGTAGCTGTAAGTAGTTAAGTCATCTCCCTGGATCATCAAATAAGTACCTATAATTCTATCTTTCACCTTGTACCTGTAGTGATCTTTAAGAAATGCAAATCTATGTTGTTGCTCTTTAAAAACTCCTGATCTTACTATAAAGTCAAAATCCTTAAACGTGACATAAAAAGCCCACTAATCCTCACCCTGCCTAACTCTCCAGTAGGTGCTTAAGCCTTCCTGCCTTTGCTGTCTACTAACCTCCTGGATTTATTTCCTGTGTCCTCAGAAAGGCCTCTTCTCATTTTCAATGATGTGAATGTGTCCTTCTGGAATATTTTTTTTTTCCTTCTGGAATATTGTTCTCAATCTCAACTATTCTTCCCTACTATGCCCCACTCTCTGTACTTTGTTAAATCACTAATCTTTTTGATATCTGTGATTTATTGTGATAGTAAGCAGAAAAGGGAAAGAATAAAGTTGTTATTTTGGATCACTCATACTTGTATTCAATATATGCTTATTATTTTTAGGATATAAATTCAGAATAAGAATTTGGGATTCCATTCTTTCTGGGAGTGATCATTTATTATACCACTAGTCAGACAGAGCCACATGAAAGTCCATCTGCAGATGAGTACCAGTTCCTTCACATTCTAGTTGTGAAACTTCAGGCAAATCTCTAAACCAGGATGAGTATTAGTTCTCTTTTAAAAAATTGGGTAAAGTAGACTTAAAAATGATAATGTAATATTTCACATCCAGTACAGTTCCTGGCTCATAATAGGTGCTTAATACATTTTTATATATTCATGAATCTCCATATAAGATATGCAAATGATACAACATACAGGGAAGTTATATGAAGGAAACAAAATATCTATTTGACTATATAATTTCCATGTCTCCTAAAATTATACACTACGAATACAAATGATATAAAACAGAAATTCGGAATTCAATTAAAGTGAAAAATACAGTTGGTATCTACCATAATGCAACTTTATCAGTCATCACATATGTATTAAACATCACAGAATATGTCTTATAGTATTATAATAGATTAAATGGTATCTTAGAAGAATTACCGTTATTTTAAGTGCATCTTAAGAGGACACAAATGGATAAAAGATTCAATGTAATCATAAAACTCTTATTTATTAACATTTGTGCCACACTGCTTAATAATGAATCTCTTTAATATTATAACCCTTGTGGTATCACAGTCTCACTGATAAAATTAATTTCCAACCATGTACAAATTAATCTGGCTTATATTAAAGGCAAAGGGAAGCATAGCTACGTATCAAAGAATATAGATTCAGCAAATGTATATTCTGAATACACACCTTTATACATAATATGTATTTATTGACTCTAAGTTAAATAAATAAATAAATAAATAAATAAATATTCTTAGATTCAGTAAATTTAAGTGTATACACTTTAAGTGTAATCAGATAAGGTTGCCCAGCAAGTATCTGTTGAACAAGATTTATTATAACAAGATAAATTTAATATATTTGAAAGGGATTCAGTACCTATTTTTGTGTTATGTAACTCATGATGCTTTCAGTTATTAGTTATTTAATTTATCCTATTTACAGTTATGTATTTTAAATACTGAAGAATCTTCACCTGTCACTAGCAGTGATGGACTCAAGATGGCCTTTCTGTTCCCAAGCTCCCCACCGCCAACCACCAAATAATGTGAAAATTCTTAATACAGAGAAAAAAATGAAACAGAGAGACGGGCACGCTAACAGTGACAAATCATAGGTCTACAGAAAGAAGGGCCCAACCATAGCTGTAAATTTCTGAGTTGACTATAGAAAGACCACTTTGGTGTTATTGCAAATATTCTACACATATGGAAAAGTAGCAACAGTCACTACATGGCGGTCATCTGTGGTCTCTCTTCTATTTCTCTGAAAAATATTCATATTTTACCATTAAGTATTTTATATTTAGCCAATTAACTTTTAATGAATAGCAACATTTTAAAAAAGCAAAAATAAATAGAGGATAACTTCCTTATGGCAGACAGACTCCTCAGTGGCCCCCATGACCCCTACTTATTGATGTTCATACTTTTGTGCAATACCTTATTGACCATGAGTGAGATTTATACTTGCTTCTATCCTACAGAATATGGCAAAAGGTGGAACATATGTGATCACATGTGTGACCTACATTACATATTTTGTCTGTCTTATGAGAAGAAGTAAGCTGCCATGTTGTAAGCTGCTTATAGAGAGGGTCACAGGACAAGGAGGTGAGAACAGTATCAGCAGGAAATTGAGGCTCAAAGAATGTAATGCTGCCCATGACCACAAGAGCTTGGAAATGGATTCATCTCCAGTCCAGCATTCAAAGGAGAACTCATCCCTGGTGACATGATGATTGTAGTCTTTTTTTTTTTTTTAAGATTTTATTTATTTATTCATGAGAGACACATACACACACACATACAGAGGTAGAGAGACAGGCAGAGGGAGAAGCAGGCTCCATGCAGGGAGCCTGATACATGACTCGAACCTGGGACTCCAGGATCACACCTTGGGCCGAAGGCAGGTGCTAAACCACTGAGCCACCTAGGGATCCCCTGATTGTAGTCTTATAGAAGATCCACTCAGGGGAGGCCTGGATTCCTGACCACAGAATATGAGATAATGCATGTGCATGTTTTAGGTCACTAAGTTTGTAGTAGCATTGTTATATACCAGTAGGTGATACGGGCCCTAACTCTTTTTCCAGTTTTTATGAATTAGAACACATTTAGGATATGATTTGGCTTCATATCTTTATTTACAGCAGGAATTCCCCACCTTGATACTATTGACATTTTAGGACACACAATTCTTTGTTGTGTGGTTATATGGGTTGTTGTCCTGCACATTGTAGGATGTTTAGCAACATCCCTGGCCTTTCATGCACTAAATGCTGGTAGTGCTCACTACCTACAGTTAGGACAACCAAACATATCTCTAGAAATTGCCAAATGCCCTCTTGGCATAAAATCACCTCTGTTTGAGAACTACTGATGTAGAAGAAATTCTTCATTTACCTCTTATCTGTATTTGTTCAATGAGGGGGCTACTGCATACTGATAATGGCTTTAGGATATTTTAAATATATATTAATCTAAACACAAAATGGCTCCATGGTTGCTTTCCAACTTGTGAAATGGCTCAAAGGTTGTCAGTAAAAGGAAACTGGTTGGCTTTCAAAAACACAGATTTTGTTTTTTCAATTTCTAGCAATTCAGTGCTTCTAAGACACACTTCCACAAATCACCCATTAATGTTTAAAAACTGATTTTATTTTTCAGTTTTACTTAATGAGAACATGCATAGCAATATAACAAGAAGCCAACGAAAAAGCACAAAATACAAATTATCACAATTGCATGCTTGAATGTGGTCAAGAATAGGGGGGTGTTAATGAGAGGAAGAGAAATTATGGCAGCCCCATGTTTTCTGATTTTAGAGATGACACTACACAGAATGGATACTGACAGCCTCTTGTTTGTTACATGATGCCTGCCTTCCAAAGATGTTCAAGTGCCTCTAGTGCCCAGTTGCTTTCTGAGTGAGAAATCTGAGAATGGAACTCCTTGCTTCATTGCCACTCCATTCAATGATCACAAATTATTAGCTTTTCACATAAGCATACCTCATAGATGTGTTCTCAAGTTAAACATTTAAGGAAGAGATCATGAAAAACAAACAAACCTGCTCTCTGAAGCTAGTTTATATCTTCCCCTCTCCATTTATTATACAGTTGGATTCACATCATTAACATGCAAATCATACTGCACTACACTGCATTTTAAACAAAGAACCGAAAGCAAGGCTTGTAATTTCCTTATGGGTTGATAAATAGATTTTGCTTTAAGAGCATAAAATAAACTCTGATCACTTTATGTTTTTCGGCTTAACAATAATTTCAAAACTAAACAAAAAAAAATTATTCCTTTTCTCACCTTGCTCAGGGTCATTGCTAAGTTACCCTAACTTAATGTGAAAATCTAAGGACTGTGGTAATAAGAAAGTTAAATAGGAAAACTACTGCTTTTTCTTGTTTTTTGTTTTTTCTAGAAGACAAAATGTTTTATCTTTTCTGAATTTCTATTCTTTTTTTAAATAAAGTTAACATTGAGACTAGAAACTGACTTGCAAATGGATTAAATGTCTGATTTAACCCATGAAAAAGTCCAAATTAGAATAATAAGCAAATGTAAATCACGCTACACATTATATATCTTTAGTGTTACCTGTGCTTCTAAGTATATGATAATATAAACCATTATGGATGGGATGGGAAAATTAAAAAAAAAGATGTTTCAGAGACTCCCTCTTACTTAAAAGAAACATAGGGATTGAGGGAAAGAAAAAGAGAGAGAGAAATTTAAAAAGACACAACAAGCAGACCATTGCACACCTAGTTAAAATTCACCAAAAAAAAAAAAAAAAAAGAAAAAAAAAAAGGCCCACAATTGCCTGCCTCCAAGAGGGCAACATAACTAACAATGATAATTACATTCCCCTTCTCACCTCCTTTCCATGATTCTCTCCTGTTTATAGTATATAAGATTAAATTCTTCATTGTATCTGTAACAGATGCTCTGTAGCAGGGCTTCTCTTTCCCTTAAACAAGCTTATTTATCACCACACCCTATTGGCTATCCTCTGACCCAACTATTTAAGAACTATTTGTAAAAAAAAAAAAAAAAAAAAAAAAAGAACTATTTGTAGTGTCCAAACAAACCAGGCTGTTTGAGATCTCGGTGTATCTGTCACTTCTTTCACGTGACAAATATTTACTATCTAGTATGTGTCAAGCATTTTCTAGAAACTAGAGATAAAGTGACAAAATCAACAAGCAAAACTTCTTCCTTTCATGAGGAAGCAAATAATAAACAAGATAAATAAGTAAAATATCTGTATGTTAGACAGTAATACATGCAAAGGAGAAAGTTTTGAAATTTAGATTGGTGATGAAAGCAGGCCTAAATGAAAGGTGACACTTGAAGGCAATGAGGCAGTGAGCTATGCAGAGAATAAGGACACAGCATTCTATATAGAGGGAATAGCAAATAAAAGAAACATGCTTCTCTGCATCCTTCTTTCTGTAACTTTTAAAACATAACAGCTTTACTGAGATATAACCCATATAATATATAGCTCAGCCATTTAAAGTGTACAATAGAATGTTTTTTAGTATATTCATTGAAGTGTTTATCACCACAATCTATTTTAGAACAATTTCATCGCTTGAAAAAGAAAAACCCCATACCCATTAGAAGTTACTCCCCATATTCCCCTACACCATAGCTTTAGGAAATAGCTCTTCTGCATTCTATCTCTATAGATGTGCCTGTTCCAGGCATTTCATATAAATGGAATTATACAATATTTGTAATTAAGTTTGTTTCATTTAGCATGTTTTCAAGGTCCATCTATGTTGTAGCTTAAATCAGCACTACATTATTTTTATTGGTTGGTGAATAACATTCTGTTTGTGAATATATACCACAATTTAGGGATCCCTGGGTGGCGCAGCAGTTTGGCGCCTGCCTTTGGCCCAGGGCGCGATCCTGGAGACCCGGGATCGAATCCCACGTCAGGCTCCCGGTGCATGGAGCCTGCTTCTCCCTCTGCCTGTGTCTCTGCCTCTCTCTCTCTCTCTCTCTCTCTCTCTCTCTCTCTCTGTGACTATCATAAATAAATAAAAATTAAAAAAAAAAAACTTTATACCACAATTTATTTATCCGTTCATCTGTTGATGGACATTTGGGTTGTTTCTACTTTTTGCTATTTTGAATAAATGCTGCTACGAACATTTGCATACATTTTTTTATGTGGATGTACGTTCTAACTTTTCTTGGTTAGATACCTAAAGTGAAATTGCTGGGTCATATGGTAGCTCTATGTTCAATCATTTGAGGAAGTGTCAGACTGTTTTCTAAGGTGACTATACTACTTTATAATCCCACTAGCAAGTGCCTGACTGCTCCAACTTCTCCATATGCTTGCCAACACTTAGAGTTATCTGGTCGTTTTGAATATAGCCTATCTAATGGTTATAAAGTAGTATCTCATTACAGTCTTGATTTGTATTTCCTCAATGGCTAATAATGTTGGACACCTTTGTGTGTTTATTGGACATTTGTATATCATTTTTGAGAAAGCCTCTTCAGATTCTATATCTACTTTTTAACTGGGCTAATGGTCTTTTATTTAGAGTGATAAAATTCTTTATATATTTTGAATACAAATATCTAATCAGTCTTATAATTTGCAAATAATTTCTCCAATTCCGTGGGTTCAAAGGGAATGAGTACCCTTTGAAACACAATTGTGTTTCATTTTGATGAAGTCCAATATATCTATTTTTTTTCCATGTTGCTTGTGCTTTTGTTGTTGTAGCTAAGAAACCATTGCCTAATACAAGTTTATGAAGATTCATTCTTATGCTTTCTTCTAACAGTTTCACAGTGAAAGCTCTTTTTACAAAAAATATTCTGCCAAATTCTTTTCTTTACATTTTGGTTCTGCATTGCATACAGTTTGCTCCAAGTTCACTGTTTGTCATTGTCCTACAGGTTTTATCTAGACAGGTTATAATGCAAATAATTTGGTTAATGTTTACTGGATTAAAACTGTCACTTATGTAGGTCCCAGAAATTATTCCTAAATTATTTTAGTTGGAATTAAGAGTGATCCCATCTCCTAGTTTCTTTACATAGAATGTTAATTATTAAAATTTATATGAATTTTACTACTTAATTCAAATTAGTCAGTTTATTTACCTACATGTTTTTTAGGGAATTTCACTGTTGTTCCCACATACTCTCAACAATATGAATTGCTTCTTTCTTTTTAAAGATTTTATTTATTTATTCATGAGAGACACACAGAAAGAGAGAGCAGAGACACAGGCAGAGGGAGAAGCAGGCTCCATGCAGGGAGCCCGATGTGGGACTCAATCCCGGAACTCCAGGATCACGCCCTGAGCTGAAGGCAGGCGCCAAACCCCTGAGCCACTCAGGGATCCCAACAAAATCAATTGTTAAGAGGAATCGATGTCACTGTGTATATGAGAATATATATCTAGCATATCAACTGATGTGACCACCTTGCACATAGCAGGCACTCAGTAAACGTGAACTACTACTATAATTTTATTCTGGAAAATAATAGTCTACCTCTTGATGCTAGTATCATTAAAATGTGGGTTCTTCCTCCCTCCCTCCCTCCCTCCCTCCCTCCCTTCCTTCCTTCCTTGAGACAGGAATGCTACCCAGAGTTGTTCCAGTCATCAAGACAGCATGATATGGCAAGAGACAGAGGTGACTGAACTGGTGAGGACCAAAGCCCAAGTGCCACCAACACACCAGATACAATATCTCTGAACCTTTTAGAGCAAGATAATAGCTTGTTCCCATCACCAGCGGGACTGAAGCTTCTAATTTGCCCTCTGCCCATTCCTCTTTCAGGTCAAATGTCACCTTCTCAGTGAGGGGTTTTCTGGGCACATTATCTATAATTGCCACACACACCTCCTCTCTCTTCCTTTCTGGCATTTCCCTGTAGCTGTTATACCACTTAACATGTTTTAGCTCTTATGTTTAGGTTTAAGATCCATTTTGAGTTCATTTTTGTGTATGGTAAGGAATGAGTCCAACTCCACTCATCGGCATATGGATATTGTCCTTGCGCAGTTGGTTGAGAAGACTACCATCCTTTTCCTACTGAATTGCCTTGTCCTTAAATTCTTATGTCTCATGCACACTGACTCATAATTCAAAGCAACTCATGTTCCATTCATGATGTCAACGATTGTAGAATTATGTGATTTTAAATCTCAAATCAGTGCAATTAGTTTCCCAAGAACAGGAACTATGAGATTTTTGGTTTGTTTTTCTTTCATTTTTGAATCTCTCAGTGCCTACCACATAACTGGCTCTTAGTAATGCTGGAAAAGTTAAAGAAGGATATTTCAGATGGATCTCAAATGATTGGTAGTATTCTGATGACTAATGGTACCAATGAAAGGCATTTAATTTTAGGTGCAAAGTTACAAAAGTGGGTTGAAGTGATACTTTCCAGTATCTCAAAGACTTTAATTGCCTGCTAAATTAGAAAGATTCTATAGAGGCTTATGAACAGAGAATGAAGTTCTGTTTTAGGAAAATTAATTTGGCTACAACATGTAGAATATAAGGGAAAAAAAGAAAAAAAAAGATAGAAGAGTATGGAGGTGATTAAACAGTAGAGTCACAATGGCACTGCTAAAAGAAAAGGTAATACACATTTTCAAAAGCATTACTTTTTTAAAAAAGATTTTATTTATTTATTCATGATAGACAGAGAGACAGGCGGGGGTGGGGGGTGGCCAAAGACACAGGCAAAGGGAGAAGCAGGCTCCACGCTGGGAGTTAGACGTGGGACTCATCCCAGGACTCCAGGATCACGCCCTGGGCCAAAGGCAGGCGCCAAACCTCTGAGCCACCCAGGGATCTCCTATAACATGTTTTTTGAAAAAGAAAGGAAATATTGAAGGGAATCAAAACAAAATCTGTCTGGCTCCTGAGGTGGGTCTACTCCACTTAACTGGGTGGAATTTGCTTTTGTTTTATTCCTTACTACCTTTCTAAATTCCTGCTTAAATTTTATCTGCCTGAATACCCTCTCACAGGCTTACTTTTTCTATTTCCTGATTCTGTGTCCTTCATAAGTCTTCTTCCTCCTTCCTTTTTAAGATTAATTCTTTAACTTACTATTGAGTGTTATTATGAGTACCTCAAGAAATTATTTCCATTTATATGCAGGCTTCTTTCTTTCTTTTTTTAAAAGACTTTATTTATTTATTCATGAGAGACACACAGAGAGAGGGGTTCCCCATATGTAGGTTTCTGTTTGGTTTAATCTAACCAGTAATAATGCAAATATTCCTTAGCATATCTGTTAAAGAAAATAGATATGGGCTAATACCATAATCCTCTTTCTGGATTTTTAAATCTTCAATAAAAAATAAAACAGATTTTGAAGGCCAAGTGCGTAAGACGTTTCCATGTTGTAATCAAAAGAGGCCTGCAACTGGGGCACCAGGGTGGATCAGTGGTTGAGCATCTGTCTTTGGCTCAGGTTGTTAACCTGGGGTTCCTGCGATCCAGTCTTGCATCTGGCTCCCTGCAGGGAGCCTGCTTCTCAGTCTGCCTATTTCTCTGCCTCTGTTTCTAATGAATAAATAAATAAAATCTAATAAAATAAAACTCTAATAAAAAATAAATAAAATAAATCCAATAAAATAAAACTAATAAAAAATAGAAGCTTGCAACAAAGTCAGTATGATCCTTATAGAGTCTGTACATAATCTCTGTCTATAGTTAATTCTCAAAGTACAGCTAAATGCCTTCAGCTTCCAAAGAGGAGAGGAGTTTTTCTTTTGTTTAATTGTGTTATTTAACAAGTCCTCGGGAGGATCGACCAATGTGACATTACCTTTAATCCCTAAAATAGAATTACAACAGAAGGGAGAAAATAAAATAATCTTCCCTCAAAGAGGGCTTGAGGGCATGCTCAGGGGAGAGATGCTGTTTAGTTCATGCCAGAAAGTGAAAGGAGTCTTCAGTGAAAGGACTGAGTAGAGGGAGTTCCTTAATTTCAAAGCTTCAGAAGGCACAGTTGAAAGTTTGGAGGCATTTTGAAATCTGAGTGTTTTCCTGCCTCACTATGGATAAGAAGAAAATGGAGTAGCTTTGAGCTGACACCAATAGCATCTGACTTTGTGCTTGCATGGAGTACACACATGCTCACTCAGGACAGACTGCCCAGCTCCTGTGCAGACAGATCTGATGTCATTCAAGACTGCAGGCAATCCTGAGGAAGTTCACTGTGCTTCTGGCAGCTTTTACACATGTTGTGAACATGAAGAACATACTGCAGCCAGCAGGCTGAAATATGCCATCACCAAGACAAAGCTATCAGAGGGTTCTGGCATTTGTTTCCCCTTTGTCTTAAACCTAAATGAAAAAGGATTCTTGGGAGCTCCATGTGTGCTCCAGAGTTCGGGGACAAAGCAGAGAAAGAAAGACCAAGATGCATCAGGAATTAACTATAATTCTACTCTGAAGATGAAAACAAGACTCCATGGGTTTCTCAGGGACCAAGAGGGGAGGGAGGGGGTTGTCCTGGAAGCACAGAGTGACTTTTTGGAGGTGAAAAGTAGAACCTAGATTCCCAGAGGCATAAGGAGGAAATGTACCTGGTCATCCAGCTGGAACAGGCATCATTCATTTTCACATGAAGTATAGTCAAATATTTTCCATTGGGACCATTTGGCTTTCAAAAATCTGCCCAAGTCAGTGACTCACTTTATGAGTCTTTCTAAGGGAAACTTATTTTGATTAAGACCTTTCCTGTGCCTCAGCTGTCTCTCCACTTAACCACTTAGGAGCCAATGGGAGACAAGTGGAAGCATTAAGTGAACAAAATGGAGAGAAAGCCTCTAAGCATCAATTTTGCATGGCAAGCTGCCCACCTACAGCACTGAGAAGAGGGGTAAGTTTTGAAGAAATTTTACTGCAAATGAAGTTCAGAAATTTTGTTATCTATGGAACTATACATTGAATTTTAAAAAACTATTATTCTTGGAACTAAAAATTATGATCATGAAGCAAAGGGAGCTATCAGGGCAGGGAAAACATATGGCAGAGTTAGAATAAAGGTGTTTTACGACTGGACTGGGGATCCTTATTTAATATGGTGATTACAGTCCAACTGATCATTCAGGTAGATTGAAATTCTGAGCCACAGCCTTTCAGACATCCATGGTGTTTTAAAAACCCAGTCCCAGGCAATACAGCCTCCAAGCTGATAGGAGGTGAATGCCTGATGATTTTTGAAGCTACCGAGACCTGATATTTAGGTGGATTGTTGTTTTTCAAGTATCTTTGGTTGTAGGGTAGGGATGGGAGGCAATTACTAACTTCTTACAGATATAGTTATCAGTCAACCAGCATATCTCAGATACTCCAGTCTGGAGAAAACTAACTATAAAAATAATGATCCATAGTATCAGTGATATGTCAAAAAGCAAAACAAAACAAAAATCACATCAAGAAATAACCACCATAAAAAGAAATGTTAATATTAGTGCCTTAATCGATCTTCCTCTAAGTGAAATTTCTTTAAAGAGCTAAAATTAGCAAATTTGTTATTTATCTTCATTAGGAAAAAAAAAGATTTTCCTCATATATATTCTAGGAGTTCAGTGGGTCTCAGGAGGAACAACGGTGTCTCTTATGGGGTATTTGGCAATATTTAGAGATAGTTTTGGTTGTAGGAATTAGGAGGGAGGCATGATATCCAGTGGATAAAGGATAATGATACCCCACAATATTTAAGATAGCCCATTAGAACAAAGAATTACCCTGCCTCATATGTCAAAATGCCAAGTGAGCACCTGTCCAAAGTGTTGAAGTTGAAAAACCCTGAAGCAGGCAAGAGGGAAGAAAAAATGGACATAAGCTTTTGGGGCTACTTTTTGCCATATAATAAAATGTGTGTGTGTGTGTGTGTGGGTGTGTGGGTGTGTGGGTGTGTTTTCTCTCAGGGATACTTGACAAGTTTACTTGTTAGCTCAACTGGAAAAATGCCAGATCAGTAAAAAAAAAATTATCCTACATTAGTACGACTAATAAAACCTAATTCCCACTTTGCTTTCTGTGTTGAATGTGTGTTTTCTTTGCTTCCTTCTTCTTGGGTAAGCACTGCAGTTTTGCTTTGAGAAACAATCTATCCAGCCTCATGTGCTTACAAACTTAAAGAATGGCTTTGAAAATGCCCTTCCCTTCCGGGGCCCAGGGATGGTCTGTGAGTCAAGCTAGACCCAACTAGATGTTCTGGAAATCTGGATGATTGATATCAGGGTACAACACAGTTACACTAAGGCCTTGAAGAAAAAAAAAATCATTCAATTCTATTTTGTTTGTTTCATTTTCCCTTGGATGGTTTCAATTTTCTCACCTAAAATATTCACTTAATTCTTAAGATGAATTTTTTTTCATAGCGTCTGTGTAGTTTAAATCAACCTCATTCCATGAGATACAGGTAAAATACTCGGCAAATTACAAACATTTATATACAAATGATATCTTCTATATTTTTAAAAATATCTTCTATATTCTATACTAACAGTATAAGAATCACTAATTTCTTTATTATTATTTAGATATTGGGTCATTCTGGATCAAAGTAACAAACATGTGCTAAACAAAACCACAAAATATTGTTAAATGAAACATTATATACTATGCTTCTGATTATTGCATTTTACTTCAACATGTTCACAAGTTCATGTTTTTCTAACCTGTTCCTTTTATGTGTCTTTGTGACACTATTTCATAGAACCCTCTCAGCTCTGTAAATGTAACATTTCTTTTTCAGTCAGTTCCACACCAGATTCAAAAGAATCTTAAAGATTTCATCTTTTTGCTTCAGTTTCTGCTGGTGACCTCAGCTGTATTTGCTGTCTCATCAGTATAAAGTTATTCTACCCACAAATAAAAGGGGATAGTAGATCAGAATTCTGACCTTCTAAAGCCAAAATTATTAGAGTTTCTGCATGTGTTTTAGGCATTAAGTGTCAAAATAACACCTAAAATCTTGGCTTTCTAGTGAGCTCAGTTTAACATATAAGTATCTGATACTCTGGGGCTTTGAAAATGTTCAAGTCAAATGTAAGGTAAAAAAGAATCAGGATTTTATGTCAGACATGCCAATATTTACTGAGACTTGTGAAAGTCCTTTTGCATTGAAGAAAAAACTAAATAGTTTGCCTTCTTGCTCTGATAGCTTAAATTTAGTGGGCAAATCGTCATTAGCTTAGAGAAGTTATCCGTATAGATCAATTCCTAATACCTCATGCCAATTTACTGATGAGTTTGAACACATGACAATGAGTGAATTGACTTGAAAATAAGAACCAAACTTATTGTTAAGTTTCTAAAACTAAAGACTTTTACTCGATAAGTGAATTCTCAAGGATAAAATACGTAGATCCAGGTCCTTCCAGTAACAGTTTACTGTTGACCATCTTTCACTCAAATATATTGAAACTATTTTCAAGGGTTTGATGACAATCTATTAGTCATATAAACTCTATAATCAAATCTGTCTATATATCAACACTCTCCTTTTGCTCTCTTGCAGAGTTAGATGTTCAGAAAAATCTATGCTGACCAAACCTTCACATGGCTAACTGCAATATACGGTTTCATTCCAAACAC
Source organism: Vulpes lagopus (assembly GCF_018345385.1). Taxonomy (NCBI): domain Eukaryota; kingdom Metazoa; phylum Chordata; class Mammalia; order Carnivora; family Canidae; genus Vulpes; species Vulpes lagopus. The sequence continues at coordinate 75,486,443 of NC_054835.1, read as the reverse complement.
CTGTTAAAGTATAATTAAAATAATTTAGGGGTAAAAATCAGTCTTTTCTAAAACGATGCCACAAAACTAAATGTTTATGAAGTGATGCATGTATGATTTCATTTGTTTCAAGCTGTGTCCTTATGCTGTCAGTAAGGTTCTGTGTCTTTGTTGCAAATAAATTACTGCCCTCAATTTGTAAAATATATGAATTCTTCCTACAACTAATGGGATATATTTGTAAGACTTGTGTTAAATGATGTTTGAAAATAAAGTAATTTTATGTGTACTTATGTGTGTGCTTGTGTGTGTACTGCTACCAACATCAAATATCTATTTTATCTCACACTACCCTAAAAGATGTGGACGTGGAAGGGCTGAGAATGGATATATCCAGACAATGTGCAGTAGAATTGTTTCCTTGTCTATAATGTACTGGTCTGTGTTAGTGGGTTCAGGGTATATCATGCATATTATAGAATGTCAGGACAGGAAAGGACTGGTCAGGACTGCTCATCTGGTTCAACTCGCCCTTTTCAGAGAGGAGTCCATAGTACTTAAGTGACAAAGCTGGATTGAAAATACCAGTTTTCAAAATCCAAGTCTTTTTTTGTTTTGTTTTGTTTTGTTTTTGCCTTATGCCACTGTTTTCCCAATCTACTGAATCAGGGTCATTTTGGTGATGAAACCTAGGAAGCCAAATTTAGTCTGATTTAAAACCTCGTCCCAACCCCCCAAGATGTGTTTCTCAAACTTTAGCCAACATCAGAATTGCCTGGAGAGCTTATTTAAATAGTTTCCTGGGTCACTTCCCGATGCTTCTGATTTAGTCAGTCTGGAATACAATATGAGCACTAGCAATTCTAACAAGCTCCCAGAAGAGGCTACTGCTACTGGTCCAGGGATCACACACTGAATTGCACTGCTGTGAAGACCAAGACGATTAGTACACGCAAAGACTGGGAGCAGTGGTTTCTCCAAGGCAATGCTGGCAGTGGTGCTACACATAACACCAAGGACCACATGTGAGGGGACAACAGTAGGCTTTGTTTTTATCCAGGGCCGGATTACTCAATATCCTTTCATAGGCTAGCCTCCTTTTCTGTTAACCCACATCTGACACTGCCAACAAACAACTCTCGTAAAAAGTGGGTCAGGCCAGCTAAAACATGCAAATGCCTGTGGGTTGGCTGATCCAGACTCTGGCCTGACATAGTTGCAGTTCTGCTCCATAGTTTCCATCTTGGGGGTTGACTGTATTTTGAGCAACAGCATTTTCTTTCCAGTATTCTTTTGAATATGATCTTGCCACAGAGAAGCCAATCTGTCCTGGCTTTCCTGGGACTTGCCCAGTTTTAAAACTGAAAAGGTTATATCATGGTAACTCCCTACGTCCTGGGGAAAACAAGAGGGCTGGCCACTCTACCTTGCCATTTCCCCATCAGGAATGAGAGTCTATTTCATTCCCCTTAAACCTTAGTTGTGTGTTCTTAGTGACTGTCTTGCATCAATCAAATGTTCCTGCAGTGATGTTACATGACTTGCAAGTCAAGATCAGGAAGGGATATGTGGCTTCCATTGTTCTCTTGGAACACCTGTTGTCTAGAAGCTTTAATTGGGGTAGTCTCAGAAAGCAAAAGCCATGCGGAGAGAGGTCAATTCCACATGGAAACACCACATGTAGATTGGTGCTCCAGTCAGTTGCCAGCAGGTTTGGCCTTCAAGTAACCAAGCTCCAGCAGTGGACATGTGAATGGAATTTCCAGATGGTTCCACCCTAGTCATTCAAGCCATCTCTAGTGTTCAAGTCTTTTCAGCTGATATACTATAGAGGCACATGCAACCAATTCTACTATGCCCTGGGTGAAGTGCTGACCTCAGAATTCCTGAGCAGAAGAAAATGATAGTTTGTGCTACTATAGTTGGGGTGGTTTATTATGCACCAGTAGGTAACCACAATCCCACATGAACCAAAAGGTATCATCCTTGTTTCTATTTAGACTTAGTTCTGTGAAGATGGTTGCTCAAGCTCCATTGCATTTAAAGGTCCATCCCTTTGACAAGCTGATTTACTATAATTCAGTACTCTAGTCTTTTAGAATTATTTTCTAAACATTAAAAGCACTAATTATTTACTAGGCATTACTCTAAATCAATAACCTAGATTATTTGCTGTCATCTTCACAACATCTGGGATACTATTAGCCCTATTTCACAGACTCCCAAGTGGACATCTTCTTGGCACTGGATTCTGAATTCAAATATGTGCCTCATTCCAAAGTCTGTGCCTTTAATGATCATTTTAACAATCACCTTTCCCTGGTCCTTCCTTGGTAATCCTGAAACTGGTTTTCTTAACTGGAACTATTTTTTTTTTTTTTTTAAACAAGAGGACATAGACAGGGGACCTGGGTGGCTCAGTTGGTTAAGCGTTTGCCTTCAGCTTAGGTCATGTTCTCAGGGTCCTGGGATCGAGCCCCACATCAGGCTCCCTGCTCAGTGCGGAGCCTGCTGCTCCCTCTGCCTGCCACTCCCCTTGCTTGTGCTCTCTGTCTCTCAAATAAATTAGTAAAATCTTTTAAAAACTTAAAAAAAATAAATAAATAAGAGGACATCATTGCCTTCTACAATTCCTATTTCAAAATTGTGTCTTCTGGGATGAGCACTGGGTGTTATTCTGTATGTTGGTAAATTGAACACCAATAAAAAATTAATTTATTAAAACAAAAAAAATTGTGTCTTCTGACACAAAGCAGCACCCTACATGCTTACTACACTAGCAAATAGATTTTCATATTTCATATGTAGAAAAGCTTTCCAACTGGATACAACGTGATGAGTGATTTAACACAGTAATACTTGGCAGCTTGGCTCAGGGAAGAAAGCAGAAAGAACTAAGGATTAGACCAAAGAGAGTTCTTGGCTCTATCACTTTCTATGGCTGGATAAGTTACTTTACACTTGCTGACACTCAGTTTTCTTATTTGTAATAGAAGGATGATGATGATGATGATGATGACGACGATGATGATGATGATAGTGATAAAAACTACCTTGTAATATTGTGATGATCATTAAATGAGAAGTGCCCAAAAGCGTAGTTGCCACATGACATGCACTCTCCCAGCAGCTATTAACAAGAAGGAGCTCTGAGAGATGGCTGCACTGGGATGGAGCATTTCAGTGGCAACTCTTAGCCCTAGCCCCCAGGGGAGGTACCGCAGATGGAGTAGAGTGGATGAGAAGATTTGTATGATGTTGGCACTAACAAAGGGGCCCAGATATTGGCATCAGCACACTGTAGCCATGCCAGCATCATAAAAGTCTCTGCTCCACCCAGATTCAGAGAGATAAAAGGATTAGTTGGCAGCTGCTGTTATCCTATCTCTGCTTGTGGGCAAATTTGTTCATTTTCCGATCAGTAACGCAAATAATTCCACATTTCATTCCAACTCTGATAATTTGATTTTGAACAATGCCAGTAAATAAAGGGGTTTAAGTTTATCTCCATATTGTTAAGGAAAAAGAAGAAAGAAGAGAATGGGACTGTTCTTCAGTTTACTTGTTCTAACCTAGCCAGAGAAAAAGTGCACACACACACACCAAAATATGCACACACACTAGTCCACATCTCACATACCCACACAGCACAATGCACACCCCACACCCTACACTAGCCCCCCCCCCCCCCGCCACTACTGTGTTTATTAACTTTGAGCTTCATGTTACAAGGCACCTGGACAGCTTTTAACAGTTAAATGCCCTGCCATTCCAATCCTACGGATTCAAAACTCTTCGCAAGTAATTCTGAAGTACACTCAGTAGCTAGAGTTTTGTTTCAAAACCATGAACATAGATATGCATCTTTATTTCCATTTTTAAGGTAATTATTAAAGGATTTCCACTTTGAAAAATATCCATTAGCTTTTATATAGTGTTATTAACATAAAAGCAAATGAGACCATATTTCTCTAACTCAGACAAGCATCAGAAAAAGGTAATGCCATTTATTTCTTTAACATACATAATCAGGCACTAACTTGCCTCCCTTAAAATTGGTTTCACTGGGGAGATAACTGGCTGTTGTTGGTGGATGCCTCTTTACTGAAAATAATGTCACTTTCATACTACATACTGCAGAAATAGATGATTATCACAGATCCTTACTCACAGTTCTGTCCCAACATTTAATCAGAACCAAATTCTAAGTATTTTCTAATAGTGTTTTTAAATCTTTTGACCTTTGAATTTGTTCTGAGTCTTACAAAACTGCATTAGGTTACTGGTATTTCTATGTCATGCTTTTCAACAACTTAAAAATTGAAAAGAGAAAAATAGTATTGAGAAAACATAGAGTCTTGTTTACTAAAACTTAATGATTAGGGACTTAATCACTTTTAAACATCAAAAAACTATGAAAAACAAAGACAGTTAACACTTTCATTGATTTGATCTGTAAATTTTTTCAAAGACTGCAAGGATTTTATCTAGTTTTCTTTCTAGTTTCAATTTCAAGTGTTAAATCCAACAGTTCTAAGACATCACAATCCATCCCTTAGATATATTTTTTTAAGGCAGGAAGATCTTACTGCTACCTCCCCAACTTTTTATTTTTATTGTTTTTTTGAAAAAGATTTGACTCATTTATTTGGCACAGAGAAAGAGTACAAGCAGGGGGAGCAGCATGCAGAGGGAGCCCAACCTGGAGCTCAATCCCACAATCACAATCTGAGCTGAAGGTCGAAGCCAAACTGACTGAGCAGGTGCTCCCCTTAGACATCTTTAAAATGTCTCTATTGTATATGGTACACTAAGCACTGAAAAATACACTAAAGAATTAACCTAGAAGTGCTGACAGTATAGTAGGTATACATACATTTTATATAGTTAATGTATTTATAAAATAATGATTATGGGATTATCCATTTGTTTTACTTCCCAGATCTCTTTCTTTTTTTTTTTTTTTTTTTTTTTTTACTTCCCAGATCTCTTTTATTAATTCTTACCCCTTAAATTCTGGTGGTTCCATGTCCCAGACATACTCTTTTCCCCATCAACCCATAGTGAGATGGTATGCACAACCATTACTTGAGATGTATTCTTACATGCTGATAATAAAACCACTCCTTTTTCTAGGTCATACTATTTTTTCTTAAGATTTTATTTATTTATTAGAGAGTGGGAGATAGCAAGAGAGAGTATGAGTGGGGAGGAGAGGGAGAAGCAGGCTCCCTGTGAGTAGAGAGCCCAGGGTAAGGCTTGATCCCAGGCAACCCTCACCTCCCATCATGATCTGAGCCAAAGACAGATGTTCAACTGACTGAGCCACCCAGACACCCCTAGGCCATACTTCTTTGTTGATCAAGGGTAAGCCAATTAAGGACTTTGGGTCAAACCTGCCACACTGCCTGTTTTTGTACAGTCCATGAGTACAGAATTTCTTTTTTTTTTCATTTTTTAATAATTGAGGGAAAAAGAATACTTCAAGACATGTGAAAATGATATAAAATTCAAATTCTAGTGTTCATAAAGTTATAGTGGAATGTGGCCACACTCATATGTTTACATATTTTCATGGCTGCATCCCAGCTACAAAAACAGAACTGAGTAGCTGTGATAGACACCTTATATAGCCTCAGTGACTAAAATATTTACCATCTGGTTCTTTACAGTAAAAGTTTGCCAACTGCTGCTCTAGATCATTTTATTTATTGCCCTTTGGGCATGTTACCCCTGCGTCCCATAGGTAGCTCAAACTCAATATGCTGAAACTTAATTATCTTTCCTCACAAACCAAAGTCTGTGCCTTTCAATAGTGAAGTCATTTCTGACATCTTTACTCTCACTACTTACCATGGATCAAGTTCCCAGTGACTGTCTCATTGAACTTTCTCACGTTTGTCTTCCTCTCCATGGTTCTTGCTAAAACCTTAATTCAAACCTCTCATGTGGACTATTAGAACAGTCAGTTAACACTTTCTCAGCTGTCTACAATCTTAACCCCTTCTGAAGTTTTTCTCATCCTCCTGTCCCATCACACTGAAGGGCTGTTGCAACGATACTCCTAGGTATATTATTCCATCGGAGTGGAGGACATTAGTAGTGTGGTAGGGAGATAAAATATTGCCCAAGACATTCTGTTAGGCAAGCCACCCTCATTGTCCTTGATAAATAGCTGCTAGAATTACTTGATCACAATATTATCTTATTTAAAACTCTAAGCAGGCTTATAATCTCCACTCGGAGTATGTATGCATTCCCAGGATTTTCTCTTATAGAATCTCTACTTCAGCATGATTGAAAAATTCTCATATACTAGCTGTTGCCTAAATTTGACATACAGCTTCAAGACTCTCTATCCAACTCTTTTGGCGTGGTGAACTATATCTAAGCACAGGAACCACGTGTTTGCAAAGCCTTTTCCAGTTGTCCCTATCCTCTGGAACTGATGACTCCTTCGGTGCTTTCAAGGGACCCAGACAAATAATTTATTTAATTGTTCTTATTGATCATATGCTCGTTGTCCTTTACGAGATTATAACCTCTTTCACATGAGGGACTAAGTTTGTATCCCCAGAATCTATTAGTAGGCATTAGAGAAAAGCTGGAGGAGAAAATGAAAGGTATTACATTTATCATCTTCCAGATAACAATTCGGTAAGTATTCTTTACTTCACTGAGAGTCCATAACCTTCACAGAACTACTTCATATTATTTAAAATGGGTTACTACAGTCCCATAGTGGGCTAGTCATGAATTCTATTGGTAACGGGTTGTTAAATATACATCTGTCATATTTTCAGCAATCCTAGGAAATTTTTAAAAGTGAAAAACAATCTTTATCAAATTCCCTATTGATATTTCTACATTTTTTATTGATAGTTCACTGACTAAACAATGTCTTTTACCTGTTGAAAGCAAGCAATTACCATAATCTTTTCAGTTTTTTTTTTTTTTTTTCTGGGCCTGAATGCTTCCAGAAAATATTCTTCCATACAAAAACTGAGTCAGTTCCATAAATGTGACACTGGTCTTGTAATTATACTTTTCTTTTTAATTACCTTTTTACCTTACAATAAAATAATTGGGTTCCAGTTTATTACATAAAAGTTGTCAAGATAAGTTTGCAACTGGATTCCTCTATGCACAGCACTCAGTTTCCCCTATTTTTAACATCCTATACATAATCTCGTACACTTGTCATGACCAATAAACCATGTATGCTGGAGATGTTAACTAGACTGGTATCAGTGGTATACAGGTATTCACCATTATGTTGTACATGTGAAACTGATATAATGTTATACATCAATTACACTTAAAAAACATGCACCAATATTAATAAATTATTAGGAAATAAACCCCACTGGTTCATTTGAATTTCGTCAGTTTTCCTCTAATGTCTTTCTTCTATTCTAGGATCCCATCCAGGAAATCACATTACATTACTTGTCACTTTTTTGTGACAAGTGTCACTTGACACTTTTTTACTCTTTCCTTATTCTTAAAGATGTTAACCACGATCAATGCTAACATCATCACTGATAATCATATCATATCAAGTGTCCATAATATTAACATGTTTTATCAATGATGATGTTAACACTGATCATCTGAGTGAGGCAGTGTTTCCCAAGTTTCTCCTCTGTAAACTTCTTGGTTCCCCCCCCGCCATACTGTATTCTTTGGTAGCAAGTTATTAAGTGTAACCCACACTAAAAATGTGGTAATTAAGCTCCATATCATTGAGGAGGAAGTATCTACACAATTTGGAATTCTTTTCCATAGATTTGTCTTATCTATCTATCTATCTATCTATCTATCTATCTATCATCTATCTATCATCTATCAGTTTATCTGTATCAGTATGGACACAGATATTTTAGACTCTATGATGTAATGCAGTGCTACATTATTTAATCTGTTGCACAGATTGTTTCCATTTTGGCCATGGGAGCTATTTTTGGTTGGTTGCTTTCCTCTTTGACATATTCACATCACTTTATTTTTTGAGCACTTTCTTACTTTTTGGTGCTACAAGATTCTCCAGGCTCATTTTCATATTTCCTGCTGTAGCCTCGGACTCACATTTTGCCCAGGAGCCTAGTTCCTTTTTTTGGAGAATTCTATTAAAAACCAAGACTTGGGTGTTGGATGGTTCTTTTTATTTTGGATTTTGGCTTTAATTTTGCGAAGAGGGCACTGGACAGTCAAATTTCAGGATGCCCTCCATTACAATCTCATCATTTTTTCTAATGAATATGAATACAATATTCACATGCATATGTATTTCTACAAATGAAGAGGCAATAAAATTGCCAGATATGCTGGCTTATAAATATGCAGATAGAAGATTTCTCAGAAAATAAACCAAATCATATCTAAAAATACTACTAACTACTAATACTAATACTAATGTATCAACATTCATAATGACCCAAAATGTTAGATATACTTTCGATGCCAAACAATAGATCTCTTGAGTACAGGCTACAGAAGAGGCTATAAATAAAAACAATTTTGTTCATTATAGGTCATACTTTCCACATCTGGCTCTTCCTTGTTGAGCTTTACAAATAAACCTATCCCTTGGGACTATAACTGAGATCCTGGAAAATAAGAATTAATCTTAAATATTAGGAAGTGTATATAAACATCACTTTCAGGAATGCAGATGATGTAAAGAGAAACTGCTTCAGCAGGTAGGTCAGAGGCAGAGGACACAAATATGCTTCTTTACTGTCTCTAGGAGAGAAATGTCTTCTACCATAATTAAAAAAATAATATTTTATAGACAGTATTTTTAAAAATTATTCCAAGTGTTTTCATAGCCATTATGGTGAAGCCAAAACTGAAATTATGTAGCATACTATAGGAGAATTAGCATACGATGGGGCATTTGTGAAAGCCCTGTGAAAGCTCACTGATGTTTTGGAAGTGTGGGGTGGCCTGGACACCCACTTGGCCTGGTGTTTGAAGCAGTGACAGTCTTTTTGGCCTGTGTGGTCTACTCTTATTCTGGAAATTAGTATCAGAATTGAATTGAGTTGTTGGATATCAAATTGGTATCAGAAAACACCACACACAAACACTATGGAAACAGACCTTAAATAAATGACAAAATCTATTAAAGATACAACATTTAGTTCCTAAATGTTCTTTAATCCCAGACTTTCTTTTCTTAGTGCCTTCCATGAAGTGGTAGGAAAAACAAATAAAAACAAACAAAAGGACTATTGCTATCATTTTGAAATTACAACTGAGAACTTTTTTTTTTTCCTTAAAACATAATATTGGGCTTGGGAGCATTTAAATATGCTTTCAGTAAAAAAAGAGCAAACAGAGAGAAACACTAGGAATGCTTTTTTTTTTTTAAACAGACATTAAAAAGAAAAAAAAAAAAACACTATCATGGGGACGCAGATCACTAGCCACCTAGAGCGGAGATGGTGCAGTTAGGATGCAACAGAATTTTAAACTATAAGTGGCAGGTTAAAATACTGCGTTCTTCAACACTAAGAATTTGAAAGGGAATGTTTTATAAATAAATATAATAAAATAAATATATTTTTTGTATTTATGTTTTATATTTATTTTAGAATGTATTACATATAAAATATATACTTATAAACATATACAATAAATTATTATCACATAATAAATATAAAAATAAATATAAAAGGGAATAAATCATGAGGAAGGCCTTGAAAAGACAGCATAGGTAACTGCCTAAAATAGTGGTTCCCAAGTGCTAGCCCAGAAACACATATCAATCTATTTCAGTTTTTACCAGAACTCACAACAATATCCTTACTCTGAGATTATGACCTTAATTCTCCCTTTCCTTATTGAGGAAGGAAGGGTCTAACTAGGGTCTAAGAGATTCTTTCTTCTTATGAAATGATGCCAAGGATGATTTTATATATAATATATATATAATATAATAATAGATATAATTAATGTCCTTACTTGGCAAAAGTAAAAAGTTTTCAATCTTGTGTTTCTCATTATTTTTTTATGTATTCGGGGCTTTTTTTTTTTTAAAACTAGGGGCACGAAGCCCAAAGTGGGGCTTGAAATAAGGATGCTGAGGTCATGAGTCAGGATGCTAAACCAACTGAGCCACCCAGGTGTCCCAACATATTCGTTTTTATTTGGTTAAGTTTTACTAGCACAAGAAGTCTCCTTCTGGGATGCTAGGGTATGCAAGTGTTAGGATAGTTTGTGAGAGTTATGCCAAGGATAATAAAGAAATACGGCTGGAGCACAGAGCTGGATAAATGAAACATCTGGCAATATTTATCACTGAAAAGCAATGCATTTATCCCACTTCTTGATGTTAGTTGAGAACAGGCAAATCTCATTGACGACTGTTGATGGCTGTGCTCATCCTGAATGTGGAGAACGGGTTACTGCCACAAGGAAGTGCAATTGTGACTTCAGTGAGGGTAGGGACCTAATGGAAAAGCTGTGAGGGTGATTAAGAAGATTTCTGTTCATTTTTGCATTAAAAATCATTGCCATTCCAACGAGAGAAATTAACTCATTGTTTAGCAGATATTAGACTGCACACATATTACGTCTATGTTAGTCCAATCAGGCTTATTGCTTTTGTTTGCTTCGCTCATTTTATGAAAACCCCTTGAGGGCATTAATACTTGTTAAATAAATATTAAAAACCTTCAGGCAAGGGATTTCCATAAATTCACTTATTAGCTTTGCAATTTGGGACAAGTTATGCTTGTCCTCTCTGGGTTTCAGTTATGCTTTGCCTGTAAAACAGGAACAAATAGTGCCTACTAGATAAAGTTGTTTTAAGAATATAAAACAAACAAACAAAAAAAGAAGAATATAAAAACAAAGTACTTTCAAAAAAAAGGCATAGAGTGCTGCCTGGCACGTGATACATATTTAATAAATATTTAGTAGCACAAGTTGGCAATAGTAGTAGTAGTGTTAGGGTCAGCATCAGAGAAAACATGAGCTACGATTATAAAAACATCCTAAAATGTTTGTTAACAAAGCAAATTTTGTTTCACTATCACAAATCTAAATAGTCAGAATCTGAGATGGGCACTAGGATCTGGGTAGTTCTTAGGAATATTGCAATGTGAAAACCACTAGGTCCTTAAATAGACGCTGGTTTATGTTTATTCCACGTTTACATTTCTTTGAAAAAAATTAATTAATTGCTTGAGGCAATCAGTGAGAACTAGATTATTAAATTTTGCCCCTGAGAGTCCAGACTATAGACATTGTGCTAATGAAAAACAGGAGTGCAGAGGATAAGGTGCTGACAGGGACACACTTCTCGGGCACAAAACAAGTTTCACCTACAGCCAACAACTGGTGATGGTCAAGAGAGGGGATTGAGATGTATTTTTAAAAAGTGAGAAGTTGAGTTGTATAACTAGATTCTTTAATGAAAATAAAATACCTACCTGGTAATTCCAAACATTTTGATACTTGAGTCAAAGACTTTCCATATTTAATTTTAACTAAACATTCTAACTAAATGCATTAAACAGACTAAATAAACTATGACATCTGTATGCCAAAACCCAGTTTTTTTTAATGATACTAAAAAATGCATCAATGTAATATCTATGCTAACTAAGCAGAGTTGAGACAGAGTTTAGAGAAGCAGAGTTTAGAAAGACAAACTTCCATTTTTTTTTTAATCTTTAAAAAGAAAAAAGAAAAACCTGTTCTAACAAGTAAATGAAAACAACAATACGGCCACCCTCAAATTTGTTATTTTCCATCCTGGAATTCTCCCAATATGTAAACTTTATGCTCTAAACTTTAAATTGCTTTGGAAAAACTTAAACACTAACAATATATATTTTAGCTATGACCTTCTTTCCTCCATAAATACATACATAACTACATAATTGGTTCCGGACTAACTAAAAGCTATGCTGATCTTTTTTCTAGGTGTATGGCAAAACAAGTCTTTACTATGTTGTATGAGTTAAAAGATAAATCTATCACATCCATTATTTTCTGCAAAAAATACATAAATTGTTTCACATGTCATTGAAAAGGTTTATTCTATCTATCAAAAGCAAAAACCAAAAAAAGAATCTTTGAAATATAATTTCAGGGAACACCGGTCTAGAGTGATACTTTTTTTCTAAAGTTTTATTAATTTTAGAGAGAGAGAGAGAGAGAGAGAGAGAGAGTGCAGGGGAAGGGACAGGGGAGCTGGGGAGAGAGAGAAGTGACTCCCTACTGAGTAGGGACCCCTGTGTGGGGCTTGATCTAATGACACTGAGATCATGACCTGAGCTGAAATCAGAGTCAGACATTTAACCAACTGAGCCACACAGGTGCCCCTAGAGTGATATTCTTATCAAAATCTCTATCAGAATTACTCTGTATAACTCTCCCCTCGAAATGACACTCAGATGCACTGAAACAAGAACCTCAGTTTGTTATTCACATTATAGGTACTTAATACTCTTGAATATATATATCCCTTTCTGAACTAGACATCTTTGCTCACTTAAGTTACTACTAAAGATTTTCATAATTTCTCTGTGTAATATGGCTTTTAGATAAGTCACAGTATTTAAAAAGAAACAGATAAAAGACTTGGATATTAAAGGAATATATGTGATAAAAATAGTAAAGAAGATAGAATTACATCTTTTATAATAGATATGAAACAGTTGATTCAAATTTCCATTTTATGTTGAGTGATTAAAAATGTCATTGACTCACTTTTTAATTTACTTTCATTATTAAGAAATATATATATATATATATATATTTTTTTTTTTTTTTCTTTCAGTAAGGTAATGCCATTGGGGGAGATGATTCCATTTGAGGACAGAATTTTCAATAGTAGTGAAGTAAGTGATCTATAATTTTGCTTTATCTGAAGTTATTTTTTGTCTTTTGTGCTTTGTTGCACCATATTTAAATCTTCACTTAACTACAACCCTTTATAACATAGAAGATATTTAATGCTGCTATAAAGAAGTAATAGCCCTGTCCAAATAGATTATACATTTTAAGTACAAAATGTTGAAAAAAATGTGTCTAGAAAAGTGGTGCCGTTAGGTTGACATTTTATCTGTTGTTAACAATATAATTTTCCTTCATAGTCTGAAAATCTTTGGCCTAGAACAAAATCCAGCAAAGAGATTTAAAATGGATCAGGACTATTTTCTTAGTTAGTAAAGTTAAGTTTATCATCTCACTGAGAATGGTAAGAGAAGCTAAAGTCTGATATCAACCCATTCTAGTATTTTTATTTCACTGATGGTAAGTATGTGGTAAGTGGAATAATAGTATTTTAAGAAGCTTGATTATTTAATTTTCTAGGATTCAGTGTCTATACATGTAAAACAGGAGAAAAAATAGCTCAGAATTATTGTGGGTATAAAAAAGGATAACAAACATAAGGTGCCTAGCAGAGTGCGTATGGCCCATGGCTTGTCCTGAAATAAATAGCAGCAAATGTGAGCTCTTACAGTGTTCTGAGATAAAGAATTCCTCTACTCACCATTTTCATCAAGATCTGTATCAGAGCACAGAACACATCTATTAGGAGTTCAGATTCTGATGTCCACAATAGGAGAAAGTAGGAAAACAAGATAATGCAAAAACCTGCCTGAATATGCTATATTATGCCATACAACTCAAGTGAATATTTTTAAGTCAATCTGTTTTACAAAAGCATTGTTTACATGTAATGTGTTTATACTTAAAATACCCGAGGCAATGTTTACTGGAATATGAAAATATTTTAAGCAGTTCTCAAATTAGGAATAAACTAAATGTGTTTGGTTATGTTGATTACATTTTTTCTTTGTTTGTAAGAAATGAAGTCACAGCTGGTATTTAGATATTAAATGAATATAATATCTATAAGCAAGAATTGGAAATTCAACCTAAGGAGAATTAAAATCAGAGACAAGAAACAGAAGATACAAAACTATCTCTAAAAGCTACATAGAACTTCTATATAAAAACGGATAAAAAGACCACCCAAAAGTGCTGCAGAGAGACTGTTGACTGGAGTTATATAACAGTTGATTTACTAGCTCGTGCCCAATGAATGAAGAGGGATCGAGTTTTTGAACCCTAACCCATAAAAATTACATAAAGCGTCACTGTAATCACAGAAAAGTACTAAATACATTGGAATCTATCTTAATGACACCGAGAGCTTCAGTACTAAGTGAAGCCAGGTACTAAAGGGGACAGACAGTGTTTAGAAATTTGTGCCCTAAGAAAGCAATGCTTCATTGGTAATGCAATCCTAAAACAACAACAACAACAACAACAACAAACACAAAGCCCATTGGAATGAAAGTGAAATTTGAACATCCCTATGAACAGACTGGGGCTTTTACAGATTGTAGGAAGGGCCCTAATAAAGAAAGTGACATCCCATGATAAGTTATTGTGAGACTTTAAAAAAAAAAATTAAAAAGACAAAATAATCAATAGAACTTAGAGTAGAGAAAAAGGAAATCCAGATCAGTTTAAAATGAATAATTCTCTTAAAACAGTGGCTAAGACATTTCACTAGAAGTCTGGTTATTACTATCATTAACTTCACTGTTTATTGCCCAAAGCTTAACTTCTTAAAATGCTTATACTGTACTTCCTCTTTATGCAAGCTGATTCAGTAATTGTTAACTCCTTAGTTTCCTGAAGCATGTATTTAAGTAGTGGTATGGACAGAGAAACGAATAGGCTGGTGCTTTCTTCACTGCCTTCTGCCATGATCTAGATACCTGTGACATCTGTAGCATGTCTCAGAAAATCCTCAGTGTATTTTCATTTTGCTATTATTTCTATACAGGGGGATTGCTAGAACAAATATTAGCCAAAGGATGCTAAATTAAGCCTTTTAGTAAGTTTGGCCATTTAATTAATTTCTCCTGGGATGAGGTAATACTATTAAAATTATCAACCTAGAAGTAAGAACTACTATTATCTCATTACCAAAACTAGATTATAATTTACTAGGTTGAATTTAAGATATATGGTGTTATGGGTTGAAACATGTCTTCCAAAAAAAGCTTGGTTAAGGTCATAAATCTGGTACCTGTGAGGGTGGCCTTACTTGAAAACAGCATCTTGTCAGATATAAGTAAGTTAAGATAAGGTCATACTAGGGTGGGTCCTAAATCCAATATAACTGGAGTCCAGAGGCAGAGACACACAAAGGAAAGATAGCATGTGAAATAGAGGCAGAGGTTGGAACTTTGCTGAGGCAAGTCATGGAACAACTGAGCCTATCAGGAACTGGAAGAAGCAAGGAAGGATCTTTCCCTAAAGTCTTTTGAGATATCATGGTCCAGCTGACATCTTGCTTTTGAACTTCTAGCCTCCAGATATATGGAGAGAATAAATTTCTATTGTTTGAAGCCATTACAATATGCACTGATTTGGGATAGCAGCCCTAGGAAACACATGGTTTCAGAATTAGAAGTAAGAATCATTATAACTCAATACCAAAAATAAGATCGGTTTACAAGATAAAATTTTAGGTACATGATTTAATAAAAACTTTCTGCTTCTCTTCTATGACTGTTTAAATATATATATATATTTAATATATATATATAATATATATAAAATATATATATATTTATCTCCTTTTCACTTAATGGAAATTCCCAGCTGGGACTTTTTTTTTTTAAGATTTTATTTTTAAGCAATCTCCATATTCAGTGTGGGACTTGAACCCACAACCCGGAAATCAAGAATCATGCTTCACAGACTGAGCCAGCCAGGTGCCCCTTGACTTGAGACTTTGAAGCAACAGAATTTGATGATAAAAATGATTCTTCACAAAAAAAGTGCAATAATTACTTTCATGTCCTACACACACAGACACACATATACACACAAAACTTCCAATTAAATTGGGAAATATTTTTCAAAGATTTTTTCTTTAAAGGACTGTACAGAGTTGGTAAGATTTTGAGGGAAAGTCCTGCTCTCCCATATACTTCTGCTTAAATTACATTGTGCAATATCCCTACAGGACAATTGTTTTTTTTTAATTTTTTATTTATTTATGATAGTCACACACACACACACACACACACACAGAGAGAGAGAGAGAGAGAGAGAGAGAGAGGCAGAGACACAGGCAGAGGGAGAAGCAGGCTCCATTCACTGGGAGCCCGACGTGGGATTCGATTCCGGGTCTCCAGGATAGCGCCCTGGGCCAAAGGCAGGCGCCAAACCGCTGCACCACCCAGGGATCCCCCTACAGGACAATTGTTAATGAATATTTAAAAACATATCACAGTATTTTGCTATCCTTTAATTTAGAAATTTCATTATCTAAAATTTTAGTTTAAGGATACAATCATAGATATTTACAAAGATATAACCATGCAGTTTCCAAGAATATTCAGAGCAGTGCTATTTAAAATATAAACTAACTGGAATTAACCTAAGAATCCCCCAATATTAGATTGGTTGAACACATTATCTTATACCCATATTAATGAAATATTATACCAACATTATAGAAAAGTTTTTATTGATGTGGACAGTTTTTTCATGACCTATTTTGAAATTAATAAAATAGGTTGCAAAAGAAAATGTACAATAGTTTTCCTTGTATAAATAGAACAGGAGTGGCTAGTTGGCTATAAAATAAGATGATAATATCAATAACCTCTGGAAAGTGGGTATATGAGTAATTTTTCATTTTATTCTTTTTTGTTTTTTTAATATACTTTACATGTGCACATTTTTAATGAAAAATTAAGACTTTATGTAAGCATAAAACTTCACAATCAAAGAATAAAGGATTCAACAAATGCTACACCGTTACTATGTTACTAGATCCCTCTAATCTCTTCTGATTGTCCCCAAATTGTCACTTTTCCCACAAAAGACATTGATTTCTGTCATGAAGGGTTAATAATACTACTGAGCAAATTCAGGGTTACTAGATAGAGCACATAGAGTGATAATTGTTAATAAGAGAGGAGAAAAAGATATTGAGAGATCTGACCAAGGGTTGTGAATAATCTCTTTTTCTTTCTCAATACAAGAGATTGTCCAAAAAAAAAGAAGAGGTAAGGGGACATTCCAAGAGATATTATGCCTCAAGAAAATTAAAATGCAAACAATCAAAACAAAATTAAAAATGTTTATCATACATACTAGAATAGATGACAGCACAAGTCCACATAAAATCTTTTAAAAAATGAATATAAACAGGAAAACTGGCCTAAAGAAAAATCTCTTCCTTCTTTTCTACTTTCCATCATTCCTTTTTCTCTCCTAATATCTAATGGGTTGCTACCATATGACCATTAGTCTAGACACAGAAATGCCCTGCAGGCACAAACAGTTCAGTTGTTTTGCGGAGCTGTAAACTATAACCACACAGTGTGTAGTTCACTGTTAAAGAGAGATAAATTACATGGTAGCACAAGGGAAAGAGGAAGCTGGTCAGAGAACGGAAAGAAAACAGTCCCAGAGCAGTGAATGTAGTTTGAGTCTATTGGAAAAACACAAACAAGAGCTGAAGAGGGTTTGCAAAAAGACAGCTAGAATAGGAATGAAGGCTACACCAATGGTGATATTTGAAACAGTAGCTCAAACTAAGAAACAGTGAGTTTATTGCCAGCATTCACTTTTAGCCAGTCTTTTCCTAATTTATGGAGAGAAAAACAAACAAATACACAAACTTAAATAAATTTTTTTTCTCGAACTTTTTCTTTTCTTTTTATGGATAGTGATTGCTTGATCAGTAAAACTAGCACAGGAAAATAAAAGAAACAAAGACAAAATAGAAAACACAATATATATATAATTCTCACTTTTTAATGCATTTCGAGAGGCAGACATCCTCATAAATGTGATATAGGCACAGTCTATTAGTGAAACTATTATTGTCTTTTAGGCTAGAGCATAAAAAAAATGAAGTTTAGCTATTAGTGACAGAAAAATCCAATATAACAAATTGCTAATTCAAGAGGATCATTTTATTTCTCTCTCAACTGAAAACAGGTCTCTGGGCTAGTATAGAGGCAAGCATCCTCTGTCATTTTCTTTGCTTCCCTTAATACATAAGGGTCTACTTTGTGATCTATAATGGCTCCTCTAGCACACTGCAGCCAGACCATAGGAAGAATAAAAAAGGGAAGGAGAATGTCACCTTTATTCAAGAACACTTCCAGGAAGTTGCACACATCATCTCCATTTATGTATTATTGGTTAAGACATACCTTAGCTGAAAGAGAAAATCTCTTTATTCCCAGTATTCAGTAGTCCAGCTAAAAATGAAGTTTCCATTATCACAGAAAGGAGGGCAAAAAGATACTGGTGGGCATCTAGTTGTCTCGGCCACACAGATTTTGCACATCTATAAGTTTATATCCATAAATTAAGAAATGACATCGACTTGACCCACTTCTTTTTTTTTTTTTAAGATTTTATTTATTAATGAGAGTCACAGAGAGATAGAGAGGCAGAGACACAGGCAGAGGGAGAAGCAGGCTCCATGCTGGAAGCCCAATGTGGGACTCGATCCTGGGACCCCTGGATCACACCCTGGGCTGAAGGCAGATGCTTCATCGCTGAGCCACCCAGGCATCCCAATGACCCACTTTCTAAAAGTGAAGGGAATTAAAATTTTATGGCATGAAAAGTGAATGTTTCTCTGTCTCTATCCTATTACATTCTCCCACCTAGACCCCCATTTTGAAAGATTTGCTCCCCTGGTTCTCTTTATTCCCCTTCTCCATTTAAATCACTCAACACTTGTATAAAGGAGGTAATAATTATAAGAATTATAAGTTGCTCTTTTTCCTTTCTTGCACATATTTCCTCATAGCCTACTACTGGAAGCAATGTATAATAGGCCTTACAGAACCAGAGCTGGAACACCTGTTTCCAATCTCCAACGTATCAACGAAATGTTCGGTGCAGAGGACTACAGGCATTCATAACGAGAAGCCTCCATTTAGCTGATCTTTTCAAGAAAATTATACCAAAGTCATCAGCTACTGAAAACAGCAAATGATGCATCCTCATACAAAACACAAGCTGCTTTCAAGTAGAGTTTATATGGATTCATCCTCTAGCCTCGGGATTATGATAAAATTGATGGATTTTATTCATCTGAAATCAATGCATTAATAAGGTTTTGGTTTTCTAAATGATACGGTAGTTTTTTTGTTTTGTTTTGTTTTGTTTTAAACCATGAACACCTGAGAAGATGGCTCTTTGGCCAGATGCTTTTTACTCCTACGGGATGATGACTCACAGTGCACAACTGTCTTTGTGTCTTTGAAATCAAGTGCAAAAGAAGACCCGGTTTACTGGCCTTTTCAATAACCCAGTCACCTAAATCTAACCTCTAACCAAAGCAGAATGAACAGTTTATAGTCTTTAGAGATATCCTTTTATTTTTCTAGAAAGTAGCTATCCTGTATATCAAAAAATCCATTAGACGAGAACAGAATGTAAACTTGATTATATACTTAACTAGGTAGAAAAAGCCACAGGAAAAAACAACAACAAAAAACGGTGGTGGTAGAGGGAATTACAAAAAAAATCCCTTCAGCCAAAATATGATTTTCTTAGCCATCTGCAAACATTCACCTCAGTTTTCTCACATGAATAATATTTTAAACTATATAATTTGTTTTCACATTTCTCTTTAAGATATTGCTTTTGGTATTTAAAGGTCTCAACTGTACAGTGCTTTATTCACCAGTACCTTTTTTACATCTATGTATTATGAAATCCTGTCATACATAGAAAAACAGATTTAAATTTGGCTTTGGGAGTTTGCCATTTCATAAAATTTTCCCTTAGGAGTTTCAGCTAATTAAACAAATGATTGCAAAATACCCACAGCGTCAACGTTGCTGGCTCCTACAAGGGACTAAAGCCAAATTTCAGTCCTCTATCTCTATGCATGCTGGCCTCTTCCCATGCCCTCTCCGTCCCCCCTACAAGTACTTAACTATAGTAACAATGAGTGCAAGATAAGAGTAAAGGTGAGGCAGTAAGGAATTCAAAACATTTCAGAAAACATCAGGCAGGTACACATGATTTCAGTATTCATAGGCATTCAGCAATGGAAATAATTTTCTCCTTATGATTATTTTACTCTGTGCAACAACAAAAAAATGCTCTTGCATTCTACAATTTCGAAATTATCTCATGGGTTAAATTATTTCATGGATATGTTCCTTCTTCTCTTCAAAGACACCGTGTCCTTCTTGTATGACATATTCTTCAAAACAGATCTGTTTTGCCTTTAAAGGGAGGCAAAATATGCTACCCCCAAATGTGCCACTTTGGCGTGTGGATTATTGTGAGCTGCAGTCATTCGAGACCTAGCAGAATCAAGAAAAACTTACGCCTCTCCTTTAACTACCTAAAAGAATTTATTTTTTTTAAGATTATAAAGATTATTTGAGAGAGAGAGAGAGAGAGAGAGAGAGAGAACGAGTGGGCTAAGTGGCAGAGGGAGAGGGAGAAGCAACTCCCCACTGAGCAGGAAGCCAGCCACAGGGTGGAGTTTAAGGCCCTATCAGTACCTCAGCCAGGGCACTTGGGTGGCTCAGTGGCTGAGCGTCTGCCTTGGGCTCAGGTCATGATCCTGGGGTCCTGGGATCCAGTCCCACATTGAGCTCCTAGCAGGGAGCCGCTTCTCCCTCTGCCTGTCTCATCTCTGCCTCTCTCTGTGTGTCTCTCATGAATAAATAAATAAAATCTTTAAAAAAAAAAAAAAAAAAGACCTAAGCTAAGGTAGACTCTCAACCAGTGAACCACCCAGGCATCCCTAAAAGGATTTAGACAGGGGGTCTGCCCAGAAACAGGGCTAATACCAGAGCTAACTTCTTCTCATCGCCTTGTGGGTTGCCCCCTGCCCTTTGAAGCCCCAGGTCCCTATCATTCTGCAGCTCAGGGTGGCATCTAAGCCTCAGCCAACTGACCTGTCATTGAATTTCACACATTTGGCATCTCTCTCTATATAAAAATATAAAACCAAATTTGTTTTTCTCTTGTTAATCTGTTTTAGGTCAAATTAATGATTAGACCATCCAATACATGCAGAAGGGAAACAGGGACACATTTTCTGCTGCTATACCTCCTTTAACTTCTTTTTCTCATTTCTATTCTCAAAATCTCCAGCAACCAAGTGGTGCTGATATCAAGTGTTGGGTCAATTACAATGAGCAGTTAGCTGAAAAGGTATGGAAAATAGACACTTCAAAAAGAATTTCTTTAATGGAACAGGCTACTGTGATCTTGACTTGAAAATCACCTGAGAATATTTGTAAGGCCTACGGATGTATATGGAAATTTAAGAAACTACATAATTTATATGCAAATACAGAAGTGAGCCTCCAGCTTATTGGAAAGTCCTGGTAGAGACTAACAGTTTTTAGTCATGCCTAAGGATTTTCATACTTTGAATTTTCAAATGTTTAAGTTTTGAACTAGGATTTTTATTGTTGTCAAGTTTGTTTTTGTTTAGGCAAAAGGAGAGAGGAAAAAGGAGAAGGCCTAGAGTATGGAAGGTAAGAGGTGAAGAAAGACATGGGGTGGGGTAGGGAGGGTGGCTAATGGCTTGCCTTTCAGGAATGCTGGGTATTTGACTTTAAAAACCCATCCAATGTTAAGTTTTTAGTTTACATTGACAGAGTACACCAGGAATTTAGTTCTTCTCTTCCTTGAGATTAGAGGAAGTTCAAGGAGGAAATCTTTACCAGACGTGGAATAGGAAAAGAGAAGGACAGAGGAAGGGAAGCGATTCTAAAAGAGGAAATCTAAACCCAAAAAAAGTAAACATCGAACAATCTCCTGTCCTTTCACTGAAGGGGGAAACGGTCTTAAGTAGCATCTTTTTTGATAGATCAACCACAAATAGCAGCAATTCTTTTAACCCCTTCCATTCAAATTCGGAAGCAAACACAGGAATATGGACTGCTTCCCAAATTAAATGACTCATTCTTTAGGATAAAATCCTCATTGAGGAGGGGACAGCAGGAAAACTAAACAAAAAAGGGCAAACATCTTTATTATAACCTCCCAAGGGCCCTAGGTTGGTAACTAGTAAGATTTAACCCTGGAGATGGCAAAAGTGAAAATACAGAAGTTCAGGCATATTTGGCCAGATTAAAGGAAGGCCATACATAGAGATGCTGATTGACTTAGAAGAGTGAGCTCACACTTAGACTCCCGAAAGAGTACACTGGAAATGTGTCCCTACCGGTCACGAACTCTTAGAATTTCACTTTCTCTAATTTGTTAAAAAGCAAGGCAGCAGGCCCCAAATAGAACTGCCTTTGCTAAGCTCTATATCACCAAACCAAGACTTAATTACAGTTTTGGCTCTCCCAGAAATGGAATCTTAAGTCAGTAAAGTAGGAATTGCCTGGTCAGCACTGGTTAGGTAATCAGTCTATCAGACCCCTGCCATCCCCCGTAAGGTAAGTAACCTTGCAATAACCAACCCACATCTTTTTTTGGCCAAATACAGTAGGCTCCTCCCCTTATCTGTGGCTTCTATTTGTGCAGGTTCAGTTACCGACCCCCACCCACCCCTCCCCGGCCCCCACACCACTATCAAGTGTGGGAAGCAGATGATCCTCCTTCTGACACATCATCTGAAGGTCAATAATAGCCTAACACTATGTCACAAATGTCTATGTCATTCACCTCACCTCACCTTGTCATTTAGGTATTTTATCATCTCACATCATCACAAGTAGGGTGAGTAAAGTACAATAAGATATTTTGAAAGAGAGACCACATTTACATAACTTTTATAACAGTATAATTGTTCTAGTTTATTGTTAGTTGCTATCAATCTCTTACTGTGTCTAATTTTATAAATTTAACTTTATCACAGGTATGTAAATATAGGAAGAAATACAGTATACATAGTGTTTAGTACCATCCACTATTTGAGGTATCTACTGGGAGTACTTTTCATCTCCTTGTTCCTTCTCCCTTCTGCTCATAAAAGTCTGTCATTTTAGACTACCCCTTGGCACTCCTTTATACCTGCTAGATTAGATAGATTAGATGCTGCCGGATTCAAATTCAGTGTTGCTTGAATAAACTCTTAATTTTAATAATGCCTCAGTTTATCTTTTAATATATGTAGAAAGAATTTTATATCATTTGATGTGTATTTGTGAAAATTAAATGACATTAACTAGTTAAAGGTTAATTCCTTTACATAAAAAAGGAAAACATTGTATTGCATTACCTGAAAACCTGGATTTGTCATTCTCTTGCAGACTAATCTTTGATATGTTTTATCTCCAGAACCTATAGCTAAACCCAAAGCAAAAGAACGTGACAAACTATGACAATTAAAAAGAAAAAAAAAATCATGAGAATATTTTTTCTCATTATTTATTTATTTATTTTAAAGATTTTATTTATTTATTCATGAGAGACAGAGAGAGAGAGAGAGAGAGAGAGAGAGAGAGAGGCAGAGACATAGGCAGAGGGAGAAACAGGGAGCCCGATGTGGGACTCGATCCCGGAACTCCAGGATCACACCCTGGGTGGAAGGCCAGGCACTAAACTGCTGAACCACCCAGAGATCCCCTTTTTCTCATTATTTAATTCAAGAATCACAATATAACTACAAACATTACAGTTATATAAAAACAAAGAATATCACGTATAGCAATACACATTTTAAAACTACCACAAAAAGTATGATGATTTTAAATACTTTAGCACATACTCTTTTCCTGCCCCATTCCCCCACCACACTCTACCTACCAAGTTTCTTTAACAGAAAATGACTCTCTCAACACAACTCTTTATATTAAGTGATGATGAAGATTACTCTTGTGTTAGTCTCACTAGGATTCAACTCTCTCAGATTTTTTAAAAGATTGCTTCATGTGCTTTAGGCACTTAGACATAGAAATGAATGAGTGTTAATTTATAGACAGAGCCATTTATTTTTCATTACATTGAACCAACCCTCTTATCTCTTCTACAATGAAATATAACAAAGAGAAGAAGTTAAATGAATCAGCATCTTCAGACTTATTCTTAAAGACAAAGGACAGACTTTTTTTTTTACTTCCAACCAGAGAAGTCATAGTTTTTCTTGGGATAAAATTTCATTTGTTAATATAATAGAGCTGATGATTCTTCAATTTTTCTTCTGTGAGATGTTAAATATGTATTTATAAATTAGATATCTTTATCTAGAGTTAACCAAATTAACTCAATTCTACATGTTCATATGTAGTTCTAACTCACTTCATATAAACAAAATTTCAAGTTTCAACAAATAGAAGTATGGTCTTGAGTTTACTTGCCTGACAATCTTACATTAAACAGAATCCCCAATAAGACTTATGCTTAACGGTCATGAAAAAGTCTATAAAAATTTCCTGTTTATTTCTATTTCCTTTTTTATAGAGCTAGGTTCATATTGCTTCTGGTAAGTAATTTTAAACCACTGTAAACACACTCTTAAAATAGCTCTGCATTTTTCAGAAACTATTCATGAAGTTCCTCGATTTTAAATTTGCTATTTATATATAATCAGATGGTCAAAGTGGTTCATGAACACTTCTTTCCTCCTGTGATGAAATCCAGAAAGTGTTATTATTACTAACTATCATCACAATGTGGTTTACATTTAGCTTGAGATCTGGGTAATGTGACCCATGGTAACAAGGGTTTGATGAGAAACAAACTTTATCAACAACAACAAAGAGCACAGTTCTAAAGCTTACTCCTAACTGCATGTAAGTGCATCATGACAAATGGAATTCAATTCATTTCATTTAACTTTGAAATAATAATACACTGCCAACTCACCAAAACCCTAACCCTGGGAAATAAGGCCTATTTACTGATAACAGTGTGTGATCTTTGCTGTCTAGAAGCCTATCTTGATTTTTATTTTGTTAAGTTTTTCCTAAGAGACACTGGTATTTCATAGCTTTTGTTATATCTTTTACTCACTATAAAAACAGTATTACTGTTTAGAATCTTTTCCAGAATCCTAGCTCTAGCACTTAATAGCTGCCTAACCCTGGATGAGCTACCTCTTCTTTTCTAAGCCTCAGCTTCTTATTTCTATAATGAGGATAATGATACCTATCTGCCCAAGTTTTCATGAGAACTAGAAATAACCGAATGAAGCACCAAACAGTGTATGAGGCTTAAAATTGCCATTCAGTCAGTGGTGACCTTTCTTGTTCTTATTTTATTTGCTAATGACATTTCTAATGATATTTCCTGAGTCTTGGATTTCAATTTTTCTTCTATTATCCAGTATTACTCCTATAGTTACATTTGGATAGGAGCTGAGTAAAAGACATATTTTAAATTATTTCACATGACAGGATAAATGGAAATCACTTCAATTTTTTTTTCCTAATCAAGAACATATTAAAAAGTTCCACAAAAGTAAATTTGTTTCATGATAAATACAGTCATTTAAAAATGAAATGTTAATAAGTACTATAATAAGCATTCATGAATAACATTGTTATTCAAGGAAAATATTAGCATAAGGAAGACATTTGGGTTTTACATTTCTCTTGACTTGAAATTATGGGTACTTTAGATTCATATAGTTTTAGAAATGAACAATTTCTTGAATATCACACGTTTGGATCTGTTCAGTAAAAGGAACAAGAAATTATGTAAAGTTTCATTTAATCATATAATACTATCTACTCTAAATCACATAAGAAACAAGAAAAACTCCAGTGGATTTTATGAAGGAAACAATGCATTTAGATTGTTTACACTTTGCTCTGTGACTTAAATAATGCCAAAGTCTCAATTATTTGTGAAGCAGGTATGATTTGAGGAGTACATATGATAATGAGTTATGAGTTCCTATTCATAGTTTGATAGGAACCTTGTTATAGAACATTTTTCCCAGAGATCATAGGATTTCGCAACTTTAATAGTTTTTGTACTCTAGGAAATGAACAGAGATTAAGTCATTTAACCTATATGAAATACAAAAAAAGGAACAAATAGTAACAGTGCAAATTCTCAGAATATATGGCATTTTTCTTCAGATATTCTTCAATTTCTGAAAATAAATCTATTATTCCCCAATTCCCAGTAGTTTAATGGATCTGATCTAATAATGGCTCTAATTATACCCAAGAGAGAAAAGAAAGCTGCTTACATTTTGGAATTATTCCATTTCTTGCTGAACTAAGAGCAATTTACATTTACTTGCCCTATAGCTTAAAATAGATCCTATCTCTCAAAGTTTTCTATTAAAATCATCTAGCATTTTATTGGATGAATAGTGTTCAAGGTAAGATACATAAATATCATTATTTGTAGTCTTTTCATTGTGACCATACATACCATAAATAAATTACAGTTGACCCTTGAACAACACAATTTTGAACTGCATAGGTCTATTTTATACAGGTTTTTTTGTTGTTGTTTTTGTTTTTGATACAGTATATTACTGTAAATGTATTCACATTTTCTTTTCTCTAGCTTACTTTATTGTAGGAAGACAGTATATAATAGAATATATGAGTAATTGTTTATATTTTTGGTAAGTTTTTGAGTCAACAGTAGGTGATTAGGAGTTAAGTGTTGGGGGAGTCAAAAGTTATATGTGGATTCACAACTGTGTAGGGGGTTGATGGCCCTAAACCCCATGTTGTTCAAGGGTCTACCGTATAATTAGACCATAGGTCTCCTCCATGTTGCTACTACAAATGACTGCTATGGGATTTTCCACACTGTGCTGTTTCATTACATTTTTTTTTTAGAGATTTCTACTTTTATTAATATTTTCTCTTTACTTATTAAAGACTTAAAATATTTAAAAGTATATTTTCTGTTCCTGTCTTACTAGTTGTAGCCACTCACACTGGTGTAAAGTGGTATCTCATTGCGGCTTTGATTTGTATTTCTCTGATGACAAGTGATGTGGAGCATTTTTTTCATGTCCTTGTTGGTCATGTGCAACCACTCTGGAAAAGAGTGTGGAGGTTCCTCAATAAGTTAAAAATAGTGCTACCATACGAAATTGTACTACTGGGTATTTACCCCAAAGATACAGATGGAGTGAAATGACAGGACACCTGCACCCCAATGTTCATAGCAGCAATGTCCACAATAGCCAAACTGTGGAAGGAGCCATGATATACTTTGACAAATTAATGGATAAAGAAAATATGAGGTATATATATATATATATATATATATATATATATATATATGGAATGTTACTCAGCTATCAGAAAGGATGAATGAAAATGTGAGATATATGTATCTCATCATACATATATATAAGAATTTCATCATATATATATATTTCATCATCATATATATGTATATGTTACTCAGCTATCAGAAAGGATGAATACCTACCATTTACATTAATGTGGATGGAACTGGAGAGTATTATGCTGAGTGGAATGTAAGAAATAGTGAAAGGGACCAAAAGGGAAGGGGGTAAACTCATTTGAGAAAAATTAGAGAGGAAGACAAACCATGAGAGACTCCTGACTTTGGGAAACAAAGGGTTGTAGAAGGGGAGGTAGGTGGGGGGATGGGGTAACTGGGTGACTGGCATTAAGGAGGGCACTTGATGAGATGAGCACTGGGTGTTGTACTATATGTGGACAAATTGAATTTAAATTAAAAAAAAAGTTTCTGCTATAAGCAGAAAAAAAAAAAGTATATTTGCTTTGTCCCTTAGCAAGCGTTAAGCCCAATTTCAGTTTATATGATAACTGATACTACTAACATGGTTTTTAAAGACCATAAATATAGGTGGAACAAAAAAGGCAGTGTTCACCATTGCACATTTTTAGTTTGAACCAAGTGCCCTTGCAAGAATTACGCTAGTTTTTAACCATAAAATCTCAAGTGCAGCCCATATTTTTCCTACCACTTAAACAACATGATATATGCTTTTATTCTCAATTCAGTCTTGACATAACCAGTAAAAATAAAATGAATTTGTAGATAAGTGTACAAATAAATGCATATGTTTCTTTTAGTTTCTAGATAGTTTTCCTTAATGGTTTTCATTTTGCAGGCAAAAACATTCAAGATCTTGCCTGCAGACACTGCAGAGACTGTATGTGGCTCTACATAAAGCTGATGATCAGAAAGGTGAGGAAAAACAAGGATCCTGGACCAGTCAAGGGACTATAAAATCAGGTTTTCCAATAAGGTTCCAGATGATCAAGTTAGACATTTGACACAGCAGATCCAATGAAGCTGTGAGATACAAGATAATGGGACAAAGGAGAGTAAATTCCCAGAAATCCCTGCCAAGTACCAGGCTGGTAGTTTAGACCAGGCACTGAGATCTAGTCATTGTCTCGTGCTTGAATTGGCTCTGTGCTCTCCTACATGAAGCTTACTCTGCGGGTTTGGGAATATTCTGCTAGCCAAAGGAGGCTTGCTGCCAGTTCCCCTCTGATTCTGGTTACCCTTGCCCAAGGTTTCAGATCTCTAAAAAAGAAGCAGTCTTCATCAGCTCACCCAGGGAGGCTGCATCCCCAAAGAGTCCCAGGCAGAGTCACTGACTTCACCTTAGTGGAACTTTTCACCAAATAAATCTGAACAATATTTTCCAGTTGGTCAATTAAAAGATCATCTCCTACAACCTGATTATCTCCATGGACTTTCTAGTCATTCATGTCAATGGGATAGTCTATAGACTAATGAGTCTACGGACCACTGGTCTCTATAGAGTAGGAGTCAGAGGCAGGTAGGCCCCATGCCAATTACAAATTTATTAGCGAAGTGAGACTGCGCAGTTGTATTCTTTCACAGTAGGAGAGCTTTCAAATTCTTTAGGATATTAAGAATACACCCATGTTATCTCCCACCTAGCATATTTCCCTTATTTTTCCTTAATGACATTTTTCAGGTTTGTAAGACAAACATTCCCAAAAATGCATGATTCCTTTAAGTTTATAACTCCAAGGAAAAGGTTAATTTTCTGCCACATTGTTTCCAGTGTGAACGGCACCATTCAGCCATTCATCGCACTGAACACCAGAACTGAGTGGAAGACAACCAGGTCAACAATATTCTGATACAGGCAGACCCTTCTTTTTGGTAGCTCTGGCCTTTCAAAAGGTAAAAAAAAAAAATCTTCCTATGGTGTTAGTAGTAAATGTAGATTCCTTTTCATACATCCAGCTTTATTAACAGTCCATTAATATTCTCCTGCCTGTAACATTCAGTTTCATTCTAATCTGGCAGGTCCAATTGTTTTATTGACTAAGAGTTTTTGGGAGTCCCTCCGACATTAGTGGGTCTTACCACCACCCCAGTGCTTATATCATCAGAGTGCAGTTGAGACATCTCTAAAGGGAACTTTTTTCACAGATAATAATTTCAGTCAGGAATCTTCACAAGAATAGCTTTGAAGCCCTAAGAGTCATCTTGAAAATAGACATGGTGAAGTTCTGACTGTATGTTCTCAAGTTCAAAAAAAAAAAAAAAAAAAAAAGGACCAGAAGACTCTGAAGATGACAGTAGAGAACACTGGTTTTAAAATCCTACAAAGTAATAGTTTCCTGGCTCTCTTTTTATTTCCCTCAGCTTCTCTTTTCTTTTCACTGTCTCTCATGCACATAGCACCCTGGTGACAGTGCCACGGTTGAATATACACTTGTTCATGCTGTGCCATGGAGAAGTCTTTTTAAATGTGGTGAAGAACACAATTAAAGAATTTTACTCTCAACCAAATTTTAAATGAATAGTACAACACTGTCAACTATATGCCCATTGTTGTACAACAGATCTCTTGGGAGAAGTCTTCCCACCCTGCTACCGCCGCCAAAGCACTATCACTTTACCAAAATCAGACTGAAGCTCCTTAGTAAAGGAAGCTATTATTTTGGGCAGATGTGTGCATTAACATGTAAAATTTCATACCATATGTGATTCACATTTTTCTCTTTTCCAAATTTAATAAATATAAACAAAATGTTTTGTACAAAATGTTTTATATTCAAAAATCCCAAAAGGATATCAAATTATTTAAATGTACTTGAAAAAGGGGGCCAGTATTAGGAGAAAATTTACAGTAGAAGTGACACGAATGGACCATTCATTGGTATGGCCACTAATTCCATAGGGCAACTGATCATAAATTAAGTGCCTGACATTCAGTAATAGATGATTATATCTGACATAATGAAGTTATAATGGAAGGTGTTCGCACACTGCTTGACTATTAAGTGCCCATTTATTGTCCCTGCACCAGGTGTGATACTGATAGGTTATACAAATCATCCAGAAGAAATGTCAAAATAGGCTCCTTTGCTGATAAAGCACCACACATGTTTATTAATATAGCAGCTTGTCTTAGAACTGGCCCATCTGCTCATTTAAAACAAATCTTTTTCCTATAAATATTTCAAAGTTAAGAGCATGACCACTCAGAATAGTTTTAAGAGTAGTAGGGATGGAAAAGGAAGAGGAGAGAAAAAAGAAAATAGCCAGAGCTTAAATAAAACACTATGCTCTTCCTTTTACCTTAGGTATGCTTAACAGAAGGAGGGGCAGGGAGGTAGCTTTTAATGTGGCATTTGCTTTAGATTAGTGCTGCATGAGTGTAGGCCATTGAAAATGGTCCAGGCTCCAGCTGCCGCTGGTGCCAGGTGGGAAATGGCAAATTTCACCAATGTTTTCAAAGTACACATTTCAATAAAGTGCAAAATGAAGTACTCAATTAAGAAATTCTCCAGAGCAGCAGTTCATATGCATTTAAACTCATCAGGAAATATTTTAGCTAGGTAGATTTTATAAAGAAAAATAATACCACAAATGTTTCTGGTGGGGGGGGAGGTGATTTTACAACTCTGAGTATTTGCTTCTAAACCCATTTTCTCTAAGATATCAAGGACCCATTTTTATATAACAGAAAAAAATATGCAAGTAAAATTTCAATGTTTACCTCCCATTCTTCTTTTTTAACTTTAAAAGTCACAAGTACAAGGCTAAGATATTTTCCATCTGGTATTCTGGGTTTTATATGCTTGCTGTGCAGCCTGTATGTTCTATGTTCTATCTTCAAGAATAGTTTTATCTAACCAACAAACAAGCGTGCCCTGAGGCTCCCCTCTCAAATGAACACACACATTTGAAATGAAGAAGTACAATTGGTCAAAATAGTGAAACAAAAGAAAGGCATGGACCATTTGGTAACCACAGGTGGTTTTCACTCTACAGCCCTGGCTTCATTTATTCATTCATTAAAACCTAAATAAAGTCTGGCAGGCATGCCTTTCAGGTTCCAGGAAAGAACTTTATCAGACCCAGTGTCACATAAATCCACTAGTCATACTTTTCTAAATAAATTACATCTTGTGATAACTAACCACCTGGTGACCAAAGGGCCAATTCAATTACTTGTAAAAGGCTAAAGGTCTCAGATACTCTTGAAATTATTTTTTTTTTTTACATCTCCCATAGACTGAAAGGAAACAATTTCCAATCATATTTGATGTTACACGTATTTTCCAAAAATTAATAATGGGTGATCTTTAGTTTAGACATGAACTATCCTTGTCTTCCAGAACACTATCAATATCCACACAAATTATCCAAATTAGAAATCCAATAATTATCTCTTATTTCTCTCTCATATCCAATCACTGAGTCTTATGCTTTAACTACAGTATCTATGAATCCATCATGACTCTTTTATTCCCATTGCTACTTCTTTTAGTTTGCACTTTCAAGAAATCTTTCTTGAAATAACTTAACTGATTTTCTTTGCTCCCATCCATCCTAAGCATTTCATCAACATTTCAATGCAAAGTAGTTTTATTCATGTCTTCTATGCCTGAAGTCCTTTATAGTTTCCCAATGTCTATAGGTAGGACACTTAGAATTGCTAGCTTCACACACAGGGGTCTATTACAATCTAAGCTAAAAGCCCTTTTGCCAGATTCTTTCTTCTCAGTTCATACCATATCAATTGTGGACAGACATGGAAGCCTTGTCCAGTTCCAGAGGCAATTACAGACTAACCTCACCAACAGATTAACAGCCGCACAATCACCAGCCAAGAATCTAAAACGATGCCTGTTTTAACAGAACCAATATTCTGTGTGTAGCTTGAGAATTTGATGCCTAAGAATTGAGCAAATGCAGTCTTTTCATTGGTTATGTGTTAGTAAATGCTTTCCCTTCCTGCAGGCACTAGAACCCCTCCCGTGGGCCTTTACTGGAGTCCAGGCATGTGTCCTGCTTCCAAAAGGCTCAGCACTTGTTCCTATGGCGATTTGAATTTGCCTGTTTCCAAATCCTTCAGCTACTTCTGAATCAGAGTGAGAAGCCACACATTACCCAGAAGCAAGTAATATGGAAAATGGAAGAGATGGAGGGAAGAGAATCTTCAGAGAATTTAAGTGGCAAGAGGGAATTCTGTAAGTGAAATTTTAAGGAAAGGCAATGCCAATGTGATTGGATTTACCTCTCTCTAAGCCATTCTCCACCTGGAGCCATCTTTTTAAAAATCACAATCAGATTCTGTAGTATTTGGTGTAAAAATCCTTCAGGGGTTTTTAAACCCTCACAGCTCTTAAAATCTCAACTCCTTTCATGGCCTGCTAGGCTAGCAAAAACTCTTTGCTTGACCAAACGTTAATTAGGCTCCTGAACTCTCCTTTGGGACCATTGTATACTTGTGTAAAATCCAGTTATGGCAAGAACCCTACCACTAAGTCATTTTAGCCACAACGCCCCCCACCCTCCATATCTGGTTGCTCTCTGTATCTAATCAGGTTTCTCATCTTCTACTACTCCCTGGGTGATGGTGATGTCCGATCCCTCGGGCCTGTCTTTTGCAAGAATTCTATCCAGAACTGATTCTAGAATTCCCCTGATCCCTGACATTTCCTCCTAGTAATTATCCATCCAATAACTTCCCACCCCATTCCCTGACTACACATTCCCACTTGCCCAAGCTATATTTGGAGTTGATGCCCATTCTATACTGAGGTCTCTTTTCCCCGATTGCAAAGTTCTTTAAAATATCTGCTTTTACTGCTTTAACTATTGTTCGTCTCTGTTTTTACTTTGGGGGAAAAAAGGGTGCTTGATCTGAGCCCCATATAAGTACTCTGCCTATATCCCTAGTTCCCTATCTCATTTTGTTCCAGAGAGTATCATGTCCGTTTACTTGTTTAATTTTTGTTCATTCTAGCTTCTCTCCCTTGTCTAGAGTATGTTTCATGAAAAGAGAAGTCTTGACAGACTTGTAAACTGCACAATTCCATTGAAACCTGGCACATACGAGGCCCTATCGGTATTTGCTTACTGAACAAATAAATTAACATACCATGATTTTTCGACTTTAGGGCCTTTGATTACAACATCCTTCAACTTTTTCTAGATATGGCCAACTCACATTCTTCTTCTTTTTATTTTTTAATCATTTTATCATCAGATAAAGAGAACTATAAGCCAAGATCTCTCATGAATATAGATGCAAAAATCCTCAACGAAATATTAGCAAACCGAATCCAACAATACATTAAAAAAGATGATACACATGATCAAGTGGGATTTATTCCCAGGATGCAAGGGTGGTTTAATATTTACAGAACAATCAGCATGATTATGTGACATCAATTTAAAAAAAGGACAAAAACCATATGATCATTTCAGTAGATGTAGAAAAAGCATTTGACAAAGTACAACATACATTCATGATAAAAACCCTTTGCAAAGTAGGTCTAGAGGGAGCATACCTCAACATAACAATGGCCTTATATGAAAAAACGACAGTGAAAAGCACAAAGTGAAAAACTGAGAGCTTTTCCTCTAATAATAGGAACAAGACAAGGATATGTCCATTCTCACCATGTTTATTCAACCTAGTACTGGAAGGCTGAGCAAAAGCAATCAGACAACACAAAGAAATAAAAGGCATCCAAATAATAATAAGGAAGGAGTAAAAGTCTCACTATTTACAGATGACATAATACTACATACAGAAAATCCTAAAGACTCCACCAAAAAACTAGTAGAACTGATAAATGAATTCAGTAAAGTCATGAAATATAAAATCTATGTCCAGAAATCTGTTGCATTCCTATACACTAATAATGAAGCAGCAGAAATTAAGAAAATAATCCCAGGAGCACCTGGTAGCACAGTGGATTAAGCACTCAACTCTTGCTTCTAGCTGAGGTGGTAATCTCAGGGTCATGAGATCAAGCCCCACATCAGGATCCATGCTCTGCATGGTGTCTGCTTGGGATTCTCTCTCCCTCTCTCTCTGCTCCTCCCTCACCTCAAAATAAATACATAAACCCTTTAAAAAATCCCATTTATAATTGTATCAAAAACTACAATATCTAGGAATGAACTTAACCAAAGATATAAAGGACTTATACTCTGAAAACTACAAAACACTGATGAAAAAAGTTCAAGACAATGCAAAAAAAAAAAAAATGGACAGACTTCTATTCGCTAGAAGAACGAATATGGCTAAAATGTCCATACTACACAAAGCAATGTACAGATTTAATGCAATCCCTATCATAATACCAAAGCATTTTTCACAGAACTGGAATAAATGATACTGAAATTTGTATGGAACCACAGAAGAATTTGACTAGACAAAGTAATCTTGAAAAAGAAAGACAGAACTGGAGGTACCACAATTCCAGATATTAAGTTATATTACAAAGTGGTAGTAATTAAAACAATATGGAAAAAAAAATTAAAAAAAAATAAAACAATATGGTACTGACTGGCATAAAAGCAGACACATGGGCCCGTGGAATAGAAGAGAAAACCCAGAAATACACCTACAGTTACATGGTCAATTAATCTTTGACTAAGAGGGAATGAATGTGCAATGGGAAAAAGTCTCTTCAACAAATGATGTTGAAAAAACTGGACAGCCACATGTAAAACAATGAAACTGGACCACTTTCTTTCACCATACACAAAAATAAACTCAAAATGGATTAAAGACCTAAATATGAGACCTGAAAAAAAAAAATAAATATGAGACCTGAAACCATAAAAATCCTTGAAGAGAGCACAGACAGTAATCTTTTTGACATAGGCTGTAGCAACGTTTTTCTAGATATGTCTCCAACAAACTATTGAGACTACATCAAAATAAAAAAGTTTCTGTACAGTGAGAGACACAAATCAACAAAACTAAAAGGCAACCTACTTAACCAACCCACAGCATGGGAGAAGATATTTTCAAATGACATATCTGATAAAGGGTTAGTATCCAAAATATATAAAGAGTGGATACAACCCAATATGCCACTGACCTTTATTCTTCACAGTTCAGTTCAATAGTCAGCTCTCTAGAGTGGTTTTTCTAACCATAATCCATTCAAAATCTTGTCTATGTAATATATAATTGATTTATTGTTGACTCCCTCCAATACAAGGGAAAGCCCATGAGGACAAACTTCTTTCCTTTCTTGCATATTACTGCATTGTCAGTCCCCTGTAAAGTGCATGGCAAATAGCTGGTGTTCAGTATAGTACTGCCACATCAAAAATAATTTGACTTAGGGACGCCTGGGTGGCTCAGTGGTTGAGCATCTGCCTTGGGCTCAGGGCGTGATCCCAGAGATCCAGGATCGAGTCCCACATCAGGCTCCCTGTGAGGAGCCTGCTTCTCCCTCTGCCTGTGTCTCTGCCTTCTCTCTGTGTCTCTCATGAATAAATAAATAAAATCTTTAAAAAATTAGTCTGACTTAAATTCAACTATATGCATTCAAAAATAATTTGGGAAAAAAATCCCATGTGGCATTTTCATCAATGACCATATGGCACAGAGTGATAGGAGGGTAGGGACAGGGGACAGTGTCTCTTCATTTCCATGTTTCCCACACTGTTCATCAAATAGGTATCACCACAGCCAAAAGAGGTTTTATGTATTTCTGTATTCACATTTTCTGATATTAAAGAAAAACTCACTGTTGGATATGCTGTATTTCATGGATAATTTAGAGGGTTTCTGAAGGTGGGCTTTGTTTTTTGTTTTGTTTTGTTTTTTGACCTTGCTTGCTAACTTCAGAATCTAACCCATGCTTAAGATACAAGATAGAAAATACTTGTTGAACACCGAATGAAAGTCTTTCGGAAGAACACAGGAAAAAAAGCTGATTTATAGTTTTATCCTTTGATACATGTTTGAAATTAAATGCATAGACAGTCACAGGAAAAAAAACTGGTTTTTAAATATAAAAGCGTATTATAACTAAGCCAGTAGGATTTAAGGAGGATAAGACACTGTAAACTTTCTTGAGGACTTATTTTCTTGATCTTGCCATGTATGAACTACCAGGAGTCTCAGACTGGAACAATAAGGATTGCTGCTAAATTATAAGTGCAATATCGACAGCGCATTTTATAAGGTATAAAGCACTTTCACATATAACATCGTATTTGGTATTTGGTGCTAAGCAAATTTGGGGAACAGATTGTTGCTGTGGCGATCAGATTTTTCCATGATCATACAGTTAGCCCACTGGGGTGGGGTTAGCAGATTAAATGCAAGCATCAGTATTTAAACTGCATACTTCCATGTGACTCCACCTAGGAGAACGTAATGCCAAATTTAACAGGAGCATCTGCTCCAGTGAGGGAAATTGTTTTTCTTTTTTTCTGGACTCTTAAGAACTAGAAGTAATTGCTAGACCCAGAGATACAACTAGCAAAGAGAAAAGTGCTTCTTAGTACACATCGAGGGAGCTAAGTGCCTCTTAGTGGGAAGGTAATAATGTTCAAGGTGTTATAGGATGAGTAATCGCCAAAGTCGACACTTCCCATAAAGAAGAATATGCCTTTTAGCAGCTGAGGAAACAAGATCCTCGTTCATCAAGTAGTGATATGTAAGTGGATTTTGTGTCCGTAACAGTCCCAGTGCTTACTGTTCTTACTGTCCAGGTATACAGATGTTTCGAGAGAAAAGCGATTTGTATCTAATCTTAGGCAACTGACTCTAAGAGTAAAAGGGATTTTTAAAATTTAAGGATTTACCCTATATAAATTTTATCACGCAAACTTTTAACTATTGTCAAGTAAGAATTATTACATTAAACAAGATACTCCTGAGCGGTATGAGGGTGTGCATGAGTGCTTCTGTGTGAGTACACCAAAGAGTTGGAAACCGTGCAGCTGTGAGTACTCAGGAAGTGGGGATAAAGGTTTTGAAAGTCAAAACCTCCTCCTTCACCCCACCCTAGGCTTTGGTAGTAGCAGTCAACACAACTATCAGCTGGCTGTCTCCTCCAGGCAATCAGACAATGAATTTTTAGTATACTGGTATAAAATTATTTTCTGGTGATTACATAAATAATAAGCATTTGTGGGAGAGAATATTGAAAACCATAAAATAGGATATTTTATCACAACACTTGACTTCTTTTTTATATGGTATGATTTTTGATACTTCTTTTAAGAGAAACAGTAAGATACTTTCTGAAAAGAGTAAAAAGTAGCAGTGTAACATTACAACAAAGATATTCTCTTTTATGGAAGAGGACTGCGGATACACAAAAATCTTATTGGTCACTGGGTATTAAATTGCAGTGTTCACATTATTTGTGCTCTACTCTGTTCTTAAGATGACCAACAGGGAGGGAAATTTTCTTTAAAATGCTATACTACGTATGGGTAGCTTAGCTCTTCCATATCCCTTGCTGGTGGTATGTTTCATTACCAATTACTTTCTATAGTATGTTGTTTTGGAAATTAAATCACAATTCCTTTTGTATAAATGAAAAACTGACAGAGCAGAATTTTTATAGAGGCCTGGGTTTGAACCCTGGCTCCAATGTATAATACTTAATCTGACTTTTATGTAGTTAAAGAATCTCTCTATGGCTCAATTTTTTCATTCACAAAATTACAATAATAATACTACCTGCTTCATGGGATTCAGGAAATTAATGAAATTAATAATCTATATTATAGCTTCAAATAGAACCAGGCACAAATGTTAATTGTAAATATTAAATGTTCATACCATGCTTACTAAAACAGTATATATCTATTGGAATATTCAGAAGAATATTATGATTGGTTTTCTATGGTAATTGGGAGAGAGAGGGTCATGTTGGTATTTTAAATTTTCAGTTTGAATGTATGATTTAAAGCTAATTTGTATAATAAGCGTTAAGTATTATAATTATCTTTTTAAATATTTTATTTATTTATTCATGAGAGAGGCAGAGACATAGGCAGAGGGAGAAGCAGGATCCCTGTGAGGAGCCTGATGTGGACTCAATCCTAGGACCTGCGGATCTTGACCCGAGTCAAAGGCAGACACTCAACCACTGAACTACCCAGGCGCCCCTAACTTTTATAATTCTTCTTCTTCTTCTTTATTATTATTATTATTGTTATTATTATTACTACTACTAATTGGTAATAGCTCGCTATAAAAAGTTGTGACATTCAGAAAATGCTAAATATTTTCTATCTGAATAAGATAAAGCAACAACATTCCCATCTTCCCAAATGAGAATAAAAGCCAAATAAAGAGTAGTTAGTCCTGGAACTGAACGGAGCAATCTTAGGAGAGGGCAGAGGGAGCTGGGGATAGGGGATGGGCGGGGAAGTGTGAAGTTCAGATAACTGAACCCTGATCATAGCTGCTTAGACACATCCTAGTTCCTCAGACTTTCCCTTGCCATAAGCAACAGGCTCCATGAAGGAAATGTCATATTCAAGTCAGGGATTGTTATCACTGGATCTGCCATCAGCCACACTGAATCTGAAAGGGGTGGTTCAGATCACAACAGTGTCAAGCCTCTATTTAATGTCGTCTACGTATTAAAAATATCAATCCATGAGCCAGTGTGGAAGTAGAATTCAAACAAACTCTATCTCCTTCAGGCTCATTGAGAGACTACCAGGACAAGGTGACCAAGATCCTACTATAAAAAACTACCAAGTCACACTATACTCTGGAATAATTATTCTCAATATATGAATCATACACCACAAGGTGCCTACAGGATTGTGCTAAATTGTTTCAAACGATAAATGTTGGCTTTTAAACAATGACTTACATTTGTAGAGTATGTTATAATTTACAAAGCCTTCATATGTATTCCTAACAATACTGAATATTTTACCATTAAGTCTATGATTTAACTCCGATTAAATCCAACCCAATTTCAAGGATGACTATATAGTAGTATGCTTCATGCTGGAAATACAGTGATGATGACCAGTAAGGCTGAACGAAAAAGTGATAAGATCTTTGTAAAACTAAATGAGACAATGCATATAAAATACTTTTTCCTGTGTCTGACACAAAAGACATACTTAATAAATGGGAATGATATTTATCATTAATATCAACCAGCTCTATCGTGTAGGTGTTCACAGCATACTTTAAACACAGGAAAAATATGTTTGCTGTTTACAAGTATAGGAAAAGCATGATTATTTAACATGGTCAAAGCAATCTGTTATACGCAAGTTTCATTTTTATTCCCTTGGGTTAAGGGTGGATAAAACTAGGAAATTATAATCTACCATAAAATGTCTGCTAACACGAGAAGTTAGAAAAATACCACCATAAGATACTAAAAAATAGGCCTGGAGACTCCTCAATAAGAATGCCAGATGTCTTGTTCTTATTTTATTTTAATCAATTTCAAATGTTTTTACATTCCACTAGATAGTATCGTGTGCTAATGTCTCTAATTTGTGATGCTAAATCTTTGGCTATAGCCTATTTTTAATATAGATGTACCAGGCAGGACCATCTGTTTATTTTAAACTTTAAAAAATATTTTCAATGTGGATTTGCTGAATGTAATTCAATTTGCACGAAACTTAATGCCTGGCATTATTCTAGTTCATTGATTATGTGCCAATTGAACCATATTTATATTACTCAGTTTATTGTAGCGAACAACAACAAAAAAACCCTGAAAAAAATAGATGTAATTTTTCAAATGTGCCCAAATATTTTAGCTTTTTTTAGAAGTATACATTGTAACCATCAACAAATTAGCAAATGCATAATTTAGTATGTAGCATTAGACTTCTAATTAGTTATAAGACCTTACCTAAAGAAAGATTATACAAAATAAATACAAACCATTTTTGCCAGCATTATTACTAGTGGTTTACTATATTGGAAGGTGGATAGTATCGGTAACTGTCTAACTTTTTATACAGTAGATCATTCTAAATATAATTCTTAGTAATATAAATGGAGAGCATTTTTCAGAAGAGATTTTTTTTCTTCGTTATTGATGGGAATTTATCTAACTTGCATTGCTAGTGATGTTACGAAGAATTCCTAGGTCGGGTTCCATAATCGCAAAGCCTATCACAAAATTATACAGAAAAGCAATGAAGCAAAACAACATCAAAAGCAAAACAATAAAGTTTCAATTTAAAGGCATTCCCCAATTGATATATTTGATTCTCTAATAATATATACCTCTGCTTAGGATTCTGATTCAGCTTCCTACACAAATTCCCACCCAACCACCTTCTTTGAGTCAATCTGCCTGTAATAGAGACATAATTCTGGGGTAAGAGGTTTTTCATGTAAGTGGTTAGGGGGCACAATAAAGGTCAGGGAGAAAGTATAGTTTGTGAGGACAAATGACCTTCAGAACTGCAGCTCTTAATGAGTCCTGCTAAGAAATCCAATGTGCTTATTTACAAATCTGCTATAAAACTACCAAAGTAGTTTTTCATTTCCAATTATAATATAAAAAATGGGGAAATATGTCTCAAAAGCATGTGGAACATATTTGCATACAGAAATATATAATCAATCCCATTAAATTAACTAAGAAATTATAACAAACTTGTTTTAATAATGAAAGGTTTAAAAATAATAGTTGCTTCTGGATGAGACTATTTTTTTAAAGTCCTGATTGATGAGACGTATGGCAAAAAAGTTACTATAATGGTGAATGCTGATTCAGGATCTTATTTTTATTAAGTAGTTTATAGTGAGGGCTGTGACTATTTTTCTATTTATAGTGGCAGCTCTGGTTAATTACCTTGTAATGTATTGTGACATTAATGCACTAGTAAACTACTGGAATTTACACCCCTATTCCATAATAAAATCTGTAAATTGAAGAATGCATATAAAGCCATCACAGGCATAAATTATGTAGCCAAATGCCATGTATGATCACATTAGATTTAAAGAACAGAATTTCTCAAATTTACTCATCAGTGGGTAAGCTCCATAAAATTTATAAATTGCTGCTACTTTGAAATACAGATTACAACATTTTATTCAAGGCTATTTGGTAAACTGCTACTACATTTTCCACATGGTTACTAAGATCATGTTGGTCAGAATTAAAATGCACAATACCAAAGAAGAAACATATTATGACAAACAAATTCATCCATGTCATAATTTTTTCCCTAAAAAAATGATAGAAATGTGAAAGAAGTCAAGACAATTTAAAGGAGGGAGAATAGTGGCATGTGGATTAAAATCAAAATAACTCATAGGTAGTATAGAACTTGAGGGGGCAAAAAAAAAAGTGCAATAAAAAATGTGATTTTTTTTGGAGATATACTTACCTAATTATTTTTCAGAATAGAGTTTGATAACACAATCCTAAAGTTACTACTACTTCGTTCACTATCTCAAATATTCCTAACACAATCACTATATATATATATATATATATATATATATATATATATATAAATATAAAAATATATATTGATTAGTTGGTACTATATATTTATATATATAGTACCAACTAATCCAAAATATTTCAGATGAAAACAGAATAAAATGGCAAAATATCTGAAGCAATCTGATGTTACCGTAGGTTAGTCAATATTTTCTATTCATAAATTCCCTGTGCTAATATTGGTAACTATTGTACTACTACTTTGATGAATGTCAGAAAATTAAATATGATTTTCCTATAAAAATACACATCTATAGAATACACATGGGAATTAATATGTAAAGCAATAATTCCTAAAACATTAACATGTATGTAGAATAGTAGAAATTGGTACAGGAAAGGAAAGTAAGAGAATATATATAGAGAGAATATAGGGAGACAGAAATATCTAGAGAAATGTTTCATATTCTCAATATGTATATAATTATACTAGAAAAATAGAAAAAGGAAAGCAAAGTGGTTAATGTTAATTTTTAAGTAGTTCAAAGGACTTGAGTTCTAGATCTCAAAAAAATGACAATTATTGGAACTAGAATTCCATTTTATTTAAAGAACCTGATGTAAAAAAAGAAGCTGATGTATTATTTTATAAATCCATATAAAAAACTATAATATACATGAGAAATTCTCTCTGTTTATATAGATACAGACATATGTAGAGTTCATTTATATAATTTGACTGCATGTAAGTATCAACAGCAGTATTCTGTACAATTAAAAATAGGGGTGATAGTTGAAAGTTGAAATATTTTGTGGAACTAAGTAATGGTATTATTATGCCAATTCTATCCCATTTCCAACATTTGTTTTTAAATAAAATATTAGAGAGTTTTAAGAAAAAAAAAGTAAAAGATTTTTTTTCCCAATGTTATACTGATTTTCACAAGCCTCTTTATTTACCTTTGTAAGTGTTCTCTGAATGTTGTGGAATTGTGGTACATGAGCTAGTAACTTGTAACTACAATTGCATTCATCACAGAGCAGTTTAGGAAGGGCCCTGGGTCAAAGTATGTAGAGGACTGCTATAAGAACTAGA
Source organism: Vulpes lagopus (assembly GCF_018345385.1). Taxonomy (NCBI): domain Eukaryota; kingdom Metazoa; phylum Chordata; class Mammalia; order Carnivora; family Canidae; genus Vulpes; species Vulpes lagopus. Next base: position 75,443,777 of record NC_054835.1, on the reverse strand, counting down.
AGTTATCAAGACAATCATTCTAAGGTAGAGAGTGCAATTTGAGGTGGATGTCAAGCAGAGATGGCTGCTGGATTCTAGTGACTCATTCTTTACCAGGTCAATACCATCACTATTTTGACCAAGATGATGCCATTTTATAGTGGTGTTTTTATTTTATTTTATTATTTATTTATTTATTTATTTATTTATTTATTTATTTATTTAGATATGGTGGTGCTTATAATAATGCCTACCTACTTTCTGACCCTTCAGGGTCTACTTTATGTCAAGTATTTTTCAGGAACTTGACACTTACTATTTTATTTAATTATCTTAATAAACTTGCTGGGGTGACATTATTATCCTTGTTTTACAGATAACAGACAGAAGCAGCCTAAGGTCGTACAGATCTGCCTGGTTTCAACGTCTAATTTCCTTCCATATGTCACAGAAGCGAACCTAGAAGTGTATAGGGCTGGCTGCATTTTTATCTATGGCCTACCAGATGCCAGATTCTATTATGTATTATCCCTAATCTTCACAAAGACTTTGTGAAGTTCTTATTTCTGATCTTCTGCGTAGTAGTTGAGGAAACTAATGTTAAAAAAAAAAAAAAAAGTCTAGCCTGTAACTCCCAAGTTTAAGTTAATTGGCTCTAAATCCCTTCATTTTATCAGTCAAATTTTGTCTCACTTCATTTTACCCTTTTCTGCCTTGCTATGGTAGTTTGAAATGACCCCAATTCCCCTCTTCTCTGTATCCATGGTGGCTCCTCAATCAAAAGATAGAGTCATTTTCTCCGTTTTTAAGTTGGGGTTGGCTATGTGATTTGCTTTGGCAAACATGACACAAGCAGAGTCTTGTAAAGTATCTGAAGTTTGGGACTTGTCAACCTATTGTTAGGAATCCTGCCGCAACGGGAATGAGCCTGTGCTGGACTACTCGATAACGAGAGCCATAGGACCATCATCCCAGATGACAGTAACGTGACTCCTGAGCACCTGAATGAGTTTCCTCCCCTATAGAACCCACCAGCTTGCTACCTACTAAACATATAACTTCAGCCAAGTCAACACACACACACACACACACACACACACACACACACACACCAACTCAACTAATATTAGAAGTATAATGTTTCTTGTTTAAGGCACTAAATATTGAAGCATATTTTTACACTACCCTACCCATGTCCCTACCGTACTCTTCCCAAATCAGACTGAAATCATGTCAGAAGAAATGAATTATATTAAAGTTGCCAACATGCATCAACAGGTCTGCATCTTTGGTAGGAACAATATTCTACGAAGGATTAACGTGTCTAAAATAATGCATCAATTTAAAAATCTTCTATTCCTCATGAGAGATTATGTCGTAAGCATTCAAGCAGTTGATTGATACAGAAACCTTAGAAGCATTTCTCCCTATATCTCTTCAGTCAAATGTCATGTCTCTTCAAAATATTTCTCAGGCCCAGGTGGCTTGCTGGGTTGAGGGCCTGGCTCTTGATTTTGGCTCAGGTCATGGATGGCTCAGGGTTATGTGATCAAGCCCTAGGTTGGGCTCATGAGCTCAATGTGGTATCTGCCTGAGATTCTCCTTCTCCCTCTGCCTCCCCCATGCTCACACACGACCAATCAACAAACAAACAAACAAATAAACAAACAAAATAGTTTCAAAAATATTTCTCAGCCCTGTTATTGTAGTGGACATGCTTCTAACTAATTTCCCAGTCACCTTTTATCTGGACTACTGAAACAGCTTCCCTCTGTTAATCTCTCCTCATCTGTACTAACTTTAGAGATGTTTTTTTTTCCATATCAAGAAATCACATTATAACGTTAATATTATATTATGTTAATGTTATATCATGTTATAATACAAAACCTCACTAATTTAGAAAAACATTTTTTTTAAAAATATTATTTATTTATGAGAGAGAGTGCAGGGGGTACGGGGAACGGGAGAGGGAGAGAGAAACTTAATCAGACTCAGGGCCGAGTGTGGAGTGCAACATGGGGCTCAATTTGATAATCCTGAGATCAGGACCTGAGCCAAAATCAAGAGTTTGTCCCTTCACCAACTGTGCCACTCAAGAGTCACTAGAAAAACAATTTTTTAATAATTAAAAATATTTCATGACCTTTTTCCCCCAGGATAAAATACAAACTCTCCGTGTGAATGGAATCCTTCCCCATCTCATTACATCTCTTCAGTGTGTTCCTCTAGAACTGCTCCCATTTTACTGCGCACCCAGCACATTTCCTTAAAAATGTCACAACTTTTACAGATCCATGCTTTGGTTCATTCTGCTTCCATTTCATGAATTCCATTATCACCCCTGCTTCCTTATCTTCTTGAACAAGGAGACTGCATCCTTCAGAACACAGGCTGTCCCCTTCACTTTCTGTTACTTACACAGAAATCATTGTATGACTTCCTACTATATGCCAAGTATAGACCAATGGCTGGAGGAGAGAGGGAAATATGTATGTTGAAAAATAAGACACGATGTCTTAAATGTAATAACTGAGGCAAGCACAAGGGATTTGGAGAACAGACACATGCACCTCCCTCCTCCATAGTGCCTAGACAGGGACGCCTTTACAGAGGAATTGAAGTTAAAGCTGAACCTTCTAGCATTGGCAGAAACTCATTGTGTAGAAAAAGTAAGACTTTCTTGGCAGAGGAAACAGCACGTATAGAAAACATGCTTATTAGGGGCAGATCTAGTGACTTCTATTGTATCAAGTGATTAACACTGTTGAAGGTGTAAGAAAATATCCTGCACCATCTAAATCTTAAAAAAAAAAAAAAAAAACCTTAGAATACTTGGTAATTATAAAAATTTTAAAAATGTCTATCATATGAGCCTTGAATATTATAATACATTTGGAAAATAATAAGTATTTAAAAGCAGAAAGACAAAAAAGCAGAAAGACAAATTCTATATTTAGATTATAGAAAAATAAATAGTACTATTAATTTTTTGTATGAAGAGTTATTTAAAAAATCTTTAAACAGATGGTATCCATTTAAAACACATAATTTTAATTTATATATTTTTAAAACTAAATGGTTGTAGTACTACTAAAATGAATTTACAAAGTAAAATATAAAATATCACTTTGCAAGGAACTAAATCTGTTAATATGACTTAGCTTAAAGTATCTTAATTTATTAAAAAAAAAAAAGAAAGTAGAAGAAGAAAATTCCAATAAAAAAGGTAATGGTTATCTGGTAATCTCTGAATCTAAGTTGGTTTTCAACTAGTCCTCCACAAGTTAAATCACTATGTATCCCCATTTCTTATTTTGTTTCACAAATATTTCTCAGAACAGTATTTCATAGTTTAGTTTATTAATAACACTTCCTCTTTCTGTTATCAGATTTCTTTTTTTTTTTTCCACACAAAGTAACCTGTATTTGCAGCAAATAAGGAGATCGTGGAGAATAGTTTCAAAGCGGTGACCCCTAAACAAGGGTGAATGGGTTCCTTTTATTTAGGGTTAGTCTTACAGAATTTTTTTCTTCATTGGTGCCCGGGGTTCTTGGTCATGCCACTTCAAACAAAGAGGGAGACTTGATAGAGTGGTAGGCAGCAAAGCAAGGGACAGTGACATGATAGGAGAAAGCCCCCAAGGAGGGAGGGGACCCAAGAAGGTTGCACTGTTATCAGACTCCTTAATACACCTTCCCTACTTCCCCACTTTTTGAACAGGCCCTACATTGTAAAATACATATTTACAACTATCTGTAATTTAATTAATTGTCTTCATGAAAAATAATGAATAGAGTTTTTTTTCTTTAAATACTAATAAAAATAATAATAATAATTAATAATAAACAACTCACCTCTAACAGGGGGTCTTTCTAGCTCAGAGTCAAGGTGAATTGGCGGAGAGATGTAAGACACCTGTCCATGATGTGCCTGCCCTGTGGACCGAAAAACAAAGGTTAAGCAGACATTGCAGTTACGTCTTTGTACAGTTCTTTGTTTTTATGATCTCCTATTCTCTTTCTTCACACTGAATTAATTGTCATGATACCATGTAGACGGATCTATCCAAACACAGGAGCCTTATGCATCATCCCAACATCGACCAATTAAATCGGTCCCTCTGAAACTACCTATTTTTTAATATTAAAATACACATTTATGGGATCCCTGGGTGGCGCAGCAGTTTGGCGCCTGCCTTTGGCCCAGGGCGCGATCCTGGAGACCCGGGATCGAATCCCACGTCAGGCTCCCGGTGCATGGAGCCTGCTTCTCCCTCTGCCTGTGTCTCTGCCTGTGTCTCTCTCTCTCTCTGTGACTATCATAAATAAATAAATAAAATAAATAAAAAATAAAAAAATAAAATACACATTTACTGTGGAATGACATTTTTAAAAACACAATGAAAATGATCTAGAAGAAAAATTAAATGAAATAAAAAATATTTAAACAATATAAGTCCACATTTTTATTGGTGGGTTAAACAGACAAGTACTCTATCAATCTGCGATGTTTCTAAACACATCTTCTCAGTTTATGCACTTACTTCATTGGAGGCCAGTGTTATACAGTCCGCACACTGGCATCAATATCGAACAACACTTGGTAGCACTTACTTAGATAACTTTATAACTCTGATTATTTTTTAAGTTTTTTTTAATGATTTACGTCTATTATCTGAATAGAAAACTACTCCTTCCTGCTTAGTATATTTTATGAAAAAATAATCACTAGCCATGATATAAAAAGTAGGTAGATGAATTCATTTTCTATTTCTTTGCAAAACATTCTGCGGCTCACATACTATTTGTAACATACTTTCTGTTTTTCGAGTGAAGGTGCTAATTTGAAGGCCAAGATGCTGACTGAAAAAATAGCTACCTAAAAACAACAACAACAACAAAATGTCTAATGTTCAAAGTAGCTATACTTTGTATACTGATGATTCAGTAAGCAATTAGAATTTTGAGGCAAGAAAGCATAATAGCAGAGTCAGTTCAATTTCTAAAGCTACTTTGTAAAACCATTTCTGAAAAAAAAAAAAAAAAGGTTTGGGTAGAAGCAGAGGACCCACCAATTTCTTTCTATGATGGGAATATGCAGTTATATTTTACACATTTACTATAGCAATTTACAGGGTTGTTAATCTCTTTTCCTAAACAAGGAAAGTTAATGATACATAGATTATGATAACAGTTAGAGTAACCTTCCCTTTTCAAGTAATATTCGACTTGTAATAAACTCTGCTGATTCCTCTTATGAGGCACATTTCAAATAATTAATATGGCTCCCTGTTGCTAGTAGCTGCTGTTGCTCCCAGCATTTTTCTAGCTAACAGCAGACACAGTGGAGACGTTGTAATATACAGAGCCCCTCATAATGGTAACTAAGAATATTGTGCATTCACTGGCCATGTTTCAGTGGAATACTAAAGCGCTATTCTAAAAGGAGTAAGATCATGATTGTGTACTTGTAGCAGTCCATGTGTAATAGAGCTTATTAACAACTTTAGATTATCTTAATTATGAAAATGCCTAATGTTTACCTATGTAGCATACTCGATTGCAAAATCTTTTTTTTTTTTTTTTTTTTTTACTTTTAAGGTCCTGTCATTACAAACGAATTGTTTTGAAACTTTCTTGACCATCTAAATGAAAATAAAAATCTTTTACTTCGTACTGGTTCAGAATAATCTCAGCATATAAAATTATATTGATTTCATGTCTAATCCAGGAACACTTTTACCACATATAATAATTATTAGACATCCATACACACGTCATCTCCATTTAGGCAACCATGTCACTGCAGGTATTTAGAGGGAGGTACTATGCCAATATATTCATATTTTTAAATCAGAGAAACAAGCAGAGAAGACTGAATACCTTGCTCAAGTACATGCAGCTCATAAAGAGCAAGGCCAGGGGCATTTTGACTCTAAATCTGAAGGGTTTTCAAGTATGTCAGGTATTTTTCTCAAAGAAGGTCTCTGTATACTAAACCTGGGAAAAAACTGTATAGATTTCAGTGATTAAACTCTGACAAGTAACTGCTTGTGGAACTGTCACCCCTACATTCGGTTTGAAGTAAAAAGACCTTTTAAATGTCACATTTGCCTCTGTTCTTGGGAACACCACATAACTTCAAGAGTGCTCAACAGGGATACTTTAGGTAGCACAAGATCACAGTGTGTATGTCCCTAAGGGGGAACAGAGATATCAAAGAGGCAACAGGATGGGGTGAGGATATTGACAGTCAAGTCCTGAACTCGGTTTGCCATAATGTCCATTCTGCCTCCAATGTGAACTTTAGCAAGCTGGAGGGTAAGATGTGGCTGGGAGAGAGAGCTACTGTGGCTGGAACTGACAGTCTCTCTAAGTCTTGGAGAAATAGCAGAAATGCAGTGATAGATTTCAGTTTGGTGACTGAGATCTCTAATCTACAGAATAAAAACTAGAAATCACGGAGGCTGCTGTTGATTAACCACATTAATCAAATACATTAAAAGAAATTCTGCTTCAGTTAGATGATCAGTGATACACACACATAGACCACAAAAAAAAAAAAAAAGAAGAAGTAATAAAGCCTAATTCTAATCTATGGTTAATGAAGGCAGTGAATCTCAGGGAGAAAATTGTTGTTCATCAGGGAGAGCATTATAGAACATGGACAGTTTGAAAAAAAAAAACAAAACAAAACCCAGTGACTATCAAATATCCACCTACCCCATTAAGAATTACTGCAAAAAAAAAAAAAAGAAGAATTACTGCAAAATAATAGTAATAATAACAAACCGTGGTCAATATCATAAATCACTTCCATATATAATCCTCCTAGACATTACAGTGAATAATATTCAACCAAAAGTGTGATCAGTTCAAAAAGAGCTTAGGAAGATAAAAAGCATGGCAAATACAGAATGTATTTTTATTTATCTTATATTAGACATGCCTGGTCCTTACAGCAGAAGCTTTATATATCCAAGTGTGAAATGTACTGCTCCAATTTTTCTTTACTTTTTCAAATTAAAAAGATACAGATTTGTTTATTTATTTCTCCCAAATTTCATTTCCTTTTGTCCCCTGGATTTTAAAGCCAAAAAAAATCATACTGAGATTTTCATTAGAAATGCATTAATTCTTTAAATTAATTTGGAGGATAAACATTTAAAATATTTTGTCTTCATTTTCTTTTAAATGGATATTCACTTGTTTGATTTGCCATTAAATAAAGCTGGAATAAATTAAGTTTTGAAATTGTTTATATTTTGGTTATAAGAATATTTCATTGTTTAAGTATTCTATTTTCCCCATTTAAATGAAATTTGTAAATTTTCTTGATAATTTTCGTTGAACTTTTTTCATGGCTATTGTCAAAATTATTAGTTACTGACTTCGACTCTCTTAGCTCAGAGCTAGATACACTGACTGACACTAACGTTTAGTTATTTCCTGTGATCTTTGTCTCTTACAGGAAATATATTCCCAGGCTAAGATTCATCTATAGTCTTTTATTTAATTATTTTGTGCTGTAGAATTTAAATTAAAAAAAAACTGATTTTATAGGACATGCTATTTAAAGGACACCGGTTATTTTACCTTAATTTTCTACAAAATATTTACCAAAGGAATAAACAATACTGAATGATAGGCTTCATAAAAGAATTAAAAGGAGAGAGAGGGAGAGAGAGAGAGAGAGAGAGAGAGAGAGAGAGAGAGAGAGAAGCTTCATGGTTTACTGCTAAGGAGTCATGGAAAGTAAAAGCAGTAGAGAAACAGCTGAGTAGCTTACGAGATTTCATTTCATTTCTGGACTAGGTGAAATGATAGAAATGTGTGAAGATGTCACAGATATGTGTATGTGCACATATATAAGTATACACATATGTGTGTATATGTGTACCTTTATGCGACAAATCTATACTGATACATAATTCACATACCAAGCAATTCACCCATTTAAAGTATGCAGTAGTTTTCCTTATATTCACAGAGTTATGCAACCACCACCACAATCAAGTTGAAACCATGTTCACTGCTACAAAAAGAAATCTCAAGCCTATTATCAGTCACTCCTCATTTCCTCCCAACTCATCCCTGTCTTTGGCAACCACTCATTTTACTCTCCATCTCTAGAGATCTGGCTGTTCTGGACATTACTTATAAAGGAACTACTCAAATATGTGGTCTTTTGTGATCAGCTTTGTTCATTGAATATAGTTTTTCAAGGTTCACCCATGTGGTAGCATAAATCAGCACTTCATTTCTTTTTGTCATCAAATAATATTCCATTGCAGAGACATACTACATTTTATTTAATCATTCATCAGTTCATGGACGTTTGGGATCATTCCCACTTTTCCATTATTATGAATAATGCTGTTATGAACCCCTGGGCACAAATTTTTGTGTGGACATGTTTGCATTTTTCTTGAATATATATGCCCAGGAGTGGAATTGGTGGATCATATAGTAAATCTGTGTGTAAATTTTAGAAGCCTGATTTCCAAAAAGGCTATACTGTTTTACTTTTCATTTGTAGTTCATGAGGCTTCCGATACCATGGAAATGTGTTTCAGGTTTTTTTCATTTATTTTACTTATTTATTTTTTTAAAGATAGTAGTGTAGTTGAGGCAGATCTGATTGAAATACTAAGACAATTGTTAAAACCTGGAAAGGGACCAATTTCTCCAAGTGGATATAGAAAGATGAAATAGGGTTTGGGTCTAGAAGTTGTATAGTTCATCCACATTGCAAGAACAATGATCCCCCTCCCCCCAAAAAAGAGGAGTTCACATTCTAAAATGAAAATGTGTGGCCTATCTAGTGCCAGATATGCTAAAGATATATAGAAACTTTAAGGGTGGTGGTCAACAAAACCCAGCACTATAGCAAAAACTCAAAGATTGTTATGGATTCTAGAAAAGTCCTTATTTTCTTCTATCTTCTATCTCTTCTCAGCTTTCATCTAATTTGTATTTTATTGAGGAATCCTGTACAATTTCTGTTAAAGGCCAAATACAGGAAAGAATGGACTAGCATTAGATACAAGAAAAATGTTTTTTCTTTCTTTCTTTCTTTCTTTCTTTCTTTCTTTCTTTCTTTCTTTCTTTCTTTCTTTCTTCTTTTCTTTCTTTCTATTGTCAATACTTTACTTGCACAAGAGAACACAGGATTACATTTTTAGAACCACAGATTTTGGAGGGAGAAAGGCATGTGATAGCTTATCATCCCAAACCCACATTTTAGAATGAGGAAGTATATGTTGAGAAATCGGTGAATTTCAAAAGTCAAATCAAGGTGCTAGTTGTCAAGTCTGATATCAGAAGACAGTAAGAAAGGAGATGCTTTACACCCAGCCTGCAGAAAAATAAACACACTCTCATTCTATTCTCTCTTCTGAAGCCTTCTTTTGTAGGCCATGGTTGTCAAAGTGCGTGGGGCATAATCTTTCAGGTGTGTTGAAAGGGTAAAAAGCTTGAGAACTATTTATTTATGAAATATATATATATTTTCCCTCCATAAGGTGGGGTCTACAAACTAAAGGCAGTTTGGCCTAACAGGTAAGATCAGATTATGCCCTAGAAACAGAACTACCTATGTTGATATCTGGACTCTGCCACTTTATAACCATATAACCATTAGCCATATAACTAATAAGCCAGCAACTATCAAGTTGTTTAACTTCTATATGCTTCAATTTCCTCATTTGTATAATGGGGATTATAGTAACACTTACCTCATAGGGGTGTATTGACGGTTAAATAAACTTATGCATGTGTAGTATTATGTACTTGGTACATAGTAAAATATTTATAATTTTTAACTATTATTGTTATTATTATTGCAAGTTCATTATTTAATTCATTAATTCATCAACCACTATTAGTTGAGTACCTAATACATAATATGTTTCTAGATACTTGGCATATATCACACAACAAAATAAAGGATAATGCACAACCTTATGTAAGGGCAGACAGACAGTAAGCAATTAACAAAATCAATACATCAATAATATTGCATGAACAAGATGAAAAGGGCAATGGAAACAAATTAGAACAGGTTTCTAAAGGGGATCTGGAGTAGAGGAGGCAGGTTACAATTTTAAACAAGATGATCAGGGAAAGCAATGTAATTTCCATGAACAGCATTTGAAGAATTCAAGAAAAGACAAGAGATAATATCGGACTTTGACAGGAAACTATAAAAAGATGAAAGTACAGATAAGGGTCCAAACCTAATTTTAATAATTAAAAATGAAAGAACACAATGTGCTATATTAGATGCTTTATCCTCATGCATTTATTTCATATTTTACACATGTTCATAGATATATTAATACCGTCACCAATGACCGATGAATAAAAGAAGGTATAAATCAAAATATAAATCAAAATCATAAATCAAATATGGAGATAATTGGGAAATGAATACAGCTTTCTTCCTAAAGCAAAAACACATTGACTACCATAAAGTCCCCATTGGTTTCTCCAGTTACATCATCTTTCAACTCAAATTTCTCTCATTTTCTATATAGTGCTGTAAACAAGTTTAATGGTTTATGGCCCTCTAGGCAGATTTCATGCCTTTCTTTTGTTTGTTTGCTTTAAACTTTCAACTGTTGATCTTGATTATTTCCTCTAGGGGTATGACATTTCTCCTCCTTAAAAACAATAAAACAGATCTCACCATTTTGCTCCTGGGGTTCTAAATAGTTTTATCATTTTCCTTTTACAACCTTTAGGATGACAGCAAGTTGCATCTCTGAACCTCTCTGTCCTACTACAATAGTGATTTCATGTGGAATGTGGGAACCTATATGAAACTACATTTAAGAATGGCAGATGAAAAAAAAAAAAAAGAGAATGGCAGATGGAATTTTCCTAAGTTTTTCAAATACTCTGAGAGGTGCTAAGCCTCCTTTCTCAAAGGAACAAAAAATAAAGTTTAATTTCTTGTTGAAAATAATCTCAGCTACTGATAAAAAAAATATCAGAGGTCAATATGTTGTTTGTGCTGATGGAAAATTGGGTGTGCCTAGCATTAAACAGCTTTCTTTTTTGTCTTCAAGTCCCAGTCTGACTATAACCATCTGGCATTTATAAAATCAGCTTTTAGGTAAAGATGTAAACACCAATCAAAAGTAATCATCAAAGAAAAGAGCTGTAAAGGTGCCAATTTGATACTTATCTTTTCGTTCTGGCTTCCTTTTCCCCCTTCATCTTATTACTCATACTTATTTTCAGTGAATTTAGTAAAATATGAGGTAGCAAAGAAGCAACTACATGCTTGACTTATTGAGGATATAAAGTCATTGATGGAGGCACCAAGGTCACTGATGGCCTTCTCCCCAGTGGATATTACTTCCGCACAGGAAACAGATGGAGTGATTTGAAGCAAAAGTAACTTTCTTGTTTGTTTGTATATGTGGGCATTTCATTCAGCAGATAATTTTTCAGTACTCAATCCCTTTAGTGGCCAATCTTAACAATACCACATAAACAAGATAAGATACTCACCCCACAAGGAGACTGCAGTTTAGATGCAGCATTAAACAACCATAGTGTAGTATGATGTGCACTTTGACAGAGATGAGACAATAGCATCTCATTGAGGTAAATGCAGTGAGGGAAGAACACTGCCCGGAGAATACAAGTGGTACTCGAGTGAAAGCCAACAGTAGGTGTAGGGAAGCAGAAGGAACATAACGAGTGGATGCTTACAGATCATAAAACTTAGAGGGGCTGGGAGACAGGGAATCACAGGAGGAAGGAAGGCAGGGCAAAAAAAAAAAAAAAGATGATTAAAAAAAATAACAAAAATTTCAGAACTGTACCCCACAAGGGGCATCTGTGTGGCCCAGTCGGTTAAGTGTGGACTCTTGGTTTTGGCTCAGGTCACAATTTCAGGGTCATGAGATTGATCCCTGTGTCAGGCTGAGAGCCCAGTGTGGAGTCTGCTGGAGATTCTCTCTCCTTCTCTCTCTCCACCTCCCCTCCCACTCATTCGCTCTCTCTCTCTCTCTCTCTCAAATAAATAAGTAAATCTAAAAAAAAAAAAAAAAAAAGATGTACCACCCCCAAAGAAAAGAAAAAATAATGTATATGCCTATTACTCAGCTTTAACAATGACCAAGTCACGGCCTACACTGTCCTATATTGTCCTATCTCTCTCCTTCAGTCTCCTCTTCCTCATCCCAGAAGGTTTTTTTTTTTTAAAGAATTTATTTATTTATTCATGAGAGGCGCAGAGAGAGAGAGAGAGAGAGAGAGAGAGAGAGAGGGAGGGAGGGAGGCAGAGACACAGGCAGAGGGAGAAGCAGGCTCCATGCAGGGAGCCTGATGTGGGACTCGATCCTGGGTCTTCAGAATCACACCCTGGGCTGAAGGCGGCGCTAAACCACTGAGCCACCGGGGCTGCCCTCAGAAGGTTTTGAAGCAAATCCTGGACACAATATAATTTCACTTGTACGCCATTTATGTATCAGTAAATAATGAGGGCTTTTAAAAACTAAGTGTAATATTGTTATGACACCTAAAGAGGCTATGTTATGAAAAATCAATTTAATGTCAAATTCAGCTAAGCAACTGTCCGGAAGAAATCAACAAGTCTGAAACAAATGAATTCTGTTAGCCTGCAAAACAATCCTATTAGCCTCCCATTGGTCCTAGCATTGAAATTACGTTGGACTAAAGGAATGCTTTAAACTTAAAACAAATTTCAGGTGCTCACAGATATAAAGGGGAATGTATTTTATAAAACCACGCAAATACATTTCTCACTTTCACAAGTGTGAAAAAATGATTTGGTAGTTAAATAACAAACATTGAGTTCTAGAAGCACTACTTCAAAACTTATTCCATGAAGGCTCAAAAACCTATAGTAGCAAGCATTACAATAAACTATAAAAAGAAAAAGAAAAAGGAATCAGGGTATTTAACTTCCCTAAATTTCTAGTTTGTTTTTTTTTTATAACCACCCAAAAATAAGCAGGAATGAATACACTAAAAAACCAAAGAGCCTGTTAATAAAAATGGTGATTTTTTAAGAGCCTAATACTAAGAAGCACCATGTGAGGTAAATATCGTTTCCTATTTTAAAAATGTGAAATCTAAAGCTCAGTAAGATTAAATGCATTTTCAAAGGTTACACAATACTGTGTGTGGGAATCAGGTTTCAAATCCAGAGACCTCGTTCTTACTATATAGTTCACTGCCTTCACCTCCTATAAATACACCCACAGGGGTGGAGAAAGAAAGCAAATATACTATAATTTCTGAAACATTAGAAATTTTTAGTTCCCTATTTTCAGACTACCTAAAATTAAGTGTTTATATTACTAAAGCACTAACTCACAAAATAATCATGATTACAAAATTACTTTCCTCAGACGATGAGCAAAGCTTAACATTCTACTTAACAGGAGGGTAGGTATATTAGCCCTCTCCTGACTTTTCTTCTTTCCCTTTTAAATCGACGCCTTTAAAAAGAGTTAGGGCTTAACAATACAGATCTCTTTGAATCACTGTGATTTCCAAAAGCTGGAAAAAAAAAATCGAAGTGTACTTCAACCCTCTTCCAGCCAAAATACACGCACATCACCTTTCCTATTTTTTATCACCAGTGTACTGAGCTCATGTTTGCATATTGTAGAGAAAGAAGAAACTCTTTCATTATCCAAGCACTTAATATTCAGGTCTATGAAATTGAGGGTGTGAGTGTTTAGGGTGGGGAGCTGTGACAAGCTAGACTGGAAAAGTCAGATTTTGAGTAACATAAGCAAACCAAATCAGCAGAACCATGGTATTAGCATGAACTCGGGGATCAATAATTCCGGTTGGTTAATTAATGAAGGACATACAAAAGGCTGTTTGATCCTAAGCCAGCTTCATTGCCAGAACAATTTGAATTTAATTCTGAGTATCTGAATTAAAGTCACCTCAGATATGTTGCTTACAGCAGCTTGTGTTGGGTAGACATATGGTTCCCCAAAGATGTCCACTTCCTAATCCTCAGAATCTATGGCTCTGTTATCTTATATGGCAGATAGGATTTTGCAGATATGATTAAGGTTGAGATGAGACATTATCCTAGCTAACTATGTGAGTTCTTAAAAGTAGAAGAGGAAGGCAGAGGATTAAGAGTGATACAATGCAAGAAAGCCAAGTCAAGCCATGGGTGGTTTAGAAGATAGAGGACATGGACCAGAACAAAGGGATGCTTTGGTCCAACAAATGTTGCTTCTAGAGCTTTTAAACAGACAAGGATCCTTCCCAGAGTCTACAGAAAGAACTGGTTTTAGCCTGGCAAGACCTGTGTTAAGCTTTTGTTCTAGACTGATAAATTTGCATTATGTTTAAGCTTCAAAGTTTGTGGCAATTTGCCCAAATGTACAACTTAAGAACTAGCATTTAATTCTAGAATAATCCTATTATTGAATATACTAATTATTTGAATAGATATTACATATACATGATTCATATTCAACTGGGGCAAAATGAAAGCATTTAAGCCACCTGGTGACTTTCCACAGGCAAAATCTCTTTCCAGGACTTTGTATATCTTTCTGGAGGTGTTCTATATTTTTATAACACACACGCACACACACACACTCACATGATTGCATATATACTTATTTATTTGAATTGCTGCCCTATTAAAGCACACTCATATTTTGCATTTTGAAAGGCCTGCTTTAAAAGGTATTTTAGAGATTGAATTGTTTACCACAATTTTCTAATGAATCTAGATTCCTACACTGCATTATTAAGAATGCACCAATGGCACAGAGGACACGACATTCTTTTAATCAGAAATGGAACATTTCATAAGGCAATATAGTAACTTGATGACTGTGACTAAGTGATAAGCATAAAACACAACTATATATAATGAGATGATGGTTAATCAGACAAAACAAAAAATCAAAGTGATGGAATGGCTTCTTTAGAAATTATCTAGCCCAACTGCTGTAATTTACAGAGGAGGAAAGAGGCCCAGATAAGATAGAGGACAGACCTAAGGTCACCCTCTGTTTAAGGGCAGAGGCAGACATAGATAATAGTCATACAAGTCTTAGTCATGGGCTCTTTCCTCTATCCTACACTGTCTCTTTTTCTTTTTTTTTTTTTTTAATTAAGTTTTTTTTTTTTTTACAGTTTAAAATTCACAGCAAAATTAAGAAGAAGGCACAGTAATTTCGCATATATCCCAGGTCCCTGTACACAGAGCCATCATCAGCAACCCCTTTAAGATGGATACATTTGGGGATGCCTGGGTGGCTCAGTGGTTGAGTGTCTGCCTTCAGCCCAGAGTGTGATCTCAGAGTTCTGGGATCGAGTCCCACATCGGGCTCCCTGCAGGGAGCCTGCTTCTCTTTCTGCCTATTTCTCTGCCTCTCTCTCTCTCTGTGTCTCTCATGAATAAATAAATAAAATCTCAAAAAAAAAAAAAAAAGATGGATACATTTGTTATACTGATGAACTTACATCGACAGGTCATAATCACCCAATGTCCATAGCTTACATTAAGTTCATTTTGAGGGTGTACCTCCAGTGGGTTTGAACAAATGAATAATAACATATGTCCATCAATACGGTATCATATGGAGTGTTTTCACTGTGCTAAAAATGCTCTGTTTCACCCATTCATCCCTCCTCCTCCTCTTTTATTCATCTTTTTAGTTTTAGAGTAAAAAGTATAAAAAGTGTAGAGCCTTGCTGGGCTAACAAAAACAGGGTAGGAATGCTGCAAAATAGGAAGATAAAGTATTGTCTAAAATAAGATTTAAGAGTCAATCCACTATTTTGAAATTATCTAGGTCATACATTTACTATGAGAACCTGATAAATATCTGTGTGACTCAGAATAGATATTCAATAAGTACTTATTATTTTTGGTCTATAAGGAAGACAAAAGTAACCTTGATAACTGGGAAGTAAAATCTTGTTCGGTGACTCAGGAAAGGCTGGCAGAGGAATGAGCCCAAGGAGGATGTGGGGAATGAGTAAGACTAAAGTGATTTGGTATGTTTACTCTCCTAATTCTCTTGTAATATTTGGAAATATGATTCACCATATTACAAAGTGCTTTTGAAGAGAGAGAAAAAAATAGATGTTTTTTCTTTCGTATTTTACTTACGGTAAAAATTACATTAAAGGCCATATGAAGGGGATCCCTGGGTGGCTCAGCGGTTTAGCGCCTGCCTTTGGCCCAGGGCGTAATCCTGGAGTCCTGGGATCGAGTCCCACATCAGACTCCTTGCATGGAGCTTGCTTCTCCCTCTGCCTATGTCTCTGCCTCTCTCTCTCTCTGTCTGTCATGAATGAATAAATAAAATAGTCTTTAAAAAATTGACTTAGTATTTAAACGAAAAAAAAAATAAAGGCCATATGAATTTCTTGAATCTATATTTTTACTTATAATTCAATTCACCTACCAAAACAATATCAAAAGAAGATACCAATTAGTTAATCTTTTCTAATATGCAGCCTAGGTATCAAATTCCAGGGAAACAGAAAGAGTAAAATAGGGTTTAGACACATTTTCTCTGTTATGGAATGTATATGATGGTTAAAAGTGTGCGTTCTCCAGAAATTGTGTACTACATGGAAAAATGTAAATGGCAAGTATGTGTATACACTTATATTTTATTCATAAATATATGCACAAACACCTTGGCTACTATCAAATTATTCTAGGGTTATTTTAAAGATTTTATTTATTTATTCATGAGAGACACACACACACAGAGAGGCAGAGACACAGGCAGAGGGAGAAGCAGGCTCTCTGTGGGGAGCCTGATGCGGGACTCAATCCCAGAACCCCAGGATCAGCCCTGAGCCAAAGGCAGATGCGTAACCACTGGAGCCACCCAGGTGTCCCTATTCTATGGTTTCTTAAACTTGCTTTAACATTTGCTATAAATTTGTAAGTAATGGGACTGAAACATCCTTTCACTTTTCTAATTTGCTTAAGTGGAAGAGTAATCATAATGTACACATTTAGGGAAGACTTTATAGAGGACAATTCAGATATAAAACTCTATGAGGGGGTGGCACCTAGGTGGCTCAGTTGGTCAAGTGACCGACCAGCTTTTGATTTAGGCTCCGGTCATGATACCAGGGTCCTCAGATCCAGCCCTGAGTTGGGATCTGCACTCAGTGTGGAGTCTGCTTGAGATTTTCTCTCTGTTTCTCTCCCTCTTCTCTTCTCCCTGTTTATGTTCTCTTTGTTTCTTTCTCTCTAAAAATAAATAGATAAACAAAATCTTAAAAAAAAAGAAAAAGAAAAAGATTCTATGAAGCTTGAAGGCATATGAAGTACAAATTGTACTACATCTTCTCAGTCATCCTAGGACTCACTCAAATGCCTTAGACATTGTAAGAACCCAGTGCATTTCTGGTCACATTCATGTGACATGTCACGTTCATGACATGAAAGGAAATAAGACGATGATTAAAGTTGCTATACTTTAAATCAAAAGCAAGGCAAATAGTAATGCTCTAGGGAAATTTCTTTCAAAACTGGAGAAAAATTCACAGTGCAACTAATTTTGCTTAATTGATAAATGTTACAAATTTGATAACTACATTAACTCTCTCAGCCTGTTCATTTCTTACAGAAAACGTTCATGGGGTTTTTGAAAAGGTCTTTACCAAAGGAGGCACAATTCCCCAAATATAGTTCAGTTCATCTATGTACAGTAGGTATTTTAAGAAATACTCTATTATCAAGCATTTAAAAAAAAGAGTTAATATCTATTCTACCAAACATCTACTAATGTACTTTTATTGATTTTCCCCAATAAAATAGTTATTATGTATATGACGATAATGTCATTATGATAAACTGAAAAACCTGGATAAACTGACACCAAATTTCAATTATTTATCTGTATTTAACAGAATTGAAAATAGTTGATGCTAGTAAAGGAAAGATTTGCTTTCTGGGTTCAGGAGAAAGGATTATGGTGCCTGAAAAGTGATATTAAAATTACTTCAAAGGAAAACTAGCAGGTGAAAATTTGCTTCTAGAACCATAGAAGCAAACAGCAAGAGGAGAAATATAGACCAGGGTATTTACAACAAAGAGTTTTGTTCCCTAGAGTACAGAGCCAGGAAACTGGCCTGCTGTGTTTATGTTTTTAAAGTCTGGCTTCAAAGATTACCCCAGCATGCCAAGAAAAACATAAAATGTTAAATTTTCCTGTCCTCCCTGCTGATAGATCAGAAAACATCAGTAACACTAACTCAAAAAGAGGAATGCTAAATCATGTTAAGGGTACCTGAAACAAAGTTCATAGATGGTTAGCAACAAAATGGTAACACCTCCTCTACAGCCCCTACTCCCAAGAGAGAGTCCAAATTATGAAAAGTAGGAGCAGCCTGGATTTGACTGAATACATGTTATAAATGGAGAAGTATGACGATACAGATCTCAGAGCAAAAGCTACTCATCATGTGTTACTCTCAAATGATGCCCATCAGGCACTTTTCCTCTTAGCTCTGAAGTCAGTAAAACTTAGAGAAGGCAAATTTACAAATAATTAGAATGAGACCTTTGGATACCGGTCAGTAAATTAAATGGACCTCAACTTACTTCGGAGAAGAGTAGAAAAATTCAAATATATTCATTATAGATTCAGTGCTCAAATTTCTTATATGTATAATGATACAATGAGGCAAGATAATGAAGAATCAGAGGAGCTTTTTACAAGAATATATATAAGGTTTGTGAAATTAACTTTTTTAAAGAAAAGAGACAGGGAGACACTTGTTCTCCCCACAATTAGGTCAAAATTTCTTCTTGCTTTTTATCAATCCATGAGATTTGGGAGAAAATCTCTCAAGATAGCTCAGCAGGACCCTAGCACGGTCAGTTAGTTGATTGGGACCAATATGCCCCCAAAATATTTGAATTCAGAAAACTGCACACAAAAGTATTGAACGGATAGGCTTACAAACATGGGATAACAGTGACCCAAGCATAATAAGACCAGAATGGCACATAGAGAAATAAAAGGATACGGATATTCTCTTAGGATGACGATAGTAAAATTTACCAACTAATTCTTTTCCATAAACTCTAAAATATATCATTGTATAGAATGAAACTGCCTGTAGTGAAATTTTGACAACTCCCCTCTGTGTGCTAAAATGCTGTCAGGCTGAAAAATCTGAACTCTTTGTGAAAATTGTTCATTTTTGACAGATTTATCCTACTTTTATGTTTGCAGTCTTAATCATAGGAATGTGAAAAAGTTAGCTTTATACTCAAAGAGTTGGAAGCACTATTAGCATAATTTAGAGGTACTAGGGACGCCTCCATGGCTCAGCGGTTGAGCACCCCCTTAGGCCCAGGGTGTGATCCTGGAGTTCTGGGATCGAGTCCCTGCATGGAGCCTGCTTCTCTCTCTGCCTGTGTCTCTGCCTCTCTCTTTCTGTGTCTCTCATAGATAATAAATAAAACCTTAAAAAAAAATTAGAGGCACTAAGCATTTATATTACAGTTATCTATAAAAACCAAAAATTGTCAGAGAAGTGAAAATATTTATAAAGCAACTGTATTGAATTTGATTGATTTTAAGATATTATTTATCTATATGTGTATCTATACACACACATATACACGCAGCCTGTTTCTGTTTCATTCCTTTGCTCACTGTTACTAAGTGGTTAAGAACGTTGGTCTTTGTTGGACCTTACAAGGCTGAGATGACATAGGTTTCAGTAACCCTAATCAAAGTCATATAGTACGGGCATTGGAGGTAAAGCAGTGTCATGTCATGGTTAAGAATACAGGTTTTGGAGATACAAGACCTGTGTGTCCTCATTGCAGTTACATCACTTACAGACTCAGTAGCCTTAGTCATATTAATCTTTTAGCATCAGTTTCTTCCACTGTAAAATACAAGCAATAGCAATCCTATTGCAAAGGATTGTGGTAAGGTTTTTTTTATTTTAAGCCATATATATGAATCAGACTGCCTGCCCCATATACACCTAAATGTCAAACTGTATTCTCCTTGTTTATATCATAACTATCTCATACTTTCTTCCTCTGAGACAAACAGGACAATACCAGCACAGCCAATCAAATCTCTTTGTACATAAGGCTTTTTAGGTTGGTGATTAGGAGATGGTATTTGGAGAGGATATTCCTAGCTGAGGATCAAAGCAGTGTCTTTTTTTTTTTT
Organism: Vulpes lagopus; assembly: GCF_018345385.1. Lineage (NCBI taxonomy): Eukaryota > Metazoa > Chordata > Mammalia > Carnivora > Canidae > Vulpes > Vulpes lagopus. The sequence continues at coordinate 75,423,597 of NC_054835.1, read as the reverse complement.
TTTTTTAAGATTTATTTATTTATTCATGAGGGAGAAAGAGAGAGAGGGGCAGAGACACAGACAGAGGGAGAAGCCGCCTCCCACAGGGAGCCCGATGTGGGACTCGATCCTCAGACCCAGGATCACACCCTGAGCCAAAGGCAGACGCTCAACCATTGAGCCACCCAGGCATCCCAAAAGCACAGTCTTTAATTGAGGAACACTGAGCAGACTGGTTAGCCTCCTGGAAATCCATTTCTCCATCTGTAACACAGGAATCGTGACAAGATAGGTCACCAAGCAGGGTACAGTCAACTATGATCCATAGGCCAAATTTGCCCCATGCCAGATTTTGTATGATCTGTGTCCTAAAATTGTTTCCCAAGTTTTAAAAAGTTAGAAGAAGAAGAGTAAGTAGATGGAGGAGAAAAGGAAGACATAGAGGAGAAGGAGGAGGAAGATTAATCAGTAGTAGCAGCAGCTCTAGAGATTGTGCATAATCAGCAAAATCTATCATATTTACTATCTAAGCCTTAACAGAAAAAGTTTGCTAATCCCTGCCTTTGAATTACTGTGAATACTAAAGGAGCCAATGTATGAAATATACTAAGCAGATGATTTGGTATAATTGTAGTTACTGTCTTGCTACTAACATTCTAAACCTTCACCAGGACAGTAAGAAAGTAAATGTCCTTAAGTCACCTTTAACTGCTCATGTGGAAATACCTGATTTTTCTAAACTCATCAGAAAGAACCTTTCTTTCTTCTTCTTCTTCTTCTTCTTCTTCTTCTTCTTCTTCTTCTTCTTCTTTTCCTCCTCCTCCTCCTCCTCCTCCTCCTCGTTCTTCTTCTTCCTCTTCCTCTTCTTCTTCTTCTTTTTTAGATGTTATTTATTCATGAGAGACGGAGGGGCAGAGACATGGGCAGAGGGAGAAGCAGGCTCCCTGTGGGGAGCCTGATGCAGGACTTGTTTCCAGGACCCTGGGATCATGCCCTGAGCTGGAGGCTCAACCACTGAGCTATCCAGACTTTCCAGAAAGAACCTTTCAACAGGGTCCCTTCTCTGGATAAAGAAATATGCTAAATTAAAAAAAAAAAAGAAATATGCTAAATAAAGCAGAGGAGATGTACAATGTTACCTTTGTCAGGAATTCTTTGGCAAAAATAGTTTATACCATTTTGTTTCATGTGGCTGCATTTAATGAGAGTGAGTCCTCCATCAAGGATCTCCACAAACACACACACACATACATATCAAGTATTGCAGGTGATGTTTTGTGTGTACCTATTGTTCACTCAGTGTTATCATAAGGGGAAGTCAGGTACTACAGGATTCAGAAATGACAGAAATTCCCAATGTGATTTGGTATGATTTTAGCTCTGGGAAATTTTTAAGCCTAGTAATTGCTGACTGTCCCTGTTGCTCTTTTATTATTAATCAGCACAACACAAGACGAGAGAGTGGGGGTTAGCTACTTCAGAAAATGCGTGCTCCAGATTTTATCCATAAGGTACAAAGGTGGAAATGAAACAGAGTATGAATAATAAAGATTGAGATACATATACTATGCATAGTTTGATCATCTTCATTAACCCTTGCACTTGCCAAATGTAGTAGAAGACTATGCCTTTTCCTATATTAATCTACAGGGGTGATCCAGTTACTTCTCTGAAATCACAAAGAAGTCCACAAGAGGTAGGCATCAAAATAAAATAGCTAACAAGAATGACAGCACATTAATTATTCAACTAATAACGATACAGCTCCTGACATGCAAGCTGAACATGAAAAAGAAGATTAATTCATCTGTTAAGAATTGAGAATTCATGTACACAGTAGTCAAATTTAATCTAAAATGGAACATTTATTTACAGGTTTTCTTTTTTTACCAGCATGAACATTTGGTTAAACATGGAAACTTATTCTTGGTTTATCAATTGGTTTATGGAAAGATAAACTGTTTTAAGGTAATATGAAAATGAAGACAATGATAATGTTGATGGTATCTGTTGAATATTTAACTCTGCTAAATTCTATTATGTATTTTATAATCTCATTTATCCTCACAATAAATCTGAGGTAGTTGCTATTGTTATTCCTGTTTAACCAATGAGGAAACGAAGCCTCAGTTTAAATTATGTTTGTTTGTTTTCCCCATATACTCTGCCTCAAATCTGTGGCAATCTCCTGGAAAGTAGGATCCTTCAATTTAATACTAAGGACTTTGATTTAGAAATACCCTTTTGAAGGCTACTTAATTTCCATATTCATCTAAAATAATTTTTTTGAAATATTAGTCACCATGTGTCATAAAGTCTGAATATCCTTCTTAGATACCAGAGGTTTAACCCAAACTCTGATTTTCTCACGTTATGAATTTACATCGCTCAACTTCTCTGTGGATGCAAAGCTATCAGAGAACTGAAAGAAGAAATGCATCCCCAAATTTCATTTGAATTGGGTATGTTAAAAAAAAAAAAGGGCAAAGGCTTCTGAGAAATCTCTTTAATTCTTTGGAGAAGCAAAGGGGTATTGTGTTTGAGAAGCAAAGGCAAAGCCAGCTTAAGAGATGAAAAAACAAAAGTCAAGCTGCAAATAATGAACTTTAAAAATTCTAAAGAAAAGAAGAAAACAACCCTGCCACAAAATCATATTGTTTAATTATAAACCCCTAAATGTAGAAAGTGCAAAAACTGCTCTTTTTTTTTCTGTTTTGCTTTAGAAATCTGTTACTATTTGTTAGAATGAGACCCATTAATTTTAAACTATTCTAAGGAGAAATTTAAAATCATAAGTGGCAAATAATGAACATGATAAAACTAAACCACAATGAAACTAAACTAACACGGCTAACTTAACAACAATACTAAATACAACTACAAATACAAAAGAAAAAGAGACATTTGGATTTAGTAGGGAAAAAACTGAGGTGAAAGAGAAATTAGGAAAAGTAAAAAAAAAAGTAAACGGTTTTTTTGTCACAATTGATTTTTTTTATTTTTTATTTTTTATTTTTTTTTTGGTCACAATTGATTTTATTAGAATAGGTATCTCTTTTATGAATTCGTCAACAGATATTTATTAAATGCATATAATTTGCTAAGCCAATGATTATCTAGCTTCATCTTCCTCAGAATCACCTTCGGGGCACTTTCAAATTTCATAAGAACTCTGACCTCAGTTTCTGTTTTGATCAATTTATCTTCAATCCAGGGAGAAATAGCCTGTCCATCCCTACACCAAGAATTATTCCGGTAATGAGGTGCAGACCCTGATGAGAGGAGGAAGTCCAAATACATTGGGGTAGAAAAAGACTCTGAAGAAAGTACAATGAGGGATGAGGATTCAGAATGATTATGGCATAAGAATCTGCCTTAAAATATCCCTTCTAATGGGAGAAACAGGCAAGTATCCAGAGAGTACATTTACAATGTGTTAAGTGCCATAAGAGGTACAACAGCAACAAAAATAGGAAACAAGCATCTCTGTTTTGGGAGAAATCATCACAGAAGAGACAAGGCTCCAGATGGCTGTGAGGTAATGTGACCATATGATCCTCCTGACACCTACATTCAGACTTCCTGCTTGGTAGCTCCCCCTTTTCTTCTCAAGTGTCCCAACTTGGATGATAAATGGTACAATCATCACTGCAATCTTTTTTTTTTTTTTTTTTTTTGAGAGAGAGAGCACGCAGGCTTTCTTCCTGAGGAGGGTGGTGTGGGCGGGGGCTGGGGGCCAGTGGAGAGAGAGAGAAAGAGAATCTGAAACAGGCTCCACACTCGGCACAGAGCCCAATACAGAGCTGGAGTCCAGGACCCTGAGATCAGTAACTGAACCAAAAATCCAGGGTCAGATGTTTAACCAACTGATACACCCAAGGGCCCTTCAAAGGCCAGAGGAGTTTGTCTCCAGAGTGATGAGAGGCAGCATCAATGTAGCAGCCTGTGGGGTGATCATTTGAGTTGAAACAGCACAGGGACCACAGCAGTTCATTGTGTTGGGGGCAAACTGCTAGGAGTAAGCACTGGGATATGAGATTTGAGATGCAAGCAGGATCAGATTATGTTTGTATTTTCCAACATGGTTGCAGAATAATTGTTTCGGGAGGTGAAATGGAAAAAAAATCATTTTTCAAAACATAGTAGTTTCTTTGGGTTTCTCTCTGAATCTGACATACTTCCAAGAAACAATGGAAGTTCCTATGACTGGTTGAAAGTATTCCTTTGAAGACGGTAGTTGATAAACTGGACAAGTGACTCATTTTATGTATTTTATTTTCAAAATTTGCATAATATATGTACCCTCTGACCATAGTTAAAAATAAATGAGTTCAAATTATTTCCTCAAGGTCACATATGAACTAAAGGGATGAAACTCAAGAATTCTGATCAGAAGTCATTCTCTAGTCATCCTTGATCTGTTCTTTTTTTTAAATCTAGGGTGAGCTCAAACTGATTTTATTTTCATTTTTTAAGAAAATCATTAACATTGTTTCTATTTGATACACAGAAAAACCCAATGAATAACTCTTCAGTTTCTCTTCACTGTCCTGACATAAAGCTATTCGTGTAAAATGCATTTATTGCATGGGAATTTTTTGAGCTGCTTAGACATGAAAAGAGGTTAAGAGATAAGAAGTTATTTATGTGGAAGTAATTGTGAAAGCAACAGCAATAAGTGACTTTCTTAGAATAATTTGCAGTTAAGATCTATGCTCAAAATGGTCATTAGTTCACAAGCAAACATGACAGAAAATTGAAGGAGCCATCACCTAACGTTTACCTCATTTGGGCTCTGCGACTTACAAATGAGCAAGTGCCTCTTACAACTCTGCTACCCTATTCTTTAAGTCAATCAATCATCGTGAAGTATATTTGAGCTCCTCTTCACTAAGAATATCTTCACAGGCAAAGTGAACAATCACTTCTCTTTCCTTTCCAGGAACCTCAATAACAGGAAGCTTTTATTTGCTGCAAATTGGGAGAAATAGACAACCAGAAATGAATCATGGCTATTCAGATTAGCATTATCTCTCAAACTGAATTCATGGGAAAACATCACAGTCATTATTTAAGAAGAGACAGGTGTTCTCTTTTTAGAATAATTGGTTTAAAAACCAACAAATTTGGTCTTTTCAGAAAGTATTACCAGCAGAAATTCCCTTCCTGTTTTGAATACATTAGTGAAGGACATCTCAAAGGTATAAACTCCTACAGTAGAAAAAGTACTAAGGACATAATGGTGCAATAATTCATCCAGTTACGTCTTTACCTTGGGAGGACAAAATTACCCCCTGATTAATGTTCAGGTAACAGTGGTCTCTTTTCCCCCCAAATTTATAAGTAAACGGTGAAATGATATTTTGTGTTATTATTGTCAACTAAACTAGGTCACATGTTACAAACTAGTTTGACTACAAAAATAAATATGATCTGGTTGGTTCTCTTAAGGCAATATAACCTTATCAATTATGACTGCACCTGTAACTAAGTTATGGCATCATGAAGATGACACCTAGCATCTTTTTTTTTTTTTTTTTTGTAAAACAGATTTTCTAGGAGTCAGTATGCAGATCATTATAAATACTAGGAATTTATTCTGCATTCTCAAACCTTTTAATGTAGTAAAATCTATTTTTAGATTTAAACTTAATGTTTTTCTATTTAGACATTAAATAAATAGAAGGCTTTCTCATTTATAGTAGAAAATTGGGTGAAACTGTGATTACACATGTTTATGATGTAGACTATGTGTTAATGTTAAGGTCAAATTTCTCATGAAAGATCCATAGCGTTTATCATAAAACAATAGGGAGTCAAGAAAATAAACTGTAGGATTTAAACTATTGTTTTGAGTTTGGGAAACATCCGATAGCTGTATGCAGGACAAACTGAGATTGGAAAGGAAAGTGGAGAGGAGTATCTGAGATTAGAAGCTGAGAGTTAATTGTTGCAAGAGGATAGGTGAGTCATGTTGGGAGCTTGAGGTAGTTCTCCTGTTTCTCAGTCTCCAAATGCTTAAAAGAGATACACTTCTATCTCTTGGAAACAATGACTTACATAGCAGTCATTCTCAACAGGTAAAACTCTGGAGGATGTTCAGAATCTTGATATGTATTCAGAAGATTATAATACTTTAATCTCTCCCATCCCCCTACCTGGATAGAGAATAGTTGGCTGGACCAATGGGAGTAGAAAGGGGGATTCTAAGATTATGTGACTAAAAATAAATGAATCTGGTTTACCAGAATTTGAAACAAATAGATTCAAGTGAGGTGTTTTTACTGTGTCAACATTGTTCTACTTTCTGTTTTTGATGGTTTAAAATAATATGGCAAATGCTTTATTTCAGAGTAATCAAATTCATGATTACATAAATAAACGAACAGCCAACTATTGTTATGGGAGCTGTGTGATATTCCCAAAGTTTAATTTAAATTATAAGTGTTTATAACGAATATTTGTTTTAAGCCATGGGCACTTAATTTCCCATAATGTCATAGTAAAAACAAAACAAAATAGGAAGAAAAGAAAAGAAAAGAAAAGAAAAGAAAAGAAAAGAAAAGAAAAGAGAGAAAAGAAACTATTTATTTTGTAATGAGGAATTTAAATAATACATATATAGGCCAGGTCAAAACCTAAAAGTATAATGATTGGGAGTGACCAAGAAAAAGTTAAAAGTTAAATTGAGTTAGTTTTGCTAAAGAAAGAAAAAAAGCGTCATGTAAAAATTTTAGAAAGGATCTTTCCAAAATGATTAAAATGCGTCTTAAATGTCTTAATGCTTAAACATTCTCATTTAGATGGAAAATTCAGCTATTCAGGATGACTCATTTACTGAGGGATTCAAATAGGAAAACTTTCATTCTATTTTTAATAATAGGTGTTGAGACAAGGGCATGGTTCATTCATGCATTTGCAATTTATATCGTACATTCCAGTTTTAATTATGGAACACTTTTTCAGTACCTTTTTGAAACCTTCAGCAATTGAGTTACATAATGTATGTTCTAGTGTATGAACATACTTTGGAAAAAATGAAAATAATTAAAAATTAATTACATCCTGCTGGTAATGATGACTTATTTCATTCCTTAGAGAATTCTTTGAAAGTGGACGATCAGTCATTTTTATTATGAAGTACCAATTAAATACTTAACGTTCAAACTTGTCAATTAAAAAGAAACTTAGCATGCTATTACTTAGCATACTATCTCATACATATGAGATACTCATACATACTCATACAGTACTTAGCAATACTATCTCATACATAATTAGAAAAACTAAACAAACTAATATATTTTAAATTATGAAGAAATAAAGATTTAAATGAGTAAGATTCTTGTATATAATTGCCCACATATTTGATAAACCTTAGAAAAGAATCTGAGATCTTCCTTTAGCAAACCACAAAGCAATTCCTTTCCTCAGAAAATTTGATAATTAATTGGTATGTTTTTAAGTTTGTCATATAAAGCCTACATAGGACATTTCTAAGCTCTGAAGTTCTTCTTTTGTTAATAAAGATCAACTTATATCTATATTTTTTACTTATATCATTTGGTGAAAATTGTGCTCAGAATATATATATATATATTTCATTCTAGTAATAGATGTCTTATAAAATTTATGGTATACTTATTTTAACAAAAATATTCTGAGAATAGGTGAAAAAGTAAACAGTATACATAGCACAGCTTTAATATGTGTTTACACCATAAATGTAGGCATTTCTAATATCATAGTTCCTATATTAAATTTTATTAAAATCTTTCCCATTCTTTACTTAAATTTTCAATGTGAAGAACTGACTTCATGTTAGATCCCATAATTAGAATGAATTTAAATTTTAAAATATAGAATATACACACATATGTATGGAGGAAACACAGTTTGATATTTCATATAAAGAAGTCATATTTTGGAAAATTCTATTTTTTAATATTTATTTATTTTAAAGTAGGGAGGCAGAGACAGAGAGAAACTCAAGCAGACGCCATGCTTAGCTTGGAGCCCGGTGTGGGGCTCGAGTCCATGACCCATAGATCATGACCTGAGCTGAAATCAAGAGTCAGATGCTCAACCAACTGAGCCATCCAGGCACCTCAGTTGGTTTTCTTACCCATAAACTCGTCATGAATCAACAGAAGGATGCAGATTCTGAAACTGTAATATACTCTTTTTCTATTTTATTCTGAACAAAGTCAGATGTAGATTAAAATCTTGGACCTAGGGACGCCTGGGTGGCTCAAATGGTTTTGTGTCTGCCTTGGCTCAGGGCGTGATCCTGGAGACCCGGAATCGAGTCCCACGCCGGGCTCCCTGCATGGAGCCTGCTTCTCCCTCTGCCTGTGTGTCTGCCTCTCTCTGTGTGTGTCTCTCATGAATAAATAAATAAAATCCTAAAAAAAAAAAATCTTCGCCCCAAAACTTACTAGCTATATGATCATTGAGATATAGTTAAACCTTTGTAAATTCCACTTTATTTGTAAATTGAGAAAAATAAGACTTCACAGTTAATTGAAAGGCTCGGTAAATTTTAGTGGTTACTATTGATGATAGTCAAACTACCTCTATAATGATCACACTAAATCCCTATGTTGTGCCCAGTTTAAGAATAGAAAGGGAAAAAAAAGGGAGGTAAATCTTGGGAACCATAAAGATACATGGTTGAATACGAAGGTATTCAGACTGGAGAGGAAGACTATTTTCCTAAAAGAGGCAATTTTTAAATTTGTGATAGGCTATTATTTTTCAATTATTGATTTACTGCATTTGCTCCATAGGGAAATGGGAAGAAGTTACTATGTTGGGACAATGAAATCAATTCTCAACAGCAGAATCCAATCTCAAAAATGGAACCCATGTGATACAAAGAATATCAGAAATTACACAGGAATTTCAATATAGGGAGAGAAGATGGATACAATAACAATAATCTCATTATTAATCTCATAATCTCAACAATAATCTCATTTTTAAGTATTTGATAACTAAGTTACATATATATCCAATTACGTATATAAATACATATAAATTTTATTTATAAATTTATTCATAAATTACAAATCTAAATATATATATAATTTTTGAAAATCATATTCATTTATAGAAACGGATCGATACTGTCACAATTGTGGCCAGATATCAGGTTATGTAGTATGTATTTTTAGCCTCATTACTTTCTTCACTTTATTTTCTGTATTTTTCTTAGTTTTGTTCAGTTTTAATTTATGTGCTCTCATTCTGTTTTATGTATCAATGTAAGCCATCCTATCTTTTTCTAGATTTTTTTGGAACTATTCTATATCTTGATGTGGTGGTGAATTTATGACTGCATTTTTCAAAATTGGCAGAAACCTACACGAAAATGGTTGATTTTTTTTTTACTCTATATATTCTTTATCTTAAAACAAAGGAAAATATTTATGAAATAAGATACAGTCTTAATAAAAATAAAGAAAAATAGTTATCTCATTAGGAATTCTGGCAATTTATAGTTTTATAATTTTTTTAAACTGAAAGAAAAACAGAATTATTTTTAATGGGTTTGTTTTGGATATTAAGTTCTACTGGATTGTTATTTCCTTTTATAGGCATAAACTAATACTGAAATCTCCCCAAATGCTGTTTATGGTTTTACTCCATAATATTACAGAGAACATATGATGAAATTTTTAAAGAACACAGTGTTAGATATGATGTGGCAAGATATTATTTAATTCAAATTTACTGTCATATGCTTTTTTTAACACAGGAGTATACTTTTATATTTGCTAAATGTTAGAATATTTGAAAAATAATGTAAGGATAACTGGAAATTTTTACAAAACTCTAGTTTGTGAATTAATGCCTGAAGAGCCTATGTAATTAGCAGAAAACAATAATTTATCTTATGTGACATATTAATTAAAGAGAAATGATACTTTCCATTGTGATGTTAATGAGTTATTCACAAATTTTGTCATTTATGGCATATAACAGCAACTCCTCCTGTGCCTTTTTCCCTTGCCTCTAACAACCTCCTAGGGCATACCTAGGACAGGAAATTAAGAACTGTTAATAAATTTATTTTAATTAATTAGTTTCTCTTCCAGATTGTTTTTTATCTTTTCTATATTGGTGAATGCCATCAGTATTATCAGCATCACTTTGCAAAGCATTTTCTCTTTTTAATAATGAAGAAACTCTTAAGTAATCAGGATACGATTTCCTGAAAATATAATTTTTGTTATTGTTACTGTAAAATGAGAGTTTTGAATATAAAATATTTGCTTTTGTCAATAAATTAATAAGCCTATTTTGGATGTATGGCTTATTACAATCATGATATAAGAATTATTTTTGGGTACCACATGATGAATACCATTGTATTTTTTTCACAAAGGGGAATGGCTCTCAAAATCCAAGAAATTATATTACAATAAGTATGCAAAAACACAATGGTCAAACGTTAGAATTTTTTTTTTTCTGATCAAAAACTAATTTAGGGTAAACAAGATATCCTTATTAGTTTATAAGGTCATCTATGGGAAAACAAAGAAACCAAAAACTACAGTTTCTTAAATTCAATGTTTATACTATCCAATATGATGATGCCCTTTTCAGGTAGGTGATTTGTTAAAAAGTAAAAACAAACAAAAGCTATGGGGAATGTAATATTTTGTTGTTAACGGCAATAGTAACTAAAGTAAGGGAGCCTTACCAAATACCTTCCATCTTTTTTTATTCCCCTTGATTTTTCACAACCATATACCATTTTGAGTATTATTTCATCATTTTATGAAGGCTTTTCCAATCCTTTCTCCATTTGGTTTATTCATTTAAAGTCTGTGTCCTGAAGTGGACTGCAACCATTTTTGGTAAGAATCGCAGTTCTATATATGTTAAATTCAGACACACCACCCACCAAATAACCTCCCTCAAAACAGAATGAGTGAATCCATGAATGATTGTTTCAACTGTAGGACAAAGAATTAAGAGAACTATTTCCTGAATGCTAAAAACTGTTTACTGATCACATTCCAAACCTTATATGTTTCTAATTCGAAGAAAGAGGGGTTTTTGAAAAAACAACAACCAAAACCACAATGAATGACCTTCTATTAGCATTAGTGCAGGTGTGAATCAGCAGAGACAGAAAACCAACAACTCTATAGATAAAGCTGTAAATATTATCCAGCTCATATATATATATTCAACTATCTTAGGTATGTAGACTTCAAGTTCATAAGGGAAAACTTCCATTGTCCAATTACATTAACACTACACAGCTACTATTACTGAGCCACAGTGTCAGTAGATATGCTAACAGTCTTATTTTTCTGGATTATTTATGGATGGCCCCAAAATGGCTTAGCATACTAGGGGGGAGGGATTAAAAAAAATTCCCTTTTAAGGAAGTAATTTTTAAATATACCATCTCAAAAACTCCACTGTTTATTCATGACCAGAGTTTTACTCTGAAAATGTTACATAAAATTAATGTTAACAAGGGAAATTTCACTAAAACCAGTAAGAATAATCAAGCACCATGGGAAGGACGAAGTCATTGCAATATGACAGTTACTGTAAGAAATCTCTGATAATGTTAGTAGTAGCACTGCATTGGTGAGATCTTATTTGGTTAAAGAAAAAGAGAAACCAAGGAAATAATTTGAATGTATTCTGAAAATCTCTGGCAGAAGAGTACCTGGAACATATTCCATGACTTCTTCTGGTTACTGCTATAAGTCAGCTATATTATCAGTCAATAGGAAGACATGACTCAACATGGCATGGACTCAGATTTCAAACCATTATTAAGAATATATTTTGTTTCCAAGTAAGGAGTTGATAATATTTCTGAAATTTGTTTACATCTTAAAAACATTGTCATTGACTTCATTTGAAAGGTGTCAAGTCACAGAGCTGTTGAGGCTAATTTTGCAGTTTCTGAATCATTTTGGAAATGATTAACATTTAGGAAAAGGGGAGCATCAGAGATTGAAAACTGGATGAATTATTTTTAAAATATTAAATTATACTTTACAAAAGACTTTGATTTGTCCTCACTCTACGGTTTCTAACCACTTGCTAATGCTTCTTGTAGGAAGAATGAATGAAGTATGAATATTTTCTCTTTTATTTTTTTAAAGATTTTATTTATTTATTTATGAGAGACAGAGAGAGAGAGAGAGGCAGAGACATAGGCCGAGGGAGAAGCAGGCTCCTCACAGGGAGCCCAATGTGGGACTTGATCCTAGGACTCCAGAATCATGCCCTGAGCTGAAGGCAGACAATTAACCGCTGAGCCACCTAGGCGCCCCTGAATATTTTCTCATTCCACAGACTTGTCTTCAGATATTTGAAGACACCTCTTAAGAAAGAGAAAAGATCCCTCCTAAACCCTTTATTTATCAATAATCTCAGTCTCCATTACGTATCTGTCTAACCATTTATGCAGTTAACGTTTGTATGTTACTATGTTCCATTCATTGTTTTAGGTATTTTACAGATATTATCTCACTAATTCTCCTTAACAAACCTGAGATCTAAGTACTATTCCAAAAAAAAAAAAATAAGTACTATTCCAATTCCCATTTTATACATGACGATACTGAGACAAGAGAGGCCAAGTAACTTGCCCAAAGTCGCACAATTAGTATGTGAAGGGGCCATTTTCAAATCCAGGTAATCGGATATCATAGACTTTAGCTAAATATCCTGTTCCTTCAACCTTTCATCAAATGGATCATAGTTCCCTGAATATACAACAATGGAGCTGTCCTCCATTGGACAAACTCTTACATGTTGGCATTGCTCGTAAAATCCGGCGCCAAATATTCTGAAACAAATTCTTAAGAAATGGTCTGATCAAGTGGGAAAAGCATGAAATTTTATCCTTTCTTCTAGGTGCTTTATGAATATCATCATCACCATCATCATCATCCATATCATCAACACAGTGACTGCATTCGTATTTCCCACCTCATAACCAAAAGTACGGATACAAATTTAATCCGTGGCTCCCCAAATCCTGTAAGCTTGCGACTGACTGTGTGGACTATGTTTGACCCATTGCATCCCCAGTGTATTATGCAATGACTGGCAAAGAGTGACTCAACTAACATGTATTTTGCTCGCTGAAAATGACTGAAGTTCCCCCGCCCCCCTCCCATGCACAACTGTCTAGCAGAATCTTCTCATTTTGGAATTATATAGCAAACAAACCTAAACAGAGGATTCTACATTTATCTGTGTTATACTTTAGCTTCTTCACTTTAGCTTCTTGAAAAGCCTGCCCATATCCATTTGATTCTTGATTTTATATTCTGGTCTACTAATATATTACTTCCATATGATCTGCCATCCAGCAATGCAAATTCTCATACCTTCTATATTTTATCAAAGTTATTGATTTAAAATGTTCAACAGGAAAGGGTCAATGACAAAGCTTGTCAACATGCCCAGAAGATCACTTTCTCAGGCTGACTCTGATGATCTTGCAATATTTGTCTTTTTATTTATTAAGATTTATTATATTAGAGGCACGTGTGTGGCTCAGGTGGGTAAGCATCTGCTTTCTGTTCAAATCCCAGGGTCCTGGGATAGAGCCCAGTGTCAGGCTCCCTGCTCAGTGGGGAGTCTGGTTCTTCTCCTGCTCCCCGCCCCCTCCCCCCACCACTCATGCTTTTGTGCTCTGTCTCTCTGTCAAAGAAATAAAATCTTTAAAAAACAAACAAAAAGATTTATTATATTAATTTGGTCAGTTTTATAAAAAAAATAATACTACACAATTTGGTTACTTGCCATGACTGGACTTTGTTCTAGTGTGTTACCTCCATAACTAAATGATAACTCTCTCACCTACAGGGCTCTTACTTTAACTCCCACAGCATTCAGGGAAGCATTTTGCGCATAATAGACGCTAACTGAATGGTGAACAAATGAAATGAAATATTTTGAGTATGGCCATGACTCATCTAACAAAGAATCCTCATTGACAGGCTTTACATAAAATTTCCTGGAACTATCTATTTTTAAAATATCTCCTATCACCGATCAAACTTGTCTTGGCTTTAAGAACTTCTGGCACTTGTCACTCATATGAGACCCATATATATGACATCTATAAATAAGGAAAAAACATTTCTTTTTCTGATTGAAAGTAATCTCTTAAGTCTATGGAAATACTTAGTCACCTATTCCGCTTAGCCTGAGAGGAGACACTGCTGACAGTGGCATAAAAAACGAATAAAGTAAAGCAACATCACCTGCCCCAATCATAGTGAATTCACAGTGAGTCATAGTATCTTCTAAGTTAATAATGTCAAGAAATGTAAGTTTAACCTCTGTTTGGCCCTTAGGCAAAACTGATGATGTATTAACATAGTCTGATATTAGTATTTTCATATCATTATACATAACGCTCAAATGCATGGCCAACAGAAATGAATTTCTGATAACACCAGGTCTAGTCAATGGAACCTGGGAATGCTTCTCTTATCAAGATCCAGAGTTCTTAAGTGGGCTTATGATGCATCAAAGTCACTTATAATTAGAGGAAAATATCAGCAGTAACTATGGGATTCTTTCCAATTATGGATTTCTTGCTGCTTGAATTAAGATTTCTTTGTCTCTAATATGAATCAGACTAACACACTCAAACTATGTCTATCAATATTTCTGGGCTGGAGAGCTCATAATTCTAGGATTTTTGGTAAGCTGTCTGACTTCTTTACTGGCAGAGTATTCTATCAGACTGAATTTGCTATTAAAAGATAATTGCTTATTTTTTGTTCAAGTAATCTTCCATTTTCTATCCGTGTAGTAGCTTTATGTTATGGAAAAAATAAAATAACAGGGAATTACAGTCACTGTCCTCAGTATGTGAATGAGTACATGTTTATCTGTACTATTCTTTTGAAACTGAAAGCAAAGGAGTCGAACGTGATTTTTTTGTGTAATTTGACCATTTTTCTCATTTGTCTGAGGCTTATTATGTTTATCTGTGGATGACTACTGTAATATTTTTAGCACTACTTATTAAAACTCATCTCTTGAAGTCTTGCTCAATATTGCTAATTAACTTCTTCATTACCATAAGCATGCTGCTAAGCCACACTACTGTCATAAAATGTTTTAAATGAATAAACAAAATCATGCAATATAAACAATGATACAGCTGCTCATTGTTTATACAGCTCAGCAAATAATAGCCAAGTGCTACAGACTGAGTCAGTGAATATTATTCTTTCTCATTAATGGAAAAAGAAAAGAATTTGGTTAAGCTATGCATGTCAAATAACAGGGAGCTCACAAATTTAGGATGCAGTCAGCATTACATCTCTGCCTATAGTACTCATCGGTACTCTGCCAAAGGATAACTATGCTCTACTCATTCCATCTCAAGCAGTATATAATCAGTCCACTTTAAGGCTAAAAAGAATTGCTTCAGAATTTAAAAGGATCAATTCCATCACATGTTCATTCTAATTCATTTAAGATCTTGAGTACCGAGCTAGACACAAAATTAAGAATTCGATAAGTATTTATTAACAGAGAATTATGTAAAATTTTTTAGCTTTATTATGTAAATTAAGGAAATCTAAAAGGCCTCCAAATTATCTCAGAGAGAATATACTTAGAATCTAAAATAAGTTATCATGATGGTTATTGGTAAAATAAGAAACATCCATTGTTTTCAGATTTTTCCTTTTTCCTATAGTTTAGAAATGCAAAAAATTCGTAAGATTTGTGTGAGGCTTTAATACGATAATAAAATAAACGTATTTTATTTCATTCTCTTTTAAACACGAATAACAGCAGAATTACCTTACATCCTAATCAGAATACAGTCTAAACAAACTGAACTTCATGCAATGAGAATGACTGTTATTTTCAGCTCTAAATTGGGGGGGAGAGTTTGGGCATGAAATTAATAGAATTAAAGAAAACTAAAGAAAAGATCTTTAGAACAAACAACTTCAACTCACCCCAGTCACTAAGCCAAATATTTCTAGGGTTAAGTCTGATGATACATACAAAACATAGGTGAGGGATCCCTGGGTGGCGCAGCGGGTTGGCGCCTGCCTTTGGCCCAGGGCGCGATCCTGGAGACCCAGGATCGAATCCCACATCGGGCTCCCGGTGCATGGAGCCTGCTTCTCCCTCTGCCTGTGTCTCTGCCCCTCTCTCTCTCTCTCTCTCTCTCTCTCTCTCTTTCTCTCTCTGTGACTATCATAAATAAATAAAAATTTAAAAAAATTAAAAAAACATAGGTGAAGGAAAAATAATAAAGGAAAGTTTCTCTTAAAAATAGTTACTTCATTAAGTGAGACAGAACCTCTACACACAATTTTAATTTAAAAACGAAAAAAAAAAAAGAGAAAAAAGTTTGAGTCTCCATTAAGCATGTCACAATATTTAATTCAAAGGATTCACATTGGAAAATGTGCTTTTAAATCCTAACAGTCTTATTGGGTGAAGGCCACCAGATGTTCCTGTCTTAAAGGAGAAAAGTAAGAGTAGCCGGGGGCTGGACCAGACGGAGGTTACACATTCTCGGCATTCACCCAGACCTCAGCTGGCAGAGAGAAGGGTCCCTCATGGCCACCTTGCATAGTTAGGACAAATGACCATGGCCAGATAATGTGATCAGCCTCAAGACAGCAGCACGGAGTTTCCAAACAGCTCTTCATCTGCCCATGTTCAGAAAGACAGTGGGAATTGACAAGGGGACACCATCACGTGCCAAGACCATGTGTTAGTCCATGTGGCAAATTACAAGCATAAATGAAAGATTCAAAATTCCACCTACTCTGACTTTTGGGTATGAAAAAAAAACTTTGCCTTAAATTAAAATAGAGAAGTCTGAGGTTCTGCTCATACGGAGGATAGGACTCTGCTGGTTACCATGTTCCTTCAACTACAGTGACAGGTCTAATTTATTTTTCTACTCATTTTCCTCCTTTTTTGTTTTGTTTTGTTTTCCCAACACATGGACAGACCATGAGCGGTTGCAAAGCACTGCATGATTGCCTAGAGACTCTAACTGCTCTTCTGTGTTAATTGATTATAGCTATTCAAGGTGAAGATGAATGGCACCTTGCTTTGCCAGGACAAGCTTGAGAGGGGACGTGTCCATCCTGTATCAGACTGCTGTTCTTTTCTGTCAACCACACAGGTAGTAATTCTAGGAGGACACAAAACAGGGTCATTTAATAAAACAAAGTGGTACATTTTACTTCCAGAGCAGCCTTAGCCCAGAGAGGGGGTAGTTAGTATACATTGTGCCATAGATTCTTAAGGCATTAAGAGAGTATTTGTGCCAAGATATAAATTTTCTTTAAACATCAGAGAATCTAGAGTAGTGATTATTTTCCAAATCCAGAATCACCTCTAAAAAATACTATCCCTGGGCCTCACTTCATATACTGAATCAATATCTTAGGGATGGGAAACAGGAAATCTGCATTTTCACACGTTCCCTCAGCTGTGAGTTATTGGTCTCTTTGCAGTAGTCATTAAATAGAAAATGGGAAACACTTATTTAAAGGCAATTGACAAAACAGTCATAGAAATTCTGAAAACAAAACAAAGTTTAATATTTTTATTATATTCTCACCCTAAAGTTTTATTGTACAAAGGAATATAAAAAGAGGCTTCCAAAATATTTAAACCCCCTGATCAGCAGAACAAAGGTATTTGCCTCCCAAAATAATTACACAAAATTGTGATAAAACATGCTAATGGTATCTCCATAAATGATTTTTAATATCATTACACCATGAAAATGACCATGAGTGCTTCTCTCTCATCAAAAATATTCATCAAAAAATATTCATCAGATATCTTGTTTATTGGGCAATAGTCAATGTTCAATAAACATACTTAACTACTATTTTCTAAGAAATATAAGCATGAACATAAAAAGGATATGTGTATAAATTTAAAGAATAATAATATTGACAGTTCCAAATGGACATATTTACCTGTTTTATTGTCAAATCTAAAAGAAAAAAAAAGCTTCATTTCTGATTAGAATTGTTGACTCTCTTTTCATTAATATTCAGTGCTGTCATATGTAAAGTATTAAAAAGAAAGAACAGATTTAAAATAGGGTCACTTGTGCTGAATCCACATCACCAAACCAAGGTTTAATACTTAACCTAATTCCAGGTTCAACTTTTTGTTCGAATGTTATATTAACCACATAGTCTGCACTTTTCTAGTCAACACCAATGAGGTAATCTGCCTCAGAGACCTCTCCATCTCCTAAAGGGAAATGAGGATTGGTTTTTTGCCTTAACCCACCCCCTTCGTGCCTATAAAGTCTTCCTTTTTTTTTTTTTTTTTTTTTAAGATTTTATTTATCTAAGGAGGTGGAAGGGTAGGGAAGGAGGGAGAGGAAGCAGATGCCTTACTGAGTGCAGAGCCCAGCTACCACAACCCTGAGATCAAGACCTGAGATGAAATCAAGAGTTGGAAGCTCGAATGACTAGGCCACCTACATGCCCCTAAAGGCTTCCATTTTGTACGGCTCCTTAGAGCTCCTTTCTACTTGCTATATGGCTTGCTGCCTGATTCATGAGTTGTTCAATAAAAACAATTAGATATTAAAATTTTATTTGAATTTTTGTTATTCAGCAAAACTGATGGTTCACTTTTTATGCCCCTCTTTTTAAAAAAAAAGATTTTAGGGGACCCTTGGGTGGCTCAGTGGTTTGGCACCTGCCTTTGGCCTAGGGCATGATCCTAGAGTCCCGGGATCGAGTCCCACATCAGGTTCTCAGCATGGAGCTTCTTCTCCCTCTGCCTGTGTCTCTGCCTCTCTTTCTCTCTCTGATATACATAAATAAAATCTTAAAAAAAATAAAAAATAAAAAAGATTTTATGTATTTATTCACACGAGACACAGACAGAGGCAGAGACATGGGCAGTGGGAGAAGCAGGCTCCCTGTTGGGGATCATGACCCCCGGGATCATGACCTGAGCCAAAGGCTGACAATCAACCACTGAGTTACCCAGGCATCCCTGCTTTTTATGTTTTCATATTTTGTTTTTCATTATTATTATGTTTTCAATATTTACCCTTATAAGTAACTGGTGAAAACTTATGGTTTGATCTGTTTAAGTCAAAATCTATAGAGGAGGCAGCCCGGGTGGCCCAGCAGTTTAGCGTTGCCTTCAGCCCAGGGCGTGATCCTGGAGACCCGGAATCGAGTCCCACGTCTGGCTCCATGCATGGAGCCTGCTTCTCCCTCTGCCTGTGTCTCTGTCTCTCAACCTCATTCTCTCTCTCATGAATAAATAACATCTTTTAAAAAAATCTATAGAGGGTATCACTAGACCAAATAATATAATAAAACATTGGAACTATTTCTACAGTTTCTGGAGTGAGAGATCAACCTACTTTGTCATTCCATATTTCTATATAAGAGTAGATTCGATCTGTGTTACACACTTTTATAGGGCTCTGTGTTATACACTTTTCAAGGAGAAAACGTAAAGTCTTTAGGAATATCCAATACTTTTAAGAACTATACATTTTTCTTTTATAGTGAAGAAAAAAACAAAAATACCCCCAAAACTAAAAATAGAGTAAGTCTTCTCTCTTATAGTTTTATTCTCTCAGTAAGATTTTGTCACTTTCTTATTTGTGGGCCTAGTGCTAACTACTTAGTTGGGTAACTGTCCTGACACAATTAGAAGGCCTTCTTACATTTCATCATAGAATTATAGATGATTGGTGTTCTATTCATGTGGAATATTAGTTCAATTTTTAGAAATGTATTTCACTACTTCAAAGACAACATATTCACTGAAGAAATTTGGTAAAACCAAAAAAATCTCAAATCTGAACAATTTAGAGCTTAACTACCATTAAAACTCTGAATTATATGCTATCCTCATGAATCATTTTTAAAGCTTTTTATAGAAATCTTCAAATATAAGCAAAAGCAGATAAAATGTATACTGATCTCAATTCCAACTCATTTAAACCTGCCTTAAAAAAAGAACACAAAATTTTAGCAATACATAATGAACATTTCTCGTATCACTGAGTATCCTTCTACCTATGCTTTTTTAGTTGCACTGTTGAGATATTTAATAAATGACCTGATAACTATATGCAAGTTTAGTGGGAAAGGAAAAATCAATATATTAAAAAAGAATATATACTTTTTTTGGCGGGGGGGGGGAAGTTCTCATAGGAGAGATTTAGCCACACGGACATAACTATGCAACTTATTCATATATAAACCCTGTCCACCATTAGGTTTACACAATTACGGCTTTTCCCTGCTGGCAAAACTGGGTACTTGAATCTGTGTTGTGGAATTTTAAATTTCTAACTCTGGAACATGATCAATCAAATCAATAGTCCTATTCTTCCACTAAAGTTCTCTGCCATGTTCCTGAAAGCTTAAAAAGTATGGTTATACTAAAAGCTACCATAAGAATCCAGGATACACGGCAAGTTAATACATTCACATTGAGGAGAAAATTTAGTGAAGGTGATATAAAAATAATTTTCGAGCAATTAAATTCTCAAGACTCTTTTAATATGGTCAGGAGCTGAAACACATGATAGTTACTATGGGTCACACTCGATTAAAATTCCAGAGCAAAATTTTCCTTTTGTGACAAGAGAGGGCTTCTTTCACTAAAAATGTAATGATTTCATAGCAAGAGGTAAAGGTTGTTGGCACTCTGGGAAGTTGTAATCCTGGCTTTGTTGAGTTATTGAACCTCATGGGGCTACTAGGAAGGGGAAATGGCACTTCACGATTTTTTTGTGACTTATTATTTATTTCATAAGTACCAATAGTTGATTTGGTACATTACTTTCTATGGGATAATTGATCACATACTGTTTCCCTCTACCATCCACATGGACCAGGGCTTTTAAAGTCTCTAGTGCCAGCCAGCTGGTTGTCACAGTCATATCTTCTATTCTAGCTGCTGATTATTCACCTGTTTACATGCATACAAGCTGCTCTGACTTCCTTTCCTACCACACCCTGCCATCCTTTCACCAATGGAGGGGCAGTTTGGTTACTCTACTTTGACGTTATTCTATAAACAATGTAATAACACTGTTGTCCAAGTCTCTCTTCATATAATAATGGAAGTTTCTCTAGGGAAGAAACCTAGAAGTAGATACGCTAGCATACAAAACACGCCTATCAGGCGGGTAAGGGTTTTACAGATATTGCCAAGGTGGTTATGACAACTCACATTCCAACCATCAAGGTATAAGCATTCCACACTGTGTCCTTAATCTTTACTTAAGGTAATTAATCAATCTCAAAAAATACCTTTTTGACATTTTTAAATGCTTGCTCTTTCACCACTTTCTCTTTGAAAAAAGAGAACTTGTTCATTTCTTGTCCAATTATTTTTAGGAAACAAAAAATATATATATTTGCTTCCCTTTTATTTCTCTCTTTCCTAACTCTTTTCTTTCTTCATTTTGCCTTTTCACCATTTTGCCAATCCTTGACCAGAGACAATAAACATAAAAGCTGTTCCAGCAATTATTTCTGAATTATAAGAATGGAAATAATAATATATGTTAACTAGAATTAAATCTAATAAAGAGCCAGTCCCCAAATTTCTATGATCTTTCAAATGGCTCAAAATTTCTGCAAACGTTTCTAATTCCTCTAATCCTCTAATAATTACATCTGTTTCTCCAGGCACTTCCAAGAACACACACACACACACACACACACACACCATATCCATGCACCATAATATCACATTATATTGTGTACATTACAATTTTTTCCATTGGAAATATAAAATGTTGTGGCTTCATGATTCAGTCAAATAAACCTGAGCTTCTTGGAAACTCACACAGACATTACAAGTTTCTCTGAGCAGGTGACTAGGTTTCTCGGTCTTAGTTTCCTTATCTGTACCTCACAGCATCTTTTAAAGGGTGAAAGTGTGTGCATGAACATCATGCCATTGGGAGAAGATAGTGGTTACTCTACACCAGATGCTCTTTGCTTATCCTTACTCGAACTCGAAGTTGATGCATCCTTGCTGCCTTTCATTCCTACTTCAGCTGAGCTGCTTTACTGACATCCTAGTACATGTACATTGCCTTCCTGCCTCCCCCCCTTGCTCCTGGGCTGGGGTACCTGTACTCCTTTTAATCACTGACAAATGCAACAGGACATAGCAGAAAGAGAGGCTAGGTTTCTAACTGCAATTCTGAACCATTTGCATTATTTACCTTCTCTGACCCTCTATTTCTTCATCTGGAAATGAGGATGATTCTTTCTTTGCATGATTTTTATTAGGGTTAAATTGGATCATCTATGTAAATGGCAAAAAAAAAAAAAGAGAACATTCAGCAAATAGTAGGTGATACTATTTTTTGATGATTCCCTTTCTGTCTCTTTTTATTTGTTTTCCCTATCTTTTTTTTTTAAGATTTATTATTTGAGAGAGAGAGAGAAAGAGAGAGAGAGAGAGAGAGAGAGAAAGCACGAATGAGAGGGCAGAGGGAGAGGGAAAGAATCTCAAGCAGACTCCACTCTGAGTGTGGAGCCCTGTTTGGGGCTCAATGACTCTCAGATCATGACCTGAGCTGAAACCAAAAGTCGTACTAAACCAACTGGGTCACCCAGGTTCTCGTTTTCATTATTCTGTAAGCATCATGGGGAGAGGGTCAACACCCCTCCCACCCCCCCACCCCCTCTGTTCATAGTTGTAGCCACAGGACAAAGCACAATGCCTGGCCTTAGCTATATTTAAAGACATGTTTACTCTGGGAAGGAGGGAAGGAAGAGAGGGAGGGAGGACCAATCAATTATTAGGCTTCTGACTTAAACCCAATCTTGACTTCTGCTTCTGCTTTCTATAGCAGGTCTGATTCTGTGTCTGAATATCACTTTTTACCTTTGGCTTTATCTTAGTATTTCCAATTCCATTTTCAAACTTCTGCTCCATAAACCATTACCACTTATGTCTCTTATTGGGCTTCTCTATAAAATATAAAAGTCTAATTTTTTTGTTTAATATATAAATCATGTATGTAATATAGTAATATTATCATAGATTTTGGAAAGTTTACTATTTTAAAAATCACAGTCCATTTTATATTTTTTATTGAATAAAATATTTCTAAATAAAGTACCATTTTCTTTTTTCTTAAAAGTAAAAGTTTCTTCTAAAACACTTCTCTTTTCTTTTTTTAATTAGCATAAGAGTTCATTCTAAATCATGAAATCAACAAATACCTAACAATCCACTCAAGTTTGTATCCTTTTGGTAGAATCATTTTTCTTAACACTATTTTTTGAAGCCCAAATTTGAAAGCTAAAATATTTCAGTGACAAGACATTTCAGAGGAAAAGGGCTGGATAATTTTAATTTGTATCTTAATTAGGGTAAGTGGATGCAAAAAGTTTGACAATGAATTGTACTACTGAAGACCAAAAAGAGAAACAGGCAGAGTTCTTATGTAAGCATATAAAAAGGAAATGTTCTCTATTTGTTGTGTTTTTTGAAAGATGTATTTATTCATGAGACACAGAGAGAGAGAGAGAGAGAGAGAGAGAAGAGAGAGAGAGAGAGAGAGAGGCACAGAGACACAGGCAGAGGGAGAGGCAGGTTCCTGTGAGGAGCCCGACGTGGGATTCCATCCCGGGACCCTGGGATCATGACCTGAGCCAAAGGCAGACGCTCAACCACCGAACCACCCAGATGCCCCTCTCCACTTGTTTTAGGGAAATCTTATATGTCTCTTCCTAAAAATTGTACAGCATAGATTTTACCTGTCATTTATGTGTCTTAAATTATTTGGTCATTGATCATTATAATTTAAGAATTTAGCTTCCTGATGAAAGCGTATTTAAGAGGGAAATACCTTTGTCCTTAAATTCATACTTCTGATTGTCAACCCTAGTCTAAGGTACTTGAACACTATCTAATACTTGAAGAAAAAAAAAAAAAAACAGAAATAAAGCAAATGTCAAGCTTTGCTATATAATAAAATCAATGTTCATTTATCTGGGCTAATGTTGGACAGACACAGGGTATTCTGAAGTGGAACCTTTAGATAATCAGAAATCTCATTTTAGTCACTATTAACCAACCCTGAGGAGATGTGGTAATAATGAGCAGCAAAACTATTTCAGTTCCACCTGCCTGCCCTCTGGTGGACGTGCTAATGAGCAGTGAAATGGCTACAGAAGGGACAGCTGGTGTGAGTGGGAAGCTTATTCACAAGTAAGTCATCTTATTATGACTGCGTGTTGCATGTAGAAGTGATTGTGATTACATTTCTAATAATTATACATTTACCAGGGACATCACTCTGTAGGGACAAAGAAAAAAAAAACCACAACATAATAAGTTAGTATCATTTGTGAACCTTTTTATCCTTTGCATCTTGTCTCCTACATATCAGATTAAAGGCTAACACTGGGCTTGGCTGTAAAATGCAGGTCCAGCTTTGCTTTGTACAGGACTGTGATTTGATAATCAGAGCCTGGAAAGCAGAAGGTGTCCTTCTGAAAAGGTTTACCCTTCAATTATGAAAGAGAGGAAGACACAAGAAAGACAAAAACAAACAGAAGAGACTTCAGCTGATGCTGAACGGCAGTGGCCGAGCTAGTGCAAATTCCCCAAGTTTGGGCTGTGCTTCCTGAAAATTCACCAGCAGCAACGCCCTTGAGGCAGCAGCTGGCACTCCAGGCAGTGAAGCCGCACTAGGAGGGAGGGAGGGCTCCTCTGCAGACAGGCAAACAGCTGATGCATAAAAATAAGGACCTGGATGAAATTAGCAACAAGTAGCTCACTGGTTTTCCTCTTTTTGTAAAGTTCACTCAGTTACTGAGATGGATGTAAAATTAAACTTTAGGGACAATGTGGCATCATGAGTGGAGCATCCTCGCCTGGCAGCTCTGGACAAGTCTGATTTAAGATCCCACTCCTTGCGGGCTCTATTTTGTGATTTGGGCGCACCACAGTTAACTAACCGGTTCAGGAAGCGGATTCAGCTACCTATTAACACGTGACAGCTTCAAAATGTTCAGGATTCTCTGCCCAGCACTCACATTACTCAGCTGTCAAAGTAAAGGGCTCAGATATATGATGTGAAAATTACATTTTAACGAGGTGTCATGTGTGTTTAAAGTTCTTATTCATCACTATGTAGTCCATGGCTTTTACTGGAGACACAAATGCACTTAATTAGCATATTATAAGGACAGAAGGTTCACCTTATCTGCATTGTTAAACTGCTATGTGTAGGCTTTTTGTTGTTGTTTGAGATTCCGTTATCTTCAGTATATAAGGAAGGAAACGTTTACATCATCTCAAGTGGCTTTCCAGAAATTATGGATGGTGTTCAGGAAGCAGAACAGTCATAAGACAGTAACTACATGTCTTTATTGTTTTGTTGTTTGTACCGATTGCTTGATGTGTTTCACTAAATCTCAACCAGTAGATTTTTAGATGTGTCAGACATGCTAAGTTTGGGAGATTTTGGGAAGTGGGCTTCCCCCACTATTCTTATCATCAACCTAAATCTACTTCCTCCTCCTTCAGTAGGAAATACTGGAAAATATTTGTACATTTGACAAGGAAGGTTTAGATTGTTCTAAGGACAGTTGAGAAGCAAACTCGAAGAGTCAAAGAAAAAATACCTCACATTTCAGTCCTATTTATTAATGAATAATCGATTCAGCGTAAGACAGTTTGGGACAAAACTGAAGAGTGAAAGTCAGTCTGTAACTAATAATAGCTAAGAAGTGATGCAACTGATTCCCTCACACCATATGTATCAGGATATAAAGTAGTTCTAGAATGTCAATGTCAACTTGAGAATCTCTCAAATAACCTGTGCAACAGCTAAGCATCATCTGGAGGGTTTTAATGTCTACCTTACAAAAGAGCCAGCTGAAGGCAATAATGAAAATATAGTTCATATGCCTTATAAGATAGGATAAAGGCTCAGTTAAAAGTACATTTGAAAAAAAGCCTAGATCTGATAATTCTAGATAAGGCTTTCTACTCAAAAAAGGAGAGGAAGTACTTTTACATTCGCTTTATTCTCAGATGCTAATACTTACAAGCATTTTTGATGCAGGTGTCCCAAACTGAATCAACTGTTCTGCAGACAAAATATGTTCTCAACAGGATACAATTATTATTAATTTCTAAATATAACACACCTTCCATTTTTTCAAAGTTGAAGAAAATCCTGGAATTCGTCAACTGAAAAATTTGAGACTATGTTCTGAATAGAAAATTCACCCAGCAGTTGCTCACTTTCTCCCCTATTGTAAGACCATTGACTTTAATTTCTTCTAATTACTTCTGAAAGAAAGCGCATTAGGTGTTAATGTGCTTTGGCACTTCTCCCTAACACCTGCTAAACTTCCTTTAGGTTACCAAAGCTCATTACACTCTGAGTGAAGAAGGGAAGAAGTTGGGTGTAGGTGGTGGGGGTGGGGAATAACTGGGATGCATCTTAAAACTTCTAGATCATAGAAGTGTGAGGCCAACAGTGAAGGTGACTACCTGAGAGGCATACATGTAATCTAAATAAAGCAAATTTGGGGACTGATATTCTTATTCTCATAATATTCTGAATATTAACATATATGGTAATTCATTATTTGATTTCTTAAATCATTCAGCAAATCTTGACAGAGCATCTACTATTTATCAGGCACCTACTATTTATAGGTTCCATAAAAACCTATTAACAGGGACGCTTGGGAGGCTCAGTGGTTGAGCATCTGCCTTCAGCTCAGGGTGTGATCTCAGGGTCCTGGGATTGAGTCCCTCATCTGGCTCCCCACAGAGAGCCTGCTTCTCCCTCTGCCTATGTCTCTGCCTCTGTGTGTCTCTCATAAATAAATAAAAACTTTATTTAAAAAAAAGGACCTGTAAACAGAAATGACTGAAACAGTATCAACAAGATTATTTCAATGTGAATCAAAAAGTAAAAGCTTTTTATAAATTGGAAATTCTTTGCATTTGTATATTCTTTACCATGTGAGGTAAAGAATATACATTAAAAAGTGCTTCTACAAAATTTGCAAATATAAATTATTGCGTGAATAGCAATATCGCATAAATAGATTCATTTTCCATTACTTTCATGCTGGAAGACTACAGAAAATACTGGCAAACTTGCACTTAATGTAATGCAAAATATATGATGACAGTTCCAAAAATGTTTTAGACAAAAATGAGAACAAATTTTAAGTTTTTAAAAACTTTGCCCAGAAGAGCAGGCCCATTAAGGCACTTTTCAAGGAGAAACTTCGCTTAAAATTAACAATGAACATTTGGAAAACAAGTTTTAAAAAATCACATTAATATTAATTGATTTATACAGCTATTGTTGAAAACAACCTGTTTCACAGACTGTACCATTCCCAGAATGGCTTCCTTTGCAAAAGAATACAAACCAAAGTCCTGTAGCTGAGCCAACCCAACAAAAGTCAGGACAATTAGCAGTTTGAAAATGGGTGCTGGGAAAAGTAAAAGGATGAAATTAAATGAATTCTGAAACAACTTTCAGGATATTTCTGAGATGCTGTTTCTCTTGTTATTCTTCTTAAAGTTTACCGTTTCAAAATTTAAAATGGATTGTTGTTTAAAAAAATAAAGTACATCTGATTTTATGGTTGTAGAATCTAATCTACAAATTAGATTTGCATCTAGAGAGTGCCTGGCA
Organism: Vulpes lagopus; assembly: GCF_018345385.1. Taxonomy (NCBI): domain Eukaryota; kingdom Metazoa; phylum Chordata; class Mammalia; order Carnivora; family Canidae; genus Vulpes; species Vulpes lagopus. The sequence continues at coordinate 75,395,918 of NC_054835.1, read as the reverse complement.
CATGGGGATGCTGAGATCACTTCCATCAAATGGGAATCTAGAGACACAGCTTCCGTAAACACACTTTCCATCATCAGTGCCATAAAAGGGACTGGAGTTGGGTTGCACTTCGATAGCTGTAGGGTTTTTGAGTAATAGGAGCTACCGTGTCTTAGGTTCCTCGCTTAGAAAATGTGGATAAGGGACATCTAGGTAGCTCAGTGGTTGAGCCTCTGCCTCTGGCTCAGGGCATGATCCCATGGTCCTGAGACTGAGTCCCACATCGGGCTCCCTGCATGGAGTCTGCTTCTCCCTCTGCCTATGTCTCTGCCTCTCTCTGTCTCTCATGAATAAATAAATTTTAAAAAATCTTAAAAAGAAGAGAATATGGATACAAAGGATTTCTGCTGGGTTGGTGTGTACCTATTTGGCTGTTTGTTATACCTATTACAGATATCATCTTATTAAAGTCTAATGATCATTTTTGGAGATAGAGGTTATTTTCTCCATTTTATAGTTGAGAAAACCAAGACCAAGAGGCTGAGCAATGTGCCCACAGTCAAGCACTGGAGGCAGAATTCAAACCCAAGCTGTTTAGATTCCTAAGCTCATGTTCAGAGCAGCATGCTCTGTATGTATGCCTTACAAAGGATTTTTAAATGTACAAGAGAAACATATTTTCCCCCTAGCTGCCAACACCCAGATCGTTTAAGGTACAGAAAGGTGATATTCAGTAGAAGTTAACATAGATATCCTTCTGCATAAGAGCTTCAGAAGTGTGAGTTTTCATTGATTAGAAGAACTCAGTTAAAATCAGAGCAAAAATAGCTTGCTTCCAACAGATGGCAACAGCAAATACACTTTAGATCTACAAACTCAGAATTAGCCTTTTTGACCCTAACGTATTTATAGTAAGTTGGTTTCTGTAGATAAATACATGAGAAGATCCATAATAGGAATTCACTAAAGGCAATTTCTTTGAAAAATGTCAACCTAATTTACTAAAAACAAACAAACAAACAAAAAAACCCAGCTGAAACTGTTTGTGAGGAATACGATGAAGAGCCTCTATTAATGCTAATTGAATTCTCATATCCACACATACAATGCATAAAATTTACTTCTACACTTATTCTTTCCACCTCTAAACTGCAGTAAGTCTATACCAAAATACTAGCTTTTAAATGAGCATTAATGCATGAAAATTGATAATTTTTCTTGCAATTATATTTACAAATTTAATACAGATGGAATCTTACTCTTTGCAAAACAGGCAAGGTTTTCATTGTTGTTTAAAAAGAGGGAAAACTGAATCTCCTGGCAAAAGTTAGGAATTTGTCTCAACCCGGGATTGAATCCCACATCAGGCTCCCGGTGCATGGAGCCTGCTTCTCCCTCTGCCTATGTCTCTGCCTCTCTCTCTCTCTCTGTGACTATCATAAATAAATTAAAAAAAAAAATTAAAAAAAAAAAGGAATTTGTCTCAAAAGCTAAACTTTGTCATTTCTCAGTGTTTGCCACATTAATAGCATCGTCTTAACAAACATGAATGCTAGTACATTTTGGCAAGATGGTTAATATTTTAACTCCCATAAATAAATAAATACATAAAATCAAGTGAGTGGTATACTCTTCCTTATGTCCACAATGATTGATCATATAAAATGTATACACACATAAGTTTGCTTGAAATGTCTGCTGGAAATATCTATGTGTGAAGTCTCTAAATACTTGTGAGTATGGTATCATCTTGCTCTTCCAGGATAATTTAGAAAACTAGGCTAAGAATTTGCTTCAATTCATCAAATCAAAACCTGGAATGCTGATTAAATTTAATCTACCTATTATTAGAGATAAGAATAATACATAATGTTTTCAATAAATAAAACTTGAAATATGTTACTGTCTCTTCTTTACTCATAAACCACAAAAGATGAGTTATTATCTGGAGGCAATTAGATATTATGTCCTGTTGCAATTGTCTCTGTGAATAAATAAATAAAATCTTAAAAAAAAAAGTCAGAAAAGGCTAAGAACCACACATAAACAGTTTTCACTAACAAAATGTAAATTTTATTATTTTTTTTAAACTTTTTTTATTATTTATTTATGATAGTCATACAGAGAGAGAGAGAGAGGCAGAGACATAGGCAGAGGGAGAAGCAGGCTCCATGCACCGGGAGCCCGACGTGGGATTCGATCCCGGGTCTCCAGGATCGCGCCCTGGGCCAAAGGCAGGCGCCAAACCGCTGTGCCACCCAGGGATCCCAAAATGTAAATTTTAACTTAAGAATATCAGAGCTATGAAAAAAATACTCCCCATGGTTGATTCTTGCTTAGGTTTTCAACTGAAGGTTGTATCAAATTGAAAAGGCTTACCTAATCAGTAGTGAGCCAGGTACTGTACTTGGATTGGAGACTTTTTTGAGGAATTATTAAGGAGAAGTTGCTTTTGTTACTGTTGCATACTTAGGCTTCTCCTCCCATAAGGGACAGTTCAATATAGTATCAGAATTGCTGGCCGTGGAAAGAATTGTTAACATCCTGCCTAAGGCCTCTCCGAGATCGGAGAAAATACCAACTGATTTCTCATTCTCTCAAGGTAAGAAGGGAAAAGCTATTCACTCATTCATTCAACAGAGTTACTGAGCCTGTATTTTATATATGCCATATATTAGTGTCTGATAAGGCAGAAATAATGGCCAGATAAAAACATATACATAAATAAAGGCTGGGTAAGGTCACTGGCCATAAGGAACTTAGAATCTAGCTGTGTAAGAAGGTACATGTGTAACGAACTAAGTTAGGAAGCAAATGGCATGCGAGTAAAAGCAGTGCAGGAAACAAGTTATATTAAGATATAAGTACTGAAAGACACAAAACATAATCTTTAAATTGCTATATCACTATCAAAATTCAGACACCTGTTTTTTGCTTTCCATTATACTTTATCATGAAGAACAGCATTATGGCTAGTTGAAATAACTGAACCTCTAAACTTCAGAGATAATTCTATTTAATTGCGTAAATGAAAATTTAAAATAATAAAGCAACTTATGACTATTTCTAACAGCATTAAAAGAAAATGGTATGTCCCAGAGAGGGAAAACGACAATTTGTTAAGAATTGGGGAGGCACCTGGGTGGTTCAGTGGGTTAAACATCTATTGTTGGCTTGGCTCATGATCCCAGCATCCTGGGATGGAGCCCCACGTCAGGCTTCCTGCTCATTGGGGAGTCTGCTTGTCCCTCTCCCTCTGCCCCTCCTCTGATTTGTGCTTCTCTCTCTCTCTCTCTCTCTCGCTCTCGCTCTTTCACAATCACTCTCTCTCTCTCTCTCTCTCAAATAAATAAAATCTTGAAAAATAATTGTAAAGATTATCTCTGGTTTACTCAAAGCAGTGTTTTGTATTGTTGTTTCTTGTAAAATTTACATCCATTTTTTTCTGCATTTCTCAGTTATAAACATTTTTCTGTACATATCAGTTAGGTATACTCAGACGTGGGCACACTCAAACTGACAATGTTCCCCATAGGGGTGGTCATATATGACACTCTCTGCAAAGTGAATATATTGGCATAGGGCTCCTAAAGCATTGTATCAAGACAGCCCTTAACATTTTTCCTATCGGAGAGCACTTCTGAGGGCATGTCACAATTAATTAAAGAGGAAGGCATTCTATTTTAGTAAAGGTTTTCTGTACTTCACTACACAATAAACTAACCAGATGATTATAAAAATGCCCTTCAGAGAAGGGCTTAAGATTGGAGACTGCTTGCACAAGAGAGAAAAAGGTTTTTATACTTTTTTTTTTTTATAGCCAAATGCGATTAATGGCAACATTTTTTGGATGAAAAGACAGAGAATAGTTTTCAGGTACACAGGCCAGAAGAAGACAACAAAAGTAATCATACATAAAACAAACTTACCAAAAACAAACTGTAAATATGCCCCCCCAACACTCCCTTGAGTATCATCAAAAGTCAAACTTACCTGATCTGCTATCCAGAGGTCCAAAATCCAAAGAGTATTTCACGACATGATAGTTATTCCATACGTACAGAAGGTTGTCCCTGGGGTTGTAATCCACAGCTGCTATGTATTGGTATGAATTGGGAAAGGGTACATCCACCAAACTATCCTTACTTTGGTCGGTGTTGTAAATGTAGTCAATCTTATTCCCTGTGGCCTCGTTATCATCATCCTCATATACAGACTTGACCACATACAGAATCCCGCAAATCATAAATGCGTTGGAAGCTGATCTTTTATCATATGCAGTATCCCATGTCCCTTCAATCCGTAGGGTATAAGGGTTCAATTGACTAATGACAATTTTACCATTATTTTGTTCTGTTGCATAGATTACCCATAGCCCATTTTCATCCACTGCGAGGTCTATGTCAGACTTGCCTCCCCATCGGTAAGGGGAGGTATCATGGTAATTGGCATTTGCTATGATAGCCTCTCCACTCTTTATCCTAGTCCGCAAATCAAATTTTACTATGTTCCTGGTGCGCTCTTTGTTGAAAAACAAAGCTCCGTCATACACTACAAATCCCGTGCCATCCACCCTGTGAGGGAGCTTGTAGGTTGTAGTTGGCCTTCCAGCGATGAAGTCATCCTTGGATGAGTACTCCGTCAGGGTATCAGTTCTGTAGGGAGTCCAGGGCATATAATAAATCTTGTCAGAGGCCTGTAGAGGGTCTTTGCACCATGCCCCAGATTGGTGGTCAGATTCAAACAAATGTTCACTCTGGTACACTCCTTTTAGTAGTCCAGGACAAAGAAAAACTGTTGGGAGGGAAAGAGTTAAAATAATAAATATATTAATTTTAATATTTTGTCATATATTTTTATTTTTCACCAAATGGAATGTAACTCTAACAAGAGATACCCACCACCACTTAATTATTTTGTTGCATTCTTCTGAGTACGCGAAATGTTTTACACACTACTTTTGACTATTGTTCAAAATCATTTTCATTTTCATTTGCTGAAAAATGTGGCCACTTTCTAAGCAGTTGTGTTTTCTTTTGATTTTTACCTTTGTAAACATGTGATACAATATTTTTGTATATACAGATACAGGTGTGATGTATGTCTATGTATTCTATAGACGTATAATAAATATAAATATTTATAGATAAGATTTCTATGTGTCTTATTTAAACTTAAATATATATATTGTTTTCACTCTGATGACATCTGCCATTCAATAACTTATCATTAAGAAATAAATAGGAATCTAATAGTAATTAAGTATAATAATAAAGGAAAAGAAAAGCCTTGTAATACAGGCCACTGAATCTTCAGGCAAAACAAAACAAAACAAAAAACTCTTAAAGCCGCTTTAGCACACACAGAGCATGCAACCCACACAATTAAAAATGAATGATGGATGGAGACTGGGAGGGAAAAGAGAAAGGAAGAAAAAGAAAGGAAAGAAGGAATAAGGAAAGAAGAAAAGGTGAAAGGTTACAGAGTAGAACCCAAGATCTAGATTTTAATCAGTTAAAAATGTCCTGTTAAATACAGTAGTATTGGAACTTAAAAACATGTACCTTTTACTGTTACATGAGAAGAACATTAAAAAAACAAGATTACTTGCTATAATATTTTGCTGCTCACACTTCAGATTGAAAATGGGCAGGAATTATCTCATTCACTTGATTTTTAGTATGATTCAGTAGCAAACTGTGTAAATAGTGGTAAGAAGCCTTGGCTAGCTCATAATGAAAGGGCTATAAAGCAATGTTTCCCAAAGAGTGGTCCTTGAAGCACCTGTTTCATGTGGTATAGCCCGATGTTATACAGAAAGAAAACAGGGATCCTTATCCATATATTTAAGAAATATCATATTAAATAGAATTGTGGCAGAGATTCTAATAGCTTTGGTACATCACTGAATCTCCAAGGCTGAAGTGAGGAAAATGAACAAATTTAACAAACTCATTTGATCACGGAACTCTTTCTACAGAGCCTGTTTCAAATGTAGTGTTCTGTTGAACCTGCTATGGGAAACACTGCTCTAATATTTTTGCAAAGCAAATACACTAAAATAATCATGCAGTCCACTGTTATGTTTGAAATGATTAGAAGGGTACTGGGTGGAGAAATTTAGAAGTCATACGGAATTTGGATGTTGACCCATATTTTAATGATTAAAGTATTATGCTCTTGATATTAGTGATTAGCTCCCTAACAGCAACTATAATGCTAGATCAAATGGAAAATGATCGAAGATAAAACTTGGCTAGGATGTGCAGGTTATTAAAAAGGAAAGTGCATTATTAAAGTGTCCAAAGTTTTACTTTGGTAGAAATGAAAAGTTCAAGGGCAGAGTTGACAATCAAAATCTTCCATAGCAAGGATAGAAGGCCTTCATCAATTTATACTCAATAATAAAATTGATGATTATAAGAATTTCACAGATTCTAATATGATTGCTAAATTATAAAGAGTGGGTAGGCATTGTTGTCAAAGTCACATATAAACTTTAGATTGGTTAATAGTGAGCCCATGATTGCTAAAGTAATTTATTATAAGGTATTTCAGAAAACCAATTCCCCTTTTCCCACAATAGTTAAAAATTAAAGGTATGGGAAACCACACCAGAGCTATGGAAAATTATCTAGTATAGAAATAAAATCAAATCTAAAGCAAACACTGTCCATCACCATCTACTGGATTTCCAACTACTTATTTAAAAATAAAGAGGAAGAAAATGCACGGTTGAAGATTTTACATGAAACTGTTTTAGGATAAAAGGAGCAAACCAGCACTGGTCATCACAACAGATTAAAGTGAAGTTGAGCAGCAGAAGTAGTAAATAAATTTTCATAAAATAGATAAGAATTAATACAAAATTATTTTAACTAAATGTTAAACTGTTAAATAACTTAGCCTATAAATAGTATATAATTTATGAAAGGTATTTAATTACCTTTTTGTTCCACTTCTATTGGAGAGAGAGAAGTACAGAGAGAAAGGAGAAAAGAGAATAGATTAATGGTACGATATTGGCCAAGCACTTTTTATTCACCTCTTCCAAACTGAAAGTAAATAATTTATTTCACTCATACTTGCTTTTTGAACATAGGATTTTTTAAACATTCCCCTAGTAAAATAATTTTTAAGAAAAGCAATCATATAATAAACTTAAGAATACGTACAGGCTTAGAAAACATAAGGCAAAAGTTATTCAAGCTAAGATTGCAAAAAACACACAATTCCAAACTATAGACACATAGGAAATACAATATTCATAATAAGAATACCAATATTCCCCTTTGAAAGTCAGAAAGATAATTATACCCAAAAAGCTTTCAAATAGTTTGACTAGTCTCATTTATAAAATACTATTGTTTATACCACTATTTAACATAATAGTCTTGTTTTTTACCCATCTCAAGGATTGATCTCTTTGGAAGTAACTACTCTGCAACTCATTTCCTAAGGCCTAGGGTTTTCTGTGTTAGTCTTATGGGAAATAAACCTCTTGAGGCTACACATTTACAGGGAATGCTCTCATACTAAATAAATGGATTCAGAATATTTATTGAAGAAACTTCTCTCTCTCCCACTTATCATTATTTGATATTGTGGAAAAACGTCTTTCAGAAAAATCTGTTAGCAGAAGGTTGACATAAATAATGAGCCACCTGTTCTGGAATTTCTGAAATCCTTAACCAAGCCAACATACATTTATAAGCATAAATTGAAATCCTCAGCCATGTTATAGCTGTATTTTTCAAATTAGATTCCATTTTTATTTTTAAGGTACTGATCAATACAAGTCAGGGAAAATTCTGGGAAACTGTAACATATTCATGTAACTCATCAACTGTTAACATATTCATGTAACTCATCAGGTAGTGTCGTGTTTATCTTATAAACATTTGTCTCATCAGAGACAGTTTGCCTAAATCGCAAAAAAAGAACAAGGACCAACAAAAAAAACAGGGGGAAGAGTCGGGAAAAGATGAGTTCATAATACAGACTCAAAGATCACAGATTGCAATTGATATAAATCTTTAAAAAATGCAATGAAATGGATGAACTGAAGTATTATTGCACAATAAATAAAACACTAGGGAAGTTTCAAACAAGGGAGAAATATTGTTTTGGGTAGTTACATTTGGGTGAGACTTTTGTGCTTTGAACTAAGCTCCTCTGTCTTCTATTGTCAGAAACATACTCATTTCTGTCCACTGACTTTTTTGAAAGTTCCATGTCACATGTGTTAGAAGACAAAACTAGTGTATGTCAAACTTTATGCTTGGGGCACCTGGGCGGCTCAGTCACTTGAGCCTCTGACTTTTGACTTCAGCTTGGGGATCATGATCTCAGGGTCCTGATATTGAGCCCTTTTGGGCTCCATATTCAGTGGGAATTCTGCTTGAGATTCTCTCCCTCTCCCTCTACCCATTCCTTCACTTGCTCTTGCTCTCTCTCTCTCTAAAACTAATAAATCTGGAAAAAAAAGGTTATGTTTAAGAAGTTGCAAATGAGTTATTTTGGAAAGATTCCTTATCTCATTAATACACAAATCTTATTTTTATAGTAGTTCTAGGACTCTTTTAACAACTCTGTTTATACTGTGTAATTTATCATCGTTCTCAACCTTTATCGAATGACTGCAGTGTTCACTGGACTATATGTCTCATTACAGGTCAATTAAATGCTTTAGTTAGGAGATGCTTCATTTTACGACTAGAACCTCCAAATCTGAGTTCAGACTGACAACTAAAAGAAGCATAACAGAGTATCCTAAGAAATTATTTAATCAATAGTCTCAGAAGTCTGGACTCAAGGCACATTACAATGAAAGTGAAAGTTGGGAGTGGGAAGTCATACTAAGTTGACATTTTTCAGTAACCAGACTACAAAAATATAGATAGAACTAATTATGTTTCTTGAAATACTTCTAGATATATATCCTTTTGAGAACTGTATACAGAGTATATAGTATATTCTGAAACATAAAATGTATACATACACAACTTTACTTTTATTTCATATAAAGCTCTGTCTTATTCTAAAGCACAGTTATCCTAACTTCTTGGTGACTAATATTTCTCTTTTCAACAAATACTTAATGAGGAAGGTGGGATATGTGATAAAAAGTAGTGATTAAGGTATTATTTTTCTGTAAACAATATCTTACAGTTTAATGGATATTATTATTTTTCAAAGAACTTTTATTTCTATTTCCTCAATTGTCATTAGGTAAAATTTTACTTTTAATTCTCTGGTCTTGGTCTAATTTGAGATAAACTGGCCTAAGCTGTAGCATAAGTAAAGCTTGCTTCTGTTACTTGCTGGTTATTCAAAATTAAGATTTATTAGGCAGTTTCACTTTGGTGAAAATTATTATGTTCTTGCCTATGTCATAACTGGCTGTAGCTCATTTATCATTTATTTGCTATTTTCAAGTCTCAAGTAAAACAGTCCTATAATTTAAGTTGAAACAGGCACACACAAATCATATTCCCATAACAAAAACTGGCAAAGCAAACATAATTTCTCATTGAAAAGCTTAGTAACACTGAGGATTAGCCAGGCAGTGTCATCATCTAATTCTGATTCTAGAGGCTTCTTTCCCCTGGAAAAACAAAAATAAAAACAAAACAAGCACTCATACAAACATATTGTATAGACACAGGTTAACACCCTTGCCACTATATCCTTCATAATCTCACAGTGCTTGGAACATAATAAGCACTCAGTGAACAGCTACTGAATTAATACATAATCCAAATCCAAATAATTTTGCTTCTTAATATTTTAAGCAGGTAGTAAAATGAGAAATGGTAAAGAGAATCTGAATTTGCTATATACAATCGTACATGCAATGTATTATCTGTCTAATGTCTTTTTATATTTTAAAGGAAGTGGAGGAAAGTACAATTTATGAGCAATATGTACCTCCAGCTCATTAAATGTAAAACTAGAGGGGAAAAAAAGGAAAATAAGAAAAACTATATGGATAGTCTTAGGATTATATTGGCAAGAAAAAAGTGTTGCTATAAAACAGCCTGCAATGATCTAAAAACATAGACTGAAAATATTCCCTTCCCTCCTCTCCATAATGAGATCATAAATAAATGAATTGTATGATGACATCTGTGCTCAGCCTCCTTCAGTACCTCCTGTCTTTTGGTCTGGTCCAATATCCTGAATTCTAGCATTATAGCTGTCACTGCTCATTTCCAATCCTCTTTGGAACTAGTTACACTCTTTTTCTCTCTTCACTTTTAATCCCCAAACTATTTTTATTGTCCATTCAGCCTCTGCAAATATGTTTATATGTTTCCTTAAAGTGATTTCATTGTTGTCCTTTGTCAAACTTAATGTCATAAGCTATATCCCGTGGTTAGAGTAAATGACAAATTCAAAGTAAGAGTAATTTTATTCTGTATAAAAGGCAGAAACGGAAGAAAAAAAAGACCAGTAAATTTTCCCTTCATTTCCCAATAGTTCATAAAAGAGATATAATATATAGCCAATAGCTATGTTATTGTTTAGAAAAATAAGACCTTATTAGTCCTACCCGTATCTGTACCATATGCAGTACTTTTGAATTGCATTTTTAATTAGAAAAGGTATGGATGAGAGAGCATATGCATGCATTGCCAGGCTTTTTCAAATTGCATTGCAAATTACAGAGAAATAAAATTGTGGTGTGCTAAAAGTTGTTAGAACTAAATTGTCATAACTAAGAACTATGAAATTGTGTCTAATTCTAATGTAGCTTAAATTTTCTTTTCTTTTAAACTGTAACTCATACCACACATTTTTCTATCTATGTTATATAATCCAGTGATGCCTCTATATTACCATTAATATATAAATAAAAAAATGATGGGGAACATAAGATAGTTATAAAACATTAAATAATGTATAAGTGCCTATTTTTATCATTGATATTTGGTAGTATTTTAAACAGTATGATTTTCTTGGCTACATTTGGCTTGGACTATTTAAGTACCTTTGGGAACCATTATCACTGGCCAGCTGGGCAGAGAAGGAGACAGTAATATGGCAAACTAAGTGAGTAATAAAAAAAAAAAAATTCAGTCCTGGATGAAAATTTGCTGGTATATCATCCATAAATGAAGTGATCTATAAAGTGGATGATCAAAAGTTTACAATGATACTTTTACTTGGATAGCACTTTATAACTTAAGGAAAAGTTTTCATACAAATCACTTGATTTAATTCTTCCAACAAAATGGTTGATGGGGTATTTATTATCCCCATATCAGAGATGCATCAACCAAAACTCAAAAGGCTCAAAGATTTGAACAAGAACAAGACTGGTAGATGGCACAGTCTGTCATTTATCTAACATACACTAGCTCTTACCACGTGCGAACATAGTGAAACTGACATTCTTGCGCTCCATTTCCATTCTGTAGACAAATCCACATAAGAGTGCACTTTAGAGGGATAAAGGACACAAATGGAATCTTCCAGAGGGTAGGCAGTCTAACATTCACTCAGCATGTACTGTGTGCCACACACTGCACTGAAGTTCTGCACACAATACTAATAATCATCTCACAGCAACCTTATGAACTAGATATTCTCCTTATCAGAACTTTCCAAATGAGTAAACACGTACAAAAAGGCATTGTTCTTTGGGTAGTGGGTGGTAGAGCTGGAATTCAAATACAAGTTTCATGACTGCATCTCCAGTTCTCAGCACATAGAAAAATCTCAATTAATATTTCTTATGCCTCCATGCAATGATGAATTGCACTATAGTATTTTCAGAGAAAGAGACTGGGTGCCGTGTTCTTCAGTTCTAGTGATGTAAAGCATCTCGCCAGAGAAGATAAAATAATAATAATAATAATAATAATAATAATAATAATAATAATAATAAAATAGCTCCTCATTTCTTGGCCAACAAAACAAGATATTTCTTATCACCAGAAACAAACCTGTACTGCATACCTCATGTCCTGTTAATTCTCATTATTCTGAAACAGAAAATTCTTTTCCCATTTCACATACACCAAGAAAATACAGAAGCACTTCAGTAAATAGAAATAAAAAGATCTGTGAAGTTCATTAATTTTTTGGTATACTGCATATCAAAAATTCTGACAGGTATCTGTCTCTTTCAGTAAATAAGGTGCTAATCCTTTATTTAATGAAAGACAGGGGTAATCTCTGCAGCTCAGCTTCGAAATTATGTTTTTCAAATAATACCTGTGCATCAGTGAATAAAAGTGCTGCTCAAGCACCTTGTATTACAATGGCTTAATATAATGTGTTTCCAAAATTATTGCCTTCTAATGAATTTCATCCTGGAGTATATAGATTGAAAATGTCAATAATTCATAAGATGCTTTCACTAGCCACATTCTGATTTAAAGACTTAAATACAATATCTATAAATGATGCAGAAATGAGACTACCTTTTATTTTGTAGTAACTTTCCATCTTTTTGATGGATCTGTAAAATCTTTCTGCTAATTTAACCTTTTAAAAGAAAATGGTGCTATTAGTCGACTCTTTGGGGAATATATCAGTAATAACTTTTAGAAAAATAACAATTTTTCGAAGGTATTATTGGTAGCAAAGTCAATCTTACATTTGGTTCATCAACAATATACCCTTGTCATAATGATTTGTCACTACTACAACCACAAGGCACTTAAAGCTTCTGATGAAACACAAAGGCAGAGTCCTTTCAGAGTGACAAGACTATACTATATATATAAAAATGCGTGTATATTTATATTAGGCCCACTGAATGCATTTGTTATTTGCAAGGCTCTAACGGCTGTGAATACAGACACAAGTAATAATCATAATGCCTAACAATTCCTGATCATGTACTATGAGAATAGTTATGTGGATAATTTCATTTCACCCTCAAAGAAACTCTATGACTTCGGTGGTACTATCATGAACATGATACAGAGCAGGAACTAATCTCTCTGCCTTAAGGAAACCTAAAGTCTAATAATTGGTGATTTTTCAGTGTCTTTATTTACCAACAATAAGCTATTTTTAAATGCTTTCAGAGGAACTTGTGTAGGGATTAAAAATAGGCAATAATAGAAGTGAATAGCAGAGGGAGAGAATCACTAAAAGCCAAAATTTAAAACAAGAGGCACAGTAATTTGACTACAATCAAAGTTCTTATGGAATATGTCACCTATTTGTTCCTGAGAAATTAATTTTTGAATGATTCCTATTAGTAGGTTCTATACACCCACTGCTGGATATGTAATAAATAAGATATTCAAAATCAATCTAATCTAATCCTAGATTTAGTAAATACATTAAAATTACTGTGGTTTGGGGGCTAAATTTTTTCAGATGTCATATAGTCTCAGCCAATAGTTTACAAATAAAAAAATGAAGCCAGAGAATTAGATATTAGCTCCAAATCATTATTTCATTTTTAACTCTTAATAGTACTAAAGACAAATGATTAAATGATATAATTTATTTAAGATTTTATTTATTTATTTATGAGAGACACAAAGAGAAGAGAGAGAGAGAGAAGCAGAGACAGAGGCAGAGGGAGAAGCAGGCTCCATGCAGGGAGCCCGATGTGGGACTTGATCCCGGACTCCAGGATCACGCCCTGGGCTGAAGGCAGGCACCAAACCGCTGAGCCACCCAGGGATCCTGTAAAAATTTTTTGATGTAATATTTTTTTATTCATTTAACAATTTTGTGTATTGTGAGGGCAGGAATGACTGTTCTAATTTTCTGATGAGAAAAAATCAGAAGCTCAAAGAAATCAAGTTACTTTGCTTCATTGTTCCTTCAGTCTTACAAGGGCTCTTACAATCTTGCGAATTAATCATTGAATAGAATTTTTTATCATCATCTGGTGCCAGAGAATGAGACAACAAAACCCACAGAGTCATTCAGTAAAGGAAAAAAAATACACACACAAAAAAACATTCTGAGGACTAATTTAGGAATCTGAGGAGCTACTACATACTTTGGTACTTTGTAGAAGTATTCCAAATACCCTAACCAATTTGGGGCTGGATTCACTAGCCAAAAAGCAGGAGATATTTTGTATTATATAATATTATGGTTAATAGACACAAGAGAAATAATTCAGGTAAGATTCCTAGAACTGTAAACAAAAACCAAAAAGAAATTAATCTCAGAATTCATTACCAAAAACATATACACCGCATATATCCTATACATGTTAACTGAATCTCTTATAAAGTAGATTTAAGATTCTTAGTCATTTGGGGTTTTTTTTGGTGTTTCATAAAATTGAGATGCTATTATCAACTCATCTGAATAAACTCTAAGTCTTCAGATTCATTACTATAAATGTCCCAAAGTGTGTTTCTTAAAATATTATTCCAATTTTATGTCTTATTAATCTTATAGGATAATCATAATAGTTCACAATGGTTTATTTATTTTACTTCATATACTCTACACTTATACTTTATATACTCTACACTTATATTTTTCAACTTTTCACACTCTGTTGCCCCTGTTAAGAATGCCTCATATCTCCTATTTCTAGTTAAGCCAAACTCTATCTCTAGGTTCTAAGTTCTTTCTTCATAAATACTGCTTTATCTACCAGGCCCATGCTGAATAAGTGTATAATTTCAACTTAGTTTGTGGGGGAGGGAGGTTTTCAATAATGCTGTAGTCTAGGGATTGGCAAACCTTTTCTACAAAGAGCCAGACAGTAAGTTAAGTTTTGGGAGCTACATACAGGCTGCATTGCACAGCTATTTTCATCACTGTCTTCTTCTTTTTTTATTTTTTAACATCTCTTAAAAAATGTAAAAGATATCCTTAGCTCACGGGCTAGTAGCAAAACAACCCGCGGTATGTTTATCCCATGGTCATTGTTTCCAATTATCTATTCTAGTTCATTTCACTTATACTGTCTCTCTTACTATTTTCTTTGGCACTTGATATTTTTACTTTCTATCTTTCTTCAGGAATTACATGGAGGTTCTTGAAGGCAGGGAACCCTATATCCTTCACCCAGGCATTATTGGGTTCTATTTCATTGTCTTGTTATAACTTCTGCTCAATAAATGTTGGCACTGACAAGCTTTTAAAATCACAGGCAAATGGCTCCAAGCATAAACTTGGTATGGTTCAATGATATGAACAAAGAAGGCAAATCTTATAGACGGCAAAGCATGCCTTTTATTTCTGCTAAGCAGACACATAGAATCGTCCTTAGGTAGTACATCTTATCTCTCTTTGGTGGAGTCCATTATCTTTCTTACTATCTACATAGAACTGCTCACTGCAAAATATTTATTCTCTAATCAATTGCTAACAGAGAGTTTGTAATCTCTGTGAAATTTCTCCTTAACAACATTCAAACAGCCTACTTTCGGTGCAGTTTACTTAGCATGTATACCATCGCAGTCTATTTGCCAAACACTTAATCTATTTCATCTTATTCAATCCTCACAACAACCCTGTTGAGATTATTGTCACCATTATACAGATGAGCAAACTGAGTATTGAGGTCATTAGCGATTAGTAGTGCCAGTATTTGAACTTCTGAGCTACAGTCCTAGCCTCTATGCTTTGCTCTCTGGCAAACAAGAAAAGTGATGGTGACAAAAATAATGAAGATGACTAATATTAATTGAGTCTTTACTATTTACCAATTTACGGTTTTAAATAACTTACATTATCACCCAATTAACAATTATATTACCACTATACATAGATAGCATTATTATTTTAATATTGGAAAGAAAGAAACTGTGATACAGATAAGTTAAATAAATAGTAAGTGACAGACCAGGATCCAATGTCAAGCCTCTGACATCACAACCTAGGTGCTAAACCACTATCTTTCACGTGCAAGCTACTTGCACTATTTATTATCGCTGGATACTTCCGCTGACTGAAGGAGGGGATAGAGTTCTCAGCTACCTTTATTACTTTCTAAATGCCAGTCTTGCTTTACCCACTGAATTACATTTAACAGATATAGAAAATGATTTGATTGTCTGCTGTCAGCGACAACATCTGATTGTAATTTCAACAGAGACAAAAACTTTCTTAAAGTTAGCATTAATAACTTATATTTAAAGAACCCTTTTAAAAAATTTAGAAAACAACTTATTAGCTGATTTTAGGCTAAAGAACCTTTTCTCAGACCCATCTCTTTAAGATCAATTTTCAGACCAGAGGCTTTCTTGGGCCATCTTTCAAGGGAGCATCAGATTCCAGACCCACCAGGCACATGTTGGTCACCTGTAAAGCGAGGAACCAGTACTTGACTTAAATCAATCATGTTCACAGAGGTGAAAGAAATGCAGGGGCAGAAGGAATCAATAAGCCAAAAAAAAAAAAAAAAAAAAGAACATCGCATAAAACTATTTGCTACTTTTCTTTTTCCTAATTGAAGGAAGATAACTTGTTTTATGAATAATGGAGCTTAGAGCGAACTGCAGAAATAGCAGTTTTCTCTTTGGAATTTCCTGTTTCTTCTTTCATTCTTTAGGGTCGCTCACAGTGCATCTGTGAGAATTAGGTATCAAGATTCCCCGGACGTAGCCAAACACAGTTAATCGGATAGTGAACAGTTTCTTATTTCCCACTTGCAGCTGAAGGCATTCAAAATAGGGCCCAGGTTTGAAATGTTATAATATTTGACACAAGAAATGCATGCCTCTAAGAAAGGGAGGCATGCTTCATTATCTGTTTTCCTGATGGATTTACGTTCTTCCTTGAAGTAACAGTGACAGAAAGAATACATATTCCTTAAGTGATAGTTGTGCATTAGCTAGGTCAAAGTTGTGAAAAGAAATGAGCAGAAAGACCTTCAAATGTATGTAAATGTGGTACAACATCCCAAGCTGAGACATTAAACCTAAAATTAAATAAAAACAAACAACAAAGTATGCTATCCCTCCAATTCTTTATAACACTCAACCAACATCTGCTCAGTAATTCACTGAACGCACTTTTTTGTTTATTTTAGTAAAATGTGTCAAAATAGAAAAAAAGCAAGTTTTAGAGAATGAAACAAGTGATCACATTATTCTTTTCTCGATTGGACTAGTGGCAACATACTTTACTGTCTATTTAATCTAAGTAACCCCCAACTGTTTTCCCTTGAAAGCTATCTGTAGAAGGATCATAAAAATGAATTTGTTGGTTGGAGCACTGAGGAAGGAATTATCAATGGTATAGTATTACTAGGTGTATTTTTCTTTTTTTACTTTACAATGAAATAAACTTCTGTGTAGGCAAAAAAATAAAATAAAATAAAGATGATATTTACCAAAATATAGTTGGTATTTATTGCACTTTTTGTTATTTATGACACTAAGTTTTATATAAGTTATTATTATTGTTACATCTACCACATTAGGTGGCTATTTTTAAAAATTAAACAACAGGGATCCCTGGGTGGCGCAGCGGTTTAGCGCCTGCCTTTGGCCCAGGGTGCGATCCTGGAGACTCGGGATAGAATCCCACATCGGGCTCCTGGTGCATGGAGCCTGCTTCTCCCTCTGCCTGTGTCTCTGCCTCTCTCTCTCTCTCTGTGTGACTATCATAAATAAATAAAAATTAGAAAAAAAAATAAACAACATTAAACACCAGGGATGCCTGGGTGGTTCAGTGGTTGAGCATCTTGCCTTTGGCTCAGGTTGTGATCCTGGGGTCCTGGGATCAAGTACTTCACCAGGCTCCTCTCAGGGAGTCTGCTTCTCCTTCTGCCTACATCTCTCATGAATAAATAAATAAAATCTCAAAAACAAAAACAAAACACAAATTTCAAATAGAAACTACATCTCCTCAGGAACCCTCACACTGTGACACACTCTGTTAATCTATTAGAAAGTTAGTCATATATATTCAAAGACTCCCCAATTTATTCATTGGTGTGTCCCACCATCTAAGAATAGTACCTGGACTATAGAAGCTACTCAATAAATAGTTTAAGTTTATTAAATCACTACTGATTTAATAAAATTGTAAGGTGCCTCTTACCGTTGATGCTCTTGAATAACAACTATAACTTTACTCATATTACCAAAGGCAAAATAAAAGGAAACACAATTAAAAATAAAAAGTGGATATGGATGGCATAATTGCTATGCGGGAGTAAATATTTTCTAATTATGAGGTTTAATTAATAAATCCATTTGAGTTTTAGCTTAATATCTAATTACTAAAACAAAACAGAACTACTATACTCTGTTCCACTACACTACATTTTACAATAATGAACACTGAAAACAAAATAAGCGTATAGTTTTGAGCCTTTTCAAATATAACTCAATAAATGCATCATTTCAAACATTTATCACAACAATAGCCAATAGTTGTTGACTGTTTACTGTGTGGAAACACTATTAACTTATTTAATTATCAAAACAGCTCTTTAAGGTAAGTATTTTATCACATTTTATAGATGAAGAAAGTTTGGAGCAGAAAAATTAGGTTCACACATCTTAAGGTCACAAATCCAGTAAGGAACAGAATGAGGATTCGAAAAAAAGACAATCTGGCTGTAAGTTTATGCTCAATGGATGGTTTGCATAGTCTCCCAAGATTACTGGTAATTTTTCTCATCGAGAAAAATGAAGTAACAAACAGTTGGATGCACTATTTCAAATGCCAATAAAGTTTCAAAGACACATTCAATGTATAGTCACTTACCTAAAAACTATGTGACCTCAGAAGCTGGTATCTACTTTTAAATAAATTACATATGCATTTGGGAATAGACTGTAGAGGTAAGTCTTACATTTCTTAGATTTCTCAGATTGATATTTTCTAATCACAAACAATGGCATTTTAACTGACAAGTCTTCTCTGAACATCTGTTTACTCGTTACATGTGTAACATGGATTCATCAGATCATGGTAAGGTTCTATGCTCTACTATGTCTATGTTTACCAGCTTTTTTTTTTTTATAAAGATTTTATTTATTTATTCATGAGAGACTCAGAAAGAGAGAGAGATGAAGAGACACAGGCAGAGGGAGAAGCAGGCTCCATGCAGGGAGCCCGATGTGAGACTCCATCCCAGGTCTCCAGGATCAGGCCCCAGGCTGAAGGGGGCACTAAACCACTGAGCCACCGGGGCTGCCCATCTACCAGCTTTAAAGAGGAAAGATTTGTGATGGAAATTTATAAATCCTTCACAACAAAAGTAAGAATAAAATGCTTATACTACCAAAGGATGAACACAATACAAAATCCTGGTGTGCAGCATCCTATGAGAATGGGTTTTCCTTCTTTTTGAAATCCAATGTAGGGTCTTTTGTTTGTTTGTTTTAAAGATTTCATCTATTTATTCATGAAACACACACACAGAGAGATAGAGAGAAAGAGAAAGAGAGAGAGGCAGAGATAGATACAGGCAGAGGGAGAAGCAGGCTCCATGCAGGGAGCCCAATGCTGGACTCGATCCCAGGATCGAGTCTTGGGCTGAAGGCAGATGCCCAAATACTGAGGCACCCCGGGATCCCAAATGTAGTTTCTTCCCACCACTGAAGAACTGATGTCTTCATATCACGACTAAATTAAATTTATGCATTTAAAGAAGTCAGCAATCTAATGAATCTTCTCCCTCAGCTTAGTAAACTGTGTGTTGTCCACTTGGATTCACAGCCATTAAGTTCTTGCAAAGTATTTATTACACTATACATATTATTGGTCCTGTCACTGAACAGTGCCCTCTTTCTGTTTTATAGCTAATGTAGCATTTCTCCATGGCATCAATAGATTAAAACATTTACTACCAGAAAAAGTATGTGAAAATGGAGCAAGCTCATTTTGCTACAAGCGAACTCAATAAATCTGTCTAGTTTACTGACGTTCACTTTCATTTAAAATTGGTACATATTTATCTTGCAAACTTCAAGAAGGCAGAGAGATAAACTGTTTTTCTGTTTTCCCTCCTGGCAGCAATGCTACTTTGTTAATGGTAATAAATGGCAGTTTAATAAGATCAGATCTATATTTCTGATATGTATTTGGGAATATTTAGAAAAGGGCCAATGAAGGCTACATTAAGACATTAAAAGATTTTATCTATCGTTTCTACAGCCATATGACTATGACTCCTTCACTACAGAAAGCAAGACAGCTTAATTGGTTTGATTTCACGACATTAGTTTGATGCCTTTCTTAAAGTTACCACCGAAAAATAGGTCATTAACAAACTTCATTTCTTTGCATTTGGAGAAATAAAAATTAAAGGAAATTTAGTTCATATTTTTAAACTGATAACGAAGGAATAAACGAAATACTGCGAAAAGTCAGTACTTCTCTTGACAGTATGGCAGAGGAAATTTTTTTTTTTTTTTTTTTACTTTGAGGATAAAGTCTTGGTTTTTCCAGGCCCTTACCTCCCACAGAAGATGTTTAGGCATATGATTTCTGTAACTGATCCTCTCACCCCTTCTGACCAATCAGTCAAGCATGCAACAGAATGATACATGGGATAATACAACCTGTTCTCTCCCAGTTCTTTGTAATAACCTCTTTTATCCTAGGTTATGACAATACAATGGGAGGGAAATATTTATATTTAGTAAGCCAGATCATGTACACACATGTAAAATAGCTATATTATAGGTTTTACACACCTACCACAAGTCCAAAATATCTCAGTAAATAGATGCCAGAATTTTTATTTGACACATTTTATTTTACCTCTGAAAAGCTGTGTGTGAATGAATACCTTGCTTTCATTTTTATGTACTTTTTTTTTTTTTTTTTTTTGCACAGAAACTTTCATTATTACACAAGAAAAAGCAAGGTGGTTATAGGACCACTCTCTCCTTAAGCAACACCTTTGGATGAAATATAATGATTCTCCTCTGTCTGGGCCCTTGCACATACCACTAATGTAATGCTGACTTCCACAGGGCGACTGGGTGGCTCAGTCAGTTAAGCATCTGACTTTGGCTCAAGTCATGATCCCGGGGTCCTGGGATTGAGCTTTGCGTGGAGCTTCCCGCTCAGTGGAGAGCCTGATTCTCCCTCTTCCTCTGTTCCTCTCTGCCCTGCTTGTGTTCTCTCTCAAATATATATATAAATCTTTTAAAAGTACCGACTTTCACAGTCTCCAATACATTCATCTAAAATTGAGTAAACTCCCTTTTCTTATATAAAATTTTTTACAACTTCCTACGTGAACCACAGCTTTCAGGAAAGCCTGCTTTCGAAAGATAAGCTTTGCAAAGAAAGTTTTGCTGAAATTGATCACCTTGAGAAATCTGGAGTAAGACATCACTCTAATTAGCATGCCAACAAGAAATTCAGTAATCAGTAAAATGCCAAAAAGGAGCAGATTCTCATGATATTGGCCACCTGCTTCAAACATGTAAATGTTACTTCACCAATACCAACATGATAGTTGCTTTCCAAGAAGGTAGATATGTTAAATGTTAAAAGAGTTGGTAAGATGATTAACATTTTGTCAAATCAGATTTATGAAAGGCTGTGTGATATTTTCATAATAACAGTAAATAAATGGTTGGTAAATATTTATGGACTATGGCTACAAATGTTTCAAGTTAATCAAACATAGCAAAATCAAATGTTCCTATCTGGTATAGCCTTTTAATCTGGGATCCCCAGAAAGTAAAGGCTAAGATAAGGACTTTGAAGCAGGTAGTTTATGTGGGAGATGATCTCAGGAAACAAGTGTTAAGGAACAGGGGACGGGTATGGAAAAGGAAGAAAAGTTACAACGCGTGTTATTATTCAAGTTGTCACTGTTGGCAAGAAGGACCAAATCCTGCTAAGATCTCCGGGAAATATAAAGCTGGGATAGTGATGCACAGGCCCTTCTTCCCCAGTTAAGACTGTTAAAAACAATTTTCATGGACATGAACCCCCTGTATATAAGCAGATGGCTGGTTGCTAACCGAGCTGACGACTAGGCTTGGGGGAGTCTTTCTTTTTTTTTTTTTTTTAAATTGGAGTTCAATTTGCCAACATATAGCATAACACCCAGTGCTCATCCCGTCAAGTGCCCCCCTCAGTGCCCGTCACCCAGTCACCCCAACCCCCCGCCCACCTCCCCTTCCACTACCACTTGTTCGTTTCCCAGAGTTAGGAGTCTTCATGTTTTGTCACCCTCACTAATATTTTCACTCACTTTCTCTCCTTTCCCTTTATTCCCTTTCACTAATTTTTATATTCTATTGGGGAAGTCTTATGGTAGAATGCTAAGAGACAAACAGGAGGCATTTTAGTTGAGAATTAGGCAGCGGAGGTAGGCCCGAGTCCCAACAAAATAGTTTACTTTGGGTCTGGGTGGAATCAGACTTGAGCCAAGGGTACACTATGCATGCCAGAGGCATCTGCTAACAGTGTGCGTGAGTATGAGTGTGTGTGTGTGTGTGTGTGTGTGTCTGGACTTGCATACCTTAATCTTGAACTTCTATTTTGAACCTGCCTTAATCTTGAACTTCTATTTTGTCATAATGCCCAGTTTTATATTTATACAGCAACACTTTGATTTGGGATACCACAAAAATATTATTAATTTCATTTTTAAAAAGATTTTATTTATTTTACAGAGAATGAGAGAGAGAGAGAGAGAGAGGGAGGGAGAGAGAGAGAGAGAGAAGGCAAGCAGGGGGAGAAGCAGGCTCCCCACCAAGCAAGAAGCCTGATGCAAGGCTTGATCCTAGGACTCTGGGATCATGACCTGAGCCAAAGGCAGATGCTTAACTGACTGAGCCACCCAGGCGACCCTCACCTCATTTTTTAACATAGCAGTTTTTCTTTACTTATTCTCCAATAAAAAAAAAAAATACTACTTAATATTACTTGCTTCTTTTTTTTTTCTTTTATTCTTTTATTCTTTTTTTTTTTTTTTTTGTAACATCCTTTCCAGTTCCCTGCTGTTGAAAGCATAAAGTTCAGAAAAGGATTGTAGTGGAAGGTCTAAAATGCACACATTCCACAGAACTACTGCTGTTGGCATAGAAAGAGGATAAATAGAACTTGTTGTGTCTCATTCTGTCTATTCTTATGTCAATCTTAGGAATGGAGAGAGAGGAAGAAAAATTACTTAGACTGCAAGTTTTGAGTTCACAAGAAGCTAAGGTTCCACTGACAAGTAGGGCCTCGCCTCAGCAGAAGTAATTCTTTTCTACTAATTTATGCAATGATAGCATTCAGTTAAATTTAGCCCAAGGATAGCCCTTCCTATTTTGATAAGAGAAAATGTGTTTAGATAGACTTCCATCAGCAGACATTATTAAAATACTTCCTACATAAAAACCATTGCTCTTTTTCTAGGGTCTTCTTTCTTGGCCTTTAAAAATACAGCAGAGACCAGTTAGTTAACATACCGTGCAAGGCTAGCAGAATTCTTGAATAAAGAGTATGAAAGAGATATGAATGCTTGCAATTGTAACTCATAGTTTTTCATTTACTCATTTCTGCATGGAAAACTGAGCCCTTGTAACTTTTAAGATTCCAAAAGAACATAATGTAAACCTAGAAGTAGACCAAGGTCAATTAATCTACACAGTAAATTAGCAAGCAACCTGAAATATTTATAAGTAATCTAAAGGCAAGAGAATGCGTGCTTTGGTGAACATTTGGTACACAATAAATACTTGATGATTTATTGATATAATGAACATAATGATGAGTTAATAGAAACTAATCTTTAGATGGCAGGAAGAACATTCCAAAAAAAAAAAAAATGAGTACACTCAGTCCTCATCCTAGAACCATAATTGCCTCTGAAGTATTTCCTCAGGGCGCTTGAGGATGGCTTAGTAGGTTAGGTATTTCCCTTCAGCTCAGATCATGACCTGGGGGGTCCTGGGATTGAGACCCACTTGGGGCTCTGTGCTCAGCAGGGAGTCTGCCCCTCTTCCTCAGTGATCTCTCTGGCTATCTCTCTCAAATAAATAAATAGTATCTTAAGAAAAAAAAAAAAAAAGAAAGAAACTCTACAGTCTTGTTTACAGTGAAAAAACAAAACAATAAAGTGTTTCATCACTGGAGGGAATAACCAAAAATAACTATTAACTACTGACTTAATTAATATAAAATGACATGAGGTACATGAATGCAAAGGCAGGCTCCAGAATCAAGTTAGTTAAATGATAATATGTATTCATATTTCCATACTCCAATAACAATAAAGTGTTATGCATGTATGTATAATTACTTCTCAATGAGAAGGGTACTTAGAAACAGCTGCATTATCAATCCTCATAATTTTCCATGTATCTGGGTGCTATGGAACTCAGATAGCTCTATTTAGTTGATAGACAATCTTGAAAGCATATGGTAGTCATTTTTGTCGCAAAGGACGATTGTAAATTTAAAACCACGCATTTCAAAGCAGAAATGCAGAACATACATGCACACAGAGTGCTATATCAAGAGACAAAAAGAACTAAAAACACAGAAAAGAACAAGACGTCATTTGCCTTCATGCAGATGGCAGCTGTCCCTTGAATTTAAATTGGTGATGAGTGTGCTCACATAATGATATCAGCTTTTTAACAGTACAGACCACGAAGGGGATGAGAATGTGCCTCCTTAAATACAGCATCTTGGCATATGAAATATTTTAAGCTGAAGGATTGTGAGAAACAGTAGATACAAGGAATCTTTAACCTTCCCCTTAGTACCTGAGATAGGTCACAGGACCCTTCCAAAAGAGGTGACCTCCTATACCCAGAAGAAAGAGACATCCTTAGCTCTGAAGGCAGAAGGATGCCGAGAAGAATCCAGAACAGGTCTACATCCACCACACCCCAATTAATTACCCTTTGCCCATACCCTTTTATCCTATCCCGTTTTCCCACAACTTTCTGCTCTTTATCAAACTCAGTATAAAGGCTCCCAGGTTTAATATTTCATAGGGTCTTCATTTCCTTATGAAGATTCCTAGGCCACATACAGGACTTATATTAAAGTTGTATGCTTTTCTCTTTTTAATCTGTCTTTTACCAATCCAGCATATAGGCCCTCAGACAGAAAAACTAGAAAGGTAGTAGGAAAAATAATTTTTCTTCCCCCTATATAACTGCAAGTAAACTCTTGTGATGTGAAAATTGGGATATACTGTAGTGAATTACACACTTCTGGTTTTTAAATTCCATTTAGTTAAGTGATTGATTGCTATATACTTGGCATCGTGTTAAACATTTTATACACAACTTCTCATTTATTCATTTTGTAGTTTTCTTCATGTTAGTAGATGAGGGATCTGAGCTCATGAACAGAATGATCTAAGGATACACAGCTCATAATTGACAAGCTTGGAATTTCAACCCAGTTTTGTAAGATTTCAAAATCTATTCTAACTAAAATGTTACATTGTTATTTATGGATACAGCACGGTATACAATCAAATGCAAATGTTTAATATAAATTTATTTGCAAGGATTCCTAACACTGTCAAAAATGTTTTTCCCTGATACTGTTCAAAGCCAGTGGTATTCTAATTGACTTTCTCAAACAGTAGCATCTATTAGTTTTACAATTGCATCATTATAGCCAAATATCTGAAGCATATGTTTGAGGCAGCACTGTTAGGTTTGTTTGCAGCATGCCCCGTTGCGAAATGGATCCTAACTTTAGTTACACACAAAAAGAACTGAAAGAAGCACCAACAAACATTGCATACTCTAAATGCAGAAGGAATTCGACGTTGCAAACTAAATATCATCAATAAAGGGTGCAGTGAAATACATTCTCCTAATAAAATTGTAACAGCAAGCAATATTTGATCACAATTTGAATACTGACAATCATGCTATAATATGCGTTTTATGAACAAGTAATATAGGATATAAGAGAGGGCTGTATTAAGAAATTTATGGGTCAGCCCGGATGGCTCAGTGGTTTAGCGCCCCCTTCAGCCCAGGGCGTGATCCTGGAGACCCGGGATGGAGTCCCTGCAGGGAGCCTGCTTCTCCCTCTCTCTCCCTCTCTCTCTCTCTCTCTCTCTCTGTGTGTCTCTCATGAATGAATAAATAAAATCTTAAAAAAATGAAAATTATGTGTCCAAGTAGGTCATTCAAATATTGTGATTGGTCTTTTTACCTAGAAATAATGTCTGCTTTTTGGTAACTTTCCTAGACAGTTTATGAAAGTCTATATAATTCATAATATACCACAACTCCTTCGCATATTGTGCTGTTAAATTTTGATCAATATGCAGAATTCATCATTAATACAGCTGCAAAACACAATGTCTGCTGCATGGAGTTTTAAATTGAGTGGAGCCATGTGGTAACATTGGGGCACAACTTATTCAAAGTATAGCTAATGCCAAAACAAAACAAAATAAAATAAACAAAAACCCAAATCAATAATATTTACTTGAAATATATGAACCCTGCTTGACAATTATGTAAGTGCAGTAGGTCAGCAAATATGTTGAGAGGGCAACACACTAAGTGAATATATAGTACTGTATTTGTGAATGAAATTTAATGCATTTAAAAGACCACCGAGATTCTGGTATTTGGATGTGTTTTAAATACACACATATATATACACACAAGTTCACACCAATTGATGTAGATTTGAAGTGTAATCTATAATACCCTCACTCAGTATAATTTTTTTGGAAATAGACCAGTGGGCTTGCCATCTGGGTAGACAAACCAATGAGTCAACTATCCAGGACAAAGGCAATAGCTCCTATGCGCAGGTACCTGGAATGGTACAGGTTACAGTCTCTAGAAAAGTCAAGGGACCTTGTGAAGAGAAGCCACAGAAGGCCAGGGCCTCCTCATCAATAAATTTAAGGCTATTTTAAAGTTCAAGATTGGATCAATGGCCATTCCCCACCACTGACCCATTGGCTTTTCTTTCTGTAAATATCATCTACTGTTTCTGAACAAAATCATTAAAAATAGTTCTTTTGTAAATACACAATTTTACAAAGCCTTTACCTCCAAAGTCAAGAGGCAAACCTACCACCTAGCCACTAACTTAAAAAATGCTACTTATTTACTTATTTTATTGAGAGAGAAAGAGAGAGAATGCGAGCCAGGAGGGTCACAGGGAGAGAGAATCTCAAACAGGCTCTATACATGGTTCCCAGTGTGTGCTCAATCCCATGACCCTGAGATCATGACATGAGCTGAAATCAAGAGTCAGATGCTCAACCAACTGAGCCATCCAGGTACCCCAGCACTGCTTTTAATGCCATTGTTTAGATATTTGAATAAGATGAAGAACTCATCTCATTTTCAAGCATCTATAAGAGTAGCTTCCATTAACCAAGTTCAGTTTAAGAAGTAATTCGTATGTTTTTTTATGTTAATTACTTCAAAGCTTCAACCATTGCAAAACCGACTTGGCTACTATAAAATCTTATGTTTCTTTGAGTAATTATTGTTTAGGGGATAGTGTGCCTACATACTCATAAATATCACTGGGACTCATATGTCACTCTAGGAAGTTAGATGCATTTATCTGCTTAAAGTCTATACTACCGTGTGTAACCCTCTATGCCCAAGTATTAACACCTTGAATAAACCAGTAATTTGCAATAATTAACAATGCTATACTAATCATTACTGAAAGAATTCAGATTGATCTACAAAAATAATTTATTCAACAAATAGTTCATTGGGCAGTATATTTTATTTGGCAGAGTAATGTAGAAGTTGAGAGAACATGTTTGAGTCACATCGTTTCAAATGAGTTCAAATCCTGGCACTACCACCGCATAGTTATATATCATTGGGTGAATTACATAAGGTTTCTGTGCTTTGGTTTCCTTGTAGTAAAAAAAAAAGTATAATAAATGTCTTTACCTCTCTAGGTTATTTTCATAATATATAGGGCCTGACACAGAGTAAACAGTAAGTTGTAAGTATTATTTTCACTACTGTTGTTTCTTTTATATAAAGATATTTCTGTTCATTGCAGAAGTATAAAATTAAACACATGGGACAATTATATAACATTTAATTATGAAATAAAGTACAATGTTAAATATGAACTGAGCTAAAATGAGCTAAAATAATAGGCTAAATTTAAGAATGTGCCACAAATGGTCAGAAGGGTGTAATATTAAGATCAACTCTAACTCTTTTTTGAAGTGTCCTCTGGGTCAAGTAGGGCTGAAACTGAACATTTAAGAATTAAAAATGGAATAGGTAATCTCTTAACTTTGGTCAATTTTCATTTGTAACTAAAAATCTGGGAGCTTAAGTGTTTAAACAACCAGTAGCATAGCAAAAAAAAAAAAAAAGTGTGTAAAAATTTTTAAATCTTTAAAAATACTAAGAATCATCAAAACTTTCTTGCTAGTGATATAGAAAAAAACACAAAACAAAACAAAAATACCCAGCAACTGCAATTAAAGAAAAGCATTTGAAAGATAAGATTTATGACTTCAATACATTACTTTAGTTAGAATGAGACCATTTATTATAGCTCTAAATCCCTCTACATCTCAAATGACACTTATTGTTGGCAAAGAAGCCACCTTCTCCCAGTGCCAGTGTAAATTCACATGATATTTTTTATGAATAAACACGAAAATGTCAGCAATACTAAACAAAAGGGAGACGGCAAATTTGGAAAGAAGCCAGTGACTGTGCCAAATGACCCGTGAAACTTGAATTTCAGAAAGGAGTGTCTGCAATTTGGGTGAGCAGAAACAGCATTTTGAAGAAAACTTAAGTTACACATTACAGCCACAAAAGACGGAAAAGAATAAACATAAGACAGGGTGACTGACCCACACTGAGCGATACAAGCAGTGACACCGTGAGTTAAGCCCTCCACGGTGGCTGTAACAGGGTCCTGGAACGCTTGCAGCAGGTATGCGAGCACATATGGGCCTATCATCAGGGGGTCTCCGAACACTGGATGATCTTACATACCCCGGAGTGCATGCTGGGATACATATGAAGACAGAGAAGCATGTGACACTCTGGGGTTTTCGTTTCCTTTCCATAATTATTTTTCCTTTGCTTAAAAATATTCTTGGTACCCTTAATGATGCTGCAAAGAATTTCTAAGATCTGATAGACAACTAAACATGTCCACATGCTTGAACAAACTTAAACTAACACAGCCTTAAGAAAATCAAAGTCAACACATACCATTAAAGTCAGTTGAAAAGAGAGAATATTACTACATTAAAAAGGAATGGAAAAAATGCCATTTATTATTATTTTTTTAAATAAAACCTCGCACTCTGTATTTTGCCCTTCTTTGCAAGTATGAGTAGGCACAGAAGGATACCTCCTGTGGAAATGTTTGCTGACTCTCAAGTAGAGGGACGGATACAATTTTTCAATCAATCTTTGATTTTCCATGGTATCAAATGACAGAGCCTGAGCAAACTTGACCTTCTTTGGCAATTATAACTCGTATGTTCCCATTAAAATCCTTCAGCCAGTGATAGTGTTTGCCCCATGAAGCATTGTTAAGTTGATTTTAAAGACTGCTACACGTTAGGTCTTCTACAGAGCGTAGGTGCTACCCCAAAGAAAGAGGATCCCACTCAGCACTTCTGAAGCAAGTCATCCTGGGACTGCAATGACCACTGAGCACCTCCTCGGGCACAGATACTATTCCTCATCTCTGCTCCATCCTGGCTCCCAAACAAACCTTTCTTAGTAAAAAGGAACATGGTTAAAATAAACATCAAAGCAAACAATAGAGGAAATATATCATAAAGGAGTGTCATACAGCCTGGTAGAGGAAGGGGATATAGATTCTCTGGTGACAGAGTTTGGTCTTTTTTTAGCACCCATTTTCTGTCGCCTGCCTCTCTGAGTCACTGCCCAGCAAGATCGTCCTAATTTGCTCTCCCTAACAATAGAAATAACAGTCTTGATGTCTACCTCTTTTATAAATTGATCCACTTTTCCTAATACTAGACCCTATCTTTCTAAACCTGGCATTTCCACTTCAAATTCAGATTTTGTTTTCAGATGTTGGATGGATAAACAGAGAACCCTCCACTATTACATATTTTAACTGGGTAGCTGTCTCCCACACGCCGGGTATCTAGAAATAATTAAATACTAAGTTCCCAGCATACCCCTTTCACTTCTCAGACTTAGTAACTGAAAGGAACTTTTGTATTTATTCAATAATTTACAGTTTCCTCAGAGCATTTTCACACAAGGGTTGTATGTACATGGATCATGTTTCTTAGTCAAGATACTTGTACCAAAAAAAATAACCCCAATATTTGTTAGGCATTTACTTTGTGTAAGGGATGTTCTAACCATTTTAATGTATCTAGCTCTCCAACAATTTTACGACGTAGATACTGTCATTATCCCCAAGTTACTGATCAGGAAACTGAGGCACAAAGAATTTGAGTATATTATTCAAGATCCTAAAGCCACTATGCTAAAACTATTTCATGAAATAATAAAACACAAAATAAAGTTGTAAGGAGCACGACAAATAAACACCTTTTATACAAAGGGAGGAAATGCATATTTAGAGAGAAATATTAGTGTTGATAAGTTAAGGCATAAGCAAAATTCTAGCATGAACGAAGTGATAGCTTCTATCCTACCTAAAATTGCAAACGGAATCACTTAACGAACTGCATCAGATTAGAACTACTTTCTTCATAGGTAGAAAAATCAGAAAACTCAGGAATAAATATTTTACTGGACTCCAAGCAGGTTAGACAAATTTCATCCTGATATATTAAATGGAAAGAAGGTAGAGATAAAAACAAACAAATAACCAAACAAACAGAGGGGACTCAAGTAAGAGGACTCAAAGCTGTGCCCAGAGAGCTGGATACAACACCTGCAGCCAAAGAGAATCCTGGGTAAGTTAGAGTTGCACCATTATTTCTTGTGGCTTTCCTCTGTCCTTCACACTGATCACTTTAATATTAATATTCAGTTGATGAAATCAAAGGCATAAAGTAAAATCTGCTCACACAAAGTTAGGAGCTCTAATATAAAGGAATTCAGAATGAATATTTGAAAAAAGTTCTTTAAATGCCAGGCGAGAATAAAGGGCTGATAGTAATAAAATGTAAATGCAAATTCTAAAGTTATAAAATACCCTAAAAAAGGTGTTTCATTCATGTTTAAAAGTTGAATAATTACTAGAAGAATTTAAAAAATTCATATAAATTGAATACAATTGACTGAAATTCAAAGGGAACAAGCCCTCTGATCATGTTGTCAAAGAGATAAAACATACAGTGCCCTAGAAAAGTACTGTTTTCAATTCTGTGCAATAGATTTTGAGAGCAGTATCTATCAAGGTGGACTAGTCCAAAGATTGAAACTGAAAAGGTTGGGCCCACAAAAAATGAAAAAAAGAAATTGGAGCGATGAGCAGGAAAACAAAAAATCAGTCAGGACCTGGTAGTCTTACCATGTTTTACTCATCCCACCCCCTCTAGTAGTAACTGGGCTTAGAACTGACCCAGCTCCAGAGTGATTTTAACACATAGTCAATAAACTATCAGCTTTACCCTTTTGCTCCAATTCTACAATTCCTGTGTCACCAGTTTTCTTCATCTGTTTCTCCCTAATTCTCATGCCCAGATTTAACTGTTCTTTTATCTCATATGACCCTCCTTGTAACATTCTTCATATACTAATAACTCAAGAGCTTCTCTCTTGTAGAATCCTGTTCTAATCACTCATCATGATCTTTTTCTTAAAAATATGTTCAATTCTGTATTCTCTAGGTTAAATTTTTTTTTAAATAAGATGTCTCTAAGCTCATGAAGTTAATAACTTCCTTTAATTTCCTTGTACCTTTAATGTGCTCATTTGTATTGTAGTTCCAGAGGATGAGGGAAAAGAGGGTGGTAACAGCTTATTTATTTTGTGTCTTACAAACTGATTTAATGATGGACAAAATCTTTCCCCTAACCCCCTCAAATATATTACAAGGCTAATGTTCCTAGAAGGTACTTTGAGAAATGTTGCTCAAATTCTACACAATTCTGTAAGATAAAAGTGCCTCCTTCTCTTTAAACTTCTTTCGTCTAGTTTTTGGGACATTAGGTTCTCTCTGAGATTCTGGATTAACTGCTTTCAACTTTGACATACCTTCTCCACATGCATCTCTAGCTTGTTTTCCTTCTCCAGTCTTTTAAATTTTTCTGTTATTTTGTCGTCCATCTTTCTTCTCCTTTGGTTATTTTCAGATATTCCCACCACTCTCAAAATTTCACTTGTATCTTTCTAATAATGATTCTTGAATGTTTAGTTCTTCCTGAGGGGCAGCAGAGTGGTGTGGTTCAAGGTACTGACTCTAAGGAATTCAAATCTTAAGTCTACCTACCAGTTGAATGACATTGGATTTTAGTTGTATTTGCTCAGCAAGTTTTGAGAGTTAAATTCAGTCTTGGTAAAAATGTCTCAAATACTTATTATTAGCTGGCATTTTTCCTTACTAACTGAAGCTTTATTCTGACCTTTTAGGCTGTCATCACGGTTGAGCACGGCATACTTCACTGGTACCTCAAACTTAATATATTTAAGACATACTTTTTTTTTAAAAGATTTTATTTATTTATTCATGAGAGATGAGAGAGAGAGAGAGAGAGAGAGAGAGAGAGAGAGGCAGAAGGAGAAGCAGGCTCTAGTTGTGGAGCCTGACATGGGACTCGATCCGGGTCTCCAGGGCTGAAGGCAGGTGATCAACCACTGAGGCACCAGGCCGCCCTAAAACATACTTTCAACCTCAAATCCTTGAACTCTACAAATCAACATTTCTTGATTTTCCCATTGTAAATAATGGTATCACCACTTTCACATTCACTATAGCTCAAAGCTCACTTCTTGATCTTTTACCACATTCAATACTGTTAATTTTCTTTCAAAAGTTTTTTACTGGGACGCCTGGGTGGCTCAGCAGCTGAGCGGCTGCCTTCAGCACAGTGCATGTTTCTGGAGTCCTGGGATCGAGTCCCACATCAGGCTCCACATCGGGAGCCTGCTTCTCCCTCTGCCTAAGTTTCTGCCTCTCTTTCTCTCTCTCTGTCGCTCATGAATAAATAAATGAAATATTTTGAAAAAAAGTTTTTTACTTCCTCACTCCAATTTCATTCCTTTTTGTGACTGTATTGGCACCTCGGTTCCAGTGAAATTACAGCACATCTAGACTGTGGCATTCACCTAATTCATTTATTTACACATCCTTTTTGGACCCGAAGGCATCTGAATGCAACTCCTGTAGTATTTTGTAAAATTGTTCAGGCAATATTTTTGTCTCTTATAAACTGATATTTAGGGAGGATTTGTACTCTCTTCAATCATAGCTTGGTATTTTATTTAGACCTATTCTCTAATGTAAAATCTACTTTGGTTCTCTAGTCACATTAAATTTCTTCTTTCGTATTCCCATTTGGTGGCCCTTATGGTATTATGTGTAGTATTCAAGTGTTTTGTGCAATTATTTATTTCTTCCGATAGAACACAATCACTCTGAGTATAGAAATGATGTCTTAATCCACATCTGTATCCTCTTTTTCCCCCTTTAGTTCCAGCATAGTTAACAAATGGTGTTATATTAGTTTCCAGTGTGAAATATAGTAATTCAACAGCTCCATATATTACTCAGTGCTCATCATGATAAGTGCATTTTAATCTGCATCATCCATTTCCTCTTTTATTCTTAAAGATTTTATTTATTTATTTACTTGAGAGAGACAGAGCAAGAACAAGTGGGGGCAGTGGCAAAGGGAGAGGGAAAGAGAGAGAGAATCCTCAAGCAGACCCTCTGCTGAGGATGGATCCTGACACAGGGCTTTATTTCATGACCGTGAGAACATGACCTGAGCCAAACTCAAGGGTCAGGCGCCTAACCGACTTGAGCAACTCAGGCACTCTGTCATTTCCTCCTAAGTCACTTTCTATAGTGTTTGGGAAATACCTGACATAATATTCGTGAATTTATATACATTTCAAGAACTGACTCATATATAACATCTTTCTTTCTCAATGGCCACTTCTCCCTCAAGTAATGGTCTTCTTTTCAGAACTCCCACAATACCATACCTAGCCCACATGACATATATCTGAGCATTTTCCTATTAGATTGTAACTTCTTGTAAACACTATTTATTCAAAATACTTTCTTTCAAATTAAGCAATTTTCAAGTAGCTTCTGAATGAAATCATATTATTTTATTTAAAAATTCAATATATTCCACATTACTTATTCCCATATAATTGAATAGCTTTCTAGAAGTGATTATTATCTATTTAGGACCCATTTAGCATGTGGTTAAGAGATTAAAGCAAAAACAACCAATATACAATGTTAGAAATAAAAGACTTAATGGATTTTCTCTGTTCACATTCTTTAATCCTCTATCTCATAATTCTACTGAGAATGATTTTTTTAAAAAACCCAAACCTGCTTTAAGCCCTTCAGTAAATCTAGAGCAAGTAAAATCCATTCTCTGGCTCAGGCCCTGTAGGGTCTAAATCAATCCTGTGTCTCCCTCTTTCCCTCACCTGGTTCCATTTTGTTTCCTTCTGCTTTCAAAGCAGAACATACCACAGGACACAGAGTAGCCAGTTAATAAATAATAACTAAAAAAATGATAAAGCAAGTTAAATAATAGAATTGATTAGACAAAAAGTTAAAAGAATCATGCATTCTTTTGCAGTGCATCTGATAGCTTACTCCTTCCAGTTTCCCCCTCATACTTAAATGGTCATTCCATCATATCAGACTGCCCTCTTAAAATCACTTTTGGAAAACTCAGCTTTTCTCCTTTGTCCCATTTTTCCATCTGTAAAACTGAAGGAATCCTCTCAGCTCATGGCTCCATCTCAGGGATATAATGTTGCAAACATTAACAAGGTCATACTGGGAGCGCTCACGACTTCTTAGGATGAAAGATGTTACCAAGTATAAAGTATTATTACCATTTCTGATAGGATTACACTGTGATTGGGAAAGTATAAATGGGAGTCCCTGGAGGAAGAAGCACACTAATGGTTTAAGTGAGATGCTGAAGCCTCAAGATAAACTAATTTAAGTCAAAGCTTCAGAGTTAAAAAGAAAGTAATTTTAACTGGATTAAATAATGCCACCCATCGCGTAAGAACACTCTGCCATTTACATAGATATAATTTTAAAGTGGATTTTCTGGAAGTCTATGTAATATGCAATTATCTCAGTTTATAAGCAGAGGCTGGAATCAAGATCCAAATACACTGTGACCGAATGAAGACTCACTCACCGAAATGATTTCTCTCGGTCATACTTAATCACTCATTTTTCCTAAGATAAACCCACATACTACTAATACTTATGTAAATGATGTATTTAATGCATAATGACTAAAATTTAAAAAATAAGTATTTGAGAATGTCACAAGAACTTGAATGAGTATAACCTCTCTTCCACTGTGCAAGGTCAGCCATCTACTATTTTTTTCACCTTGGGCCTCAGCTTTTCAGCCAAGGCCTACCATATACTCCTGGAGCTCAATATATGCTTTTTTCAAATGAATCATAACATTCACAATCATTAACACTTTATTACTACATAGAGCAAGTCAGTTTTGGTACTAATGCGTCAAAGGAAGAGTCAGAAACCCAACAGAGAAAACTAAGGTGAATAATACTGCTTTCTGTGAATCTCAGTTTTTAATTGTAGGAAGCACCTTGAACAGCATTTACTTATTCACAACATTCCTCCATATCTGAGAGATCCTGGGCTGCATTGTGGCAGAAATGTCTCTGTGGGGAAGTAGTAAATTTAACAAGCTCATTTCCAGACAGTTAAGTGGGGGTTCCATGCTAATAGCATAGGCCCTCTGAAGAACTGGTGTAGAAACTCCGTACCTATCTTAAGGGTTTCCAAAGAGGGAACTGGCTCTAGTCTGACAAAGTCCCCTAAGAATAACCAAAGCATACCACAATTATTAGTCCAGCTCCTGGAGAATTTAGAAATGGACAGAAATGCAAGGTGATAAGAGTTTTCTTGAAAACACCTTTACTATAGGGTCCACTGAACTTTTGGATGTTTCCTCCTATTTTTATCAGTTTTCAAATAATGTCAAATATGTTTAATTTGAAACCTCATCAAGGCAGATTTTTTTTTTTTAAATCTACTTCATTGTACTATTCCTATCTTGAAATCTTCACTAATTTTCAGTTTTGAAGATTTCTTTCTCCAGAACCTGGTACATTACATATATTTAATTTCATGTATCAAGTACTACCATAGTTATTTGTGAATTTGTATATCTCACCTATTTGATGAAAACCTTTTTAAGGATATTGAAGCTATGTTTGTATTTGATCTTTAAATAGTCATTTAATCAATAGTACTAAGTATCTACTATGGATTGAACAATGTAAACATAACAGGATATGAATATGGACAAGAAACATATACTTCCTGACCATATGAGA
Organism: Vulpes lagopus; assembly: GCF_018345385.1. Lineage (NCBI taxonomy): Eukaryota > Metazoa > Chordata > Mammalia > Carnivora > Canidae > Vulpes > Vulpes lagopus. Next base: position 75,359,592 of record NC_054835.1, on the reverse strand, counting down.
CTTAGGGGATATTTCAGTTATTATTCATATAGAAGGCATTTGATAAATATTTTAAAACACTATATAAGGAAAACTTTTCCTCTGTGGTAGTTGGAATTTAAAAATATAGCATCTGTTACAATCACAATTAAAATAAACCTACTTAGACAAATATCCTAAATAATTAAATTAATAAGTCATCACTTTAAATCCATGGTATTAGTGGTTAAAAAGAAATAAAGGAGATAATTAAAACCACAGTTAATGTACTATTTTCTTATGGAGGGAAAATTACCCTGAAGGTAAAGTATCATCTGCAAGTGATTGGTAAAATTCACAGATAGCAAACTGCTTTCTGGAATAAGACATTCCCCCTGACTTTGTGGATTCAAATCAGATGTTGATTCAGAAACAAATTTAATCAAGAAATTCAACCTTAAAAAGTCTGTCACCAGACAACCATTTGGCTAGGGGTTTCCTTTGGAATAGTTACTTATTTTAAATGTAGTTAATGACTGCATTTAGTGACTATTGCCTACATTAGAAAGAAAACATCTTAAGGGCAAGAATTTCTTCCATCTTATTTATTATTTCATGATGAATCCTTAGCATGGTACCTATATTAATTGCATACAAGATTCATCTGTTGTACACATTTTTTTCAGTAAACAGAAAAAATATGTATATACTTGTTGAGTAAACAAAACATTTCCACCTCAAATGTGGCCAAGTTTTTTTTATAAATTAAGTTCTATTTGTTTCTTCTTTATACATGTGATCAGCTTATTAAGAAAGCAATTGTAAATATTTTAGTAAGGTAGGGCAAAAAAAAATGAGATGATTATATGAAGGATGCCTGCATTACAAATAGAATGTGGAAGACACACTGTTTTGAAGCCATTTTCATTTGCTTGCTATATATATATATATATATATATATATATATATATATTAGAAGAAACAGAGTACTACAGATTTTTATAAGCCAGTTAGAAAAAAGCATCATACGTAAGACCTATAGATATATTTCAAACTTTTAGCATTAGGAGACTATTAGAAATTATTAACTACCTTGACAAAGAATTTTGACTTCCTAATGCTCTCCTAAATAGACTCACAGTGTATCTGTTCCATTTTACTGTACACAGTCTTTACCAAATTTCACAAGATGCTATTTAATACCAAGCTGAAGAAAGCTGACACGACCAGTCTTTTCTTGCCAAATATTGGAAAATTTAATTAAATAGACATTTGACTTCAAGAAGGCGATGTTGAAAACTAAATAAACTTTATCCTTTTAACCTTATTGACTGACCAGAGTAACATGAAAACATCAATACCTCATCTGCAATGAGAACTCATATTGGATGAACTTTGTCTCTGTCAGGGATGTGATTACTAATGGAGGTGGTGGAGCCAGACTTAAAATCAAATTACTCTGATGTGACAGCTTAATCTCAGACTTAACATAATCTTTATTCTGCCACTTTGAAACTTCTAGGTGATTTAATAATACTGAATTTAAGGGTTGGACATTATAAGCTTTAGGCATGCCAGCTAAAATTCTAGCATGCTAAATCTTTGCTTTTTCTAAAACACACATAAAAAAACATAGAGCAAGTTTTGGCCAGACTACAGTTAACCATTTGTTTTGCAGATTTATTTTTTTTTATTTTTTTTTAAAGACTTCATTTATTTATTCATGAGAGACACAGAAAGAGAGAGGTAGAGATACAGACAGAGGGAGAAGCAGGCTCCATGCAGGAAGCCCAACATGGGACTCGATCCCGGGTTCCCAGGATCAGGGCCTGGGCTCAAGGTGGCGCTAAACCGCTGAGCCACCTGGGTTGCCCTGTTTTGAAGCTTTAGAAGAGTGAACAAGACAGTTTCAAGTTTAATCTGGTTACTTTACGTAGGAAACTTAAATACGTGGTGTTAATAGTGAGCGAAAGCATGATAATAGAATGGTATAAAACAAAAGGGTATGCTTTGTATTCTTATTCCAATTATTGCTTTTCTTTTTCACAAAAGTGATGATCATTAAGCCCTACAAAGCTATGAAGAAAACAGAAACAAAAACTGTTATTAACTTTAAGTACTTCTGGTCATGGATTTTGGCATTTTCCCCTGAGTTCTAATTATACAATAGTTTAGGGACATAAAGGGATTGGCATGGAACAATAATAATTTTCAAGATAAAAATTCACATTTTTCCATGACTAGTTTAGGACACACTGAAGCTACCCACTGCATTTTATTGAAGGAGTAGAATCAATGAATTCTTCAGAGTATAAAAATTCAGCAAAGTACACTAATTGTCATATGGGATTGAACCGGAGAAAGATTGTTCAAAATTCAAAGACATATTGATATTATCAATGAGAGAGTCAGAGAGAAAGATTAAATGGCTAATCGTCAGGTGAAAGGTATATAAAATTCCACCAACAAGAACTGTGATTGCATAGTTTGTTATATGGAGTTTGAAAAGTAGAGGGTAATGAAAGAAAGTACAGAAAAGAGAGAAAGAAATGCCAATAACAATTAAGAAATAGGAGAGAATGCAATTAGAGAGATATTATATAGAAGATAATATATTCACGTGAGTCAGAAGAAGAGTTTAGCAAAGGAGGATATGATAAATGGTCACAACTACTGCAGGGATATTGAAGATGACTTCTGTGAAAATCAAGTTTGACTGAAAAGAAAGTTTCAGATGATTTTTTTGATAAATATTACCAGTAATTCATGGAGGAAAAGGTCTGCAGGGAGGTGGATACTAAATACTTAAAGTATATCATGAGGTGAAAAATAAAAACAAAACTTAGTTCACTACAAAAATTAGTTCTGGGTTTAACAGTCCCTCCATTTTTGAGAAGTTCAAAGTTACTTTGTTTCTCCTCTAATAGGTGTTTTCCTTAAGTTAGCTGCACTACCTGAGACAGATGTCATAAGACACTCCCAAAGTTTACTTAATGAAAACCCTACAAATCAAATGACTGCACAGATACATTAAACATGTGCCTCAAACATCAGCAAAGGCTAAAAATTGTCAATGGTATTTGGTCAGCCGCTTTGCTGGAGAATTAAAGGTCACAGTTTCAATCCCTCTCAGCTTTACTCCATAGCTTATGCCATTAACTCTGGTCAGCAGAAAAGTTCTCTTGTGTCAGGTGGCAAATGCCTCACTGCTCTTTGAAAAGTAAGATAAAGCAAATGATTCTAGCAGATGAAGCACAATAATCTTACCGGTAAAGATAAAGATTTCACCATCATTCACCTTATGACATAATGAAGAAAAAAATCACTTCCACCAGTAGGGGAATGACCTAACACACTGTGTCTACATCAAACCATGAACTATTTTAAAGCCCTTAAAAGGAATTAAACAAAATTATGGCAGTTGACTTATGGGAAGCTTTATGAGACATCACATAGTATAGTCGTATAATGAGAAAAGCAAGATATGCATAATGTGATCCTGTTTTTGTAAACACACACATATTTAAATCAATATTCATGTATAAGTCTTCAAAGGACCTCAGTATATAGAAAATTGTGAAGAATATACAGTAAGTATGTGTATATGTTTAATAGCCCAAGTGTCCATCAATTGATGAGTTAATAAAGAAAAAGTGATATGCATGGAATATTATTCAGCACAAAAGAGAAAAAGAATGAAATTTTGCCATTTGCAATGAAATGGATGGAGCTAGAAAGTATAATGCTAAGTCAGGTAAGCCAGTCAGAGGAAGACAAATAAATACCATATGCCTTCACTCATATGTGGAATTTAAGAAAAAAGACAACTAAGGAAAGGGAAAAAGAGAGAGAAAGAGAGTGAGAGAGCGAGAAAGAGATAAACCAAGAAACAGACTTTTAACTAAGAGAAAAAACTGATGGTCACCAGAAGGGAGGTGGGCGGGAGGGCGGGGGAAATGGGGGAAATAGGAAATGGGGATTAAGGGGTGAACTTGTCGTGATGAGCACCAGGGGTTGTATGGAATTGCTGAATCGCTATACTGTACACCTGAAACTAATAAAACACTGTATGTAAAAAAATAAGTAGTTTCACATGTGTTCTGTACTGATTTGACCTTTTGAAAACAAACATCTGTACTTAATTATAACAAATCTGGATAATGGCCTCCCCCTAGATGTCTATGCCCTAATCGCAGAACCTGTGAATTTTTTACCTTTCATGGCAAAAAAAAAAAAAAAAAAATTTTTTTTGCAAAAGTAATTTAAGAATTTGAGATGAGATGATCCTGAATCATCCAGATGGACCCCATCTAATCCCAAGGGTCCTTATGAAAGGGAGGTAAGAGGGTCAATATCAGAGAAATATGAGAAGTAGAGGTAGAGTGATGTGCTTTGAAGATGGAAGAAGAGGCCACATGCCCTAGAATGCCAGTGGTTTTTGGAAGACGGAAAAGACAAAGCAACAAATTCTCCTCTAACACCTTCAAAAGGAAAGAAGCCCTGTCAGTATCTTCATTTTAGTCTTCCAACCTCCGTATCTGTAAGAGAACACAACTGTATTGTTTTAAGCCACCCTGTTTGTGGTAATTCCATATAGTAGCAGTAGAAAACTAATTGTAAAAGGTCAACTATTAACAGAGACAGAATATTTTATGAATAATTCAGAACAAGAGTTACAGAATAAGTGATAATGATCATTCCACTCACCAACTGCAGTTTGTCTTTCTCCTTGTTCTAATGCTAGGTTCCTACCAATCATTCCTACTTCTTGATGAAAATTCCTGAGGTCAAGCTAACTTCAGCACACCGGACTTTTACCTTTTAGGCACTAGGACAGAGGGTAGTAAAATACTTTAAAAGAGAACTGTTTAGTATTGTCAGTTCTCTGACAGGAAGGTATTTTTACCTGCCTTCTTTAGCATAATGAGAAGAGCCAAAACACCCAAGTCAAAGGGAAACAGTTGTTCTCAAATTCCTACGACCACCTGCCATTCACTTATCAGGCATGGGGGACTTGGACAAACGCGGCTACATAATTTATATTCCTACGTTCCTTAGTTTTAAAATGGGAATTGTATTATCTATATAAACCGCTGTGAGAATAAAATAATATTTCACACAAATTATTTAGCACAGTACTGGCACTTCGTACTTGCTCAGTGAACAATATCTACTCTCAGGAAAAAGCTCTTATTTTTTTTAGCAATTTTTCTTTCCTTCTTGATTATGACAAAGAGGGAGAAAATCAAGTTGAGGAGTTATGCTCTATTTTTATTGAACACCTCAAGAAATTCTTTTTCAATCAGTTGTTTCCTGGGCTGTCAGCTTCTAAGTCACTCCTGTTTCCACTCCAATCAGAGAATGAGCTGCTAAATGTTTAATGATTAATTTGCATCAGTGTTACCTAGCAACCACCACTAATATAAAATTAGAGTCTCTGTAAAAGTCCACAATCTACTAAAAGGATTCAAAAATAGATGAATTCTAGCCAATATCAGAATTTTAACTCTTAAAAACACATCCAGATAGAGTATCTCAAAAGCTTAAATTGGGAGTATATGGTACTTTTTATATCTTGGTATTCAGAATTTTGTATCATAGTGTTTTCCACAATAAGCCAAAACCTCTATCCGTATGGTACAGAAGACTTTAAAATAAGAATTAACTTTTATTAAGCCTTAATTATGTGCTAGAAACTTTTAATTCTGTTGTGTATATCATTTATTTTAAGTCAAAATAACTCAAAGTGTTTACATTGAAGAAATAAACCATATTTTAAAAGCATTAGATTAATTTGGAATTTTCTCAGAAATAACTAAGATTCTTCATCCCTTAACACCCAACAGGGAATTAAAAATAGGTTCTGGCTTTCCACTAGATAGGTAAAATAAAATGGCAACCATGGCCTTCCTACGTTGTTGGTGTGTGTGTGTGTGTGTTTGTTTCGGTAAAGATTTATTTATTTGAGAGAGAGACCGAGATAGTGAGAGTGAGAGCATGAGCAGAGAGGGAGAGAGAAAAGCAGGCTCCCCACTGAGCAGGGAGCCAGACACACTGGGATCGATCCCAGGACCCCGGGATCATGACCTGAGCTAAAGGCAGACACTTAATGACTGAGCCACTCAGGCAACCCTTTACATTGGTTCTTATTAATTCTGGATCTTCAACACTTTTAGAACCTATGACAAATAAAATTTTTAGTAAACAGCTCCTACTGGTGTTCAAGATACTGCCTGGGGATAAAAATAAGGTATTTCAACATTTTAGAAACTGTCATCTGATTCTCACAAGGAGCAGCAGCTGGAAAGATTCAATCAAGTAATATCACTCATCAGATACTCTTAAATTTTGTATTAGAATCAGTGCTAATCAAAAATCGAGGGGCAAATATTGATAAATGACTAAGCATTGCTGAGTACTAAATCAGAGAATAGCATATGTTTCTTGCTTTACACTCAGCACTCATCCTTAAAAAGAGTAACACATACCATCTGTTGCAGGGCAGTCAGTCATAATTTAGGAGATCCAAGCTTGGTATTCGAACCCATTTAATATGAGCATTCGAGAGTGCACGATAAACTAGGAATAAGGGGTTCTTAGTTAATATCCCCAATAAGATTCCTTTACTTGGCAGGCTTTTTGTGTTTGTTTTTTGGTTTTGAAGTTACACTTGATTAGTTATCTCTTGGTAAGTCACACACAGATCAGGATAAGATCAAAATACTGCCACAAAAAGTTTATATTAGATTCTGATACACACAAGTAGCCAGTTATCAGTTCTACTGGTGCCTGAACAATCAGAATGAATCCAGAAGGGGGTGAGGAGTTTTGTTGTGGGGATAAATGCATTTTGTTTTCAACAAACTTGAATATGATCTTCCTTCTGAGCCTTTCTTCTTATCTTGACGAACTTAACATCAATTAGTTCTCTGAGAGGTCAGGAAAATAGGACAGGGAACAAGTCAAGGAAAACCATAGTAAAGGAAACCTTATGTTCCGCGTTTTGGGAGAGATTAATTCTCTCTATAATTCCATTAGTTGTGTGTGTATGTGCATGTGTGCATTTTAACTGCAGACAGCTTTGGCATCTGTGAAATTTCAATGTTATTGAGCACTGAACTTATTTCCAGCTGTTCTAAAAACTGAAACAAGAAAAGATTTGTCAAAGAAATGTGGATGTTTATTTGAAGGATTCCAAAAAGAAAATGGTTAGTGTGTGGTGATTTAGTGTATAGTGAACATAGAGCACATTGCAGAGTCCACCTTCTCTAAAAATGTTCACCTATGGGTTGAGGCCATTTTGAAATAAATTTATGAGAAAAGCCATAATAGCTTGAAATCTAGCACTATGCACAGAAAGACTGACGTTTCGGGATATGGACAAAGTTGGGTTTTTGATATCTCAATATGCCATCAGTAATTGTGTTAATTATGGGCCATACTGAAGGCAAACAAAGACCAAATAAGCAGTCACATTAGGACCATTTTGAGTTCTAAATTTTTTCTGAAAGGATTTGATTTAAAATGAGGAACTGGGCTAGAATGTTAAGTTTCAGTTAAAGAGGATATATTCAAATCTTTTATATTTTTTAGAGTAAGCTTTAATCACTCCTTCCATCTCTAAGCTATAGAAAGACTACTCTGAAATTAAAAAAAAAAAAAGATATTAGCATGATGGAAAGAGAACTTGACTGACAAGAGTAAGTCGTAACTACATAATCATTGACTGTTTTACTTATTCTTAGTTTTTTCACCTGTAAAAAATTAAAGGTAGATTTAGGTTGCTTTAAAATTAAATTACACTGTTACTACCTAGAGAGAGTATGTGAAGACTCATATAATAGAGGCTTGACCAATATTTGTTGAATGAAATAAATGAATGAGGTCAGGGTCTACCTGGTGACATTGGAGCACATTGATACCTCCTTACCTATTGCTGTCTATGAGAATAGGACTGGAGGTAAATTAATTGGTAGTAGAATAGCTAACACCAGTGAGATAAGTATGAAAATAAAAGGTACAATGCCCAAACTCCATGGCAGGCTTGGTGTGATTCATGCAAGTGTCAGTACAAGCAGTGAAGTCCAAAATGGTGCAGAGCCTGAAATTTAGATATGAGAACTCAGAAACCCAGTGGGCTGAGTGTAGATTCAGAAAATTTGCCTGATGTGGCTTAGTCATCACTTTGGGATTAAAGAGAGTAACCCCATAAGAGAAAACTCATTTAGGAGCTAAATCATATGGCAGATGCCCTTGTATCTGAGAGAGACTCAAAATTCAGACATGATCTGAAATAAAAAATGGAGAATTAAGACAGAAATATTGTGAAATTCCATCAGTAGTAGTCAGAACTACAGAAAGCTGTAACTCTAGGATGCCAGGGGGCTCCCCAATTCTGGCATAAATTAATAGCATAACATAATTCTAAGCCCCAGTGCATGACGGTACTGAAAATGGGTAAGAGGTAACATGCATATTCGGTAGAATAGCAATGATATTCTGAGCATTTTTAATGTGGTCATCAGTGTATTAAGCTTTGAGCATCTTTTCCTTCTAATTTACACAGAAGGTCTGTGAGTTGATTATCATCCTTATTTTCTATGTGAAGAGTCTCATTCACAGAGTAGTAAAACAGCTTCACTAGAAAGAACATAGCTAATAATTGGAAAAGTCAGAATGTCAATTCGAAAGCTCTCACTCTAAAACGCTGTTACATTCTCCAGTGCTTGAGAGAACCTAGTAATGTGAAGACAGGGAAAATGTGGTAGGAACTGACAAAGAGCATAGGTAATATGTCTTTGCCATAGAGATGTACTTAGAAACAGCCACTTCTCTCTCTGTATCACTTACTCCTCTACTCTGTTCTAATTGAAGTTGAAAAGCAATTAGCATAGAGAGAATATAATATGTTTAGAAAATATATTAATAAAAACTAAACGGTACTGAGTTTCCTTCCTAGGCTTTGATTCTACATTGATGTGATTACTTAAAGGATGACAGAATGATGAGGAGATTATGGGTTCTTGGACGTTAAGACCTAGTCATATTTGTATTATTGGGGGCATCTGAACACTGCAGTATTTTAAAGATAATTAGGTTTTCATTAAATGTTGGTAAAACGAAATTAAAATCAATACATACAGAGCAGACTTGGAAGTCCATATATATGGATTTAATTCAAGTATTACAAAGCAGTTATTGTGAGAAATTACTGTTTAAAGATATAAGAAAATTTATAAGAAACTCAGTATATTTACTCATCCTCTTTATGTAGCTCATATATTTATAACCAACTCCTTATTTGCTCACTTTCTTTCCTGCCTCACATAAATAGTAGATAAGTGTAATACAATAAAATTAATTTTACTAAATACTAACTTTACTTGGGATTCCCTAGGGTTTTATACATTTATAAAGAGAATTAACATGACTTCTATCTATAAGGACAAGCTGCACATCCTACATCTAGCCAGTCTATTGCAAAAGATTTCTATGTTGATGTTTTTAAAATATTATGACAAAAATATCTTTATTTAGAAAGCAAAACTATATCTTTAACAGCCTATGTCCTAAGCAGTGATTTTTATAGAAAAAAATTTATAATTTTAGGGAAAAGATAATATTATAATAAGCTTTATTGGTATTCTATTGCTGTTGTAACAAATTACCACAAATATAGTGGTTCAAACAACATTATGTCAGAGGTCCGAAATGGACTTAAGGGCTTTAGTTAAGAGTTGTGTTCATTCTGGAGGTTCTAGGAGGAAAAAAATTGTCCTTGTTTTCTCTAGCTTCATAGAGGCTCCCTGCATTCCTTGCCCAGAGACCCCTTCCTCTGTCTTCATATGCTTCACTCCAACCTCTGCTTCTGTTGTCGTATATCCTATGGCCAACATCGCCTGCTCAGATAAGGAAATTTGTGATTACCTTCAATCTACTTGCATAATCCGGTATAATCTCCCCAACTCTAGATCTTTAATTTAATCACACCTACAGAGTCCCTTTTGTCATTGAAGGTGATAACATTACAGGTTCTGGATATGGAGCTTTGGGAGGGGCATCAATTATTGAGTCTGACAGATAAAATTTAATTGTTTAAAAGTCCTTGGGTTTCATAGAGGGGTACTGACAAAAAATTTAACCAATTAAAAACTTTACAGCATTCACAGGAACTGTGATAACCTACCATTTGAGAAATGCCTCCAAAATAAAATGAAAATATTAAAATTTAAATATATTTCCCTTTATCCCTCATTTAAATGAGATATTATGTGGAATTACAATATTTCAATGTAGAACTTCCTAAGCCAATAAATTCAATTTTTCTAGTTTCATAAATTTTTTATTAAAATACAAAACAATTAAGAAGGCTCTTTTGATTTTACATTTACTATTTTGATTTTACATCTACTGAGGAAAGTTTACCTGACAATTAACTCCATAGTTCTTATACATCATGATGTTTGCCATAAAATCTTTTTAGCAATAAGCACTTTGGAAAATAACCTTACTTTCACATGTTTTCACTAGTTAGCTTCCCATATGCAATATATTTTAGTTTTTATGTTTGTTTGTTTGTTAAAGAGCTGGTGGGGGTGGGGGAAGAGAGAGAGGAAAGAGTATCTTAAGCAGACTGTGTTCTGAGTGTGAGGCCCAATGTGGGGCTCAATTTCATGACCCTTAGATCCTGACCTGAGCAGAAATAGTCAGAAGCTTAACCAACTGAGCTATCCAGACACCCACGCCCATATGCAATCTATTTTAAAAACAAAACATTATATTCTATGTCTTTCGTGATCCTACATATTTATACTATTCAATTAGAGCACCTTGTAAAAATTTCTTTAAGTTTAAGTGCACAAGCTCTATAGTTTTACTATTTCAAATAAAGCAAATGAACATAGTTAAACTAACCTCTCAAATTTTATTTATGTCTATAATAACACTGTACTTCCTAAACCAAATCTTTTCCTAATTCTGGCAATCCAATTAATTTTTTTTATCACTCTCAATTCATCTTGTTCCCTTACAATTAGCATCTAAGCATACATTTATATATTATTAATCTACCAGAAGTCTATACAAAGTTATTCTACCTACTGATGGATGCTACTCGATGTTTGGCTTATTTGATGCAAGTAGAATCATGCTTCATTAGCAATGGTATTAACAGTACTAATTGCTGGCTTGTTTTCTCGTCAAGTCACTCTCCTCATCTTGAATATAGTCACACTGACTTTCTATCAAGTCTGAGAACAGGCCAAACTCTCCCCAACGGAGGGTCTTCGTTGCTGTTCTTCTCTTTGCACTGAAAGTTCTTTCCCAGGCCCTTTGCCAGACTGTCTTATCCTCATTCTTCAGGTCTTTCAGAACACCTTACACAAGCTGGCCCTTTTGCTGTTCTCTATCTTACAATTATGTTTATTTTCTTCTTGCATTTTTATGGCAATCTTCAATGTTTATATGTATTGATAAATGTGATATTGCCTTATCTCCCAAGCCTACCAGCTTCATAAGGCCCATATCTCTTTTCGCCAGCACCTAACATAGGGACTGACTTATATTAAGCAACAAAAAACTTCTATTGGTAGAATTATCATTAGTACACAAACTTGCTATCTTTTCAAAATTAATAAATACAGTAACAATTTAGAGTGCTTTTACTTCTATTAGCATTGATTCGATGCAAACTCTAGAAGAGGAGTTACAAGTTTAGGTAACTTCAGAAGCCAGGAGACATTTTAAATGATTATAGTGAACCAGGAACAATACAATAAATGTTGTATAATATATCAAACAGAGATGAACAGACCTTATTTAGAGCAAGTAATTTTAATCTATCATTGCTCAAGGAAAGGCAGGCCCAGTATTGCTCCAGACTTTATGTTAAATCTGTCTTTCCAGTGTTTGAGAGGCTTACAGAATTGCTCTGCACATTGAATCTGGTCCAGAGCCATTAAAGGGCAGTCTTTGCATTCACACCCACCGAGGGATCTGATCCCTCCTGATCACATATAGGCTCTTCGCCAGCCTCACTATCTTTACATATAAATAACACCTGGATACTGAATGTCATGTACTTTTGATGTCCTAACTAGATCATTACAGGAATTACAGTAGATGAAACATTTCTGGAACTCATTCATCTTAACATGGAGTCCTTAAGAAACTCTCCCATACTTCTTGTTCTGTAGAACACTAGATCTTATGTTTTTGGGACCTGGGTTTTACCTAATTCAGGAACCAGTACTTTGTATCCCCCCCCCCAAATTATTTTTAACTTAAATTAGTCAAAATTGTTTTTTGCAGATTTACAAGAAACATGTCATATTAATATATGCATTAATTGCCTTCAGAAACGGTTTTATTATCTTCTCTGTGTTCCACATTGTTATAGGTATTAGGTCCCAGAGAAATCACAGCATACAGGGAGATCAGGATTTCTACCTGCCAATTGACAGGTTCATCTCCTGTCAGTCTTATGTTCTGTATTTTATGAAAACACTAAACTGTTTTGGCTTTACATTCATCATCCAGTTTTTAATCTTATATTGCCCCATCTGTTACAAATGATTGTGCTTCTCACTGAATCTACTCATTCTTTAAGACTCAGCTCAAGAGTCATCTCCTCTAGAAAAGCTTCCCTGAAGATACCCATGTCCAACCCCATACTAGCCAGTAGGGTGTGCATTCTCTGTATACTGCCAATGTGAAATACTCCATGGATTTAATGAACTAATAATACTGAAACTACGGGGATCTTGAGCTCCACTTGACTACATTCTTTGAGAGCAGAATCATTTTTTCATAGCTTTCTATGCTATTGTGTACCAGTACCTGGTATACAATAGATGTTCAGTGATAACAGATAAGCGGTATGTCTTGAAAGCAAATGGCATCATTTAGCTGAGAATAATTTCCATAAACATATGAGCAGCTAAACAAAGGTATGAGAGTATTTAGGATTTGAACCTCCAAGAAAGTATAGTCCACCTATGTTTCTTGCTTTCTACTAATTTTTATAAATATGTAATACTTTAGGGATTAAGCAAACTTAAACTATTATATAATCACTGATTCATTTGCAAAGATTTGTGGATTATCTGTCAGATGTAAGATTCTGTGAAGTAGAGAAAATTATATGACAAAGAAAGAACTGGTGGTGGGAGAGCAAAAGGAGAAAAGAAAGGAGCTTCTGGGTGGCTCCGTAGGGTCTGAATCTCGGTCATGGCTCAGGGCTTGATCTCAGGATTGTGAGACTGAGCCCCATGTCAGACTCCACACTTGGAGGAGGGGATTCTCTCCCTCTCCCTCTGCCTCGTCCTTCTCTCTCTCTCTCTCTCTCTCTCTCTCTCTCTCAAATAAATAAATAAAAAGGAAAAAGGAAAGAAGGGACAAATTTGGTTGTTTTCACTTTAAATATTCTAAAAAGACAATTTAGATAACTGACTCTGCTTTTTTAAAGATTTTATTTATTTATTTGACAGAGAGACTAGAGAGAGAGACAGAGAGAGAGCACAAGCAGGGAGAGGGGCAGAGGGAGAGGGAGCCTCACATGGGGCTCCATCCCAGGACCCTGGGACATAACGTGAGCCGAAGGCAGACGCCAACCCACTGACCATCCAGGCACCCCTGACTCTGCTCTTGGACAGGGACGGATATGTCAGGGACAACACTTGCTATGTTACATGGAGACACAGGGAAAAATAATATGGAAAACAAAATAGCTGCTGTTAGCATTCTTGAGGAATACAATCACCAAACAATTTGGAAGAACTAAAACTCATACACTGTGTATTTTTACCATAGATCTTCCCTTTGAATTACTAAGGTCTTGTTGAGGTGCACCTGGGTAGCTCAGTGGTTGAGCATCTGCCTTTGGCTCAGGTCATGATCCCAGGGTCCTGGGATCGAGTCCTGCATCGGGCTCCCCAAGGGAGCCTGCTTCTCCCTCTGTCTATGTCTCTGCCTCTCTCTGTGTGTCTCTCATGAATAAATAAAATGTTAAAACATAATAAGGTCTTGTTTGTAGACAAGAGTTTCTTGAGTGTACCATTCTAGCAGTGAACAGAATACTTTGAAAGGAGCCATTTTGACTAAATTTTATTTTTTCTTCAACCATCCGATACATATTTCTTAAATGTATACTGGGTCAGAAACTGAAAAAGGTACTGAGGCGCTGGGAATCAAATTGTATCTTAACATTTCTATAGTATCTTAAAAATTAAGCATATGTGTTAATTTCAACACATGAATTTTTTTTAAAATGTATTTTTTACATAGTAGGAACCAAAGAATGCATATATTAAAATATGTACCCACTGGAACATTACTAGCAAAAATATATACAGTTATTTGGGTTTTTTTAATATATATAGTTATTTGTAATTAAATATTTGTCAGTTTTAAATGCTGAAGGGAAGAGCAATATTTTTTCTTATAGTAAAAAAGACAAAACTAACAGGTTATGTAATTATTTGTAAATGTTAACTTTCCAATAACATTCATATTTAATATTTATAATTAATTAATTATATTATTAATTATATTATTAATAAATAATTATATTAATTATTTATTATTAATTTAATATTTATTATTATTTAATATTCATATTTAATATTGATTAACTTTCCAATAATATTCATTATCAGGCACCTAAAGTTATGTGTGATTGTCTATGGAAAGACAATGTCTATGTCTATGTCTATTTCCATAGACAATCACACATAACTTTAGATGCCTGATAATGAATGGTGAAGAGTCTGTAATTACGATAGCGTAAGATTGGATTAATCACTCACTTCTAATAGCTCTACACATTGTATGTTTCTTACTTCCATTTCCTAAGAAAAGCTACGGCAAGAAAAGCCTGCTAGAATATATAATATGTGTTTCCTGTTTCTAAAAGTTAGAAACAAAGAACTGAAGAAAAAAGCTGGGTTGGGAGAGAAGACAAGCACCTTCTGAGCATAATGTGCATGAAATTGTATGCCTTGGAAGAAAGACAAACTGGATACAAAGCAGGATACAAAGTAAAGATTCTTTGCTCAGAAATACTCTATATAGGTGGTTAGTTGTTTTATTGTTTTCTCCCTAACACAAATCTTCCCTGTAAACCAGCTAAATGAGGGAAACCCTCCTTGAAGATGCCATAATTTCAATCCCCAATCAGGCCAGAAGGAATGTAAGTGGGGTAAGAAGAAGGTAGGTGGAGAGCAAAAGTGTGGCAGTGGTAAATGCTGAACTTTAACCTCTGGAATATCTGGGTCATCTCCTGGGAAGGGAAAAAAAAAATCACTAAGATGGAAAATCAAACTCAAATGAAAATGCAAAGGCTATAAAAGTCACACTGGAACTAAGGTGTGACAGGAACAGAGAAAAATATTGATTCATCTGTACCAAATTTGGTCACAAACAGGATATCTCTGAACCCAAACAAGAAAATACAGAAAGGAGGGAGAAGTTGAGATTTTGAAAAAATTAAGTATAACTTTAGTGCTTTAGAAAGTGACAAGAGGGCAGTCCTGGTGGCTCAGAGGTTTAGCACCGCCTTCCGCCCGGGGTGTGATCCTAGAGTCTTGGGATCAAGTCCCACATCAGGCTCCCTGCATGAAGCCTGCTTCTCCCTCTGCCTGTTCTCTGCCTATCTCTCTCTCTCTCTCTCTGTCATGAATAAAATAAAATCTTAAAAAAAAAAGAAAAGAAAGTTGACAAGATACTCAAAGAAAGTAGCTTCACAAAATTGTTTATAATCACTATTTTCTTTTATTTTCTTTCCTATGAGCATCTTAAACATAGAAAGAAGAAAGAAAAAAAGAAAGAAAGAAAGAAAGAAAGAAAGAAAGAAAGAAAGAAAGAAAGAAAGAAAGAAAGAAAGAAAGAAAGAAAGAAAGAAAGAAAAGGAAAGAAAGAGTCATACCATTTGATTCAGGTTAAGGGTCTTGTAAAACTGTCATTTTTAACCATATACCTATTTACTGACTCCTAAAACGCTGTGCTAAAATTATTGCAAGCTTATCTTTGATATTTAACTCCACATTCCTGATGGGATACAAATAATTTTGTTGAATTTTTATGTATATCACCTCTAATATGCTAATACATCATTAGTATTGATATGCTTTCCCACATATTTTTCTATATTTCTAAATTTTCATTTTTCTATACTTTTCCATGAGAATGTATCACATTAAAAATCAATATTACCAGGGGAACACACAGAGTTTATATAAAGAAAGAAAATATCAATATTTTCCATATGTCAATATTAAGAAGAAAACATTTATAAATAACAAATACATCACTTACATACAATGAAGTTTGTTGTCTTAAAAATAAAAATGGGTTATTATTTTTAATAAATAATATTAATTTATATGGATAATATGGATGTTATATTAATAATAATATAAATGCCCCTGGGTGGCTCAGTGGTTGAACGTCTGCCTTTGGCTCAGGTCGTGATCCCGAGGTTCTGGGATGGAGTCCCACATCGGGCTCCCTGCATGGACCCTGCTTCTCCCTCTCCTTGTGTCTCTGCCTCTCTCTGTGTGTCTCTCATGAATAAATAAATGAAATATTTTTAGGAAAAAAATGGGTATTACTTGAACATAACAAATAGAACCTAACATAATTTGTTTCTTCAATTGTTCATTTAGAAAAAAAATTGATTTTTTAAAAAAGATTTTATTTATTTATTCATGAGAGACACACAGAGAGAAGCATAGACACAGGCAGAGGGAGAAGCAGGCTCCCTGCAGGGAGCCCGAGGTGGGACTCGATTCGGGGTCTCCAGAATCACACCCTGGGCTGAAGGCAGATGCTCAACCACTGAGCCACCCAGGCTGCCAATAGAAAAAATTTAAATACTAATAATGAATCCGAAATCTGAAGCTTACCTTCTAATAATATATTAGGGCTATTTTAATAAGTATATCACATACAAGGATTCCTCATATGACAGGTGATTTAAATAACTTCTCAAGTAACTGTTTAGATAAGAGCCTCATTCCAAATTGTAGGTGCTATTTTTATAACATAAACTAGTTTTCGCCATTATGCTTTGTTAGGTTTTTGGGAAAATAAAATTTTGCAGTGATTTAGCTGCTTTAAGAAAGGCATCAAATCCTCCTTAAAGTTAAGTAGCAAAAGAACTAACAAGAAAGGTCCAGGCCCGTGAAACATTTGCTTTTACCACGGGACATTACTACAGTGATGAAAGTTATGAGTTAAATACTGAATGAGATTGAATAACTCATGAAAATATAAAGGGGAAAATCTCTGAGGAGAAGTATAGCTGAGTCCTTAACAGGTATTAGTGATAGACTCAAATCTTGGCTCTGTCATTATCCAACTACTCTGTATTTTACATGAAACATTAACTTATCCTACTGAGCTTCAGTTTCTTCTTCAGAAAAGTGACACTCCTACCTAACAGGAAGGATATGGTGAGAATTAAATAAAATAATGTGCATAAACATTAAACCCATGTGGTAAATGAGATGTAGTAAATGTCAATAAATGGTAGTTATTTTAAATAAGTGATTTTTTTTTCAGCAATGGAAAAGTCTGTATTTTATGCTAGACAGAAGAAAAAGAACTTAGTGTTGATCTAAATTACAACTGACTACAGATCAGGGAATGTCCAGAAGGTGAGATCCAGAAAATTTTAATAGCTTACCTTAGCTTAAAGCCCTGTGCTTTTTGTTAAAAAACCAGACTGTATTCTGACTCCAGATTTCCTGATCTCTGGTCGTTTATTCTACTAAACCAATCTACCTTTCAAATAACTCATTCACTATACTTTATTTCATGGTTTACACTTTTTTTGTATATTTTTTCCTTTAAAATCATGTTAAATTTACTAAATGAGTTCTCAATTATGCATTACACTTTTAATTGAAACATACTGAAGATATTTAAACAAGCTCAATCATGCTATGCCATATAAAAGAAAGCAGAATGTAAACTGGCAAGTGGCTGCACCTAAGTTTATAATTCTTACTTAATAAAACAATCAGATAAATATTTTAATATAATGGACATACATCGAAGGCAATCCGCAAATTTTAAGGATTTTCAGAAACCTGTATATATAGGATATTCAGAAAACAAATTGTTCATCTCTGAAAACTTATGAGAAAGGAAAAGTGTGGTAAGCCATACTCCTTTTATGCAAAAGTTTATGGACAAATTCTTATTTATGTTGAAATGATTTCAGAAGATGATTTTTCAAAATAAGTTGGGCAGAGGATTTTGGAATAGATGTCCTCAAAGAAATTCTGAAGAAATACAGAAAATTGAAGAGACAGCTGTGAAATTCTTTAATATTTAAAAATTGTGAAAAAATCTAGCTTGACATTTTCTTCTTCAGCTTTCATGTTTCATAAATATGATTGAAAGTTTCCTCAAACCGTTTAAAAATGAGGTATTCCTTATTGGTAATTTTTTTTTATAAAATGCCTTTAAAAATAACTATCGCACATAATTCACAAAGATCTTATTATATAATCCAAATATAAGTGTCAGAGTTCCAAAAGGCAAACGTTATTTCTTTAAAATATCACTAATGAACAATAACTGGTCAGCAAGAGCTTTATATTTTCATAGAAGGTCCCTAGAGATAACAATGTATAGGAAGCATAACTTCAATTGAGATTTCAATAGAACCTGTACAATTACGCGTTTTTTAATAACAAGGAAAATTAGCTTCTAAAACTTCACCAGATAAACTTTCTCTAATCAATCACACTATAAATAAAACAAAGATAAAATTTTATCTTGATTGCTTTCATTATTATTTTAAAATTTCAATTCATTTCTTGCTAGCCAAATTACTATTATTGGATTATGCACTTTTACACCTTATGAGTAACGTGCTGCTGCCTTAACTAAGCAGAAGTGAGGCAAGCTTAGAACTATCTCCTAGAACAGCAAACTGGCTGATCCCTAGATACTTCACTTCAGAGATGTCAAAGGAAGTTGGAGCCTGGGATTTATTCATGCCCCAGGGGTTTTACACTTTTGGGATGAACTGAATATCTAATATGAAATGCAGGATTTCCTGAGTAATCTTCACTACGGAATCCTATGAATAATTAATAGATCAACAAATATTTTTAAGAAATGGTGATTCTTCCTCTGGGTAGAAAAGTTAGACAATTGTTCCAGTTTTGATTGTTTGATTCTTCATTATTCCTGAAGAAAAAAATATGTTGTTGGCATATACCATATCTGACATAAAAGTTGCAAAGACAAACTTTTAGAGGCTGTAAGAGATAAATTCTGAAGAGTGCTTTACTTCATGTAATTTTTGTATATATATTTCAATTTGTTCCTTCCTGATGAATATATTTCTAATAAACGAAATCTTGACAGCACTTGTAGATTAGATATAATCACTTCTATCATATTCAAAATTTATCAATTTCTATACCACTATAAAAGTATGATTTACAATATTATATAATGTATATATATCATATACATATGTATATGTACATATGCATATGCACATATATACAATCATATACTGTATGATATATTATATATAATATTTATATAATATAATAATGTAAAAGTATATTATTCATTTTAACTTCCTGTTTGCTTGGACCAAGAGGGATACAATATAGGCATAATATTCATTTCAACTTTTTCTAAAAATTTTATATTCTTGCATTAAGAAAAGTTTTAGAATAAGTATTGATATGCAGAAATGTATAGTCAAAATGAATGCTATGGGATCATGCGCAACATCTAATTATTCCAATGGTGGAAGGATATATGATCCCGAAAATTCAAAGTATCAGTCTTTAAAAACATTATGTAAAAAAGGAAAGGTGGTAATTCTTATGCTTTCAGAGAGAATACTTTGTCAATGCATGCAAAACAAAGCTTAATATCTTTTCACAAGATAAGTACAAGAATATACATACTGTAAGGGACACATTCATACTGCACTTCAAGGTATTTATAGGTTCCTGGACACGGGTCTGGAAAAACATCAGGACCTGCCACCACTGCACACTGCGTTCTGTTATTGCACCTGAAGTCAAAAGAAAAGAAGTAATAAATTTATGGGAAGTTAAATCATCATTAACATCAGTATTAATTTTATTTTGGTTCCTGTTATAAAGATTTACATAAGATTTTGGTCAATTTAGAATTTTAGACTTATGAAGGAAATATCTGTAGTACACTTAAAAAACTAGAAATAAAAGTCAATTTGTTCGGTTTAGTCATACTAACATTTAATATTTCAGTGAAAATAGTACGATTTTGAGTTATAAGTTAAATACTGCTTAAGGAACACTTAATTGGCCCTTAGGATATTGGGCCAATTAAGAAGGACTATTTGGTAGGAATCACTCACTACTATTATTAAAAAATAAAACAAAATAAGAACACAGAGGTTTATAAAAAAGTCATAAAATAAATTAACTGATTATCATGCCTTCCACTTTAAAGGCAGTGAAAATATGTGGAAAAGCTCTTAGGCAAATGCAAAAACAATCAATAAAACTTATTTGAATATTAAAATATATCTAAAATTTAATTTATATAAATTAATATATTATTTATGCCATAAGTAAACCTACTTTTAAGAACCAATTCTCATGTTCCTTGTTTTCAGCCAAACAATTACACTAACCTCACAGACTGCTGTTCACAAATGCCAATATCCTATAATTTAAAATAACTTTAAATCTCCAAGGAGAATAATAAAAAACAACTACTGAAATAGAAAAATAAACTATGCATCTTTTGTGGCAACTGGGGTAAACAAATCTGGACTACCTAGATTTAATCATGGGTAAATATATATATAATGAAATTTATTCTTATTCTGAAAAAGACACCCAAGTTCAGAGGTGCTTTACTGAGGTAAATTTTACTCAGAAACCCTCTAGATTCAATAATTTATTGATACATAGATACTTCTTTAGGAAAAAACAATGTTTTTTTCCAACTCTAATATTGTCAGTAAGCGTATAGGATGAGAAACTCTATAGTTATATTCTTCTGTTTTTTTTTTTTATCTTCTAATGTTTTTCTGTTCTTGTTTATTCATCTCAGAAATACAATACCTTATGGCTAGAATTTTCCATTAAACCTTCCTCCTGAAGAGATGCTTCATTCTGTGATATGACCTTATACTTCTGAATCCTTCCTTGATACTGGCAGGATAAGGAGCATGGAAGGCAGAGCTCAGTTTGATTTACTGTGAAAATGCTTTGTGTTTACTGGAGGATACCATTTGGTGGCCTTAATGAAGATTTTATTTAGTCCCTAAACTACAATTGATTCATTAGTGAATGCTGTAAGCTGAAAAATATAGTCTGTGTGATGAGTCGAAGATTATTAAATGCCAATATTCCATAGTTATCAGGCAATTTGGCATACAGTTAATCCTGAGGATCAACATGTCCCTAAAGTTCTCTTCTGTAAATTTAATGTCTGAGGATGATCATTAGACAACTGAATAATAACATTGATGTAAATGTGGCTGTTCTCACACATATGCTGCAAGTAGGCACCCTGCCATTTTAGTGTATTCAGACTTTCAAAAAATAGCAGCACTTCCCTTTTACAAAGAAACCTTTGAAGGAGATGTCACAAGTTAAAATACATGTTTCTTGACAGTCAAGACATACGATTTTCACACCATGTCTTAAAAAAACCCTCATAAATCTATCTCAGGTGTTTATAAAATGAGCAAAATAACTAGAAAACTTATAGCCATTTCTGTAATTTGTTAAAGAAAATTATCAGGAATACATTTGAAATAGAAATAATTAACAATAAAAGAAATATACATCATGACATTTAGTTAAAATGTAACTATTCTGTATAAGTGTGATCTGCAGTCATTAAGTCATGGCAAATTTGAAATATATATATATATATATTTATATGCATATATATATGCTTTCTTTTCTGGTCTACTGCTGTTTTACACCATATTATCAACACTTTATTCTAATTACTACTGCTACTACACCATATTATCAACATTTTATTCTAATTACTACTAATTAGTACAGCTCAAATAATAAAATTCATTTGGAAGTTGTTTCTATTCTTGTAATATTCAGATATAGAAGGGCAACTAATACATCTTTTATTATTTAAACAATCAATGTTTTGGGATCCCTGGGTGGCGCAGCGGTTTGGCGCCTGCCTTTGGCCCAGGGCGCGATCCTGGAGACCCGGGATCGAATCCCACGTCAGGCTCCCGGTGCATGGAGCCTGCTTCTCCCTCCGCCTGTGTCTCTGCCTCTCTCTCTCTCTCTGTGACTATCATAAATAAATAAAAAATTTAAAAAAAAAAAATTTAAAAAAAAAAAAAAAATAAACAATCAATGTTTTATATCAACAGATAGATTACTACTAATTTACAAGTAGGGCATAAAGGTTAAAATTTATAATTATGGAGGTGTTTTTTGCACACAAAGTGATCTTGAATCAGAAATTTTAAAAGGTTATGTTTGTATAGACTGGAATTAAAAAATAAAATATGAAACTATGCTAATCCACCTATCCACTTATCTATCTAGACATGTGCACCAGCTAGTTTGCATACTATGTATTTTAAGTTACAAAAATAGTATTTTTTATATATAAGAAAATTGATTATTTTCAGTAAACATTAGACACCTTTGTGAATCCCAAGTATCTTACTCAATGTTAACCAAAAATAAGTCAAATAAGCCTTCCAATTAATGGCATAGTATAGGTGAACAGGTATATAAACAATGCCTTAACAATAATATATTTGCAGTCATTACCATCATGGTTCAGCATCAAACAAGACTTTAAAACATTAACTTTGCAATATAATTCCCATATTTTATTAATAATTCCATATTAAATTTTCTTTAACTTAAGATTCTTAAAAATCAAGAGAAAGTTAATCTTGAGAATATTATTCTTGTCCCAGATAAATTATAATATGATTGTTTGAGGACTAACAACATTTCAATAACAGAAATCTGATGGTTCTGTCTTCACTAGTTTAATGACTTCAGTTATTGTAAATAAAAATGAAATTATACTTTTGATGAAAGCTTATTGAATAATGAACAAATTACTCAAGTACTTTTATATACTTTTATATCAAAGTTGTTAAAGTAAATTCATTCTAAAATATTATACATGATAAATGTGAAATAAAATAATCGAATTTTCTCATGTGCTTTAAACTCAGATTTTTTTCATTGTTTACTTTTAATATAAACATGAATTTAAAAATGATTTTCAGGGACACCTTGGTAGCTCAGCGGTTGAGCATCTGCCTTTGGCAGAGGGCGTGATCCCAGGGTCCCAGGATCGAGTCCCACATCAGGCTCCCTGCATGGAGCCTGCTTCTCCGTCTTCCTATGTCTCTGCCTCTCTCTGTGTCTCTCATGAATAAATAAATAATCCTTAATAAAAACTAAAAATAGGGCAGCCTGGGTGGCTAAGCGGTTTAGCGCCACCTTCAGCCCAGGGCCTGATCCTGGAGACCAGGGATCCAGTCCCACATCGGGCTCCCTGCATGGAGCCTGCTTCTCCCTCTGCCTGTGCTTCTGCCTCTCTCTCTCTCTCTGTGTCTCTCATGAATAAACAAATAAAATGTTAAAAAAAAAACACAATAAAGGATGAGAAAATATTGCAATAATAGAGTCAAATGCAGTCTAATCCACTGCATAATCATAATCTTATAAAAGTATTATGGTTTATGTAGGTGATAAAAGTTTCAATATTTTTTTCATTAGAAACTTTGTGCAATAAAAAAAAAGTCCACTCCAACAATAGACAGTTTTGACGAGAAATAGATGAAGGGTTCAAAAGTTATATACTTCTGGTTATAAAATAATTAAGTCATGGAATGCAATGTACAGCCTGGTTGACTGTAGTTAACACTGTATTATACATTTGAAAGTTGCTAAGGGTAGATAGTAATGTAAAAGCAGGTGGCACTGTCCAAGACCAAATAGAATACTCGGAGATCTCTTGGTGTTTGACTTTTCATCTAAATAACACTGGAGCCAGTTATTTTCTTACTACACAAAATTGATGTGCTTATGAAAATGCCTTAAGAAAAAAAAAGTAAAACACTACATATATACACAAGGTACACATTTTGTTGTCAGTTAGCATTATTATCAATATTGCCATTTATTTCAGGATAGGTTACTAATATTTCATTTCAAAAGCCTGAGCCTTTGAGAGGAACTTTCCATACAAAAGAAACACACAAAAAAAGCACACAAATTTTTGGGGTGTAGACTAGAAATAAGAGAAAGTAAAGTCACATTTTAAAAAACCCAAAACACTGTAAACCAAGTCATTAGTTGTATGTAAACTACTTTACCTGGGACCTTAAGTCCAAAATTAATAGTAACAAAGCCCTATATCTGAGTAACCCTTCAAACTTAGAAAGCATATCCACATATATCCTACTTGTCACTTCTTTTATGAGATGAATATTACTACCTCCAATTTCACAGAGGAAGGACTAGGTGTGAAGATGTTAAATGACTTTCAGACTCTCAGAAATCAAATGATAATCACTGGATTCCAGAACAGTGACCTGCAAAGCAATTTACTGCTGTCTTCTGAAATGTATGAATGTCTTCATACATTTCATGGTCACTATGGGAAACTGATTTAATTCACTCTGATAGGTTCTTAGGGGTTCTCTGATGACCTGATGAGGTAGAGACCAGATGTAAAATATCCAAGTGACCCAGGATTCCCTCAGTCATAATGTGGATCCGGGATTCCAAGGATATTCTGAATTTAAATTAACATTATGCAACCAGGCCCCCTGAATCCAAATCAGTATGTAGCAATCAGAAAGATCAATCTCTGAGCATAGAAAGAATAAAAGATGAATGAATATTCAGATGTTTCCAAAAGAAAAAAAAACATCCTATTAATTCAACCCACATATAAGCCTTCAACTTACGTCCAGTTGGCATCTACTGCAGGTTTATTTAATAAAGGTCATTCAATATGTTGAACCCTATTGATTTTTAGCACTAATTTTAAAGTAATATTGTTTATTTTTTTAATGTGTTATGATGACTGCCGGGGAAGATACACATAATCATAGGATTGGTAATAGGATACAAAATCATTTGCTACTTATTTATTCATTCCAATATGGTTCAGAGCAGCATAGGAACAAAATTAGTTACGTGTTATAACGAAAAAATTATCTTTGAACAAAAAATTTCCTCTATTTGCCACAAACAGAAAACAGAATCCTGGGTCACTTAGATATTTTACACCTGATCTCTACCTCATCAGATCATCAGAGTGCCCCTAAGAACCCATCAGAGTGAATTAAATCAGCTTCCCAGAGTGACCATGAAATGCATGGTCAGAACAGCATCTCAATAAATAATTTAAAAAAATAGCTACCATTATCCAGATAAAAATTAGCAGGTATTACTTCATGTTTGGTTACAAATATTTATAGGTTAGGCATATAAACATGATCCTTAACTATATTTTTTAAAACTTCTCATATACTACATTTATAAGGATGGTATTAGTTTGCTTCCCCACTCCAGTAATTCAACATGTTACCATTAAAATAATTTAAGTTTAATATCGTTGTGTTTATGTGCTGAGAGTCTAATTCACAGGGGTTCGCCATCAATAAACCCTTCAACCACATATTCTTTTAAAAAAATATTTTATTTATTTTTTCATGAGAAACACAGAGTGAGGCAGAGATATAGGCAGAGGGAGAAGCAGGCTCCTTGCAGGGAGCCCATGTGAGACTTGATCCCAGGACTCTGGGATCATGCCCTGAGCCAAACGCAGACACTCAACCTCTGAGCCACCCAGGTGTCCCAACCACAAATTCTTACTACACTCTAAAATCACCATGTACAAACAAGCCATTCCCAGGAATGCTAAGAAACTCTTCATGTGATACTTCATCCATGTTAAGTGCTAAATATATAAAAGTCCTCTGAAAATCATTGCAATGACAAGATAGGAGAGTGTAAAAAAAAAAAAAAAAAAAGCAGGTGCTCTGTTTTCTGTTAGCAACATTAGTCACATGAGTTTACATTAGTGGTTTGCACATGGCATGTATGTGAAGAAACACACATGTACTTATATGTCCAAGTATCTCACAGCATCTAATCAAAGACTAATCAGTTTTTGAATCATATAAGACACTATTCTCTGAGAGGAAAATGTTTTAAAAATACCTGTTTGTGAAAAAAAAAAAAAAAAGCACCACCATCATGATACTTTAATGTTTAAAATCTGAAAACAGTTTAGGTAATCAGAGTATCTGAAGTTTTTAACTTTTCATGATAAAATGTAGCAATATTAAAAATAAGCAGTATTTTGGGGCACCTGAGTAGCTTAGTCAGTTAAGCACCCAATCTCTTGATTGGCTCAGGTCAAGATCTCAGGGTCATAAAACTGAGCCCAGCATCAGGCCCCACACTCAGCACACAGTCTGCTTAGATACTCTCTCCCTCTGCCCTGCCCTGTCCCTCTCCCTCTCCTATAAATTAATTAATTAATTGATTGATTGATTAATTACAATTTTAAAAGGCAATAATCTTTTCAGTGTCAATCAACAGAACAATTCTCATAGTTTCCTTATTTTTCACTGCTTGTCAATCAGAGGCCTGCTGATCTGACATTCATTCTGGACTTATAAGCCTGGGAAGGAATATATATATATATATTTTTTATATAATAAATATATATTTTTATATATATATAAGAAATCTAGATCTCAAAAGATAAGTAGTTAAACAAAAATCAATCAATCATCATCATAAGAACAAAACAAATTCAGAGGTACCTGGGTGGTTTAGTCAGTTAAATGCCCAACTCTTCATGTTGGCTCAGGTTATGATCTCAGGGTTGTAGATCGAGTCCCGCCACGGGCGCCTCACTGCACATGGACCTGCTTAAGATTCTGTCTCCCTCTATTCCTCCAACCTCTAAAAAAATTCATTTTTATATTGGAGCTATACACCCAAGTGCTTGCAAAGGAGTCAGGCAATGTTGCCTACTTTTAATTTAAGGGGCAATTTAAGAAGAGTAACAAATTGATGAGGTGTTTTCATTTTTGAGAAAATTTATTCTAAATCCTAAATTAAAAGTAATGTGAGATCTTATAGAACACATCGTGACAACATATGAAAACTGCATTCTGTTTCACCAGGTAACTGTCCACCTCATCTTATTTCTCTACATTCTTTTACATGTAATTTCACAAATATTCCTTCATATTAAAAAAATGTAATTTGACACAAGCGAGTAAAGACATGACCAAATTGATTCCTGAGGAGTGCAGAAAACTAAGATGCTGTATTAGTTTTCTTGCTGCTTCTGGGACAAATTTAGAAGCTTAAAATGCAATTTATTCTCTTATGCAATATTTTCTAATGCAAATCTGTTCTCTTACAGTTCTGGAGATCAGAAATCCAAAATGAGTCTTTTACATGACTAAAACCAAGGTGTTGCTAGGGTTGGTGCCAAGTGGAGGGTCTCCAGAGAATCTGTTTCCTTGATTTTTTCCACTTTCTAGAGGCTATCCCCTGATTCTATGGCTTGGGTCCCACATCACATCACCTTTTCTCACTAACATGACACTACCTTCTTTTTTCTTTGATCTTTTTGCTACCTTATAAGGACCCCTGTGATTTCATGTAAGGCCTACGTCCACAATCCAGGATAATCTGCCTATCTCAAGAGCCTTAATTTCATCATTTATGTAAAATTTTTTTAGCCATATAAAGTAACATTCTTAAATTATAAAAATTAGGATGCCGATATCAAACTATCTCCTGAGGTGGTCACCTTCAAGAAGTCTAACATAATAAGATGCACGTCTTTGCATTAGAGCATGGCTAAGATGTTTATAGTCTCCAAAATGTACAGTTTTATTTATTAAAAGAATGCATAGGCCTCCATTTACATATATTACCTACCAGTACAAATACATGTTTTCAGTATAATTTGGCTAAAAGACATTATATGTTATGTTTGCTTTGTTTGATCACCATGATGCATAAATCTTACTGCAATTGATGTGGGAAACTGAGCTATATTTACCTGACAAATAACATTAAACTTTTAAAGCATTTTACAGAGATTGGGATAAAGTTTCACTTTGAACCTATATATGATCTTATAAAATATGAAATATCAAACATTAGGAAATTATTAATGAAAACCATTGATTCACATTAAATTACATCAATGTTTCTGAGTTATTATACCAATAAACAAATAAAAATGACTATTTCATGTTTATGAGCTGAAATAATTTTGTTTTGACAAAACCCAATTTAAAACAGTAATTCTTAAAATAAATAAATAAATAACAGTAATTTTCTACTGCACTAAAAAGATACTACTTCCTTATGATCTAAACTTTTCGAGGGGCAACATAAAAAAATAGAAACCTTTTCACATTTTCTTCCTACAGTTTAAATTTACAAATTTATGAACCTTTGAATTTTTTAAATTGACCTAATAATACTCTAGAATATAGAAATATGTTTGAAAATGAGGTAATCTTGCAAGGAAGTCCAATTTCCCAATATTCCACATATCTCTGGGTAATATTTGATAGAACAAATTATCATAATCATCAGTCAACATCCATAGAATATTTATGGAGCCCATTCCAAAAATAAAATGATTAGCTATGTCAGACACACAAGTACAATTCATAGAAGCATACGTCCAAAATAAATGGGAATGTGCTTTTAAAATTAACATATTCATAAACATTGCTTAGAAAAACATTTCAGTCCTGAGTTCTGTACCAATGATTTCTAAGCTATAATCTTCTAGTATGCTCTAACAATGGGAATGTTCTAACAATGTAAAATTATAAAGAAACTTCTCATTTAAAAATAACTAGAATTGCATCTGTATTAGTTTATTGCCACCTACATACGGCAGCATTTCAGAGCTGAACATTCTTTACCTGCAATGTATGGTTAACCAAATAAATCAGTGTGTGTCTGCATTCATTATCTGAAAGTATAGCAAATAGAGGTATTGCTCATTTTCTCCTAAATAAAAAGGAGCAATATATTTTCTTAAAGATTTTATTTATTTATTCATGACAGACACAGAGAGAAGCCGAGACACAGGGAGGGAGAAGCAGGCTCCCTGCAGGGAGCCCAATGCAGGACTAGATCCCTGGACCCCAGGATCCCATCCTGAGGGGAAGGCAGACACTCAACCACTGAGCCACCTAGGTGTTCCAAAAGAAGCAATATTTTATATGCATATATATTATATGCATGTTTTTCTTAAATGAAGACAATGTCCACTTTACTGAGAGCTAGTGAGGATGTATCTATATCTATATCTATGTATATCCATGTATCTATTCTCCAGGATACTGTGTTATTCTACTCTCTTTTTCTTTGTAAGTCCGAGACATACTTACTTCATTATTCTTCCCCAAATCTTTGCAAGGCATTCTTTCCTTCTGTGAGCTACAAAAATGTCTTGTCTGCATGACTGGGCTAATAGGAGGAATGTTACACTGAGCCATTTACTTAAATCTTTATTCCCCCTTTTCAGTATGTGGCATTTCCAAATCGAACTATTTATATGTGAGAAAAATAAAAATAAATAAAATAAAAACTTCAGAAAAACAATTGCAAAGAAAAAGGAATTTTACTAATACTGGATATTTAAGTCAGTTTACATGAAAGCCTATAAAAAGAATGATGAGATGAGCTGGGAAAAATGCCTTTGGCCTCCTCACATTTGCTTTTAATAAAATACTAAGCAAAAGCAAATGAAAACCTGTGTACATGTGCACATGCCTGCATGCATACAGTATATACAACATCTATAGATTAAAAATAAGACTTACAAAGCAGGAATACACAGCAGGGAGAAATGACATTTTCTGTCTAACTCTGTCCTCACACACAAATTTTTTAATAGTGCAGTATTCAAGGTTTTTTATTACATAAAAATACTTAGAGTTGTCTCCATTATTTGGAAGTATAGCGTAACAGACTTGGTACACAATAACTACGAAATAAAGCACACATATGGCAGTGACTGAAGACCAGTAATTCTCCTGGGTTCCTCTCAGGTTCCTCTCCTCGTAGACGTTTCATCTCTCACTTTTGGTACTAGGGCTTGTGAGACTGACTCTGTTATATTAATTCCAGTTATGACTTCAGATAGAGACAGGTGTCAAGTATATATCCTACCTGTTTTGATTTATGGAATCACCAGAAAGCAATAAATATAAGAGAAATGCTATGACATTTCTTTGTATCAGAATGCTTTAGCTGGAAGAAAAAACAGCAAACATAAATAAAAGTGACTTAAAAATAAGGACTGCAACATCTCACACATTTAAAATTGGAAGACAGGTTTGGTAAAAGTTGATTCATTCAGAGATTTAACAAAGCCATGACCATAGCTTAAATTCTGTGAAATTCCCTTGAATTTTGTCATATGGCCCTAAGATAACCACTGCATCTTCAGTATTACACAGAGATAATATAATCCAGAGAGGTAAAGTCCTTTCTTATATCTCATTTTAATAGGAAGAAGGTTCAACACCTGAGGCACTCAGCACAAAATCCTTAGAGAACATTGACCAAAAAGAGCCAATGCTTATGCCTATGTCACATTGCTGAAAATAATCGTGCAAGGGGAATGGCATCCACGTGACTGATTTTTCCCAGTGTAAGTTCACCATGATAGAAACAGAAAGTTACCCAGTCTCCTCAGAAGTACCCCACTCTTACAGGAAAATGAACAAACCAGGATTATGCAGTGAGGAAGAGGGGAAGAGTGGTTAGAATATGGATCTATGGTAAGTGAGCAACAATAACTTTCATACCATTCCCTCAAGTTCCCTTCTTTAGTGAAAGAAACCTCATATTTAAGAACATTTTAAAGTTGTAGTATAGTTACTAAAAGAGAAAGTTTAAAAAAAAGTTTTTTTTTTCAAATTAAACACAGTATTTTACTTTGAAAGTATACAGTATAAATATTTTAATGCATACAGTCTGGTTAAATACATTAAAATGCATCCCTACTAATGGGATGCTAGATGTAATTAAAAATGATGAGGCCAGCATTAGATACCGAAATCAGAAAAGACACCACACACACACACACACAAAAAGAGAACTATA
This sequence comes from Vulpes lagopus, assembly GCF_018345385.1. Classification (NCBI taxonomy): domain Eukaryota; kingdom Metazoa; phylum Chordata; class Mammalia; order Carnivora; family Canidae; genus Vulpes; species Vulpes lagopus. Next base: position 75,328,468 of record NC_054835.1, on the reverse strand, counting down.
GGCTAGTATTTCTGATGAACATAGATGCAAAAATTCTCAATAAACTACTAGCAAACCAAATCCAACAAAACGTTAAAAAAGTTTCTCACCACAATCAAGTGGGATTTATTTCTGGGTTGCAAAGGTGGTTCAATATTCGCAGATCAACGTGGAACATCACATTAATAAAATAAAAGATAAGAACCATATGACCATTTCAATAGTGCAGAAAAAGCATATGACAAAGTACAATTTCCAAACATGATAAAAATCCTCAAAAATTAGGTTTAGAGGGACTATACCTCAACATAATAAGAGCCTTATACGAAAAATCCACAGCTACTATTATCCTCAATGGGGAAAAACTCAGAGTTTTCCCTCTTCAGTCAGGATCAAGATAGGGATGTCTGATCACTTATATTCAGCATAGTGGAAGTCTTTTTTTTTTTTAATTTTTATTTATTTATGATAGTCACACACAGAGAGAGAGAGAGAGAGAGAGAGAGGCAGAGACACAGGCAGAGGGAGAAGCAGGCTCCATGCACCAGGAGCCCGACGTGGGATTCGATCCCGGATCTCCAGGATCGCGCCCTGGGCCAAAGGCAGGCGCCAAACCGCTGCGCCACCCAGGGATCCTGCATAGTGGAAGTCTTGACAACAAACAGAAACAAAAGAAATCAAAATTGGCAAGGAAGAAGTAAAACTTTCACTATTTGCAGATGATACTATATATCGGAAACCTGAAAGACTCCACCAAAAAAGTGCTAGAACTGATAAACGAATTCAGTAAAGATGCAGGATATAAAATCAATGTACAGAAATCTGTTGCATTTCTATACACCAATAATAAAGCAGAATAAAGAGAAATTAAGGAATCAATCCCATTTATTATCACAACCAAAACAAAAGGATACCTACAAATAAACCAAACCAAAGAGGTGATAAATCTCTACTCTGACAATTATAAAATACTGAAAATTATAAAATACTGATGAAAGAAATAGAAGAAGATGCAAAGAAATGGAAAAACAATCTATCTTGTGGATTAGGAGAACAAATATTGTTAAAATGTCTATATTACCCAAAGCAATAAATACCTTTAATGCAACTACTATCAAAACACCAAAAGTATTTTTCACAGAGCTAGAGCAAACAATACTAACAAGTGCATGGACCCATTAAAGACCCTGCAAACAGCAAAAGCAAACTTGAAAAAGGAAAGCAAATCTGGAAGCATCACAAATCTGGACTTCAAGATATATTACAAAGCTGTAATAATCAAAACAGTATGGTAATGGGAAAAAAAGACACAGATCAATGAAACAGAGTAGAAAACCCCAGAATAAGCCCACAATTACATGGTCAATTAATCTTTGACAGAGTAGTAAAGAATATCCAATGGGAAAAAGACAGTCTCTGCAACAAGTGGTTTGGGGAAAACTGGACAGCAACATGCAAAAGAATGAAACTGGACCACTTATACACCATTGACAAAAATAAATTAAAAATGGATAAAAAACTTAAATGGGAGGCCTAAAACCATAAAAATTCTAGAGGAGAGCACAGGCAGCAACTTCCTTGACACTGGCTGTAGCAACATTTTTCTAAATAGGTCTTTTGAGGCAAGGGAAAAAGCAAAAATAAACTGTTGGGATTGCATCAAATAAAAAGCTTCTCACAGCAAAGGAAACAATCAATAAAACGAAATGGCAACCTATGGAATGGGAGAAGACAATTGCAAATGACATATCTCATAAGGGATCAGTAACCAAAATATAAAAAGAACTGATGAAACTCAACACCCAAAAAACAAATAATCCAATTAAAAAACGGGCACAAGACAAGAATAGACATTTTTCCAAAGACAACACAGAGATCACCAACAAACCCATAAAAATATGCTCAAGATCACTCACCATCAGGGAAATGCAAATCAAAACCACAATAAGATATCAACTAACACCTGTCAGAATAGCTAACATAAACAATACAAGAAATGACAGGTTTTGGCAAGGATGTGGAGAAAAAGAAACACTCTTGCACTGTCAGTGAGAATGCAATTGGTATAGCCACTCCAGAATACAGTATGGAGACGCCTTAAAAAGCTAAAAATAGAATTACCCTACAATCCAGGAATTGCACTACTCAGTATTTACACAAAGAATATAAAAATACTAATTCAAAGGGATACATGCACCCCAATGTTTATAGTAGCATTATCTACAATAGCTGAGATACAGAAATAGCCCCAGTGTCCATCAGTTGATGATGCGATAAAGAAGATGTGGTATATATACAATGGAATATTACTTAGCCAAAATAAGGAATGACACCTTGTCATTGCAATGCGTGATTGAAGCTATAGAGAGTATTATGCTAAAGGGAAATAAGTCAGTCAGAGAAAGACAAGTACCATATGATTTCACTCATATGTGGAACTTAACAAACAAAAGAGCAAAAGGAAATAAAAGAGAGAAACAGAGACAGAGAGAGAGACACACTTAAACCAAGAAACAGACTCAACTATAGAGAACAAACTGCTGGTTACCAGAGGGAAGGTGGGAGGGGGGTGAAGCAGGTGATGGGAATTAAGGAGGGCACTTGTCATAAGCACCAGCTGATGTATGACATTGTTGAGTCATGATATTGTACATCTGAAACTAGTATTACACTGTATATTAACTAACTGGACTTTAAATAAAGACTTAAAAAGATGAAGTAACTCTTCGTTTATTAGTTTGAGAAAAACCTCCTTAAAAAAAAGAGAAACCTCCATAGTAAAATTTAAAATGAAAACATTAAAAATAGTTTTATAGCTGTATGCATATATAAGCATAGAGAATAGCTCTGAAGGATTTGTAGCAACAGTGATTATCACTGAATTGTAGGATAACTGTGATTTTTCAGTCCTGAATACTTTTCCTCCTTTTTATTTTTATTTATTTATTTTTAAAGTAGGCTCCATGCTTTGCTTGGAGCCCAACAAGGGCTCCAACTTATGACCCTGAAATCAAGACCTGAGCTGAGATCAGACACTTGACCCACTGAGCCACCCAGGCGCCACATCTCCTTTTTAAAATAGAGTGAGCATTTGTCACTTCATAATCATTCCAAAGCACAATTAAAGAGATCTCTTTCAGGATTATCCATGTTTTGATAGACTTTAACCCTTTTAAAATTTTACATAATAACATCTACACAATGCAGCGCTCATAGAAGTTATTCTTTTATAAATTTCCTCAATAGTTTTTTACTGCACATCTCTCTGTTTCAAAACACTGTATTTTTGATATTGAGATGAGATAAAGCCTTTTTCTTGAGAAAATGAACAGGTGTAAGTCACCTTAGAATATTGGCACAATGGAAATCAACCCTGCCAAATATCCAGAAAGCTAGTACATATCTTTCACAACTGGATAAACTCTGCTATACTTTGTGAAAGGCCTTAAGGTGATAACAGTGTTAGCTGATTCATCTTAGAATAACTGATGACAACTTATGACATTTTATTATGAAGATAGATAACGTCTTCAGGAGTGTTTCATATTTGTCTGTTTCAGAGTTGTGGAGCTATCCCATACCTTAAAGAAATATACTCAAGTAGGGTTATAATAAGCCAAACAATGAATTATCTGGGGGATATGCTCCATGATTTATGCAAGGTTGAGGAAGTCACCAACAATGGAAGGTTTGTGGTGAAAGAGAAAAGGGGAGAAAATCTGATATCACAACTACTTCAAAAGAGAATAAGCAACAGTTAGGTAAATATAATGTATTTATTTTCTTGGTTGTCACCTACAATGATTGACAATTGGCAGCTGAAACAGACACAGATGATATTATAAACTTGTCTCAGGAATTATTAATAGCAGAAATAATAAAATATAGAAGCAGATTAAATATATATATTAAATGTAAAAATGCAGATCTGTATAAGCACTTAGAGGTATAGACACAAATAGGGTTGGGATCCCCCCACGTGGAGACAATAAGGAGAAAGAGCACACCATGGATATCCCGGGTCAAGGGTACCCAGGGGCCTTTGACTCCATAGATGTTTGATATTTAAGATGGGTAATGTAGGGCAGCCCACGTGGCTCAGCGGTTCAGTGCTGCCTTCAGCCCGGGTGTGATCCTGGAGACCCGGGATCAAGGCCCACATTGGGCTTCCTGCATGGAGCCTGCTTCATGCTCTGCCTGTGTCTCTGCCTTTCTCTCTCTGTGTGTCTCTAATAAATAAATAAAATCTTAAAAAAGAAAAACGATGGGTAATGTATAGCCATTTATTCATTATATTTTGTTATACCATTGATATTTACAATGTATTTTGAATTAAAAATAGAATAGATATATATATGTAATAAATATTTTTACATTTAACTTTAAGTGAAAGAGCTTTGCTTGCATTACTGAACCCAAACAAAAGAAAACAATTTTAATTTGATTTCATTTCCTTTATGATTATGGAATCACAAATATGAAATATAAATAAAATATGCAATGGAATGCCTAATGCACTAGTCTAGAAGAGTTTATAATGAAATACAATCATTACTTTCTGCTTAAACTTGAGAGCTGAAATCAATATCAATATTATTCAATAGTCATTACATTGTTCCTTAAGGATTGTTTCCATAAAGAAACACCGTTTCATAAATATTTCTGATAACTACCAAACACACAATGAAACTAAAGAACTACCTGGGTCGCTCAGCCAGTTAAGCATCTGACTCTTGATTTCAGTTCAGGTCATGATGTCAGGGTCCAGGTATCGAGCCCCGGATAAACCCCAAGTCTGGCTATGTACTTAGTGTGGAGTTTGCTTGGGATTTGCTGTCCTTTTCTCTCTCTCTCTCTCTCTCTCTCGCTCTCTCTCTCTCTCTGTCTCTCTGCCTCCACCCCCCTGCTTGCTTGTATTCTCTTTCTAAAATAACTAAATCTGGAGCAGCCCCAGTGGCCTAGCGGCTTAGTGCCACCTTCGGCACCGGGTGTGATCCTGGAGATCCGGGATTGAGTCCCACATTGGGCTCCCTGCATAGAGCCTGCTTCTCCCTCTGCCTCTCTCTCTGTGTATCTGTCATGAATAAATAAATAAGTAAAATCTTTAAAAAAATAAAATAACTAAATCTTAAAAAAATAAAAAAAGTTTTTTATGAATACTACATGCCTACTATGTACTAGGGTCTTCATTATTCATTTGTGTTTTAACACATAAATAGGGAGAGTGCTCTGATGGAAAAGCTATCTTATCAAGAACACAGTGCTTTTGTCTTTTATAAAGAAAATATAGTTCCTCCTATTTTAAGGAAAATTCAATCCTACAACAGAATAGTAGCTGCAGTTTTATTTATTTATTTATTTATTTGTTTGTTTGTTTGTTTGTTTATTTATTTATTTATTTATTTTTAATTGGAAAAGTCTGTAATAAGGGGAGCCTGAGTGGCTCAGTCAGTTGAGCATCCAACTCTTGGCTTAGGTTCAGGTCATGTGTGGGCTGGGTGGGTGGTCATGAGATCCAGCCTGGTCAGGCTTCATAATCAGCAGGGAGTCGGCTAGAGATTCTCCTCCTCTATCTCTGCTTATCCTGCCATCTACACATGCACTCTCTCTCATTCTCTAAATATAAATAAGTAAATCTTTAAAAAAGAGAAAGTCTAAGGAAAGCGATCGTTTTATCCTTGCTATTGTTAAATGCAGTTATATTATTCACAATAGATTACATACATATTTGGAAAATATGCAAAATATCCCAAGTATCTAGGTTATTGACAATGCTTGAAATGTGAAATGATTTTAAGATACTTAAAAAGGTGAGATACCATAAGTGATATAAAAGTGTCCAAGAATGACGCATGGGTGACTCAGTGGTTGAGCGTCTGCCTTTGGCGCACAGTGTGATCCCGTGATCCTGGATTGATTCCCACATCAGGCTCCCCACAAGGAGTCTGCTTATCCCATTGCCTGTGTCTCTGCCTCTCTCTCTGTGTCTTTCATGAATAAATAAATAAATCTTTATTAAAAAAAAAAGAAAGTGTCCAAGAATTAAACTCAGAACCTACATTTGAACCCAGACTTTGTGAAAAACAATGCAAGATACATAGAGTCTCAGGGCCCCAATTTCTGCATAATTCCAATTACAATCTGTGATCATTCTGAGGCTTAAAAGCAATAACATAGACAACACAACATAGAACTTGAGATGGTGTAGGTATTCAATAAATGCTGGGTGATTGAATTGAGGATATATGACAATAATTAAAAATAGTAAGAATTAAACTATTAAAAACATTGTTAAAAAGTTTTCTAAAAAAAAAAAAAATCTCTCTCAGGTCATTCAAGTAAACAACCTCAAGGCAATCAAGTGAAGCATTCTACCTCCAAACTTCATGGTTTCACTTTTTGATCAACTAGTTTCAACTCAGAAATGTTATTAGTTCAGTAGGAAGAAGCCACTTAGTACTATGCTCCTCAGCATAGTTCTGAAGAAAGAGTTCTTCCTTCACCTCAGATTGCTATTAACAAAAATTATTAATATATAGTGATCTTTATATCAGTATGCCATTACATTTTATTTGTGAACAGCTTCATTAAAATACTCTTGATTAACGGAGATGAAAATAGAAAACCATTTAGTCTGGAAGAATTGTGCTCCACTTTAAAATCATGTTCATCTCCAGGCACATAAAGTAGGTTTGACATTACAAGGCTGTAGGTCTATCCCGGAAGCTACATAAGAATTAAGAAATATCTGTTGACTTTTAGTACTTAAGGGAATGGATTATATATGGGTATAGTCAGAGAAAGTAAGATTAAAATTATACATATATATACTTTAAGATTCTGAATCAAAAGTCCATTTTTAATGTAATAGGTATGCAAGCAAACCACTTATCCTTCTGAGTTTTACTCTACTCCCGTGTGAAACAGCTGTAACAGGGCTTCACCTCCCTACACGGAAGGTACTATAAAGTGGGGAACAGTGAGGGAAATGTAAATATTTTATAATTATAAGGTATAGTAACTTCAGTAGAGGTCTCATTGATGCACACTTACACAGATAAAGAAAGGTAAAGCCTCTTGTATTTGTGAAAAATATCATACTACTGAAGTCTGAAATTTTAGATTCCAGTAACTATAGCATAATACCTGGCATTTGATAAGGTGTCCGACAGATTCATTCAACAATGCTTCCTGAATCTCTTTCTTCTCCCTCCCACCCAACTTCCCATCAGCTCTGAGCCCTGTGTGTGCTCCACATCATCTCCAGGATCCCCTCCTAACCAGCTTCACTACTGCTTCTGCAGTTCACTTTTTCTCACAATTTTTGCTTGATTTAATGACCCTTCATTCATTTCCTCCAGGTTAAAAACGAAACATGACATATCAGGCTCTCCAAAAGTAGCCTCTACTAATTAAATTAAGCCGCTGGTGATTCTAGAATGGCAAATGCAAAATATAAATACCTGAAAGTGAACCTATAAGCTCTAACTTCTTTCATTTGTATTTTATAGATAAGCAAGAAGAAATTACGTAACTTCCCCAAGGCCGCACTAACAATAAGGACCCTGGGAAGAGAGCTAAATTCTCTTTGTTCCTGATTCAAGGTATTTCTACTTCTTTTCACTTTGTAGCAATGGGAATATAAAACTCAGATTGTTAAGCATTATGTGACATTATCAATCCTTGTAATCTTTGTATTACAAGACTTATTTAAGTAGTGAGCAATAATCCATTCATTTAACTGACTGTAGGAAAAGCCTACTATGTGTCCTCTGCTTTAAGATAAAGATAGATGGGGAATCCCTGGGTGGCTCAGTGGTTTAGCCCCTGCCTTTGGCCCAGGGCGTAATCCTGGAGTCCCGGGATCAAGGCCCGCGTCGGGCTCCCTGCATGTAGCCTGCTTTTCTCCCTCTGCCTGTGTCTCTGCCTCTCGCTCTCTCTCTGTGTGTCTCTCATGAATAAATAAATAAAATCTTTAAAAAAAAGACAAAGTGAATAAATAAATAAAGACAGATGAAACATGCTCTATAGAGCTTGAAACTTATTATAAGAGACACATATCCCAACAGGTTATTAACATATGATGAATTCAGTGCAATGCTGGCTGTATGTGTGCATAGGTATACCACAGTGACATAGGGTGACACAGAGTCACTGTTATGAGTTTAATTGTGTCCCTCAAAAAGATAGTTCTGGGCGCCTGGGGGATTCAGTCATTTAAGCATCCAACTCTTGATTTCAGCTCACGTCATGATCTCAGGGTCATGAGATCTAGCCACGTGTCAGGCTCCACACTGGGCGTGAAGCCTACTTAGGATTCTCTCTCTTTCTCTCTTTCCCTTGGGGCCCCTCCTCACCACTCATACTCTCTCTCTGGAAAAAACAAAAACAAAAACAGAAACAAACGATATGTTTACGTGCTCCCCACTAGTTAATCTCACAATGTGACCTAATCTGGAATTAGCCTTGCTGCAGATGTAATTAGGGAAGATGGGGTCTAGGCTGGAGTAGGGTAGATCCTTAATCCAATATGATAGTGACCTTCTAAGAAGAGGACACAGGTAGAGACACTCAGGAGGACCCAAAAACCTGACAAATCAGAGTCTAGGCTGCTAGAGCTGCGAGGAGAACTGAACACTGACTGCCACCACCAGAAGCCAGGAAGAGACAAGCAACGATTCTATCCAGAGTCTCAGAGGCAGCATATCCTGCTGATATTTCTGGCTTTCAGAACTGTGAGACAATAGGTATTGTACATCACCTGGTTTGTGGCACATTGTTACGGCAGCCCTAGAAAACTAATACAGATACCCAACCTGGATAGAATAAAAGGTATTAGTACAGGTTTCCTAGAGGAGGTGACATGAGAATTGAGTGAGAAAAGATGAATAACAGTCAGATTGCTGAAATTAATGAGACCAGAAAAGGTATTTCAGGGACTCCTGGGTGGCTCTGCGGTTGAGCGTCTGCCTTCCGCTTAGGGTGTGATTCTGGGATCCTGGGATCGAGTCCACCATCAGGCTCCCTGAGAGGAGCCTGCTTCTCCCTCTGCCTATGTCTCTGCCTCTCTCTCTCTGCATCTCTCATGGGTAAATAAACAAAATCTTTAAAAAGGGTATTTCAGGCAACTAAAAAGAGAAAGGGAATTGAATGGCTTGGTAATGTAGAGATCCAGAAGCTATTTGGTGCTCTTGGAGTAGAAGGCAAAGGCTGACAAGAGAGAGGTTATAAGGGTGACCAGAAGCTCAAATATTTTGTATAATTTGTATAAATGATGGTGGCTAACACCTCCTGATTGATTCTCTGTGCTCAGCACTTTATGTATATCTCTGTGCAGAGTACTTTATGTATTTTTCTGCATGTAATCTTTACAATTACCCCAATAGGACAATATATATGTGTAAGTGAGAAAACCTAGGCTTTGAGAAGGTATGTGATTTATGCAAAGGTTGTCTGGCTGGTTATTAAATGAATCTAGACGATCTATTTGGTTAAGTGGAATCACAGAATGCGTTATAAGCAAGAAATTAATAAGCTTGCACTGCTTTTGATATAGGTTCATCTGTCATTTCCATAGAAAATCAATGGAAGCTATGGAGTATAGGCCTACACGCATAGGGATCTCATAACAGAGACAGAGAAAATGGGTGAATTAAAGAAATATTTAAGGTCATAAAATTAGAAGGTAGGAATGTCAGGAATTGAAAGGAGGCAGGAATCAAGAGTCTAGCTGTGGAAATTGAGTCGCTGGTAGTGCAACCCCACTAAGAGAACACACAAGGGGGCAGATGGTAGAGTAGATGTACATTAGGAAAACTAAATGAAATATTGGTTCTGTGTTGATATGTACACAATAGGAGCTCTGAACGGCTGTTGATAAACTTCCAGTGTCCCTCAGCAAGAATTATTCCTTGGCTCTATTGTGCTATAATGTGACATAGTGGCAGATGGCAGCACTCTGTTAAACAGACTCCTGTCCCTTGCTCTTTAATGTTTATTGTTGTTCCCAAAGAGATTAAGATATAAACCTAAATCTCAGATGTCAAAATAAATAACTTAGGTATGCATCCTTTGGTTTTCTGGTAGATAGCCTGAAATATTTAGCAATCCCCAATGCACCACACACACATTTCTATAATCAGATATTTTTTTTGTTTGCGCTTTTTCCAAAGAAAAGAAACGTTTCCAAATTAGCCAGACTCCAGTTTCTCAGAAAAGCAATCACAAGAAAATGGTTTAAGTAGTCAGCTACAGAATTTAAAAAGAGAGAGAGAGAGAGAGAGTAACTTGTTTGTTGAGTCTTGGTGTTAAATGGGAGTTTTTACACTACATCTTAAAGAATTGAGTCTCTAGAGAGAACAATGCCTATGTGAATAAAATTCCCCTACTGTCAGGATATTGATTTGAGTTACCATAAGTTAGCAATATATTTTTGAACATATGCAATTATGAACAAACATTTATTTACCTAAGGCGTATATACATGTCTGTAGCTTTAGCTCTTGAGAGTTATGAAGTTTGAGTGCTCTGCAGAGATGATAGACAGTCCCTAAAGGCAGGGAAGAAGGTGGCGGTTTCTTTCTGCAGCATTCCCTATGGTCTAATTATAGAGCCATACGATACTTGCGTCAGCTTGAGGGAAAGCCACTCTTTGGCTTCTTAGCTGGAAGCAAGTTACATAAAATGATGGAAAGAAAATGGAGAAGCCTAAAAGGAAAGTACAAGAATGGACAGGAGCAAAGGAGGAAAAAAACAAACAAACGAACACATATGCTTTTTATTGGTTACCACATTTCAAGCATGTTAATCCACTTGATAAGTAAACACACTTTACAAATAAAAAGCATCAAAAGGATAGACATTTGGCACGTGTATGCAAACTAAAGGATTTGTTTTCTGCTTTTACAAAGGGAAAAGAATACTGGAAGACTGCCATTAATAGCACGCCAACTTAGAAACCCAGTGGAAGTTTACCAAAGACAGGAGACAGAAGGGGATAAAAATTAAGTAGCAGCAATGGTAACCATATCCGAAATGTCTCCGTGCACATGAACAAGTAGTCAAGTAGTCATTGTGACATTGCTCACGGGGTGAGAAGGTGGATAAAGCTAGATAATTTATTGTTGCAATTCTCTAAAAAGTCCACAGACTTTTCTTGACATCAGTACAGAACTACTCTAGGAAAGTAGTGTACAACTACTACATCTCAACTTGCCCACATCTCCACAATGGTAAGGCAAAAATACAAAAAACTTTTCATGACCTGTGTTTTACCTCGCAGCTGAAGAACTCACGTACAGGTCAACTCTAACATGCAGTTTACAAATTTAGATACCAAAATTAAGGGATGTAAGTTTCAGTGAATATTTATCCTAATCTTCAAGGTCTTCTTGTGTTGACTGCATGCAGCAAATGAAAAAAGTGTACATGAGTACATTTTTTGTATGTTTCAACCAATTCATGTAACTTTATTGAAAGTTTTTTTTCCAGTCAGCAAATGCTCACAAAGTTTAATTTCATATAGAAAAACTGAATTAATGATGCATACTAATCTTTTAAGAACATTTTAAGATGCCGTCTTGCAGTTATAAGTGATGGCACCAAAAGAAGGCACTAAAAATTTATATCATCGTCTGCTGAAAGATGAAAAGTATGCTTCACTAAAATAACAAATGCCCTATGGCAATAAAGTAAACATAAAATGCTTTATTTCAACATCAAAACATGGGATTAAAAAAATGCACTGAGGCGCCTGGGTGGTGCTGTCAGTTAAAGCAGCCAACTCTTGGTTTCAGCACAAGTCTTGATCTCAGGATTGTGAGATGGAGCCCCCCCCCGCCCCATCAGACTCTGTGCTCACCACAGAGTCTGCTTCAGATTCTCTCTCTCTGCCCCTCCAATTTGCACTCATTGCATATTTATAGCATTTCATAAGAAGAAAAGTAGAAAATAAATCTTATTTAGGAACTCGACTCACTCAGGTCTAATTTTCCCTTTCATACCACAATTTACCTTAGTAGCCAGCATATAGAAATCATCGATTAAGAAGGTTTTTGAATGAATCTATAAATCTGGAGAAAATTGTAGGCCTCAGTTGCTATTAACAACAACCTTAATCTTGAGCCAAAACTGCTAAATAGAAAAGACAAGTATTTGTATAAAAGCAACACAAATTTTACGTTAATTTTTTCCTAATGTAAAGGCATTTTTTAAAGATGACTTCTTATTTTATTATTTTTTATTTATCTTAGTTAATACTGACTTGACTCAACTGCAAACACAAGCAAACATATTACTATTACATGCAATTATAAAGGATTTGCTAATGAAGATTTTCTGTATACACAATTACTTTTATTATACTGATTTTAAAATCCCTAATGAATTAAATGAATCTAGACGATCATTCTATTATACTGATTTTAAAATCCCTAATGAATTAAATGAATCTAGACGATCATTCTAGGTAAGAATGCCTCCTTGTATAAGCTAAAAACATTTGCTTAAGAATTAGGCAAACCTGAAAAAGAATCCAGGAACCCACTAGCTATTATAGTTTATGCAAGTTACTTAATGTCTCTAAGACTCAAACTCTTCATCCATGAAATGGAGATTGTACCCACATTTCAGAGAGTTTTTGTGTGAATTAAAAGAGGCAAGCCACGTACAATACTGCTCACTTTTAAAAAGACGCTTTCTTTTAGGTATCAATGGTGCTGATGACAAGAGCCATTAAACAAATAAGAGTGAAAGCCAGCTGTTTTAGAAAGATCATGTTTCTTGAAGAACTACACCCTTAAAACGCTGTTTCCTTTCCATTTCTCTCTACATACTTACTATACAACAATTAAAGAATAAAGTCTTCTTTAGAGTAGACTCAAGTCTTATTACTACATAATGCAAATGCTATAATCATTTCTATTTCAGGAAATAATAGAACATGGCACGGAATAGAGTTCTAAGAAGTACAAAGGTGTTAAAATCATTTTAATATTTAATTTGCAAGTCACTAATTTATCCTACAGCATATTAATAATTTTATATATTCATCTGGAAATACTTAAAACTCAGCTCTTGGATAATAATGAATAAGAGGATCAAACAATATAAAATGATGTCACAATTGTAGATATTTGAGAAATATTTGTTACTAAGAAAATGTTCAAATACAAATTTTTTAATGAAAAAAAGTCGCATTGATTACAAAAATTTTCATTTCCAAGGATATCAAAGAACAGAAGTTTGTTTAAAGTTTGAATTTTCTAAATTAACTAATTTCCAAGATGTACATAATCTGAGAAATTCAAAATTTACCATCACTGCAAAAAATCCTACATATGTGAAATTAGTACATTATTGAAGTTTCCCTAGAACAATTTTCCATGTTAACTGAACGTAGTTGACATCCTATTTCCTCATATAGCACTTATCCCTACAAGAGCATCTAGATTTTGCTCTGGAGAATCATTTGTTCGTATTCTCAACCCATTTGCAAATGTCAATCATGTCTACCTAACTCATTTCCTTGGTCACAGTGACTGGTTAATAATATTTAAACTTGGAATTTTTGCTGTAAAACTTGAAAAAAAGATTGCTGGTAACCTAAACCTGAGATTAAAAGGTCAAGCACATAAGCCTGCTCCTGCTGTGTGCCAATATGCTAATACCTTAAGTTGACTCCCAGTAGAAAAGACAAGAGAAGTGGAGAAATCTAGAGTTCTGCTGCATCACTAGAGCATCTAGATGAAGACAGACCTAAAGTGAATTAAACCAGGGGCTTTTCAGTTAAAGGAGTGTTTTCTTGGTAAGTCATTTTAAGTTAGGCTCGAACTCCTTGCAACTGAGTCTTCAATAGTTGAGTTTCCTTCAGGCCTGACTACATTTTATCACTGCACAAGGAAAGCCTTTAAAGACAAATAAATAAGTTGAATTTCAACAGGCCTAATTTGGAATGAGGGCCTTTGCTTGCTCTCAACTGCTTTAATCAGTCAATCCAAAGAAACTTCTATTTTGATTTCAACAATAATAGTTATCTTTAACTTTCAGACTGGGTTAAAAAAATGAATAATGTGAAATTTTAATTATTAAAATCTTATGCATTCTATCATTAAATTTACAAACAATAAAATTTCCCAAATTTAAGTATATAGCTGTGAATTCCATACATATGTTGGTATCTAAATGAAAAAAAAAAGACAAAACAAAAAGAATTTTAATATTTTGTAATGTTCTTGAAAAATAATCTATACCACAGATACTGAGCAAAACATAAACAAACATTGTTTTCTGTCATTAATTTTCCATTTCTGTTAGAGGGTATTAAAAATTATTTATTACTTAATATGCTTATACAAGCTTTGTCAGGAAGGTTGGTTAAATAAATATATACATGCATACATAATCCAATGATCTCTTCTTTGGCTTAATTTATTTTTTAATACTTAAAAAATTATATTAAAAAGTAATTTACTTTAAAAATCTTACTCAGTGAATGTTTTAGCACTCCCCACAAGAAATACTAGTCTCTCTATGAAGAGTTTACATTCCAAAATTAAAAGCATTATCACTTGAAATGTATTTTCAAAAACACCATTGTTGGGAAGGCTTTTGTATAGGGCAGCCCAGGTGGCTCAGGGGTTTAGCGCCACCTTCAGCCCAGGGTGTGATCCTGGGACCCCGGATTGAGCCCCATGTCCAGCTCCCTGCATGGAGCCTGCTTCTCCCTCTGCCTGTGTTCTGCCTCTCTCTCTGTGTCTCTCATGAAAAAATAAATAAAATCTAAAAAAAAAAAAAACAAGATTAAAAAAAAGGCTTTTACATATAAAAAGTGCTCTCATAAAGCCAACTAAAGTCACAGAAATGTAAGTAATTTAGTGATTTTTTTTTACTGATGTAAAAAACAGTATAAATATAGTTAGTGATATTTTAGTGATTTAGGAAATAGTGTAAAGGCTTTATATTCATTGTGTTCATTTATCAGTTTTCATCACTCCATTTGTATTGTTTGGGGATTGCAATTACCCTTGCAATATGATCCAAAAAAGATCTGCTTTCTAATGGACCATTAATGATTTGCAAAGATTCCTAACCTCATTCTCATATGGAAAGTGCCTCCATAAGCTAAAACCTTTCTTCCCAACATTTTAACTATCAAATTATTAGAAAAAAATAATTCACTTTGTCCAAGAATCACAATGATGGGTTGATCATATTATTTAAATATCTTTGTCCTTCCGTTGCTCTTTGGCTGTATTTTTCTATTACTCCCTTTTGTTTTTCTTAAGCAGGCAATCAAAAAGATATTCAAAAGATAACTTTCCTGAGACTATTTATCATTCCTTGTTCAAAATAAGCATGGAATTTTGTCAGCTCACTCTGACTTCCGTATATGAATGTAGGAATCATATTAACTTTCATTATTTTAATATTTTATTTTAATTCTTTTATGCACTATGGGTAAGGTGAAAGATGATCTCTATCATGATCTTGTGGTCAGAGAGTCAAACTTTCTCTTTCAATTCATAGTGATCCAGGTGATGGTATTAAAAAATATGTAAAAAAAAAAAAAAAACATAAAACCACAAAAACATATTTAAAACCACAAAAATTAACCAGAACATGAAGGCTAGCATTCATAGCTTTGTAAACAAAAACTGTGGCAAAAACATTAAAATTGAAATTTAAGGGACGCCTGGGTGGCTCAGTGGTTGACCATCTGCCTTGGGCTCAGGGCATAATCCTGGGATCCAGGATCAAGTCCCGCATACAGCTCCTTGCAGGAGAGCCTGCTTCTCCCTCTGCCTATGTCTCTGTGTCTCTCTCTCCCTTTCTCTCCCTCATGAATAAATAATTAAATAATATTTTAAAAATGAAATTTAAGTTTTAGGAATATATAGTTACAAAAATTATACAATGGGAAAACTTCAGCCAATATGAGTGCGAATAAAATTATTGTATATTGAACCAGGTAAAACCATTAGAAGCCTTATATATGCTTCCGTTCAATACATTTTTTTCTAATGTTACTGAATATGTATTGATTGCAATCTACTTTTTTAAAAGTATTAAGTATTTGAGAGAGAATTATTTACTATTTTTTTAAAAAGATTTTATTTATTCATGAGAGACAGACAGAGAGAGAGAGAGAGGCAGAGACACAGGCAGAGGCAGAAGCAGGCTCCATGAAGGGAGCCCGATGTGGGACTCAATCCTGGGGCCCTGGGACCACGCCCTGAGCCAAAGGCAGATGCTCAACTGCTGAGCCACCCAGGCGTCCTGAGAATTATTTAAAGTTTACTTTTTTAAAAAAAATATTTTATTTATTTATTCATGAGAATCACAATGATGGGTTGATCATATTATTTAAATATCTTTGTCCTTCCGTTGCTCTTTGGCTGTATTTTTCTATTACTCCTTTTGTTTTTCTTAAGCAGGCAATCAAAAAGATATTCAAAAGATAACTTTCCTGAGACTATTTATCATTCCTTGTTCAAAATAAGCATGGAATTTTGTCAGCTCACTCTGACTTCCGTATATGAATGTAGGAATCATATTAACTTTCATTATTTTAATATTTTATTTTAATTCTTTTATGCACTATGGGTAAGGTGAAAGATGATCTCTATCATGATCTTGTGGTCAGAGAGTCAAACTTTCTCTTTCAATTCATAGTGATCCAGGTGATGGTATTAAAAAATATGTAAAAAAAAAAAAAACAAGATTAAAAAAAAGGCTTTTACATATAAAAAGTGCTCTCATAAAGCCAACTAAAGTCACAGAAATGTAAGTAATTTAGTGATTTTTTTTTACTGATGTAAAAAAAACAGTATAAATATGAAGGATCACTCTAACAGGAAAGCAAACTGAGATGTAAACTCATATCCATAAATACACACACACACACACACACACACAATCAATATCTTTTAGAGCTAATAATTTACATGGAAGCTACACCATGGGCGCTTGATTCTGGTCCCAATACAGGTCCTCATGGGTTGAAAAACGGTGTGATTGATACATTAAAATTTTCTCAGCTATAAAAAGGGAATTGGACTCTCTCTAAAACTTTCATCTTAACCAACCAAGGATGTAAAATGATAGGATAATCAATCCTTAGGACCAGCCCAGAAGGGGTTCTGTGTTTCCTAAGTGCAAAAAGAATAATTAAAAAAAAAAAGTATAGATCTTTAAAATAAAGAGATATGACAAAAGGCTAAACCATTCTACAAAGTACATAAATAAACTATAAATCTAGCAAAAGAAATAAAAGACCTCTGGAAAATAAAGGATAATATAAAATGGCAAGCAAAGTTCAACCTATAAATTTACTGAGGACTGAAGGCATAAAAGTAAAAGATAAACATATTCTGAGAATAAAGAGAAAACTACATCCTTAAATTTTTTATTTGGCAAATTTAGATGTTGCTGCTACTAAGGATGAATTAATTATAGACTTGCATCTTATTAATGACATGCTGAATACCAGAGGGATATATATCCTGTTACCATATTATAAAAATTTATGAACTTGGTTTTTTCATTAAAAAAAATGATGGTACACCCACATTTAACTATTAAAAAGAGTAAGATAGAACTATATTTTTAGCATGCACTTCCAAAATGTGTTTTTAACTGCAAATATCTAATTGCAGAGCAATAGATACAGCAAGACCCCCTTTTCTTATATATAGGAAACACATGTAGCCTTAAAATATGACTGTCAAAATGGCTACTTTTAAGGACTAGGATTTGGTGCTGGGGAACATTATTTCCACAATTTAAAGAAGAACTTAAAAGAAGGAAAGATAGCAAATAGAATATTGGAAAGGTAAGATTAAAGTCACAGGAAACTGTTCTTATTATGTTCCTAGTACTTTTAAGGTGTAAAACTATTTTAAAAAATTACCAGATACATTAGGTCTCAATTTCCTCATCAGTAACATTGGAACAATATCTAAATGACTAGATTAGATGAGAAGTAATTGAAATGATATATGTAAGGTGCTTAACAGTGTCTGGCACATAACAGCTATGAAATTAATGCAAGTTTGCTCATTTTCCTCCCTTGTTCATTAGTGAAAGGCAATAATGTTTCGTATTGTAGACTGTTCTTTCTCCACTAATTAGAGAATAGAGACATAGCTTATTAGACATTTAGCTTCACAGACTTAGAAGATTATTCAGCACAAGAATATACATATAGTATTATTTAGAATATATATATATATATATATATATATATATATATATATATATAACCTAATACCAAAAAAAGCAAAAAAATTTCTAATACAAAACAAGTTATCTGTGACTGATAAGAATGACAATAGGGACAAATCCTTAACTTGATTACTTTAGTGACTTAGGAAAGGAATGTGTGTGATTTCAACAGAGCTGAACAGAAAAGTATTCATTAAAGGTTGTTTTCAACTGAAAAAATATATGCAGATTTCATTCTTTAAGTGTTAAAAGCCACTCGTGAAGATCCTAGATTAAATATAAAAGATTTAGGGATCCCTGGGTGGCGCAGCGGTTTAGCACCTGTCTTTGGCCCAGGGCGCGATCCTGGAGACCCGGGATCGAATCCCACATCGGGCTCCCGGTGCATGGAGCCTGCTTCTCCCTCTGCCTGTGTCTCTGCCTCTCTCTCTCTCTCTCACTGTGTGCCTATCATAAATAAATAAAAATTAAAAAAAAAAAAAGAAAACCACTCTAAAAAAAATTAAAAAAAATAAATATAAAAGATTTAAAACTTCTGTGCTGCAAAAGATGTCAAGAGAATGAGGAGACAGTCTACAGACTTAAAGAACATTCGCAGAAGACAAATCTGATACCTGTTAGCCAAAGTATACAAAGAACTATTAAAATGCAGTAATAAGAAAACAATACGATTTTAAAAAGGGTCAGAGATCTTCACAGACACCTCACCAGAGAAGATACAGCGGGCAGGTAAGCATGTGAAAAGATGCTCTGCATCATATATTGCAAAGGAAATGCATCTTATTTTTTTTAAGATTTTATTCATTTATTCATGAGAGACACACAGAGAGAGAGAGAGAGACAGAGAGAGAGAGAGAGAGAGAGGCACAGGCACAGGCAGAGGGAGAAGCAGGCTCCTTGCAGGGAGCCTGACATGGGACTGGATCCCAGATCGCCTGGATCAGGCCCTGGGCTGAAGGTGGCGCTACACCGCTGAGCCACCAGGGCTGCCCAGGAAACGCACCTTAAAAGAAGATACCACTACAGAGCTACAAGGTCCAAAATGTGGAACACTGACAACACTAAAGGCAAAGAATCTGAAGCAACAGGAACTCTCATACATTGGCTGGTGGAAATGTAAAATGATACAACCACTTTGGAAGACAGTTTGGTGGCTTCTTACAAAATTAAACATCCTCTTACCATAATATTCAACAATCTCATTCCCCGGTATTTACCCAAAGGAACTGAAAAGTCACATCTGCACGAAAACCCATAAACATGTTTATAGCAGTGTTATTCATAACTGCCAAGGCTTAGAAGCAACCAAAATGCCCTTCAACAGGTGAATGGCTATATAACCCATGTACATCCAGACAACAGATATTATCTGTTAAAACAACAACAACAAAAAAAAAAAAAACAAAAAAAACTATCAAGCAATGAGAAGACATGGAGGAACTTTACATTTGAAAGAAGACAATCTAAAAAGATTGTACCCTATGATTCCAACTATATAACATTTTGGGAAAACTATGGACATAGTAATTTAAAAAAAAGATCAGTAATTGTGAAGGTGGGGACATGTGGGGTGGTGGCAAGGGCAAATAGGCAGAGAACAGGATTTAGAAGGAGGTAAAATATTCTTTATATCTTCTAATATTAGTGTATATGCTGCCAATACGAGCACCCTTCTGTGTAATATTATAATGATGGGTATATTTCACTATGCTTTTCTTCAAATCATAGAATATATAACACCAAAAGTGAACACTTAAGTACACTGTGAATCTGGGGTGATTGTGAGGTGTCAAAATTCCTTGGTAAAAATTATATGATTCTGGTGAATAATGAGGAAGGCTATATATGTGTTAAACCTGAAACTTTTAAAACAATAAAGCCTAAAATTTTGAAAGATGCATTAATTAATTCAAAACATTGAGCATTTGAAGAAAATTAAACAGAATCTCACTCTCTGGGGCAGCCTGGGTGGCTCAGTGGTTTAGCACCGCCTTGAGCCCAGGATGTGATCCTGGAGACCCGGAATCGAGTCCCACGTCGGGCTCCCTGCATGGAGCCTGCTTCTCCCTCTGCCTGTGTCTCTGCCTCTCTCTCTGTGTCTCTTATGAATAAGTAAATAAAAAAATCTTAAAAAAAACAAAGAATCTCTTTCTCTCAAATTCTACTTAATTCAGAAGGGAAAATAAATTTATCACAGAAAAACAAAGCCTTTAATAAAGAGCACATCCAAGCAGAACTCAAAAATAAAAATTTATCCTGTTGATCAATATGTGTAAAGAATGTTTAAAAATGGTCTCTTTTTCTAAGTAGTAAGTGGTAGAAGTCAATAGAGTTTTCCTAATAAAAAAGTTTTACACACAAATATGTGGCAAGTCTTAAGCCAGGGTTCACTACTATAGATAGATAGATAGATAGATAGATAGATAGATAGATAGATAGATGATAGATAGATAGATAGATAGATGATAGATAGATAGATGATAGATAGATAATAGATAGATAGATAGATAGATAGATAGATAGATAGATAGATAGATAGATAAAAAAAAGTTTTACACACAAATATGTGGCAAGTCTTAAGCCAGGGTTCACTACTATAGATAGATAGATAGATAGATAGATAGATAGATAGATAGATGATAGATAGATAGATGATAGATAGATAGATAGATAGATAGATAGATAGATAGATGATAGATAGATAGATGATAGATAGATAGATAGATGATAGATAGATAATAGATAGATAGATAGATAGATAGATAGATAGATAGATAGATAGAGTTTTCACATCCATAGAATTGTCCCCTATGGACAAATCAAAAAGGATGATGGAAATGTGTCACAAAATATAAAGTCACATGGAGAATAAACAGTGGTCCGCTCACAAAAATCCCACCCAACGCCCTAAAAAGGCTACTATGGCTAACTACGTATACGTAATCTTCATTGGTGGGGCCCCATTAACCTCACTTCATTCCAGAGGAGGCAAAGGTCGCCTCCACTGGAGACTGTCAGTGGCAAAATCATGTGTTAAATAACACTCTCAAAAGATGACATCTGCGAAAAACACGGCATTAGCATTTAATTACTTTTTTTCTTGCTTTGTTCTATTCAAAATAAAGGTAATATTCAATTATTTCCTCTTGCCCTATTCTGGTGTCAAACAGCTTCAGCAGGCAGCAGCAGGATCTAATCTGATTATTTGGTCACAGCAGTTTAAATGATTCTGAGTAGTCACTTCGCTAAAAGTAAAAAGAGGTGTTAACTATTCTGAACACTTCTTGCTTAGGGAGGTAAGGATATTATACTCGGAAGCGCTCCAGAGATTCCAGCTGTCAGCAGGAAAGTCAGAAGTCATTTCTTCAGACATTTCCATTCTCCTTTAATGAGTGCGAGGATTGCTTCGCCTTTGTGAGATACAGACGGTCTGGACTATTTTTCCACGTAATCTGTAACATGGAGGACTAAGAAGAAATCTAGAAAGACACTAAAATTATTTGAAAAGATGGTCAATATTAATTAGAATTTAATATGGGCTATATCACGAAAGTTTAAAAATTAGGGATATGAACACATAATTCTGAATGAGAAATATGTGTGGACTCATTCTCGTTAATTTTGCCCACTACTGAGACTACAATTTTAAAATCCTTTTTAATGAGATTTTATGACCTCTCTGCTACTTCAGTTTATACTTGCTTCAGTAGGAGATTATAATATATTTTATTAATTGGGTAAAATAAATTCCCCTAATGAATCCATCCTATTTCAGATGATAAACCTACTTTCCAGAGAGAGATTTTAATTTATATTCACCCTTTTCTATGTTGAGTTGCAAATCTAACTCTTGGATGTCCTTTTTTGAAACCTCACCAGGATGTAAGTTTTGATAACCAATTACAGAACACAGCAGTAATGTTTAATTCTATTTGTGGAGACAGTTCTTCTAATTAGAAAAAAATGTGCATGATCATTTTATTATTAGGATATTAAATTATTCACATAATACATTCAACTTCATTCCAGTCTTATCCTCCTCTTAAGAATGTTGTAAAGACCTAAAATCTCTTAATAATCATCACAACACATCTGATAGCCTTGGGGAGGTAGGGCAAGGGGGATGGCAGGAAAATGCAGTTTAAAAAATGAGTTTTCTTCTTTCAAATATAAAGATATTTTGAGCTGGCATCCTGTCTACTTCTGAACCCGGTGCACATACACAGGGAAAAGGTGGAGTCTGGTCTTTGGACTGCCTGGCTGCTTTCAATAAGCTGGTTTCACAGAGAGGCATGTAAGTGAAATGTGACTGGCTTAGGGCAAATGGTCAATTCAACAGTTCATCAAACCTCCTGCCCTTGGTGGTTTAAAGAGAACTACTTTACATAAATAAGACATAAGAGCAAACAAGTTAAGTGAGGAGGAAGGGAGGGGGACTAAATTTACATACTACTGAGCGTTTAGTAGAAGAAATTTACTGAAGTCAGTCCGAGTCAAAATACTGTTATTTAAGTTTTTCTTGGCCACTGATCACCTCACTGATTATGGATAAATAAACATATGATTGGCATTATTCCCTTTATAAATTAGAGATAATCACACTGAGCCTTTCATGTGTAACTCAGAGTAATTTTGAAGCCTGAATAAAATGCTATACATGCAAAATACTTTGTAAACTAAGATACTCCCAGTATCAACATTAGTACTATTTATAGTAGGAGGATACTACTAGATTAGAACATAGTACACATCAGCTACTAATGATTGACTCAAAAAACAAAAAAGACTGTACGCCAGAATAAGGAAATGTGAGGGTATTTTGCATTCCAGTTTCTTTTCCAAGTTACATAAATAAAATGAAGAGATCTTAAATGTATTTAAATCAGTTTTGACAGATGCCTAGATTCTTCTAACCCAAACCACTGTGAGGCATAGGATATTTCCATCATACCAGTTCCCTTACATGCCTTCCCACTGAATCCCCACTCGACTAGCAATCTGATTTCTATTACCAAGAAACCATAGCATGCATACTTCGTGGTGTCTCGTTTACTTCGCTCAACTATGATTCTGAGAGTTATTCATTTTGTGGCATGTATCAATAGTTTGGTCCTTATTTAAAAGTAATCTCATATTGTAACACCAGGCCACGGTTTGTCCATTCTCCAATGGGCTATTTCCTAGTTGGGGCTATTATCAGTAAAGCTAGTGTGAACATTTTGTATATCTGTTTTCATTTTTCATAGATAAATATTTAGGATTGGAATTACTGGGTCATTACGTCAATGTTCGTTAATTTGTATGAAAAAAATGGCAAACAAAAAAAAAAGAAAAAAAAAGAAAAAATGGCAAACAGTTATCTAGTCTGACAATTTCTGCCTTTTAATTGGACTATTTGGTCCTTATATATTAATATATTTTCTATGCACTCATCATACTATTTGGATTAAATTCTACTATCCAGGTGTTTGAGTTCATTTCATAAGCAATCTGTATTTTTTTTCCCTGTTCCCCTTTTCTGCCTTGTCTTGAGCATGGGTTCATGTAGGATTTTTAGTATTCTCTGTTATATTCTCTATTGACATTTTATTTGCTCCTGGATTCGATTGCTAGGACTGCTGTAACAAAGTACTGCAAAGGGGTGGCTTAACCAACAGGAATTAATTGTCTCATGGTTCTAGAGGCTAGAAGGAAGGTGTCAGTAAAATTGGCTTCTTGTGGGTGTTGTACCGGAGTATCTGTTCTATGCCTTCCCCCTGGCTTCTGGGGATTTGCTGACAGTCAATGGTGTTCCCTGACTTGTTGAAACATCTCTGCCTTCATCTGCACGTGGCATTCTCCCTGTGTTTGTGTTCCAATTTCTCCCTTCACATAGCATATTGGTCACAATGAACTAGGGTCCCACTGTACTCTAACATGACCCAGTAGTGGCTCATTACAACTGCAGTGATGCTATTTCCAAAGAAGTCACCTTCTGAGGTACCAGGGTTAGGACTTAAACATGCAAATCTGGGGGGAAGGGACAGAGTTCAACTTAGAACAATGCCTCTCTTTGTTGACTGTTGTTATTGCTTGAAACAGTACTATATGGATCCTTAACTGACCTCAGTCCACCTTCAAGAAATATTCAATTAGTTCATAATAAACCTAAGAATCTTACAACAGTGTATTTCTAATTATCACTCTGCCATCCTTTGTGTTCTCAGTATCATGTTTTACTTCTATATACACTATAAATACATTATGTTGCTATTATTTTTCATTAATCAGAGCATGTCTTTAAGAAGATTAATAATATGTATATTTATTATATAAACACATACATGTATATATCATGGAAATATTCCTATTTATGCCTCTCTATAATTCCACATATATCCATCTATAAAAATAAGTTCCTCTTTATACTTATTTACATAAAATTCTTTGAGGTGTTCTCCTCTTGAAAGATTACCAGATACACATCCAATATCATGCTCTGAATACTGAAGAATCTTTTTTTTTTTTTTTTTTTAAGCATATCTTGTAGTGGAGAACTCTTACAGAAAACTGGCTTTTTTTTAAATTTAGGAAAATGTCTTCATTTCACCTTCTTTTCTGAAAAATATGTTCTGTGGAATATTAATTCTAAGATTGGCAGGCATATCTATTCTATATTCTCATGACTTCCATTGCATGTCACAAGAGATGGATGATCATTCATATCACTTGCCTTATATTTAATGTGTCCTTGGTTACATTCTGGTTGTATTCCCAAGTTTTCTTTATCTTCAATTTTTAGAGTTTTATTAAGACATGTCACTGTATGTTTTTCTTTGTTTACACTGCTTGAAGTTCCCTGGCTTTTTGATCTGTGGATCAATGTTTTCCATGAATTTTGGAAAATGTTTAGTCATCCAAGTATTTTTATTCCATTCTCGATCTCTTCTTCTCTTGGGAATCTGATTACAGATAGTCCCACAGAAATCAGTTGCTCTGTTATATTTCTCCCTGTGTTTCAAGTTAGAAAATTTCTACTTGTCTTATGTTTGGCCAGGTTCACTAATTTTCCTTTCACGTGTTGGATTACCCGGTAAGTCCATGAAAAGAATTATTCATGTCCAACGAAGTATTTTTCATTTCTGGCATTCATATTTTATTGTTTTTCACAGTTTCTATATCTCTGCTGAAATTCCCCATCTTTTCATATACATTGACCATCTTTTTAAATAAATTCCTTAATATATTATTACAGGTATTTTAAAATCCTATCTAATAACTGCAACATCTTGACCATATCTCGATATGGTTCTAGAGCATCTTTCCTCTGTTGGCAATGCATCACATTTTCTTGCTTTTTTGTGTATTGTAATTTTCTTTTGTAACATTGTGTGCCAAAGAACAATATGGACTGAGGTAAATAAAATTTTGACAGAAAAGGGCACATGTCCTGTTTGGACTAGTTAGTATAGCTAGTTGTGTTAAGCTAATGTATAGCTTAGATAGATGTCATGAACTCATCTGTGTCACCTTAAAGTGCCTATGTTGAAGTCCTAACCTGTAGTACCTCAGAGTATGACTGTGGTTGAAAATAGGGTCTTTAAGGAGGTAATCAAGGTTATATGATCTCATTACGGGATGGACCCTAATCCACTATATCTAGTGTCCTTATAAGGAAAAAGAAATCTATACACATAAATACACAAAAGGCAGACCATGTAAAGACGGGGAGTGAAGACAGTCAGCTAGAAGCCGAGGCCCTGGGTGGCTCACTTGGTTAAGCATCTGCCTTCAGCTCAGGTCATGATCCCAGGGTCCTGGGATTCAGTTTCACCAGAGCAAGGAGCCTGCTTCTCCCTCTCCCTTTGCCGCTGCCCCTGCTTGTGCGCACTCTCTGTCTCTCTCGAATAAATAAATAAAATATTAAAAAAGAAGAAACCAACTCTGTTGATACCATGACCTAGGACTTGTAGCTTCCAAAATCATGAGAAATAAATTTCTGTTGTTTAAGCCACTCATTTTCTAGTCATTTGTTATGGCATAGCTCAAAATAATACAATGGGTTTGGGCTCTGTTGTAATTTTAATTAAATTCAGTTCACCACTGGCTTAAATTATAAGAACAAAATAAGAATGTTTTCTTTAGCAGGACGTGGAGTCCAAGTGCCATTTTTCTTAGTCATTGCACTTTGTCTTCAGATGCGTCCAAGATATATTTCAGCTCTGCTTGGCCTGCCCTCGGGATTCAGGGCCACTTCTGGTAGTGGTGCAAGGCCCCAGTGTGCCTCTGAGGTTTCTCTCAGTTCTGACCTCTGCCTTCAGTGCACTGGCAGCTACTTCTGCTCCATCTTTGGACTTTAACAGGCTCTGTGCATCTGTGACTTAAAGAGACTTTTCTCTCAACTCCCCACTCCCTCCCCTAGTGGAAGACACACAATGATTCAGTCAGTGGAGACCCCCCTGGGTCCTCTGTCAGCTTTCCCATTGCCCTCAACCACTCCAGGGCTGCATGGGCTGCATATGGGAAGTCTGACCCTCTCTGGCCTTACCCCCTCCACAGCGGGGGTGCAGCTTTGTGCACCTGCAGGTCAGAGGGGCGCACTCTCTCACCTGTTCCATGCAAGGCCCAGACTGCAGAGCCTTATCTTAGCCCTCACTCTCCACACTCCTGCCACTTACTGTGCCTACACCTCCAGGGTGCACTTCTCAGTTTTCTTGCTCTTGCTCCAGCCTCTTTCTCATAAGCTCTTAGTGACGAACGATGGAAAAGAGAGAGGGAGCAAGTAAAGATTTTCCTTGTATCTTGGACTCCTAGGAATTCTAAACTCCTATCCAAGCCCACATTCGGCATTTAAAATTTTCAAAGTTCAGCTGTGCTTTTTTTTTTTTTTCCCCTAAACTGCATCCATAGTGACTTCCTCCTCCTACATCTCAAAAACGAAAGCAGCCATGGGTACTGTATATCCTAGGAGGAGTTTGTCAAATCTTGGATTTTAATCTATTCAACTGCTTTGGGCCTTACTCTTTGATGGGCTAAAATAACTGATCTTGTTTTTACTCAGCTTGTTTTTATGGCTAGGTTGGGAAGAGCATTCTCTTGCAACATTCTACATCCTAAATAGAAACAGCAGCCTCACCAAATTTATTTTTAATTATCCTTTCTCATTTCCCCATGTCTCTTCCTTTTCATTTTTCTCTTTTCTTCATTCCTGTGTGTTTTGATGTTCTAGCGGTCTTTATATTGTTTGAGGTTTTCATCCCATTATTTTTTTAACAGCTAAACTGACCAAGTGTTCACTAAGTAAACACACCATATTGAGGGCATTACACATATTATGCCATTTAATTTTCAAAACAGGTCTACAGGGAAAGTACCTGCTGCTGCCCCGTTACAGGTAAGAAAAATGAGTCTTAAGTAACTTGGGCAAAGTTACAGAGGTTAGAAGGGGTGCATTTAAACCCAGGTGGTCCAACTTTATTAGGAACTCTTGACTGGTTCACTCTTTTTACTTCTCAGAACACTAGTACTTGTTTCTTTTCTGTGCCATTAGAAAACTTGGAATCATATGCTTATAGAATATTGCAACTCAGACGTGATTTGGAATTAGACTTAATATTGGGATTCTGTTCATTTTATTTTTTTCCATTTCAATTATAAAAGGACACACAGAAGTTAAAGTTAGAACTGTACATGAAATAGATGTTAAGCCTAGGTGTGTATGCCAAATAATACCCAACCTATAAAACCAAAAACTGCAGCATCAATCTGGTTATATCAAGTTACTACACTTCAGGAATAAAGTAATAAGAAAACTAGCTTTGGAGTCCCAGCTCCAAAAGTTAGCATGTGTATGATAACACAATATAATTGACTCACTGATAGGCCATTTGTTCCTTCATTATACAGAATAATAATGTCTATAATCTTCACAGGGTTACTGCAAGGACCAAGTAAAATGCTATATGTGAAGGCACATCTGAAAACCTGTAAATCACTTTTCAAATGTAAGATGTGAACATCACTGTTATTACTGGGAACCTCCAAACTTTAAAAGTTATCAGGGTTATTTCCTAAAAAAAAAAAAAAGTAATGAGCCTTTTAAATAGTCAATAACATGGACTTGTATATAGTACATCAGTGCCACCCAATAAATGGTAGATCAACTAAGGTAAAAAACATTCTGGAAAACCAGAAAGGTCACTTACCTCAGCCAATAATAACAATGTATTGATAATTTATATTTACACCTTTAAGGAAAGTAATAAGAACTATGTGCAATTATCCTTGGCAAGAGAAATAAAATAAGCATGAAAACAGAGAAGTTGTTTGGAGGTAATGAGGCTCTGAAAAGGGAGACAATAATTAGCTTCCTGATATAAAACATCAAGGACCAGGATCTAGATCATTTTTATCATGGACTTAACAGGCATGACACCAGACTGTACATCTAAAGGCTGAACAAAGACTCTTTCTAAGCTTCGAGGCAGAGAGGGAAAAAAAAATTAAAGTGGAGAGAGCAACACTGAGGCCAGTCTCTCATTGATTTTTAAACAATATATGCTTTGATGATGACATTGCTTCCTTTCATTAACTTAAAAGAACAAGCTCATACTCATAGAGATTTAAAGACTCAATAACATATTCTTACTCTTCATGTGACTTTCATAATATTTATGCAGACATTTCATTTAATGTGTAAAAATTAAGATTAATAAGTACACAAAAATATTATGGGGGCAGGAATTTAAAAATGGAAAACATTTCCTGGTATTATCATTTTAAATAAAATATTATATACAGATATAGGCAAATAAAAACTAGGGAAGCAATGCTCTAAATTAATATGGTTTGATTTATCCTAACTACCAATTATTATATCTGAATTGATATGTGTTATAAGAAGCTGTCTAGATATTGTTTCACAGTTCCCTCACAGACACCTCCATAGTATTTGTATATATAATATAGTTTTTACTTTTTGAAATTAACTAAGTAGCAAATGTTACAGTTTAACAAATAATTTGGTTTTCATTAAACTCATGTTCTTCATCCTCTAGGTAGTTAGTTTAGTACATAGAGGTTTAGTAACCACATCTTTATGCCTACTAAACAGTGCTATTTCATAATTATTATTTCAGTGCAATGTGTAGAATAGAGAGACTCAGACAGACAGTAAACAAAGAGAAAGCAGTTAAGAATGCCTTCTAATGGTCTACCTCAGCGTTTTCCAAACATTGATCTACAGAACAAGAGTCTCATGAGATACTAATAGATATTCCACGATCAAAGGATTCATTGGCCAAATGCTTTAAAGAAATGCTGGGATAATCAACATTAAACAGGTTTCTTTATTGTAGAACTTCTCAAAGCACTTATGTATGCTGTGAATCTCCTAGGGGTGATAGAGTATGCAGCTTTACCAAATTTATTTGACCTTAGAAATCTTTAACTTTTTTTTTTCCAGAAACCACTCATTAATAACTCGGTGGATATTACAATTCCATAAAACCAAATTTAGAAGGTGCTGAGGTACATGAAATCAGAATTACAGAGATACCATTGGAAATATTGAAAAGAATGTAAATTCATTAAGCATGGTAAAGAAACGAGAACGTGGAAAACCTATGAAAGTGTTGTTTAAAAAGCAGCGAAATGGTAAAGAAGGACTAGTCAAAGAAAACTCTCATAGTGCTTAGTGTGGGAGATGGAAAAAAATGGAATTATTGATATAAATTGAGATTCTGATAGCTATGCTTTATATTCTTTTTTTATGCTTTATACTCTTACTTCAATTATTTCATCATACAATAAATATTTATTTAGCAGTCAGAATTATGTAGGCTAGGAAGGGGGATAATGAAGGAAAACTATTAACCTTTTTAGTAACCTACAGTTTAATGACCAAACTACAATCTCCTCTAAACAGTGATGTAAGTCGATGTCTTTCAGGGTGTGTCTGCCTACCTCATCTTTGAGAACTACTGTCTACTTCTGTGTCCACAAAAAGGCTCCATAGTCACATATATGCACTTTGCATGTATTCATAGATCTACTTTGTGGCTGAGATTTGTAAACTAATCCAAATGTTCTTTCCTAGCTATTTGGCTAGTTAGCCTTGAATGGTTTCTTAAACTGCAGACATGTAGACATGATTTCTATGGGACTTTTTAGCCATATACACACATCAGCTGTAAAAAAATTTAACAATGAGAAAAACAGAGTGGAAAAAAGAGATCGAGAGAGAAAGTAGGGAGAAAAAAGAGAGAGAGTGGGAGGAACAGAAAAAATATGTAGCTCCTGGGTCTCTCATGTCTTTAAAATTCTTTGTGATAGAACAATGTGAAGTTGGTTGAAACCAGAGTAATTTCCAAAAAAATTTTCTTTATTAATCAATAGGTTCTTTACTGAAATCCTATTATCTATACTAAAAATACCTATGATTAAAAGAGAATATCATGCATAATAGTATGTATATGAAATTCTAATCATGTCATTAATGAAAAAAATCACTTCACCTCTAAGCAAAATTATGTTAGGATGGCTAAGGAATGCCTGAAATATTATATATGTATAAACAGATTATAAGAATCTAATAGCCAATTCAGTTCAGAGAACTGTCCAATCTACATAGTGGCCTGAAAACCATGAAAAGTACAATACCTTTGAAGGACTGATTTCAAAGGAGTAGTATTTCACATTTAAACAAAGTAGGTATATGCAATACATAGATGAAGAGAACTGTCATGTTGCTCTCACTCTGGGTGTTAAGATGGCAATACTGGGAGGCATATGCCCAAAGACTGGCAGGAAATCTGTCAACAAGTTAGCGTAGTAATTGATGAGAAATCCAGAATGTTTAGACAGAATTGATTAGAATTAGTCTCTACAAAATATCATGCCAACACATGGATACAATTAGGACACATGTTCAATGCAAATGACTCTGGTCTTGGAAGTCTATATTGTGATTTTTTTTTTTAATAAATCCAAAGTATTTGGGACTTCTTTAAAAATGGAAGAAAAACATGAAGGAACACTTCAGATACTAAGAATTGATGGCCCTGAATAAAGATGAAACATATATGTGTTAAAATTCAAATATAAGTCCTTAGAGTAATGAGGGAGGCAGAAATAACTAATCTCTTTACATTGGCATGGGGACACAAATTTATCCCTACTAGTTTCTAATCAGCATCAGCATCCACTGTTTGTGAATGCTACAAGCTGTCCCTCTGGAAAACAAAAATGAATCTTTTCTTCTTTATCCTCCATAGCAATTATAAGGCAAAAAGGTTCCTAAAGAGAGTCTCCACTGCATATGGTAAGTTGTGCTCATTCTCACCTTGCTGATCTGCAAATCATATCATTCTCACCAAAGTCGCACTCCTCTTCTCAGCATTGATTTGTTAGTTGAGTGAGGTAGCAAGATCTCACATTCCAGAGACTCAGAGGCTCTCAGGCAGGCAAGGTTGTATTTGCTTTGTAGCAAGAGGTGCTATGTAAACAGAAAGTATCACTACCATGTCCTGGCTGCACTTATTCTCTAGGGGTTTCATATACCATCAAAAAGAGCAACAACTGATTTCCTTTTCTTTAATACTAAGAATCCTAAACAGGACTGTCCCTCAACTTCATTTTGAAGTAGTCAAAGTTAAGTGTAGGCAGAATATATCCCAAGCTTTTTAGTAACATCTCGTTGAGAAATAAACACTGCCCTCAAAACTTCAACAAAAACAACAACAACAACCTGGAAAGAATAGTCTGTGAGAGAAAAGCATCAACTGTCTTTCAGGCTGCAGAGCCATATCCAAACCTTCCAATTAGGCAGGCTAAGATGTCTAACTGTGATTTAAACTCTTACCCTTCATTTATAATTAAAGTTATCATCAGTGAGATGTACAATGTTAAATGAAATTGCTTAATGAACTCAGTTGTGAGTAAACCACATTATAAATACTCAATACTCCCCAGGAACTCCTTTGTGTTGTCAAAGAATCTGAATCATGCATTATTTTCATCCTACTCATCATTAAGTCACTGCATTAGTAGCAGTAGGTTAAGACAGGAAGGCTCATCAGATTGGCAGTGCAGGGTCATAGTTAAGAGCAGAGAGACCGTGGGATCACACCTGCTTAGATTGGTATTCACATTTCAGCACTTCACGGTCCTATAATTACTAAGTTTTTTAACCTCTCCATGCTAGTTTTCTTGTGATGTAATAGGAGACAGTAAGAGTACTCAAATTTAAGGGCTGTTATGGAATTAAGTAAATTGATAGGAAGCCTCACAATAGCCATGTTATGTCGGTAGCAGCTGCTCCTATTGCCATTATTATATTGTATGCCTCTTCCTTCCAAGTTAATTCCAAGAACAGTTGCCATACAATATGCACCAATTTGTTCCAACAGTCAATGTTGCTCAGGTTCGCTCCCAGCATTATGCCCTTGTTTCCATATTTCCTTTCTTCTCTGTAACTCCTATCCAACCCAATCACAAAATAAAGAACAGGGATGCAAAGATAATCATCAAAGTAATGTGTTCATATTTTAAAAGAAACTTTAATGCAAAAAAAAGTGTGAATGATTGGATAATTAAGGCCCTATAAGCAGGCTGGGCTAAAGAAGAAACTGCCCCCTTTGTTTTTTTGTTTGTTTGTCTATTTGAAAATTTTATTAATTTATTTTGAGAGACACAGAGAAAGGCAGAGACACAGGCAGAGGGAGAAGCAGACTACATGCAGGGAACCCGATTTGGGACTCAATCCCTGGACTCCAGGATCACCACCTGAGCAGAAGGCAGACACTTAACCACTTAACTGCTGAGCCACCCAGACTTCCCAAAACTGTCCCCTTTGAAGCCTGACTTAAACTCTACTTATTCAAATGTAATCTATTATTGTAATCCACAATACTGAGAGGTACTATTTGTTATGAATAGTTATCAATGTACCAGTTCAGAAGGAAAATATGTGAACATTTCAGATTACAAGGGTTTTATTTTTCACAAGCTGTAAGTAGAAAATAAGGCAAAATGAACATAAGATCACGTAAATATGCAAAATTCTGCAGAGTAGCAGAATGGAAATGCCTCTTGACATGTAAGGGAAAGGACAATAAAAATTATGAACATTAATCAGAAGCAACAGAGTAGAAGGTTTCTCTAATTTATTTGAGAAAGAGGACTTTCTAGATTAAAATCATGAACTGATGCAACATGCTATCATTTTAGTAGGTCAAATATAATGGTACACAGTTAATTTAAGAAAGGACAAGAAATCAAGAAGACATACAAGTGTGCATTATCTTTATGTCAGATACATTGTAGGGTGACCAGTATATGATATTTCATTTAATTTTTATAAAAAATATACATTTGATATTGTTTCCATTTTAGAGATTAAGACTATAAAACCAGGAAGATTAAAATAAGGTAATTTCACTGAGAAAGAAAAATTGTTATGCAACTTTAAAGCTTGTGATTCACTTTAAAGTTTGTGTTTTTTCTTTAGACCAAACAACTTCTAGTGTTTGCTTTCATAAAGATATGATAGAAAGTGGAATTAGAAAGCACCTGGGTGGCTTAATCTGTTAAACAACTGCCTTCAGCTCAAGTCCTGATCCTAGGGTCCTGGGATAGAGTCCCCACCTACTCAGTGGGGAGCCTGCTTCTCCTACTGACTGATGCTCCAGCTGCTTGTACTCTCTCTGACAACTAAATAAAATATTTTTAAAAATTCATTTAATCACTATAAGTTGTATTTCTGAATAAAATAAATGATTAAATAATATAAAAATAAATCAGTTCTTTGATTCTTAAGGACCCCCGGGTGAGGAATTAATATCTCTACCCATAGTTTTCTCATTAGATATGAAGATCAAATTAAAGACCATGCAAACATATATTCTAAACTGTAAAATGCTGGGAAAATATAATTTAATGGAATTTAACTACAAATACTTAGATTTCTACCTAATAAATAGTTAACACATTTTCAGAACCACTTGATCCTTGTTTGATGGTATATAACAAAATAATAGAATACAGAGCGAAAGAAAATAGTCAATGCAATATCTTTCCTTTACATATTTACTGTTAAAAAGAAAAAGTTTTAATGAAATTCCTAGAGTGCCTATAGCCATACCTTTATCTAAGCTTTATTCTGCTTTCACTAGTAGCTTGTATCTTCTCTGTGAAGTCTCCCTCAACATACTTAATGTTAAACCACATGCTTTACCAGCATGATCTCCTCTCACCCTGTGTTTATCCCACCCAAGTTCTTAGTTTTGTATTATGCATCTTTATTAGTCTGCCTGACTCCGATTGAGATGATAAGGTCTGCGAGGAAACAACTAATCTATATTCTAATTCAAAAATATTCAAATTAAGGAGTAGAAAACATACAGGTTAGGGTTGGTATATATATATATATATATATACACACACACACACACACACACACACACAAATATATGTACATATATCTACATAGATACAGCATTTTAAGAAACTTTTAAATTAATATTTAACTTGATAGAGAGAAATCTATAAATCAATTTATATATATATATATGGAGAGAGAGACTTTATTTCATTTCAGCATTTAAGTTTACTGCTCAAAAAGAGCAAAAAAAATAGCATAAAAATACTTGAAGTTTATAAACTAAGTCACTGTACTTTTTTTTTTTTTAGTCACTGTACTTTTTGTAACAAATATTATCAATCTTGCTTATGATTTTTAACAAGGACTTTTCTGAACATCTTAAATGTATAGCAACCTGGCCTAGCCCAACCCAAAACACATTTCATCTGGTTTGTTCACTGATTTATCGAGTGCCATGAACATTGCTTGGCATATATCATGCAATAAATAAATAATTATTGAAAATGGATGAAGAACAATACTTTATATCTTAATGTAATTACATCTAAGTTCAAAGTTCAGGGGGCTCTGTTTCATTTTCCACATCTCATTTTCAACATTTAAGGCTCTCTTGGGATCTTTATCCCCAACTACAAAATTTTCCACGATAATTTCTAGTTTTCTACTTCAAAAATAGTAAGCTATGCATACTTCAAAAAGAATTGCAAATATCTCGCATTTGCATTTTTTAGAAGACAAAAATTTATCTCTAAAGTATCTGAAAAGGGGAACATTAATGATACATATATCTACTACTATAGTGTAATTTTTAAAAGACGTCTTACAAGTTTTTACAATGTATTCCTTAACTACATATCATAAAATATGTAAGCTGCTTTTGAGGTACCTTAAAGATTAGATAAAATTAAGTTGTTCTAGTTAATCTTGTCATGATAATGATTTTTCTTCACGTCAAATGCTTAAAGACATCTCATATTCATTATATTCAGAGCACAGATAGAATGCTATCTGGCATGGATTATGTAGTTCTTTTTCAACTAGAGTTCTGCAAGATAATTAAGCCTTATGTAAAATGACTTGATTGGCTATCTTCTCAAATCCTTCCAAGGAATTTACAAGATTAGTTTCACTGTAGATACACAGAAAAATAGCAATTCATTATACACAATGAACGCCTTAAGTGGTATTTAGGATTTAATTTTTTCAAGGAACCCAGGGTGGAAGAACTTGACTAGGCACTCAATAAATATTTGCTGAATGAACCTGCTGTCCAAACCTGGTCTATTTTTTTTCCTTTACGATTATATATTGAGCAATATAAGCCAAAATAAACAAACAAATAAACAACAACGACAGAAAAAGGAGTTACCTTGAATATATCTCACAGCCTCATATTCTATATCCTGTTCATCCCCAGTTGTCCTACTGCTTATCACCCTTCCCTTCTTCGACTCTAATAAATAATTCAGAGTTGTTTTCTGACTTCAGTCTGGATATCCACTCTGGATATCCTCCCATCAAACTCCACTCTCAGGCGAGATCTTTCCAAAATGCAAATCTAGGGGCACCTGGGTGGCTCAGTGGTTGAGTTTCTGCCTTTGGCACAGGATGTGATCCCGGACTCCTAGGATCAAGTCTCGTATCAGCCTCCCTGCAAGGTGCCTGCTTCTCCTCTGCCTATGTCTTTGCCTCTCCGTCTCTCATGAATAAATAAATAAAATCTTTTTTTAAAAAAGCAAACCTAACAGATTATTTTGAGCATTGTTTGGATCCATCTAACAGATCTTTAAGGTTTTGGGTTAAACCAAAATGCTATACGGTGTCCACTAAGACTGTGCATGATCTGACACATTCCTGTATCTCTGGGCTCACTGTGTACTAATTCACCACCTTGTACTCTGAACACCAGACACACACTGTAAAAGGAGTCTTTGAATTCCTTAAAAGAGCCTTTGGCCACATTGTTTCCTCTTCTTCATACACTTCCTATGTGACCTCCACACACCTCCTGATTCTTTTCCTGTATTTCAGCTCATGTCTCTTTAAGGGTGGTTTCCCATACATGACCTACACACACACACACACACACACACACACACACACACACACACTAGCTTAGATTCCTCTGTTAAACACAGAAGAGTGCTCCTATCCTTCAAAGCGCTTATATCAGACCAATGATATACCTGTTGGGGTTGTCATTTGACTTTTTGTCTTCTTCAATAGAGACTATGATCTCTTTATCACCTAGTACAGTGCCTAACAGATATCAGGAACATAGTAAATATTTGCTTAAAGAATGAAGATGAGGGACAAGATGAATAGATATTAATGGCAAACACAGGCAATGATGAAAGAGACTATTAGTTCCTGAAAGATGAATGTATATCATCTTTGGAGAAATCCATATTTCTAAAAGGGTTACATCCTAAAATTCAAATCTCATTAAAAAAAAGATAATACAGTATTTTGTGTTGCCGATTCATTTATGTTAAAATATTTTTAAAATATGGGGTTGTGACCACATAGATCTGCTTGAACACAATCCCGTTTCTTTTTTCAAAA
The DNA here is from genome assembly GCF_018345385.1 of Vulpes lagopus. Classification (NCBI taxonomy): domain Eukaryota; kingdom Metazoa; phylum Chordata; class Mammalia; order Carnivora; family Canidae; genus Vulpes; species Vulpes lagopus. The sequence goes on along the minus strand of NC_054835.1, from coordinate 75,291,342 downwards.
ATAATTTTTTGTTGTTGTTGTTTTTTTGTCTTGTCCACTTTCGAAAGGGCCAAAGCACACTGATTAGAGTGGTCTCTTGGAAAATCAGGACATTGCTGCACAAGGATTAGTTTTATGAGGAACCTGTGAACGGATGGATACAGTGAGTCAGGGAAGAACAACTTAGGCCCTTAGGTTGGAGAGGAAGACATGTGGCAGAGACAAAATGGAATCACAGAGGAAGGTTTGAAGCAGGTGGGACTAGGTCATTTCTTCAAATTGCTACTAGATGCTCCTCGAGGCCACTGTGTGGAAAAGAGCATTATTTTATTAAACAGACAATTTCAAGTTAGCTTTTAAAATCCTTACCTGTTTACTGGCCTATAAATAGGACCAAGGAAAGATCTAAACTTTTTTTTTTCCAATTTTGTTGTTGTTGTTTTTTCCGAAATAAAATGATTGTACACTAACAACTAGTTTTCTCAACTTTTGCTTAAGTCTTCTTGAGAAGAATAGCATCATATCATCATAGTTACTGTATATGATTAACTTGCCACCGTGGAAGAGGAAGTAGAGACTGCTAGTTAGAGGGGCTCCTGTAAAGGACTGCGCTGATTTCAGGGCACTGCTTACTAGTTCTGTGACTCTGGGAAATGTTTTAAATTCTCTTTGGTCCCGTTTTTGCTTCTTTGTTTGTTCTTTAATGGAAGCAGTTTTATCTACCTAATTCTTGTGAGGATTAAATGAGATAACCCATGGAAAGCTCACACAATGCACAGCAAACGTAATGAGCGTTAACTGTTCTTTTCTTCTCCATCATCACCACCACCACTGCCATGACCATCATCATCATTTTATCATTGTTGGTGTTATTTTCATTATCATTACCCCACCACACGTATAAAATGATATCTTAACAGATCAGCCTTAATTTGTGAGAAAAGCTTTGGGGAAATGGAAGATAATGATAAGAATGTTAAGACAGGAGTCCTTAGTAATGTAAGAACATTATATGGACTTTTTTTTTTTTTTTAATCTAACAGCCATAATACTAATGCCAATTTTCATTTGGATTAATATTATTTTATTTTAACAGAAAATCCCCAATCTGAATATAGAAGGATGGACAGAATATTTGAAATTCAAATGAAGAAATTTGAATCACCAATGTCAGGTCAATGATTGTAGATCATTTTCCTTTAAAAGATCATTTTTTGGGGGCACCTGGGTGGCTCAGTGTTGAGCGTCTCCCTTTGGTTCAGGTCATGATCCCGGGGCCCTGGGATCAAGTCCCGCATCAGGCTCCCCAGAGGGAGCCTGCTTCTCCGTCTGCCTGTATCTCTGCCTCTCTCTCATGAATAAGTAAATAAATAAAATCTTTAGCAAATAACTAACCTTTAAAAATTTTTTGCAATGTTTAAAAGAGATAGAGTCCCATTCTTTACACATATGCCTCAAACTTGGTTCTATAAACCATCAGAAAACATAGAAAGCAACATCATTTTGATATAAATAAACCAACAGTAGCCACAAACATTGTAGGGAGCCTCTTGATGAATAAGTACTGCGGTCTAATTGTCTGACTAAAATGTTGCTTACAAGTAAGTATAGACCAAATGAAAACTGCAATATCTTCTATCCCTAATCTTTACTTAATAAATTCTGGATATAGGGATTAATTGGCTCTTTCCCCTTTAAAGGCAGAAAAGGAGAGGTATAATTATTTTTTCTTTAATTTTTAATTTCACAGCAAGAATTAAAACCACTAACAAAATCCTAAAAACTGCCTTGTTGTACTCAGATTAATTAGTTCTGCTATCCTGGTGACAATAAGTAAAGGAAAATTAGCTATTTGGAAGAAGTAACTAAGCACCACTGAGTAAAAAGGGTAAAGTATTGGTTATGCTAGGAATGTCTAATATATTTACACAAATTTTTATTAATGTTAAGAGTGTAATTTTTTTTAAAAGTTGAGAGAAGAGGAACAAAGTAGCCACACAAATGATAAAATCCCAACATTTAAAAAAAATAATGTAAAATAAATCAAAATCGGTAATTTTTTTCCATTAATATTTCACTAGTTTATCATAAAAGTACTTTCAACATTATAAACATGGACATTTCTGGAGAGCCTACTGCATCTTGAAGTCCACAGGGGAAAAAGACAGGGAAGTACAACATCTCTCTTAGAAATAATCAGTTATTACTCTGTGTTTATCGTCATTGCTATTGCTTAAACTCCAGACAAGAATTTATTCTTGTGATAATTTCATTATAAACTTTGGGCTTCAATCGATCCATGTTATTAAAATAAATTCTATATTAAAGAAGGGATATAAGTAAAGAAGCAGCTAGAAAAAAGTAAGAAAAATATTTTTTAAAAGCATTAATCACAATTAAGTCAAGTCATAAGAGTATTCATTACACTATATTACTCTATACACAAGAGTAGGTAATAATTCAGCTAAACTCTGTCTCCTATTGCAAAAGAGATGAGAGAAAGAGAACAAAGGGCATATAGGAGACACTGCGTAGATTCAAGTACCTGGGCTTCTCTGAGAGTCTGGCTTATTAAATAACTTTAATTTTCTTGTTTACCTCCAGAAGGACATGGCACTATCAATCCCTTGGACCTTTGTAAGTAGGTGGTTTTAGGTTTTCCAAAATGTCATTTTAGAACTTCAAATTCTCAGATATGCTGTTACCACTCACCCATCTTTTTTCCAGCTTCTCAAATTGTCTAGTTATTGTTTCCTTTATCATTGTTCCTATTGTTGATATATTGTTGATAGAATTTATGTCTTAAAAAGCTCTTTACTGTCATTTTAGGATGGGTTTAGAAAGCAGACAAATTAGTTGTATGAGTTAATAAATATGTTGAATTTATTGGTGGAGTGTTCTTGTTCATACTTCGTTGTATTGTTTAAGAACTCCCAACTATTTTCTTTAAAGAAAAAGTCTAAAGCCAGGCTTATTTTATTTATATATGTTTCAATGTGTTATTTATTAAATTAAGTTTATATATAAGTATAAATACTTATATAGATATGAGCGTACATTTCTTAAAATATGAAAGAAACCTTAATTATTTAAGAAAAGTTTTTAAGTATTTTTCATTTATACTTCTACTCTTCTCTACTCTTTCTACTGGTAAAAACTCTACCAGAAACTTGACACAGACAAAATTTTAACTATTTGTTCTCACTAGGTTGGATGATGGCAATTTTTTTGCTTAGTCAGCAGTTACTTCCAGAAATTATATTTGCCTTCTCCCAAATTTAAAGTCCTTTGGTAGGCTGTGTTTCTGTTGAAACAGTTGGTATAATCTGAGTGAAGAAAGAAAGAAAAATGTGACCTAAATTTCAGTCCCTAGAATTTCTAAATGTGAACTGCAGTGGCTATGATGGTTCTGCTCCAAATGGCACCCCGGTGGCCCCAAAGCATCAGTGAGCAATCTTCTGAGTTTCAATTACTAGCTAGGACTACCTTAGACACTAGGGAAAAACTAGATAAAAAAAAATTGTAAAAGTTGCTACAAATATAAAAGCATGGCAAAAAAAAATCTACAATGCATTCTACAAAAGCCTAGATATAAAGCTATCAAATAAAAACAGAATATTTCAAATATGCATATTGAGTAGCATAGAAATATCTTTTAAAATGATTTCAATATCTCAAAGAAAAGAATTATTTTCTTGCCTTTGATATTTTTAGGGAAAAAAAAGTATTTTGAGTAATTGGTTTATGGAAGATTATAATAAAAAGCCTAAGTGGAAAGAATAAAGGAGATCTGAGAGGAGGTTAATGTATTCAATCAGTAGTAACAAAAACAAACAAACAAAAATATAGACTCCCTTCTTGTTGTAATTTATAGCGAATAATTGGCTCCAGGGCCATTTGGTATGTGCTTTTCAAGGTGAAAACAATACAGTAAAGGAAGAAGAAAGAAGTAATCATAAAACTTTATAAAGCCTACAGGGTTCCTGGTAGATTGTAAAGATGGTCAGAGATTTTTTCCTATCCTTGTATAAATGATCTTTTTGCCAATTAAATTGCAACTATTCCTTTAAAAGGGTGGAGTTTTGTTCTCCATAAATTGTCTTTGGAATTGGCAATATGACTTGCTTTGGCTAACGGTTCATTAAAAAAAAAAAAAAAGCGACCTCAGGCAGAGATTTGAAAAGTGCTTATACAGTGGGCTTTGCTCTGGCTGGCAGCTCTTTGGAACTTTAAAACCACCATATAAAGGAGCCTGGAAATCAGAGATTAAGGAAAGCTCAGACAAGCAGCCCTATTTGATCTCCCCAGTAACCAAACTAATCACTCTGCCAACCACTAGATATGTAAGTGAGGCCATCCTAGGCCATCAAGGCCCAGCCTAGCAGGTCCAGATCAGATCAGAAGACCCACACAGCAGACCAACAGAACTATGAATTTAATAAATGTTTATTGTTTTAAGACCCCGAGTTTTGGGTGATTCGTAAAATAGGAACAGCTGATACAGGAATTCTATAAACTATCTTAGTTTGATTAAAACTCAGAAGGATAAAAAGTATTTTGAAACAAGTATTAAAAATAATGCAACAGTTTTTATTTAAAAAATGTAAAACTTACAGTTTTTCTCATATCCATTTTCTCATATCCATTCTTCATATCTCTGGACCTCTGCTATTAAAATATCTTCCTATTTTGCTTACTTTGCCAAGATAGAATTTTTCTCAGAAAGATATCCTTTACTTTCAAGATTGTTCCAATAATTTCTTACTGAATTCCAGTAAAACCCTGAACATACCTCAATTCCAGGGTTTATAATATTTACCTTATCTATTAATGTGACTTTTTCCCCTCACTAGATTTTAGACTCTTAAAAGTCAAAGATTATATCTTATTGTCACTGAAGCTTAAATATGCAGTCTGGCATTAATATTTTTAAATAGTAGATAGTGAATCTATGTTATTGAGTTGAATTGATTAGCACAGGTTCTCTGATTTGACTGATACAGAGCAATCAGAGACAGCAGAGCCCAGGCAGGTCACAGAAGTAAGCAGATACTCAACTAGAATTTATTTAAAAAAAAAAAAAGTCAATACAAAGAAGGTTGAGGTTTTTGCTGTGGGAAGAAGATACTGAGCATGTTTTCAGAATTCAAGCTAAGTCAAAAGGATTCACAGTTCAAAAAATATAAAGTAGAGCTGGTTCTTAAGAAATACTGACATGACATGAGTTGAGGCAGATGCTGTTTAAAGTATCTGCTGCCTCTTCCTTGCCTGTTCTACACATGGAGCAGCAGCTCCGCAGAACTTCTTTCTGACTGAGCAGCAGAAGTGCTGGCCTTACAGGAAGCTCTCACAGGAATTTTGCGAACAAACAAGCAGAAATAAAAAACAAAAACAAAAACAAAAAACGTTGAAGAACCAGTTAGTGATTACCAAAAAGAATAATGAGAGAAATTAAACATCTTGAAAGAAAATGCTCATGAAATAGCTTAGTGAAGGTAAGTGCTTTGTATTTCGAAGCTTAAGAAAATGTGAATGGTACGACAGAAAGAAAGGTTAAAAAGAAGAGAAAAGGGGAAAAAAATGAAAATATGAATTGATTCAATAACCAAAAATTCTAAAGGCCAGTATTTGTCATGAATTACATATACATCAAAGCTTACAAGCATCAAATAAAAAAATGCGATACTGGTTTTTTTTTTCTTAAGATTTATTTATTTATTAATTTGAGAGAGAGTGCCCATGTGGGCATGGGAGCAGGGGGTGGGGTGGGGGGCAGAGGGAAAGAAAGAGAATCTTAAGCAGGCTCCATGCCCAGTGTGGAGCTCCATGTGGGGATTGATCTTATGACCCTGAGATAATGACCTGCACCAAAATCAAGAGTCGGTTGCTTGACCGACTGAGCCATCCAGGTGCCCCCTAAATTGTTACACTGTTTAAATGTAAAGTCATATTTTCACATATTTAAAATATTTTTTTTAAAATCCTGTCCTAATGAAAAATACAGACCATCTGCATTTTGTGGTCAAATCCCTTGGGAATCAAAATTAATTCATTTTATGAGTATAAAAGTGCCTCTGCAAGTCTAAATTTTCATGAAATGCAGTAAACATAAGAAATATTTGATGTATCTTAAAGATTTTATTTTAGGAAGGAATCAGAAACTGTAAGATCATATTTAAAATATTAAAAATCGGGATCCCTGGGTGGCGCAGCGGTTTGGCACCTGCCTTTGGCCCCGGGTGTGATCCTGGAGACCCGGGATCGAGTCCCATGTTGGGATCCCGGTGCATGGAGCCTGCTTCTCCCTCTGCCTATGTCTCTGCCTCTCTCTCTCTGTGTGTGTGACTATCATAAATAAATCTTAAAAAAAATTTAAAAAAATAATATAATATTAAAAACCCATCCAAATTAGTATATTTTTCTAATTTTGGATACCAAAATAAGTGAATATAATTTATTTATTATACAAAAACTTATTATTTACCTCAGTCACAACTATTTTTTTTTAAGATTTTATTTTCTTGAGAGAGAGAAATAGGTAGAGAGAGCACGAGCCGAGGGGGAGGAAGAAGTAGGTGCCCCACTGATTAGGGAGCCTTACGCCAGGTCCTTGGGATCATGACCCGAGCCAAAGGCAGATGCCTAACCTACTGAGCCACCCAGGAGCCCAGGTCACATTGTATAGTATGGAGAATAGAATAGAAAAATCACAAACTAGTATGAGAAAACGAGCCTTTCCTATTCCAGGAATCAATCAAAATTATAAAGGAAATCCTTGTCAATGTGGGAGGTTGTAGTCAATAGCTGGATAGAGACAATTTTTCCAACTGGTAAAATAGCACTCTTTTAAAAAAAGAAAGAAATCTTCTACCAATCAAGCTGTTTCTGAAAAACAAGCCTTCTCTTGTGGTTTTTGTATTGCTTATAATTCTACACGACATCTTTTAAAGACAGCAAAATTTAAATTCCTTTCTCTTGATTACTGAAGTGAAAATCAATCTCCAGTAGTGATGAAATTGTTTTGCCCACTGAACTATTCAATAGCTTTCATTCTCAAAATAAAAATATAAATGGCCTTAAATTATACTTTAAAATGTTAATTGTGTGAGTTTTAGGCATCTACAATGCACATTTTTGTATTTTCAGTAACACACCGCTTTTAAAAACTTTTATTTCTAACGATGTTTTAGTTTTCAATGTGCCTCTAAGTCACAGTTATTATGTAACTATTGATCATTCTGATCAAATAATTTATTCAAGTCCATGTTTTCTTTTCCTACCACTTACATCGTCAACCTCTTGAAATAATTATCTGTTGGAGCATTTTCTCTCAGTATCTAATTCCCTCATAATTTTCTTTTTTTTTTCCTCATAATTTTCAATGTGAACTTTACTATATTTCCAATGTCCTTTCTGTGATTCAATAAAATAGCCATTTTATTGAAACATATATTCTCAGATTCTCTGAGTTGCCAACTTCTCTCTACCCATTATTTTCTATAGAACAAGTTCATCCCTTAGATAAAGGTGTCCCTAAAAATTTTTGAACACACTCGGCCTTGATTTCATATAATCATGAAGGAAAAAATATCAGACTGATAAATTCAAATATATGCATATTTGGGGTCTTTTTAATGTATTTATGTATTTTCAATGAAGAAAACCTATGGGAGATCCCTGAGGGGCTCAGCAGTTGAGCGAAGGCCTGCCTTTGGCCCAGGGCATGATACTGAAGTCCCGGGATCGAGTCCCACATCAGGCTCCCTGCATGGAGCCTGCTTCTCCCTCTTCCTGTGTCCCTGCATCTCTGCCTCTCTCTCTCTCTCTCTCTCTCTGTCTCTCATGAATAAATAAAATCTTAAAAAAAAGAAAACCTATGAAAACAGCAAGTCATACATTCAAAACAACAACAAAATGAGTCACTAAATTGTATGAGACACTTTATTAATACTACCATGGCTCGTAGCTCAAGTCCTTATAATTTATTATCTCCCATCATTTATCAGATGCCTGGGGCATTTACTATATGTAAGCAATTAGCTTCTCTCCTATGCATCTAGAACAGTATTACCTATAGATCACACTTGGATGAATCGCCAGACACACTCAAACAATTTTCTATAGGGCCTCATTCTCCCATAAGAGCCCGGTTGGGAGACTAAGCCTAAACACTAGCCCTACTGAAAATTCTAAAGAATGTCATATAAAATTTGGGAGGTGATAGTTGACAGGAGGAGAGAATGTAGATGGTCCGTGGTCATGATGTTTGGAAAATACTATATAACCTGTCCCCCACCTGACAGATGCACGAGCACATTAACACATAGAAATTGCTAAGAATTTCTAGGATAATAATTACTATAATAGTAATAACAATAATGCAAATAAACCTGCTCATCTTTGCAAAATATAATACTTCCAAAACATGGCTGATCATGCAGTCCTTTTTCACACACTCTTCAAGGAGAACCCCTAAAACCAGTGTTTGATTGAACAAACTTTGGGAAACAATGGAGGGCTAAAATACCAATCTCCTACCATAACACATCGTCTCCCTCCATTTTCTAGCCAAAGAAATCATTAAAAAAAAAAAAAAAAAAAAAAACAAGACTGCTCAAGTTATATTCCCTTGTTTAAAATTCTTTGGTAGCTAACTATCACCTAGAGAATAAAACAAAAATGTATTCTCTAAGCCGGTATTCAAAACTATAATTTGGTCCCTTTCTCTTCTTCCATCATAGTCTTCTGCTCTTCTGTCACATAACACATACATATGATTCCAAGCAGAATATACAAATTCTTTCTCACTCTTTCCTCCTTTTTTACTTCTTTTAACCAACCAATACATCCTACTCATACTTCAAAATTTAGTTTAAATAGTACCTCTTGCTCAAAGTTTTTCCTTAACATTGCAAGGCTATTTCCTCTTTGTTCCCACAGAGCCTTGTACTGGCTTTCCCTTTCCTATAGACATTATTGAGTTAAATGTTTCTTAGTTGTTTTCAACTCTAGACTGTATACCCGTGAAGGGCAGGATGTATGCTCTATTAATCTTTTTATGCCCAATATCTAGCACAATGTCAGGCACATTAAAGATAATTTAATAATTATTACAAACAAGCTGATAGCAGTTATAATTCAAGAGAACATAGATTTCTTAAAGTCTTCATCCTTACACAAACCTCATATTTTTATTCCCTTTCAAACTGCACTTTTTTTCTTATCATTGTCCCATAAATGAATCGCTTCCTTTTCATTATAAAATACTGATATAAAATATTTTCTATATTCTGACATTGCTTATAGAAAGTTGCTTACTTTGGTTCCAGTGAGAAAGAAGAACAATGCTGTACTTTCCTTCTTACCATTCAAACATTGTTTTTAAATGTCTTTTATATTCCAGGGTTCGAACACTGGCATAGCACGGTGAGCAAAAGGACAAAGTCCCGACCCTCACAGAGTTGATATTCTAGTTGAGTGAGACAAAATTACTGAAAAAAAAAAATTAAACAGATTATTATCCTGAGTACTAGTCATGAATTAAATCGAGAGAAGGAGATGGAAGGAGAAATGTGTCTGATGTTGTATTAGGGGTGGAGGGAATGCTATTTTTGACAGAGAAGTTAAGGAAGAATTCTTTTATGAGGTGAGTGTATGCAGAGACTAAATTAAGTGAGCATCATGCCACGTGCAATATGTCCTTTCTTAGCACCCTGGATTTGCTTTCTCTATTAGACTTGACAAATTTACCTGAATTCTCTCAGCAATAGGGCGATTACTATGCTAAAAGGTGCTTCAGATCCAGTGTGGCTTGTTGACACTATTAGAAACTCGCCTTTATATTTAAGTCATTGAGATCCAAACTGATTGTTCACATCCCGAAGGACAAGTTGTCGCAATGGGGACAAATGGCACGTGGAGGAAGTAGTGGCCTTAAGCATCCGCTGTCTCATAGCAGACACCAGCGGTTGCTTAATAAGATCAATCACTTTCTGAACGGCATGCTACAAAGTTTGGAAAGAGATCCTTCTGAAGTTTGCCACTTGGGATAAATTCCATTTTTTTCAAGCTCGTTTCTCAATGTAAGCATGCATAATGTTATTAGTGAGTGTAGTGTCTTGAGTAGCATGCGGGCGGCCTCTTGAGTTTTCTAGTGACAACTTTCAACTTATGTACTGGATGGTAACTGAATATTGCAAATAGAGCTAGCAGTAGGACTTTTTCACTTTGCAGTATTTTCCTGAGCTCTAGGGATTTTATTTTCCTTATAAAAAATACTCTTTTCAACTCTATTAAAAATTAATCATTATCCACAAAACATCCTCACTAACACATTTTCAGTGAATTCACACTGATGCTTTTGATACATGCCATTTAGGTATTTAACATGTGCCCCTTTCTTCACAGTTGGAATCTTGCACTCAGCAGTAGCAAGATGCAGCACTGCAGTCATATTGTTCATTTTTATATGTGACGTATTCCTACGTTTATATCTCAGTTTAATCTATTTCATTGAACACGGTACTGTTATTACCATTATATCTACCTCTGCAAAATATAAGTAGGACCCACTCTTGACCAATTTTTAAGATATACAAGACTTCTGAACACAGAATTGTACACCTAGCCTTAAGTGTATCCTTCTTGGTGGTAAACCAATCAAAACAAGAAACATAGAGAAGAAAAATAAAAACTATGTTCTCATTTATATTTTCTTCAAACTTTCCTCCAACCAATATAAAGAACAAATAATGAAGGAACATGTCCAGAACTATCAACAGCATGTGGGTGGAATTTGGTGAAAATGAGGAACATAATAGGAAAAGAAGTCAGAAAGCAGTTGGGGGTTCACATCATATGGAGTTTTATACACTATGCTAAGGCGCAAAACATGATTATTTAATTTTAAGAGGTAATCTGCTCCTTTAACATTTTTCTTAAGTTACTTCAGCTCTATGATGATAGGGATTATCATATCATACAATTTTTTTCATACCATTTTATATCAATGACCTGTATAGTGATTTAGGATGATTGAGAAAAAAGAAAGAAAAGACGCAAATAAATACACCCTAAGATTTAAGGAAGCTTCAGAATTTCTTTTTCTTCCCCTTCTCCCTTGAAGTATACAGCAGCTCCCAGTCATGCCCTGGGGTTTACATCTACGAAAACCTAATGTGGGGCTATGATCTTATGTGCCAACTGACTAGACTAAAGGGGCGAACACACCATTTCACATTTCAAACATTCATGTGTACTAATAAATAATTTAGCAGTGTTCAGAGCAGAGAAGTCTATAAATGGCCTGTTACTTTGCATACTAGGTTGCAAAAGCCTAAATCCATAATGTTTTTGTAGACAGCAACATAATCCATTTACCCAAAAATAGAAAAGAAGCTGCTGTTTGCATTTAAGGGCTTTTTAAAGTACTTTTATTTTTTTAATTCTCTCTCAAGGTGTGTTGCAATTTCTACCAAAAATTACTGAAAACAAGGAAGAGATCATCGTCATAGGTGAACTCTTTAGAAACTCATTAAAAGACTTCATATTTTTGGTTGATCCCATCAATAAGTAAAGGTATATATATTTAAAGGACAAAACATAGGAATGGACATCATTCCTTTTACTACAAGAGTCTGGGGTGCCTTTGACTCTTGTTTCTGGTTGCTCATGAGTCTTCTGGCAGACTGTATCACTTGGAGAGTTTTCAGAGGGGAAGAGAGCAAGAGCTTTATCTGATAAAATTCACAATAACCTCATGGCTAAAAAGACGAAATGATATCAAAATCATGCCAAGTAATATGCTATATTTGCTTTTATTTCTAGGGTTTCTAAGTACTCATCATATACTTAAAATGGCCACCTTTTAATCTGAAGAGGATAAAGGGATTTTTTCTTTCAGCTTATAAATTACTATGAATATTTTCCAACAGAAAAGTTAGTAAACCGTTTTTCATGTTTTCAATTTTTATTCTCTTTAAATGATCAAATATCCTTTTTGTAATGTGCTAAGTGAATAGGAAATGTATATGTTTATACTAAGACACTAGGGAAGATGAATTATTGATTACCAAGGTTCTTTTCCAATAAATTTACACATACAAATTAAAAATATAACATCTAATCAATTACTTCATGCACATGGTATTAATTCCAAATGTAAAAAAGATATTCAATGAAGATATTTTCCCTTCAGCAGCCCACCTCACCTTCCTAGAGGTACTACTCTGATCAATGAAAAATATGATATGCTCTAGTAACTTGAGCATCTCACTATAATCTCTGTGAAGTTATTTCTAAAGGATTTCCCTTTAAGAAATATTTAGACTATGCTTATTCTTTTAATCTGCTAGATCATTTGTACTACCAAAAGATTAGGCTGTATGTACCTGAGCTTGGAAGCAATTTTTCTCTGTCCATTACATCCTTTAAAGATCAGCCCTGATATAAGGTGACCTATCATGTCTAAATTTGAAATTACAAACTGTAGTTTGCTGACTTACCCCTGGGCAATGTTTGGAAACAGAACCCATTAGAGATGAAGAAACAATGCATTACTCACATATGATTAGAATTAAGAATGGCTTTTAGGAATGTGGCACCTGTCTCAAAGAAAAGCACTAAATTAGTCAATTAATCTATATATTAAATGTTTGCATCATAGATTCCATTGCATTAAAAATAAAATACTTTCCCTTTATGGAGAGGCATATTCCCTTATCTTAAAATGAAATGCTCTTAAAATATAATTAATTCTACTAGCTAGAATTCATACAATGTGCCACATCATCCAGGTCTCTCCTGGTACACTATGATCTTGACATAACTGCCAACACTGCCCACCTTGACATTCAAAAGTGTCTCTGTTTAGACAAAAATACCTATCATCCTACATATGACCCATATTTGGTAACTATTATATATTTCATTCATTTTGATTTAGTTTTGGGGAGAAGTTTATTGAAGGTAGCAAAAGAAATCATGGGTAATTTATGCCCATTTTATTCTGATTATGAAAACCAACTATTCATAGGCCATTTTTAAAATTCAGATCAGAAGCTGGAGGGTCCCAATTTGATAAATTTGTTATCACAATGTTACACATTTGAAAATAACATGGGGCATGCCCAAGGGAAGAAAGATTAAGACATAACAATATTGGGTGAAGCTGGGTTGCATAGTCAGGACTGTACACATAAGTAGAGGAAAGGAAATTCAAGAGGAAGGATTCTAAATTATTCAAATACTTATAGAGAAACTGAACTAAATAGTATCAGTTAAGGATGAAAAGATTCTTTACAAAATGAATTCCAAATATTTTGTGTCTTTTCCTCATGAACCATGTTTACTTATTTAATTTTAAGAGCTCAGGTATTAAATATTAATAGCCATGAAAATTAATCAGGCACATTCTAACCCATAAATGACTTTATGAAACCTAATAAAGGTTTCAAAATAGTCTTTAGGGTGTAGTCCAAAATAGTATATACAGCATATATTGTACCTTGCTTATTAATTATGTATCTGCACATGTGTGCAGAGATAGAATTTATTATATCAGAAGGTGAGGAATAAATGTGAATCTAGATTTCTCTGGGAACACTGATGAGTAAATTTTAATTAATCTCAACACTAAACAATTTGGAACTCAGATCTTTTTCCATGTAAAACTGGCAAGTGGACTAACCAATAAAAAAAAGTTGGCAATGATCTCCCTGCCTTATCCCTGCTGTGACTTCCTTGATGCAGTTAATAGCTTCACAGTTGATAAGGCTTATCTACATAAACACAAACAAATAAGCATTATCATCCATTTGAACAGAATGTTAAACTGTAAAAAACCAAAAGAAACAATTTTAAAACACACACACACGCACTATTATTTGTCTCACCTTAATCTGAAGCAAGAAATTACAAATAAGTTTACAGATAGACAATGAAATATTAATTTTCCCAAAAAGATAGAAACCTTGTTTCAAGAACTCTGTCACATGATGGAGCTGATTGGATGCCACTAGCAGTACCGTCACTTGTATTTCTAATCTAAGTCAAACCTTTATGCTGTTGTATATATAAATCATTTAGACCATTCTCAATTAATAGTATAAAACAAAGCACAATAAATTCCATATACCTATGACCTTATGGTGTTTCCCATAAAAGACTTTCTCCAATAAAGACAAAACAGACACATATTTCAAAGAAGAGACTAATGGATGAAAGCTTCACCTCTCACTCATATAGTCTTCATGCTCACATGAGGCAAAGTATTGAAAGGACCAGCAAAGAGTCAAATAAAGAAAAGAATAACTAAGTGACAAATCTGAGGTGTTTGGTGCCTGAATAATTTCATTACAGTTCAAAATTTACAGTTTATATTTCTGTATTCCTCACCTATGAAAACCAAAGATACGTGGTCTGGCTTCATCTGATTTGCTTAGGTAACATCTTCTCAAATTACAAATAAGTGAAGGCATACCATTTCTAATGACATCATGTCTGCGGGAAAATAATTCCCAATAAGCCTATAATAAATTATTATTTTACAATCTGGCACTGACCAAATGGAATTATGAGAACCTGGCTTTGACCCGACTCCAGCATGTGCTGCCCAGCTATACTCCAACAATCCTTCATTCCTTCTTTCATAACCATGACCCCAAATGACCTTGGATCGGAACCACCTGAAACAAAGTCCGATATTCTCTGTTGAACATGAGAGACCATTTATGCCAATTAAGATCCGTGAACGACTGACCTGCACTTTAAGATGTAAGTAGAGCTCCATTCACTGACTTCTTAAAGTGATAATCATTCATAATATATCATATTTTTAATCCCCAGATTCAGGTGAAGAGAAGTAAAATATGAGCTGAATCTCTTTTTCAAATAGAATTTGTTTGAACTACAGTGTATTTTTTAAATGACACAAGTCTGGGGTGGGGGAGTTTGGGGGGCACAGTGGATTAAGTCTCTTGCTCTTGATTTTGGCTTAGGTCATGATCTCAGGGGTCCTGATATTGAGACTCTTGTTCGGCTCTGCACTCAGCTGGGAGTTGGCCTGAAATTCTCTCTCCTCCTGCCCATCCTCCCACCTCGCTCATGCTCTCTGTCTAAAATAAATACGGAAATCTCCTTAAAAAATGATGTAAATTTAGGAATTTAGGAGATTTTCATATAAAAATCCAATTTCTGGCTTCTTGTTAATAAAATAAATCTTACTGCATATGGCTAGCACTCCAACACAGCAAACTTTCTAGACAGTGTACATATCTTCAGTTTAACACAGTTCTTATGATTACTCCCCTTAAAATTATCGAAATTTATCTTTATACCTCAATATATAAATAAACAAACATTGATTGAATGAGTTTGCAAAATGCTATTTTTTCCTCTTCTGTATCTCTAATATTTGCCTTGGTTTTTGTTTGATTGTTTTGGGATTTGAGTGTTTTCTTTCTCGGTTTATTTATAATGCCAGCTGTACTAACAAGTTTTTCTATTTCTCTGCATATACTTTTGAAATCGTCTACAGCATTTCACATTAAGTTAATGGGAACAATGTGCTGTTAACTTGATCAAGAAAATAATTAATAGCGTCACTAAGTGGTTTGTGCCTCTCATGTCTGCCATGTTCAAGGATGCCATCATGGCTGGATCAGAAGGAGCACGATTCAGAGAACAGAGACAAGATCAAAGAGGCAAATGTACATTGTGGGAGGTGGGCAAGAGGGGCAGATGGATGCAGTTCTGTAGGCTATACAGGTTTTTAATCCCTTTCCATGTAGGCCTAGTCGCTTATGGGAGTACAACATATATTGTTCTAAGAAGCTTGGGATTCATCTTTTCCTTTATTCTTTCTCTCATCTTGTGCTTCCAATTAATGAAGGATTTCTCTCAACTCAGTCTCCCTTTCTCCATTCATTCCACAAGTGCCCCAGATCAATCTCATATCCAGACAATTTGTTATATGTTTATAACTGGTCCTCAGGCCTCCATTCTTTTTCCCCTTCAAATCTGTCCTCATTACACATCTAGACACAAATTTTCCTAATGCAGGATTTTCTTTTACTTCTTCACTTAAAACCCTTTCAGTGGGCCCTCTTCATGGTTATTGTTATGGACAAGTCTGTATCCCTCCACATATATGTTGAGACTCTAAACCACTGTGTCTGAATTTGGATATTGAGCATTTAAAAAGGTAATTAAGATTAAATAAGGTCATAGGGTACAGCTCCAATCCAATAGAACTAATGACCTTATAAGAAGAGGAAGAGCGGGATCCCTGGGTGGCTCAGCGGTTTGGCGCCTGCCTTTGGCCCAGGGTGCGATCCTGGAGACTCGGGATCGAGTCCCACGTCGGCCTCCCGGCATGGAGCCTGCTTCTCCCTCCTCCTGTGTCTCTGTCTCTCTCTCTCTCTCTATGTCTATCATAAATAAATAAATAAGTAAGTAAGTAAGTAAGTATATAAATAAATAAATAAATCTTAAAAAAAAAAAAAGAAGAAGAAGAAGAGGAAGAGATACCCAGGATGGTTGTGAACAGTGACAAGGTCATGTGAGGACAACACAGAGGTCATCTGAAAGCCAAAGGGAGAGGCCTCAGGAGAAAGCAAACCTCCCAACACTTTGATCTTGAACTTCGTATTTCCAGAACTATGAGAAAATATATTTCTGTCCCTTAAGCTACCCAGTCAGTGGTATTTTGTTATGGAAGCCCTCGCAGGGGATTAGTCATTATAAAATCCAATACACTGAACATGATAGTCAAGGCCATTATTTTGCTTCTTCTATATGCCTCAACTTTAACTGTCTCCTAAACAGGCATCTGTGCAATCCCATCCTTCTCCCTGTGTTCATGTTAAGCCCTTAGGCTCCAATGCCTTTCTGATTCCTTTCTCCTATGCACTTTAAGACTTAGCTCAGATTTCATCCCCTATTTTTCAGGACCCCTCAGGCTACATTAGGAACTCTGCCTTTTAGGCCTTTTGTTATCCATATTGCATTGCATCTACCACATTTAGTCTATGTAAATGTTCACACAATTAAGCATCCTTGTAGTGAGGAACTCTTTTAGTCATATTTAAGTTCCTGGCATGTAGCATGATTCCTGGCACAGTACTGTATGTGGAAGCATCTTTAGTAATAGCTTATCTCTATGGTTAATTTGAGTCTATTTGTGCTATCACACCTGGACTTGCTCAGCATCAGCTTTCGATACTTATTTCACACATATAAGTTTTTAATAAAAGTCTCCTGGAATATAGAAACTGAATATTGGTGGGATGTCCGAAAAGTTGAAACTTGAACTTAAGCGATCTTATTGACAAACCAAACAGAAGTCTTTTGGTTTTTCTTATACTTCTAGTTTTAAATCAAGGATCTTAAACTACTCATAATTTAATTGTATATTTAGACTCTAAGTAGAACTACTTGTACATCATAATGTTTACGTAGAATATGAAATTATTAATGAGAGTGCCCAATCTTGCATTTATAATGACCTATTCAAGTGGAGTTGCGCAGTACTCCTGAGAATTAGCACCACATCCAGTATTCAGTATTGTTGGAGATGCTCATTTCCTATTGGTATTTCTGATGAAAGAAGTTCTTTCTCACAAAACATAATCATTCGTCTTTTTATTCAAATACGTATATATAAAAACTGAAAAAAGGATTACTTTTCGAAGATACAAATTCTGCAAAAAAAGTACTTCCTCTTTTCTTGTCTTTTCTTTTTCCCTCCACTTCAGTGGATACTTTGTTCCTTATTATGTTTTTTTTTTTTCTTAAAGATTTTATTTATTTATTCATGAGAGAAACAGAGAGAGAGAGACAGAGAGAGAGTCAGAGGCATAGGCAGAGGGAGAAGCAGGCTCCCCACAAAGAGCCTGATGTTGGACTTGATCCCAGGACCCAGGGATCAAGACCCAAGCTGATGGCAGATGCTCAACCACTGAGCCACCCATATGCCCCTGTTATGTTTTACAAACAAAGCAAATTGCCATAAAGAACCAAAGCAAGAGCCATAAAGTTAAGGCTCAAAAATAAGAGGAAAATCAAGACAAAATCCTAGTCAGGTGGTAAGAGAAACTGAATTGACGTCAATAAACTGCAGTTTCTTGTCCCAATCTTCTGTGAACACCTGATTACCCAAGTAACAGATAATCCAAGTAATTTTAGTTTGGTTGGGCATATATCACTTAACCTTTTTGATAACATATAAACTCTACAAGTTGTTTAGTTCAGCCTAACACCAACTGGTTTAAAGACTCTTACAGGGAAAATGGCAAATGGTAAAGGATGACAAGCAAAGACTGGCTCTTGTGAACACTAGTTCCAGGCCGTATATGCACAGGTAAAACAAGATTGCCTATCTGGCCCCACCCTATACACACCACTATTATCTACCCTTTCCTCAGAATACAGAAGGTCCATTACCTATCTCCCTTTCTAGCTTGGATACTTTAACCAGGTAACAAGGCTGACAATTTAGAGATAGATAGATACTCAGTAACATTTTTTAAGACCAGAGCTTTGGATAGAAACCTATTTTGTTTTCCTCTATTATCTGATTATCTCCTTTCTTGTCTTTTCATAGTAAGACAAGTTTAAAGGCTTCCCAAAAAATTGAATAATTAACTTTTAATATCCATTTTAGTGCATGGTTGTTTCTTCCAACAATGAAAGCTTTCTAATTTTTTGTAGATTAATAGACCTCATGTGTTTATAATATACTTTAATTTTTTATTCATACTGAAATGGAAAATAATTTTAAAGTGGTTACGCTAAAAGCAATATATATATATATATATATATATATATATACAGTATATATATATACTTTTTCTGTTAGAAATGAATCATACCATGTACTGTGTGATATCTAACAATGGCTCATTTACTATGTGTAAACAAACAGAAGATGTTAGGACTCTGTAAAATTGCAGCAATTACTTTTATAGTAGAACATATGGAATTGTTTTATCGAGTTTCAAAGTGCAATAAGAACTAGAGGAAGGGGAATAAAGGATCATTTGAGATTTTACATTGCTTTAAGACTTTGGTGTTTGTTAACACATAATATACTATTTCAAACATCTGAAAAAATTCAGCATAGGATTAGTATTTCATTCCATAAACAAACTGTGATGGTACTTGTCTTTTTACCCTTTTAAACATTTTATTCAAAGAGAAAATACCACTGATTAAAAATTTTTAAAGTTGTGGTTGTTAT
This sequence comes from Vulpes lagopus, assembly GCF_018345385.1. Taxonomy (NCBI): domain Eukaryota; kingdom Metazoa; phylum Chordata; class Mammalia; order Carnivora; family Canidae; genus Vulpes; species Vulpes lagopus. Next base: position 75,272,126 of record NC_054835.1, on the reverse strand, counting down.
AAAGCTGGATCCATGGGATGCCTGGGTGGCTCAGCAGTTTAGCGCCTGCCTTTGGCCCAGGGCGTGATCCTGGAGTCCCAGGGTCGAGTCCCATGTCGGGCTCCCTGCATGGACCCTGCTACTCCTCCCTCTGCCTGTGTCTCTGCCTCTCTCGGTCTCTCATGAAAAACATAAATAAAATCTTAAAAAAAAAAAGCTGGATCCAAGATCCCACATCCAGTTTCTTTCATTAGCTTGACTTCAACCACCTGGGGTGCAGGGCAGGTGCAACATAAGAGATGTGTCCAGGTCAAGGATCAGAAGGGCCTGTGCACACTCAGGGGTGAGCACGAGCCAAGGCTTGCAGCTGAGTTTCCGCAGACCAGTTATGGAAAGAGAGAGAGAACTTGCAAAAGACTTAGACATGCAAACCTTGTCACAAAACTCAAATTTGAATTTAAATTTTATTAGTGCCAAACATCTCTTCTTTCATGCAAAAGCTCTTGTCAGATCATGCAGCATCCAGTGTTTTAGTTAAGGCAAGATTGAAATGAGGCACTGGTTTTGTTTCTTTCAAAACTGAAGCACTGCCATGTGGGAAAAATGTTTGTCTTCTTTGGTTTGTGTTGGGTTTTGTCGAGGGAATTGGTTCTACAGAGACCTCAAAAATTCTGACATTCGGAGTCTCTGATTGGCATTGTTATTTGTAGTAAAAGGTAAACCATTTTGTGATATTCAGCATAAGTACTGACTTGCTTCTCTGGAGAGTAGGGAAGTTTTCATTATCTCTCCATCATCTGTTTATCTCTTTTTCTGCCAAGAATATACAGACTCACTTTTGGTAAGTATTCTTCACTCATTTTTAGGAATGTGCTTGACCTGGGATTGGAATCATTCTTAGCCATTGGTGCTATTAAACTGAATGCCAGAAGGGAAAAAAAGCAAAAAAATAACTAAGAGGTAAGGGAGTTAGTGTGTTCGGTTTTCCAAAGAGCTGCTGTTCCTACTATTTTTTTTTCTTTCTGAAAATATTCTGAACATTGAAAGAATATTCTGAAAATATTCAGAATCTATGAGAATATGTAAAAGAACCTATTTAAATAATTTTTGTTTCAGTCTTGTGGAGGAAGGTCTTCAGAAGCCAAGGAGAATCCTATTTAGGCTTTGTGGCTTCTTAGCCTACACATTGCCCAGCTATAGTAGAAAATGCATGGTAATACATATTTGGAAAGAAACCTGAAATTTTATTTATTTAATATTTTATTTACATTCAACTTGCCGACATATAGTATAACACCCAGTGCTCATCTTATCAAGGAAACCTGAAATTTTCTAAACTCCAAGACTGGATTGTTCTAGAAGCATTTCCTTGTAAGAATACTTCCTATCATTTTCACTAGTAGCAAACATTGTATTCAAATCCTTCTCTCTGATGCTTAATAGTCTCTATTCCACAATTTCGCCTGCTGGGTTTAAAAATGCAGCTGGTTTCCCACTGTGCTGGTTATTTCATTAAGAGGAAAATGTTGGAGTGGTGACATTGCCTATAATCTCTCTTAAAATTCTCTGTTAATTAGTAATGTAAACAGTATGTGGGTGACTGTTCCTTATGTGGTCTATCAAGATGTTGTCAACAACATAGGCAGAATGAAATGACGCTAGTGAGACAAAATTCACAAGGAGAATACTCCTTTCTCTAAAAATCTAGGAAGATTCTCATCTGACCTATCCTACTCAAATAGAATAGAGAAAATCTACAAATTTGATTAATCCATACCAAACCTAAAGGAATGATCGGTGGAGAATTCCCAAGCCACATTCTTATCAATCTAGTGACATTTTCATAGCTCAAAATTCAGCCTCTTGTTCCTATGTAGATGAAATCCTAAATGGAAAGCAAACACTTTGAAGAAATGGTAATACAACTGGTTGTAAGTATAAGGTATAGTATTATGCCTAATGTTGTTATCCCTTTTTTTTTAATGAAAGTTTTAATTTGACTATTTTATTTTGACATACATTTTTTTTCTTTACCTGCCCAGAACAGCAAGGTTTTTTGTTTTGTTTTCTTTTGTATATTTTTTATCGGATTATTCCTATTAAAGGGTAAACCCTTTTGTGACATTTCACATAAAATGCCGAATTATCACTGGATGAACAAATGAAGAGTTTTGATTACCTTCCGAGCAACTCTTTCTCTCATTTATCAAGAACATACAGAAGTACCTTTGATGAGCACGTTTCTTCCTTTGTAGGCATGTGCTTTGCCTGAGTTTGGAATAATTCATAGGTTTAAAGATAATTTTAAAGTGAGAAAGTGATGGCATTCTTACTTACGACTGTGAAGCCTAAGGAGTGGGGTAGAAAAAAAGAGACTATACATACTAGAGAAATAAGATCTAAGTCCTAGAAGTCCCCTCAAAAACACTGAGTTTCAAAGGTAAACTTCATGCACATGAAGGATTTTCCCAGAACCAGAACTTTTTAGCCAGGTTCATAAAATAAAATAATTGTAAATAAGTAGACCAACAAAAGTATTTACAAATGTAAATATATCATATTTCTTTATAATATAAAACTGATATATTGCTGATATAGATATAATGGAGCTAGATTCTTTCTGAGACAGGGAATCTTTAAACCCACGACCCTGAGATCATGACCTGAGCCAAAGTCAAGAGTCAGATGCTTAATTGAGATCCGAAGTGCCCCACAAATAAAAATATTTTTAAATAAAAGGATAAAATAATTAGATAAGAAACATATCCCTTTCTTAGTAAATGAGACAAAAAATAAACCTGAAATCTTGAACCATTAGATAATATATAATATCTGATTCCTGGGTAAATATATGGTATTTTTCTTGAAATTAATTTACATCCTAGAAATACACATCATAAATACCCTATGCACTTGCATCTGGTTTCTGTGTGTGTGTGTGTGTGTGTGTGTGTGTATACCTGTGTGAACACAAGTATGTCAGTTGAACTACTTTCAGAGATGCCACTCTAAGGATACAGTAAGTTCATGTTATAACAATCAAAACATTTGCTTCAATAATTTTGTGCAAGAAATTGTGATACAACTGACTAAAAGATCTAGGAGAGAAGATTTATGTTTCAGCTTCTTTGTATCATTTGCTGCTGACATGCTTTCATAATGCAATTACAGCTATCTCATATGCATCCAACTACATCACTTCAAGAATGGTCTTTTCCTTTGTGTGCACTAATGCAAAACACTTGAGATATGTGTTTGTCTTCACAACTTTCACTGAGACACATTGTCTGTTAGTTTCCAGATGGAGGCTCATATCCCATTCCAATATCCATGTGGGCCTGTCATGCTTTTATTAATTTATTCCTTTCCACTTCCATGCCTTTCACTGAAATATTATACTACACATAATGTTTGTTGTTGTAGTATTTTTTTATCATTATGTCACAGCAGGGAAATGGTATTGGAGGGAATAATTAAATGCAAAGTCATTTGAAGGACTCTACATTTTCTCTAGAACTGAAGTTAGAATGTAATTCAGAATCCTACCTCCTCAGGCAAGGATGATCTACTTCAATTCCTTGGAAAGGTGAAGGGCCTTTTATTATGAAAAATTTTGCAGAGACTAATTTGTAAAAAAGAAGTACATTTTTCTGACCCTAATTTCTGAAATACCTACAGAGAAATAACTCCCACCTTCTAGAAGGTTGTAAATGACAAAACTGGTCACAGGTATTTTTATACCATAATGAAAAGAAAAATACTTGTGGTTTGGTTAGAGAAATATAGTAAAATTTAGCATATAAGTGAAAAATGTAGATATAATGTATATCAGAAACACAAAGGTAACATATCACATTCAAGGATGTTGCCTATAGTCAGGCTTTGGTGTGTTTCATGGGTATAATTCTGAAAATAAACCCAAAACTCCCATTATCATGCAACAAACAAGTCAATGTTACTAAATTTGGAAATAATATTAGAATACTATTTTTAATAAGACGTTCATATTTGTAGAGGACTGTCATGAATATCTTACATAGCATGAGTACACTATATTTGAGAAGAAAATTCATATCTTCAGGACTTTAATTAAATGTAAAATATCTTGAGTTGTTTAAATGATCAGTGGTAAAGGTTTGGGAACATCAGTGTCTCTGAAAAAAAATCAACCATATAAACAATTTTAACTGAAAAACTTTTCTTCAGTAAAATTATTATGTCATCTTCAAACCTTTAGTCAGCCAGTTTCTTCCTTTTTTAACTCCCATCTATTCTCGCCTTTCTTACTACTTCTAAAGGATGTGTTCTTCTTTATATATTACAATATTCCTGCAGACTTCTATTCTTTTCCAAGCATTTACTTTCTGAATACACCAATAAGTCTAAGAAACAGCTCCAAATGTTTATTTCCATAAGGTTGATAGTACCAACAATTATGGGCACTAACATTCTGGAAAGACTTCAAGTCTTTTCAAGCCAAAACACACATACATATATTTATCTATTGAAATCAGCCCCATATGCATGAAAAACATATTTTCCTTTTGCCATTTGGTAAACCTAATTACAAATAAATATGACTTACATATCTTCCTGATGTACAATTGTAAAGTAAATGTCAAATTCTAGGAAAACCAGTATTAATTAATGTATTTTTCATATTAACAAATAGTAGGATAATAGTTATTCCCCCAACAACTTGGGAAATAACATTTCACATCAGCACATAATGGAAAGATTCAAAATGTATTGCACGGAATGATTTACTAACTATACTTGGTAATATTCTCCCCCCTTGCCCCCCCCCGACATTTAGCCTTATTTGATAACATTTTGAATAATAAACAATGAATCAACTAAAGCTTGTGGCTAGCAGAATATTCATGGAGGCAAATTTAGCGATGTCTTTAGCATAATTGAATCTTTTTTAAAAGATTTTATTTATTCATGAGAGACACAGAGAGAAAGAGAGGCAAAGACATAGGCAGAGGGAGAAGCAGGCTCTATGCAGGGAGCCCAATGCGGGACTTGATCCCGGGACACCAGGACCACGCCTTGGGCTGAAGAGAGGTGCCAAACCGCTGAGACCCAGGAATCCCACGTAATCAAATTTTCACAAGATATGAAAAATAAAACAAAAATACTAAGGAAGGATAAACTGATTATATAATAAAACAAAGTTAGTATAGTGTGGTACAAATAAAATCCATTTTCATCTTTATAACTTATTAGAAAAAGCTTTGTGAACATTTATGCCATCTAAAATCTCATTATATAAAACATTAGAAATTTTAATGGATTCTGTTACTTATACTCAAGTTTAATTAAGGGAAGGCTGGCATGATACATTTTCTCATTTACAAATATTTCAAAGTACTAATGTGATATATTTAGTTTGTAACTCATGAGCCTTCTCTGTTCCATAATTTACGTATTAAGTGACAACCATTTTTTTCTTATTTCCACATACCATACAAATTTCAACTCATTCCCCATTATAACCAATATGTTTTTTAATGAAGTATTGCTGTCGATAATTGTCACCATGAAGTCCAAAATGTTAAAAACAAAATCTTACCTCATAGGTTTTTTTTTTAAACTAAACATTTCATCACAAGTACTCAAATGTTTTTGCCCAAAATTTATCCTAAGGCAGAAAATAAATAAATGCCACATAATTTAATAAGCTCCATGCCATGTTTTCATTATTTGTATATGAATAAGATAAGCAACCACTAATAGTGTATGTTGGGGGTAGGTGGACACACACACAAACATATACACACGTATATTTTTTCAGTAACAGGGACAGGTTCATATTTGTTTTCTAGGTTAGTCTCTTTTATTAAAAATACTGCACATTTTAGACAGAGGATGGACTGCAACAGTTATCATGGATGTTGGAGCTGGATTGCTGAGGTTAAAATTTCAGCTTTGCAGATAACACCATATACCTTTTGGATGTTAATTAAACTCTCTATCCCTTACTTACAAAATCAGTGAAAAATGACAATAGTATCCATTTCTCAGGAGTAAGGGAAACATTAAATGTGTTGATTCATATAAAGTATTTAGAACATTCTCTGGCTTACAGGACGTTCTGAAAAAAAAAATCTTGCTTATACATGGTTACAGCTGAAATCTTTAGTATGAGGAACAATCAGCTCTACTCTATCAGTGCTTGTTTTTCCAAGAAGCATTACATTACCTAAAACACTTTATAAACACAATTGATTTAAATAAAAAAGAGGCAAGAGTCTGGAGAGTTTCAGATTCACAATAATTAAATTATTTCTATCCAAAACTTCAATAATGAAAATTTGTGTATGGCTGTAATTGGATGTGGATAAAACCTGAGCCAAACCACTCCACTATTTGGTTCAATGTTTGCCTAAGAAAACATGAGTTTCTTTTCTCACCATTATGATCACGATCAAGAGCACAGTTCTTAACTGTTTGTAATATTTTATCATTTTATCACCCTTGCTATAATGAACAAAGCCTCAAATCTCTCAAATAAGACACTGTATTGATTTAAAATAAATTCTTCAGCAAGTAAATGTCTATGCTGGTTAACTACCTCATTGGTACAATGGGAGTGTTAACGGTAGGTATTGCTTAGTGTTATGGGGAGGAATTAATGAACTAATAAAGGTGAATTCTTTATCAGAGTTGATGGCAAGTAAAAAGCACACAATAAATGTAAATAAGTATTATTATTACCAAAAAAAGTATTATTATTATTATTACCAATAACAAATGAATATATGTCCTATATATACAAGCATATTATACCCTAACTATTAAAATTCCAGCTAGAGGTAAAATGCCTAAATAATCAGCAGGCAAGGAAAAGATATTTTCCTAAAAATGTAACTCCTGACTATATTGGTCAATTTTGTAAAAATCGGTTTCTTATTAAAACTTTATTCCTCATTAACCAATAGATGAGTTGAATTCTATATTATGGATGGATTTGAATCTTTCACTGGCTTTTACTGATGTACTAAAAAATGAAAATATTTTTCTTTTCTTTTTTTTAAGATCTTTTATTTACTCATGAGAGACACACACAGAGAGAGAGAGAGAGAGAGAGGCAGAGACACAGGCAGAGGGAGAAGCAGGCTCCATGCAGGGAACCCAATGTGGGACAAGATCCCTGATTCCAAGATCACACCCTAGACTGAAGGCAGATGCTAAACCACTGAGCCACCCAGGCGTCCCTGTAACTTACTTCCTGAAGAGTCCTGGGGAACCCAAGTAATCAGTAACAGAGTTTATGTTCATAATCTGCTTTGTTCTTTCCCATATGAACTTAAGCTATACTGAAGATGATTACTATAGTATTTTTATCCTATATCCTCTCCTTTTCAGAACCTTATCTTTCCATGCTGGTATTTTCCAAGTATTTCCCAGAAGATATCAAGTTCTACAGACTGACCACAAAGTGTAAAAGTATCTAAAAAGCTGGAGGTGGGGAAAAAACTAACATGATCATTCACTATAAATGAAAAAAAAAAAGATTCTTATATTTTATAAATCAAATGTGCATGTTAGGTCAATAATATTGTAACAACTTTTATGGTGACAGATGGTGAGTACACTTGCTGTGTGAGCATTTCATAACGTATATAATTGTTGAATCACTATATTGTACACCTGAAACTAATATAATATTGTATATCAACTATACTTCGATAAAAATAAAACTCCAGATTATTTTAAAACAATGAAAAAAAACAAACAATGAGTATTATACACTGTAAAAATCATGAAGACAATACATAACTAATGTTCAGCCATGAGTAGAAATGAAAAAGAAATTTGCTAAAATATTAATTGTACTACCCTTTTGTCTCATGACCTCTTTATCTCTTAATATTATTAAGATTCTCAAAGACTCTCAGTTTATGTAAGTTATATAATATTATGTACCACGTTACAAATTAAAACAGAAATTTCTTAAAGTACATTATTGCTTCTGTCTTGCTCCCTGCTAAGATGACATCAGATTTACTTACCACTGCTTTTGCACAATCAGTGCCTATGTTTAATACAATGAAAAAGGCAATTATGAGTCAGTATTGTTATGAAAATAGTTTTGACCTTGTGGAATCCCTGGAAATATCTCAGGAATTCCAAATTTCCATGAACCACACTTTGAGAATCTTTGCAGGAAGGGTTAATATTCCCCAAGGTCTGGAAGAGACAACCAACACAACACCCTTTAGCTTTTATCCTAACCCATCCTGAGCTATTTTAATCACTTACTAAATTCTTAAATTTCAAAGCACACATATATAGCATAATTTCATTCATATTTAAATGAATAGCAAGAAGCACTAGCAAGCATTTTAGTAGGACATTATCAAAATATATTCTCAGAATTGAAATGGGCTGAAATATTAAACGAAGAGATAAGTATCTTCCAGACAGGAAATTCCCAGCTTCTCCATTTTCTCTATATTTTGGCTTTGGTAATGGGAATTATCTTCTTTCCTTCCTTCATTCCTTTTCTTTATTTTTTTAATAAATGTGCACAAAACCGGTAATTCTGAAAGCAACGAGTTATAGTTTATATTATAGTTTCTATGACCGTCTGTTTTTTGTTGTTGTTGTTTTTACTGCATAGAACATGTATTCAATGGAAAACTCCGATATAAGGGATTGTTTTTGATCTGTTATAATTCATAAGAGAAACATAAGATATAATTAATAATTCTGCCAAAGGAGCAGAGGAGAATACTCAAATTGAAACACTCGTGTGTATACACATGGTTATTGCAGAAGGTTTACTCAGTTTTGTACACACAAAAAATGCCACTGACATTTCTTCTTTGACTGCTATTGTAAGAATTCTTAACTTCACCAGGATTGAATACAACAAAAGCCAAGATCTTTTTGTAAGCTATAAAATCCCCTGCAGTGGTACTGATATAAAATAAAATATAACTTTTTCAGAAAGGTGAGAAACTTTCTCCCTTCTTCCCTTCCTCACTGCCTCCCCCACTCTTTTTCTGCATGTGACTATGACATGCAACAATGTTAACTTGCTAAAATGCTGGGAGGAGATGAAAAATAAAACTTAGATGACTCATTTAAGTGTGAAAAAAAATCATCCCACTTTATATATTTGACATCTCTACTAGATAGGAAACTCTAAAGAGGCTATTTGTTAAATGTCTAGATTATGATCTTTGATTCCAAGAGAATTCAAAAAGTAAGCAATGTATTTATATTCATGCTTCCAGAAATAACTGCTATTTCTTTGATAATGTCCCCACTGAAATGCCCACTACAACTAACTTGATTTTAAATATTCACTTTTTAGCTTAGAACAAAAAGCATTAAGAATAGAAATGTGGACAGAAAATACATTAGTCATTGGTGTGGGAAGGAGATGGGAATTATCAGTAATGGGCATCAGGATCTTAATGTGGTGATGGATATATTCTAAAACTCATTTATGGTGATACTGCATCACTTGGCAAACTGGTAACTGGTAAATTTACTTAAAATATGATACACTTCAAATGAGTGGATCCTATGGTATATAAAATGCTTCAATACTGTTATACGCAAAAAAAAGAATGCAATGAATGAGAGAAGCCAGACACCAAAAAGCATATGCTATATGAATTCATTTATTTAAATTATAAGATGGGCAAAACTGATTAAAGGTATTAGAAAACTCAACAGTGGCAAAACTTGGGGCAGAGGGGGTGGACTATGGCTGGTGCAGAGTATAAAGGGGCATATCTGAAGTGCCGTTAACATTCTGTGTTTTCATCTGGTTATTAGTTGCATAAGCTTGGTTTGTGAAAATTCATTGAGCTGTACAGATTAATGATATGTGCAATTTTCCATATGTATATTATACCCCAACAAATGCCCACTATATACACATACATATATGCCTGTTCACAAATGTTTTTTTTCAATTTAAACAATAAAGCCAATTCTACATAACGTAAACTGTCATACCACATATTTAAAATGCATGTCCAGGGATCCCTGGGTGGCGCAGCGGTTTGGCGCCTGCCTTTGGCCCAGGGCGCGATCCTGGAGACTCGGGATCGAATCCCACATCAGGCTCCCGGTGCATGGAGCCTGCTTCTCCCTCTGCCTATGTCTCTGCCTCTCTCTCTCTCTCACTGTGTGCCTATCATAAATAAATTAAAAAATTAAAAAAAAAATAAAATAAAATAAAATGCATGTCCAAAAAGCTGGCATGAAGAAGTCCTATGATATTCGGATTTCCCACATTTCGATGGAATTTGTGTCTAGCTACTAAAAAGAATTCCCATAGGACTTGAATTGACAAGGGGGATAGCATCAAGCTAGTTTCTCATCAAATTATCAAGGTTTCTTAAGAGCATATGCACTGGATCTACGGGGAGGTTGGTGGAGAGTGGGCCTCGAGGAGTGGTGCATTTCGAAGAGGCTTTGGAAGGACTAAAGAGTGCACAGCAGGCACCAAAAAGCTTTTGAAACCATGACAGAATAGGATGGACAAGGGTTTATTGAAGAGAAACAGTCCCCTCATGTTATTTTTGGTGCTCAGCTACTTATATATCTAATACTACTTTGATCTCTTCTGGTTCTACCGATGTTGCCATCCTTCAAGGACCAGCTCAACATTTCTTCTCCCATGAACCCTCTTTAATATTATTAAAAGCTGAAAGAGCTTTCCTCCTTTTTTTAACTCCTCAATAAACGTAAACGAGATAAAAATAAAATATTGAGCAAATAATCTAGCTGTTTGTTCTTTATCTGCCAAAAAACTATAGGTTTGTGGGCAGAAACCAAGCCTCGCTTATTTATCCACCCAACTCTAGAGTTGTCATGGTGCATCTTGTGGAATCTTAAGTGCTGGTGGAGTTAAAAATGGAAATATTTCCCTTAATAGCTGAAGATAACATGAAACCTCAGCTGAATTCAAAATGTAAAATTTCTGGAGTTATCAGTGGCCAACAGTCATTTTCACATTTAGATCATAAAGCTATATGTACCATTTTTTAAACACTCTGAAGAGTGTAAATATAAAATAAGAAAAACAAAAATCACTTAGATAATAGAATTAAGAAAGGTTTTAAGTGCCAAAAATATAATCGGAGAGCACGTTTATTTATTCACTCATAGATCACTAAACATCAAAAATTAGTTTTAGAAAAAAAAATTAGTTTTAGTTAAAATCAACAGAAAGTCTGTCCTCTAGAAGCCTATTGAATTACTTTATTTTTTCTTTTTTTTATTTATTTATTTTTATTTATTTATGATAGTCACAGAGAGTGAGAGAGAGGCAGAGACACAGGCAGAGGGAGAAGCAGGCTCCATGCACCGGGAGCCCGACGTGGGACTCGATCCCGGGTCTCCAGGATCGCGCCCTGGGCCAAAGTCAGGCGCCAAACCGCTGCGCCACCCAGGGATCCCTGAATTACTTTAGAAAAGGCAACTGTCTAAGGTGCAATAATACGGGTTTATTTAATGTTTAGATGCAATAAAGAAGATGTAGATGATAACAAGTGAGTGAGAATAAAAGTTCCAAAACAGATAAAGAAATGTATTCTGATATTTCAGTAAGTCTTCTGGTAAGAAAATGAAAGGAGAGGAAAAGCGTAGAACATTCAGAGATGACGAGGGCAAAATGCCTTAAGAACACAGCTGGATTTGAGAGCACAAGGTATAATCTGAAAGGAACTGAGGAATCTGGCTCCTTAGAGCAGATTTCAGATTGCACAGTTTTACTGGGGAAAAACATGGAAATCAATGTCTTATCCTTTTAATCCAAGTTCCCAACTTTTCACATAAAACTAACATTTTATTATAGTTTTATCTATATATTTGTTCAATGTGTTTTCAAATATCTACCTGAATACTATTTCACATCCGTCCTTGCCTGTGACATCTGTCTAAATTATGAGGCTAAAGCAAGTTATGAACTCTTTTTAACAAGGTTATATAAGGATATGCAAAAACATTTTGTATTTTGTAATACTAGACCTCTGATCTACAGACATGCTGAAAAATGCTTAGACACTTATACAATGTCTTTCGAGAAATTTAAATGGAAGAAAACAATAATTAACTAAGTATCTTTTAGAAAAAAAGTTTCTCCAGTATAATTTTCATTCAAATGCATTATTTAAACTGTCCATATCATTATTAATAAGACACATCCATGTCATAATTAGAAGTTATTAGCATTTTAACATGCTGTCACTAGCGTGGCAGTGAAAGTTCATTAATTATAAAGCAGCTGAAGCAGGCATGGCCATCTCATCCCCTGGGAACTTACAAGATGGAACCTGATTTCTTCTCTTTAAGAGTCAAAAGCATTTATTTTGGACAACTTTAGTGCATTTAGTGGTCCAAATGCAACCCAAGAACTTGCCTCCATACAGAATTAACCAGTTATTTCAGCTGACAATTCTTACTTGAGAAACCACCAGGGGGGATTCCACAAATGATTCACTCAGGGTGCTTAAAGCAATTTTACTCTGCAGATTTGTCACTTTAGAGACACATCCCATATAATTCAACAGCTTGAGAGGATCCATTGTAACTATTTTTTGCAATAATTATAAGATTAAGGGCTTATTTTGGGAGCCATTAATAATATCAATAAAAGGATTAAAACAATTTCAATGAAAATCACAAAGAGATCAAAGAGCTAGTGCAGTTAATGCTTCTGCTACATTTAAAATGAAAAGTTAATCACAGAAAAGCAGAATTTCCTCCTCAACCCACACCTCAAATGGATTCAAAGAATCCATTTTAGTTTGTTGGCCTGATAGAAATAAGTAAAATAAAATAACAGTTTAGCTACAGTGCCTTCATACTAATCATGGAAAACAACACAGGACAGACCATTATAACACCTAACACAATAAAGTAATCAGACTTCTTTTAGGCACAACATCAGAGAATTTAACCATAGTTGGAGGCATGTCAAATGTATGACAAGAAGAGACACACAATGAGAGATAACAATGAAAAGAGACATACGAGAAGAACGAAATGCAACCAAACTTCTATCAAATGGAATCCCTAATTTTGAAATCTTATTTTTCACTAACATTCACCTTAGCATGAGTTAGCATTTTAGAAATAGATAAACAAAAGTCCTTAGATTTTCCTTGACAGGCCATTATTGTTCAAGTATATTTCAGATGTCTTGGTCATCACAAACCTGGCATTCTATAATTTCTATTAACAATTTATAGAAAAGTAATTTATTAAAAAAGATACTATCAATATGTTAATCACACACAAACATACATATTAGAATTTCAACCATCCAGAAGACAAAAGGCTAAAAATAATGCACCTTCTCAAACACAAAAAAGATAATCCTTGAGAACTATCGTTTTTACTTTTATATACTTAAAACTGTAAGTTTATTTTTACATATGCTATGACTTCCCCATATTTTAAGAACTCCTTAAATAATTGAAGAAATGGCTAAGTAGAAATCCTAATGAAAAAAAATAATTCACTAAATAAGTAATTTACTGATTATTTTAACATTTCTTTGTAAGCATGTAGTCAGAAAGTATGAAGAATTATATTAAGTGAATGACTTCACTAATTTCTGAGAAGTCACACTAATACTGAACAAATATTTAAGAGATATCTGAGGGCAGCCAGGGTGGCTCAGCACTTTAGCGCCGCCGTCAGCCCAGGGCCTGATCCTGGAGACCTGGGATTGAGTACCACGTCCAGCTTCGTGCATGAAGCCTGCTTCTCCCTCTGCCTGTGTCTCTGTCTCTGTCTCTCTCTCTCTCTCTCTCTTTCTCTGTTTGTCTCTTATGAATAAATAATTTTTTTAAAAGAGAGATATCTGATATTTAATTTATCAAGGAATTTTAGTATAATTTAAACCTTCTTATGGATTCCCATTGACCAATCTCTATAGAATTGAAGACTGTCTTTTCTTTATCCAATGATATTATATGATACCTTAATTTATATTATTTGAATATGATAATATTTTGAATAGCTTAAAAGAATGACATTACATTCTAGATAACAAAGAAATACTTTCTTCATTGTTTTTCCAAGGCCAAATAATTATTAATCAATAGCCTTTTACTACATTTTGATTGTTATAAAGATTGCCTATTAGTTTTTATTTTCATACATTGAGAGAAAATATTTATTAGCAGTAAAATAATATTTCTATAATTTCCAGAGAAAATTAGAAAGGTCTGTTTTTGAAAACTGTGAAATATAAATTTAGTTTCTCATCTATTTAGCCTAGCTCTAGAAAAGTCAGGACAGACCATTAAACCTGATAACTAATCTAATAAACTTTAATAATTTCCAAATGCCATTTGCAATCTCTAATACTAGCACTTTAGTGATATGGGAAAACAGTGTGATATTGAAAAAATAATTCATATTATTCTAAAATATACAATGCTATTTGTGTTCTTACCTGTGCTCAATATGTCACACACATTTATGAGAGTTTATGTTAAATGCATAAAGAAAAGATTATTAGAAGTATCATACCTTTGAGACATAATCTTATAGGCATCTGGCAGATAGCATCGTATATTCTCCATCTGAGCAGGGTCAGAGTCACAAATTTTGTCATCAGTCCTCCCATAGTTGGCACTTTCTATCATGATGACATCTGTTCCTGGACAGCGGAGCTCTATGGGGTAGCTCTCACAGGAGAGCTCTCTGCGAACCACAGCCATCGGAATTGGGGCACGGCTGAAAGCTACCGGAAGGAGGAGGAAGAAATATAAGTCATCTTTATTACATACAAAGGAAGAATACATGTGTTTGCTTTTCTAGTGTTTGAGGAAAATACTAACACCAAATACTAATACGAAAAAATAAACCGGTTGCAATGAACAATTTTAATTAAAATAGAATATTTCTCACTTCAACAACTTTACAGGATTTCGAAAAATCTAAGAATAACAGCTATTTCATAAAACCTTATCTAATACAGTTTTCTTATAAATGAAAGGAAAAAAAAAAAACCTGGATTTTCTAAAACTTTGGCTGGTACGTGAGGTAAAGACCATATAGAACTATTAGCCAGCTTGTAGAGAAAGATTACTCAGGTAAACCTCAGGGATATCTGTGTGTGTTTTGCATTGCTTTGTTTTATGTAAACTATTACCAAGAAATTGCATTTTTGTTGAATTTATATAATCTTAAGGATTCCATTTCAATTCTCAAACATGGTTTCATTTTTCAGTAATAATATGATCAGCAGACTTTATAATTTAATTGTACTAAGTGTTCTTTAAGAAAATAGAGCTTTGTTTGGAAAAAAACTAAATTTTCCGTTAGCTCCCTCCACACACTTTCCCCCACTGTCAAGAGATAACCAATTAGCATTGTGGAAACCCTCCTATTACAATTTTCTACAGAAAAACAAATACATTTTATATGTTTCCTCCCACCATAGGAATTCATAATTTTATTCAGGTAGTATCATACTACACATGTTGTTTGATACCTTGATTTATTTTATTTATTATTTTAATGGGCATCTCTTTTCATTTCTGTATTGTACTCCTCATTTTTAATGGCTGCATTATATATGCCTATAAAGTTTATATAATTGATCTTATGTTGATGGGTATTTGGGAATGCCCAAGTGCTTTTGTCATAATATCGTGAAGAAGTATAAATATATTTGTGTATCTTAGTTATAATATTTTAGAAAAGATATAATTATCCAATATATGTTATGGTATAGTCTTATAAATGAAATCAATGGATCAAAGGGGAAATGTATTTCATATTTGTCAAAAATCAACAACTAGATATCCAAAAGACTTAATAAAGATGTATAGTTCTATCAGCAGCACTTTTCATTTCAATACAACACATTCCGAATTACTTTAAATTTTACCAATGTAGTAGACAAATAATGATAGAATATCCTTTTTACAATTTTTACAATATTCTGTTTACACAGTAGTACACATGTTCACGTTAATCAACCTTTCACATTCCTTTTATTTATGAATTGCATCCTCACATTTATACATGGTTTGCTATTGTAAAATAGCTACTTATATAATGAGAAAATTTTTAAAATTAATCCTTTATATTTGCAGCAAATATGTTCTTTTAAATCTGTTGTTTGATTTTAGACGTTTGCAGAACATATTTATTTCATTTATATACAGAGAATCACTATATTTTCATGGGAAGTTTAAGTTTCCCACTCGAAGATTGTGAACATAATCAGTACATTATTAAAGCCAAATGTTGGGATGCCTGGGTGGCTCAGCGGTTAAGCTTCTGCCTTCAGCCTAGGGTGTGATCCTGGAGGCCCAGGTTCGAGTCCCACATCGGGCTTCCTGCATGGAGCCTGCTTCTCCCTCTGCCTATGTCTCTGCTTCTCTTTCTGTGTGTCTCTCATGAATAAATAAATAATAAAATCTTTAAAAAAATAAAAAAAATAAAGCCAAATGTTTGGGCAGCCCTGGTGGCTCAGCAGTTTAGCGCCACCTTTGGCTGGGGGGTTTGATCCTGGAGACCTAGGATCGAGTCCCGCGTCAGGCTCCCTGCATGGAGTGTGCTTCTCCCTCTGCCTGTGTCTCTGCCTCTCTCTCTCTCTCCCTCTGTGTCTGTCGTAAATAAATAAGTAAATCTTAAAAGAAAAAAAAAAAAGCCAAATGTTTAATTGTAAAACCTCAAGTTTTCTTTTAAAAGCATATAATTGAAATTGTAAATTAAGTATTTACCAATCATCTAATAAGTAGATTTCTAGGCATCTTATTCCTACATAAGAGAAATAATTATAGATACATACATGATAGCTATATATATGTATTAATATTTGCTTAATGCCCTAGTGTGTACATATATAAAAATATGCACTTACATAAAAATATGCAACTTTTTTTGTAGCTTTTTCAAAAGCATGGAATGTGAAAATAAAAGAAGGGAGGACAGAAAAAAGGAAGTGAAAATAGAGTGAAGGTAAAGAAAGAGAAGATTGGTTTAGTTTGTGAAACCATAACTACTATTTCAAAATTGAGAATGACATTAGTTTTTACCTTATTTCTATATTGTTTCAGAAAAGCTATAACTATACCATACACAACATGCAGAAGATTTGAGCAGGTCCCTCAAAGTTCTCAAGCAGCACATACAGGTAATTCCAGTCTGGCTGTTATTCAACATCTTCTTTGTGCTTGCTCAAGCTCTGTCTCCCTCTCTCATTCTCTCTCCCTTTTACTCATGCATACACAAACAGAAGAATCTACCAAATCCAAAGCATTCATCAGAGTTAACATAATCAGAGGTTAGTTGTAACATTATTTTCAAGTTTGCTCTTGAGTCAACATTTTGACAGGGTATTCCCACAATAGAGAGACACCGAATTTCTGAGATATGCATGTCTATTGTTCCTAAAATAAAATAAAATATCCTTGTTTACCTATCATTCTGAAATTAGATGGTTTTTAAAACAAGATATCCTTTTTAATAGTGAGATTTCTAAAAAAAAAAAAAAAGATTTGTGTTTTCAAGGATAAAGATATTTTCATTAATGCATTTAGTATTTTAAGTAATGAAATCATTGAATAATAAAAATATTCCAATTTGGGGATCCAGTTTCATGACTTAGGTCAGTTTAAATGGAACCATGGAGGTTGTTTTTGTCTCTCTGGTTTTTATTTTTGGTTTTAATAAACAGTTTTTGAAATCAGAATTTTCCAGGAAGTGTTTTAGCATTTGCTAAAGGAAATTTGTTTCTTAACTTTGGTATAACTATTTTTAAAATAACATTGAAACTGCTTCCAAACATTGAATTGATCTGGCTATATTTTAACTTAAACAGTTAAATTAAGTTGAGAAACAAGTTAATTTAATAAGGAAACAAAACAAATAAGCAAATCATACAGTTAAAGCATGTGTCTGACTAAGTGGACAATTTGGTTAATTAAACTCATCAGTCAATTTTTGTCAAAACATGTGTACATAGACCAAGCTTTATTCTGGTTCTCTACTGTCAAAAATATGATTTAGAACCAGACACTAGACAGTTGTAAAGTCAACTAAAATATGGAGGCCAAAATTTTCCATGTATCTCTTTTTGACCTTGTAAGAGTTTCACAAAAGTTATGTATATGGCAATTTTTACAGAGAGCCAGAGTTGATTTTGTGGATGCTTTCTTCCATTTAACACATAATTGCATTTGTATCAGTAACCTGGTGATAAATTGCACTCCTAAATGATGGATGCTTTGTTTAAAGAAATGTATTACTGGAAACTATAACATTATCTAATTAGCTATTTAAATTACTCTTAATTATATTGCAAAATGCTTTAATCAGCAACCAAATTCCAATGGAAAAAATGTTTAAGTTAAAAGTTTGCTTGTTGTTGTTTTTTTTTTTTTTTTAACCATTCATTTATTATGCTACGAATGGAGAGATTTTGCTTAGTAGAGAAAAGAAGTAAGACATGGGAAATGTCAATTCAAATGCAGGATAGTCTGTTAAACTGGCTATTACATGTTTTACTAGGGTAACACTGCATTGGGCATTGTGAAGTAGCTGTAGGAAAAAAATTGGGGGCAAAAAACGCATACTCTTGAACTCCTTCTCACTTTTAGTCTATGAGTTAATCTGTTATAACAAGGAACAGAGTATCATTGTTAGATGTGTAATGGGTATTCGCTAAATAAATTGGGGAAACTTCAGATGTAAAATCTGGTAACCGGGCAGGATGTCGCACTATGGAACTAGCCACTGATCATGAAACCAAGGAAATATGGATGAAATGAAGCTTCTCTACTAAAGATGGCAAGAGCCTCAGCAAATACCCAGGTTCCATGGCAAACACACATCTAACAAAAAGTGCTCCTGACAATGGATTAAATAACAAGAGAAAAAGCTCCCTGTTCTTGCTCACTTGTTTCAGCACAAGGCACTTTCATGTTTTCTTTTCTGAGGCCTCAGCCACTCTGTGGTTGAAACCTCTTCTTTGGGTGCTCCTACTGTTAAGCCTGCTTGGTGATATTTGACTCAAAATGCCTGAAGTCCTTGGTGAACTGTGGATGATAATAACAAAGAAACCAGTCTAGGGATGGGGGGGTGAGGGTAGAGCCAGAGGCCAAAAGCTGGTGACCAAACACAAGTCAAATGATTCTTTGTGTACCTCAAGAACAGGGCTCAGAGACTTGCTAGGATAAAGCTAGAGCACTGGAGAGGAGCTATCAAAGAAGGGAGTGGTAACTGAGACAAAGGATTTTAAGAGAAAGGGTATCAATTGATAAGAATAACACCAAACACAGACATAAAGGCAAACAGTTAGTGGGTTGAGAGCATAACACAGTATAATTTATTACATTTTAAACATGTTGACTGTAAGGAGTCAGGGTAACATTGAAAAAAGTTCAATTAAAAAAATTAAAAGTTAAAAAAAATAAAAAATAAAATAAAAATAAATAAAAATAAATTTAAAAAGTTCAATTGTCAGGGCACCGGTGGCCCAGCTGGTTAAGTGTGGGACTCTTGGTTTGGGCTCAGGTTGTGATCTCAGGGTCGTGAGATGGAACCCCAGGTGCAACTCCACATTGGGCCTAGAGTTGGCTTGAGATTCTCTTCCTCTTCCTCTGCCTCTCCCCCTTCTGTCCTTTCTCTCATTCTCACCCTCTCTCATATAAATAAATAAATATTTTAAAAAATCGACTCTCAGTTGGATTCAGGAGTAGAATATAGGCTAAAACCACAGTAAGGACATAAAATAGTGGAGGGAGTACCTATAGAGAAGTGAATGGATGTAGAAATTGGGATTATCAGTGGCCACTGAAGAAATGTTGGAGGAACATACTACTGAGTCACATAGAGAAGGGCTCTGTTATCTATTCAAGGAAGAATCTGATTAAACAGACTAGCCTGCTTACCACTTACCACTGCTTCGAAGTAAGGAAACTTGGTTATAGAACAGATGAATCAACTGTGTGGGCGCGCGCGTGCATGTGTATGTGCACACCCATCTCCTTCAGCCAAGTTTTCAAATGCCCTGTCCAAATCTCGTCTTTCCTTTTTTTTTTTAACCAAGATTTTATTTATTTATTCATGAGAGACACACAAAGAGAGGGGCAAAGACCCAGGCAGAGGGAGAAGCAGGCTCATGCAGGGAGCAAGATGTAGGACTCAATCTTGGATTCTGGGATCACGCCTAGGGCTGAAGGCAGACACTCAACCACCAAGCCACCCAGGCCTGTCAAATCTCGTCTTTCCATTAATTATTCCACATTTTCAGAAATCCACTCAAAAAATAAAGCCTGTAGCCTAATCTCCATTTAGCAGAGACTGAAATCTTCACCCTCTTCTATATGTCTGTTTATTGTGAATACAAACTTAGCAAAACAGCTTATATGTGTATTTTCCATTCCTTTATCCTCATGCTTTAACCCAAATCTTGTGAATTTAAGGAAGATTAAATCCACTAAAGAATTTTTTTTTAAAGAATGGATAAGGAAATGCAAAATAGAAGGCCATTTTTTTAGCAGTAAGGACAAGATGATTGCTTTAAATGAATAATGACAGGGAACATATTTGATCTATATTTAGGAACAAAAAAAATTGTATGATTTGGTGATTGGCTGAACATGAAGGGTAAAAGGGAGGGTAGCAAAAATAACTATCGTGCTGCTGGCATAAGCAATTGGCTATATTATAGTGTCATAAAAAAAATCTGGTAGGAAGTTGAATGCAGGTTAATGACTCAGAAAAGAGATCTTTCTAAATTTGAGAATGGTAAAGTAGTACCTAAAACCAGAGCAGTAGATAAGATAACCTAGGGAGGGAGTATAGGTTTTATTAAAGAGCTCCACATGGCTCTTTCAAATATGTTCACAATTCTTTGTTAGTCCTCCATTTACATTCATTTTCCCCTTGAATGTGGGCTTTACTTAGGTGCTTACTTCTCATTGACATGGTGTGGTAGAAAAGAGTGGGTACGATTCATTAACAAAACATTACAGTTTCCATCCTCTCTCAATCACTCATTTTGTGCAAAGCCAGTCAGGAGAGACACTGCACAGGCTTAAGGTGCAGGTCCAGGTAAAGAATTGAGCCCTCTTCTGACAACCAAGTAAGGCAGGCAAGTAATGAACCTTGGTGGCCAAACCTCCAAACACCAAAAATCCTCCCTTTAAGTAACTACAACTCTGTGAGAGATCCTGAGCCAGGATCAACTACTTAAACTACTCCCAGGTTCTTAACCTAAGGAAATCATGGAAGATGATAAACCTTTATTGTTTCAAGTCACTGAAGAAATGTTTAAAAGGTGGACACTGAAACTTGGACAGTTATTAGAGAATTACCAAATCAATAAAAGAAAAATATTATGAATGAATGAATGACCACAGATAGTCTATGATTACCACCCCTTTGCTCAAATATCACATCACTAAGCCACCAGATTTATATATATATAAAATCTTATTATACTTTTATCTTATCATTTAATTTATATGTAAACATATGTAAATACACATACAGTTTTCAGCACTGACAAATGATTACTAATAGGTGGTAAAAACATTTTCTTCCTGTATGCAAATAATCATAAGAGGGGGGAAAAGACTCTTTTGAAAACTTAAAAATGAAAAGGAAAGAGATCTGATTTCTTATAAGAAAGAAGTAAAACTATCTGTAGATCAAGGCCAATGATTTTAAAGGCATTTCTTAATTATAGAAAGGGACACAACTATCTGGAAGTGGGTTAGATTCTACTTATTGCCAATGACTTTTAAAAAAATACTTCATTACTTCAATGCTGCCAAAAAGCATATACTCTCAATTTTGAGTTTCAACAGAGCCTATGACATAATTTTCTTAAATATGTGTATTTTCTCTGTGCCATTTTACATGCCAGCATGCTTATCCAAGTTTTAAAAACTGTGCTCTGAAAATTGAATCCAAAATATTTGGCAGCAAAAATAACATTTAAAACCCAATGAAATATCAACCTATCATCTATTTCTTTAAAAGTACATCTGTTACCAGGAAGCATCTAATACACTGAATTTCAACATCTCTATTTCAGAAAAAAGTACATATAATTTAAATGTTATAGTATTTAATTAAGTGTAACACAGTGACAAATAAAACTGATATCCTGAAGGAATTGCCAAAGGCAATTATGTTCTGAGGGCAAAAAACAAAACAAAATAAAATAAAACAAACCAAATAAATACATACATATATACACACATAAATAAATAGAAACCAAAAAGGAAAAAAAAAAAAAAAAGAAACCAAAAAGGCACGGAATTTAAAATTTCTGAAATTACAGGGATAAAAAGCAAAACTAAGTAGAGTATCATACAACAGAATATGCTGAGATATCCTTTTTACCTATGGAGCTTCACCATGAAGGTAACATTAATCTTCCTTTGTGAAGATATCTATACAAAAATGGTGGCATTCAAGGGAAACTGTGCACACAGAAACTGTATAAAAAATATAGCAAGTGTTTGAATAAATGAATTTGTTACAACTTTTCAACATCCAGTAAAATTATATTCCATACTGTCTTCCAATTATATTTATAAGGGATAAAAGTTCTAAAACTGTGTCAAATTTCACATACCACAATAATCCCAATCTTTTTCTAAATGTCAAAAACTCAAACTGGCTGTTCAAAATAAGAGTACAATTCATGATTTCAAGATAAACAAAAAGTCAGTAAAAAGAAATTATATGACTCAAAAGAAATAAAGAAGATACGCTAATGTAATTCTCAATGCATATTGATCACCTACCCTGTGGCTGCTGGGAGTTACTGAACATAATCCATGGATGTTTAAATTTTCCCACCAGACTGGGCATTATCTCAGATGTAGGGATGGTTCTTTACGGAATGGGATGCCAAAATCTAGCAAAAGGAGCTTCAGAGTTATCATATAAAATCAAGAAGATAATAAAAATTAATATGTGTGACGATCAATGTTATGTGTCAGTTTGACTGGGCTAAGGGATGCCCAGGTGACTGGTAAAATATTATTTCTGGGTCTGTCTGTGATGGTGTCTCTAGGAAAAAAAAAACATTTGATTCACTGCACTAGTAAAGATGATCATCCTCACCAATTTAGGTGGAATCATCCAATCTTCTGAGACTCAAATAGAACAAAAAGGCAGAAGACATATGAATTTCCTCTGTGCTTGTTTGAACTCGTATGTCCACCTTCTATAACCCTCTGACATTGTTGCTTCTGATCCTCAGGCCTTTGGACTTGGGCTATAACATCAGCGGCTCTCCAGATCTCAGGTCTCTGAACTCAGATTGACACGTATACCACTGCTTCAGATGATTCTCAGACCTTTGAGTTTGGACTAGAACAATCTCCTTGGTTTTTCCATGCCTCCACCATGCAAAGAGTGAATCATTGGACTTCTCAGCCTCCATAATTATACAAGCCAATGCCTCTTAATAAATATCTTTATATTAATATATATCTTTACACATATATAACCCTACATATATGTATATATATACATATATAATATATCCATATATATATGGCCCGATGTAAGGATCCATATATATAGTCCTATATATATGGATAAACGTGATACATAAAATTTAATAGTCTTAGGGGCAACTGGATGGCTCAGTGGTTGAGTGTCTGCCCTTGGCTCAGGTCATGATCCTAGGGTCGGGATCAAGTCCCACATTGGGCTGCTTGTGGGGAGCCTACTTCTTTCTCCCTCTGCCTATGTTTCTGCCTCTCTCTGTGTGTCTCTTATGAATAAATAAATAAATAAAAATCTTTAAAAATTTTGATAGTTTTAGAAATTTTATCCCTCATCAATATAACTCAAAAACAATCTGGAGAAAACTGACTAATAATGTGAGTGTGCTAAGTTCCAAACACCAAGAGATGGTATCCATAATTGCTAAAAAACAAAGGGTTGCAAGATACTTTTAACAAGATCAGAAGAGTGAAGTCTGGAGCAGGATAGGGCAGATGGACTGATGATCTGAGCAAAATTGCTGAGAATCTTCCTAAGTGTCTCCATGGGACTCCAGAAGCTTATACTTAGAGAATGTGCATCAATGCCAGGCTTAAAACATTATAAAGCACAATGAATTATGTAGAACAGATTAAAAATTATGGAGTGAAAAAAAATATGGAGTGATAAACATGTGCTTGGGTGCTTAAAAAAGATTTTTTGAAGGTAGCAAACTTTATCTGGCCATTAAAGATGAAACAATATGTGAATATAGAAGAAAAAATAATAAAATTTTCTAGGCAGAAATTCAGAGCAATAAAAAATATATTCAGAGTTCCAAGGGAGGACCTCAAAGAAATATCTGCATTTCCATGTTCATTGCAGCATTATTCTCAATAGCTAAACACAGAAACAATCTACATATCTACTGATGAATAAGTGGATAATTAAGATGTGGCACATAGGGCAGTCTGGGTGGCTCAGCACTTTAGCGCCGCCTTCGGCCTAGGGTCTGATCCTGGAGACCCGGGATCGAGTCCCACGTCGGGCTCCCTGCATGGAGCTTGCTTCTCCCTCTGCCTGTGTTTCTACCTCTCTCTCTCTGTGTATCTCTCATGAAAAAATAAATGGAATCTTTGAAAAAAAAAAAAAAGATGTGGCATATATACATACATAATGAAATACCATTCAGTCACATGAAAGAAGGAAATCCTGCCATTTACG
The DNA here is from genome assembly GCF_018345385.1 of Vulpes lagopus. NCBI lineage: Eukaryota > Metazoa > Chordata > Mammalia > Carnivora > Canidae > Vulpes > Vulpes lagopus. The sequence continues at coordinate 75,247,466 of NC_054835.1, read as the reverse complement.
ACAACATGGATGGATCTTGAATGTATTATATTAAGTGAAATAAGACAGAAAAAAAGATAAGTACTGTATGATATCACTTACATGTGGAATCTAAAAAAGCTGAACTCATGGAAACAGAGAGAATACTGGCTGCCAGGAGATGGGGATGAAAAAATGGTAGGATGTTGGGCAAAGAGTATAAACGTTCAGTTATAAGATGAGTAGCTTCTGGAGATCTAGTGGACAACAGAGTGGCTATATTCAACAATACTGTATTACATATTTAAAAGTTGCTAAGAGAGGAGATCTTAAATGTTCTTACCACAAAAATAAATGGCAATTATGTGAGATGAAGAGGATGTTAACTAACCATAACCCTACTGTGGTAATCATTTACAACACATAAGTGCATCATCAAATCAACGCACAATACACCTTAAAGTTACACAGTATTACATGTCAATTAAATATCATTTAGCTGGGGAAAGAAACAAAGATGTATTCACAAGAGAATCAGGAGCAGATGGTAGACAGAATTAAGCTGTAGTCAAATCAAAAAGATCACTAAAATCAGATTCAGAGTATAGTCCAAATTATATGGGGCAGTGTAAGATTACAGTATCATAAAATAACCTAATAATATTAATAAAATTAATCTTCAAAAGCATTACCCAAAAGATTATTCAAACAGTGAAATATTTTAGATAGTATAGAGCAAGATAACAAACTTTGGAATTAATGAAGAAGATACTGTGATAAGCTGTTTAGAGTGAGATGATGATGATAATTGGTAACATTTATGGAGTGCTTTCTATGTGCTGGTGATTTAGAAATATCATTTTATTTCAAACCCAAACAATAAAAGCTTGGCAATATTATCATCCCCATTTAGTATACCAGGAAACTGCATCTTAGCCCAAAATAGGAGGCATGAACTAGGAAGTCATCTAGGTAAGAGATGCTGCGAGCCTTCTTGTGTGTCACACAGACAAAACAAATGAAGGGGGCTTCCTTGGGAAATACATAACGTATTATGAGAAGATCACACTAAAAATCAATAATACAACTTTATGGATTCTCATTCCCTTAGTGACATGAAGTCTAATTCTTGAACGTGAAATGTAAGTTAAATATTCCATTTATTATGCCCAGCAAGGTTGTTTTGTTTTGCTTTTATTTTTTAAGATTTTATTTATTTATTCATGGGAGACACAGAGAGAGAGGCAGAGACAGAGGCAGAAGGAGAAGCAGGCTTCTTGCAGAGACTGACATGGGACTCGATCCCAGGACCCCGAGATCACGACCTGAACCGAAGACAGATGCTCAACCACTAAGCCACCTACGTGCCCCTGCTTTGTTTTTAAATCCCAAAAACAACATAAGAGCATATTATTACTATTCTGACAATTTTAAGATATTCTTTCCTAACACGTTGATATTTTATCACAAAAATTAATAAGAGAATTTTCTTTGTGTAAAAATCTACAGTGATAAGATGGAAAATCACCGATTTTAAAATGCGGCATTAATTTTCCAGTGTAGTCATTTTACTTATATTGAAGTGTATGAATGTATAACATTCTTTATTTCAAATCAACAAACTTAAAGTTTATGTTATTCTTATGGTACAACCAAGAAAATCTATAGTCCTACAGATTCTAACAGAAGAAACACATGGGAAATTCACTGAAATATAAACATAAGTTTTGAATAAACAGTGATGTCACAGATAAAACTAACCAGAACTTATCTGTGAAGGAAAGAAATTGCTAAACAGTGAATAAATGTTCTACTGCAAAACACACAGCATTCAGAAATACACACACACCAACTTACATTCATTCTTTCCCTCCTCCCCGACCCACATATAATATTCACTGGAAAGGATAAAGAGCTTTCAATAACTTATCATTTTTTTGTGTGTGTACTGTTTTATCCTAAAGAGAAATAATACTAAGACATTTCTTTCCAACTCAACAGCATAAATCTTCTGTAGAAGAAACCTTATAATAGCCTCTTTGGTAATATTCCACACTGAGAAAACATACAACAGTGTTTATAAATCCTTTATCCACAAGCTCTACAACAGCACATATATATATATATGCATATATATGTATGTATATTAGTGTGTATGTATATATACATACATAAAATTAGTGTGTAATTTATATATTAGTGTGTATATATACAGTGTGTATATAGTGTGTATATATACATATATATGTGCATATATACACACTAACCCAATCAGTGCGAAACTGGTAGTATCAATATAATCCACCTGCAAGTAGAACAATAAACATAGCCATAAAGAGCCTGACCAAATCCACTGTCTTCAAATTGTTACATTTTTTAACCAAAGTTCCGTCTCTGCCTAGAGCAGCTAAAAAGTTAACATTCATTCCACTGGAATGTATTTGTTAGGAATCGTAAATTGACTATGCTGCTTGCAAAATGGAAGCCTTATCCTTTATTTTATCCCTGGTGAAAACTGTTATTAGTAATGTTTGGCTAAGATTAAATACTAAAAGTAAATCCTGGCTTAAAGACTTAAAGAATCTCTAGATGTTTAGTAATATCAATAATTGAGGAAATGTACTAACTAACCAAATCGCTCAACCTATGAAGTTCAAGATATTTGGCAAATACTCAAAATGTGGGATAGGAAGAATAGCCAGCTAATTTTTTTTTTCATAAAAGCCAATGACAATTTTCTATCCAAAGCAGAAAAAAAAAAACAATCAAAATGAGAAAGAGGCCAGCCAGAATGAAACTATAAATGCTGGGCAAAACAAAACAAAAAACAGCACACACTGGATAATCTTGGACACTAAAGAAGATCTTTTGAGTGAAAGTGAAATCTGTTGGGCTAGTTCAAAAACGAACCCTCCCCTTCCATTCCTAGCTTTGAGACAAAGCCCCCAGAAGAAGTTTGAAAATATAGATTTTTATCTTCTTTTAGATAACAATAAAAAAATACAAATATTCTAAAAGGCAGAAAAGCAACTCACACTTGTAAGAATCTAAAGCCTTATAAACTGATTTCCAAACCACATTAAAAAAAAAAAAAAACACAGGAAATAGGTGATAAAACCTAGACCAAGGATCATTTGTATATGTAAGAAAATTGTCATGAAATGCCACAGAGTACATAGAGCACTCAGGTGTATTTGTTCATCTCAGCCACATAATATACCATTGAGGTTTGTAAAACACATTTTCCCATCTACAGAAAAAAAAAATAATAATAGTAGAAAGTATTGATAGAATTCATTTTCAGGGACACATGGCAATTTTCTTGAAATAGTTTACAATCAAAGTTACAAACATCAACTCCAATGTTTCCTCAAATCATCAAACAAATAAATATGAAATAAACGAATTTTGAAAATGGTGGTTGAGAAACACATCTCCTGTCATGCCTCCATGATCAATATCAATTCTCCAGATCAATGATTAACTTCATTTAATCATTCAACAAATAGAAATTTACAAATAGAAATTGAAGTGCCAGGAACGCCCGGGTGGCAGGCGGTTTAGCGCCTGCCCTTGGCTCAGGGTGTGATCCTGGAGTCCCGGGATCGAGTCCCTCATCGGGCTCCCTAAACAGAGCCTGCTTTCCCTCTGCCTGTGTCTCTGCCCCCCGCCCCCTGTCTGTCTCTCATGAATACATAAATAAAATCTTAAAAAAAGAAGTATCTGTTTAAAAGTAAATAAATAAAATTATTAAAACAAAAGTTTAAAATCTCTTAGTACTCTATGTTACTGAAAATGAAGTCTTGCTAAACTCTTTCTTTCTTTCTTTCTTTCTTATGTTTTTTTTGTCATTATGAGAAATGTAATCTTTAATCCATATCCCCTGTTTCCCCCATCTCCCCTTCCACATGCCCTCTGGTAACCATCAGTTTGTTCTTTATACTTAAGGGCCTGTTCCTTGGTTTCTCTCTCTCTCTCTCTCTCTCTCCACCCACCCCCCCTTTCTTTGCTCACTTTTCACTTATAAATGAGATCATATGGTATTTGTTTTTCTCTCATGTTGCTTAGCATTATACTCTGTAACTCTATCCATGCTGCTGCAAAAGAGAAGATTACATTCTTTTTTATGGCTAAATAATATCCCATTATGTTGATATCTATCTTCTTTATCTATTCATCTACTGATGGACACTTGGGCTGCTTCCACAGAATGCTGCATTAAACATAGGGGTGCATGTACCCATTTGAATCAGCATTTTTGTATTTTTGGGGTAAATATCCAATGATGCAATATCTGGATTGTAGAGTAGTTCTGCTTTTATTTGTTTCGTTTGTTTTGTTTTCTTGATGAACCCTCATACAGTTTTGCACACTGGCACCAGTTTACATTCTCACCAAAAGTGCATGTAGGTTATTTTTTCTCCACATCCCTGCCAATACTTGCTGCTTGGTGTGTTTTTGATTTTAGCCATTCTAATAAGTGTGAGGTGATATCTCATTGTAGTGTTGATTTGTATTTCCCGGATGATGAGTGATGTTGATCATCTTTTGATGTGTCTATTGGTCATCTGGATGTCTTCTTTGGAAAATGTCTCTCCATGTCTTCTGTCCATTATTAAATTGGATTATTTGATTTTTGGGTAGCGGGTTGTATCAGTTTTTTATATATTTTGAAGAATTATATCGGATATATCATTTGCAAATATATTCTCCTTTTAATTTTATTTTTAATTTTTAAAGATTTTGTTTATTCAGTGAAAGACACAAAGAGACATAGGCAGAGGGAGAAACAGGCTCTCCGCAGGGAGCCCGATGTGGGACTCAATCCCAGGACCCCCGATTCACTCCCTAAGCCAAAGGCAGACGTACAACCACTGAGCCACACAGGCATCCCATATTCTCCTTTGTAGTATTATTGATTGTTTACTTGTCTGTGCAGAAATCTTTCATTTTGGTGTAGTCCCAATAGTTTTTGTAGTTTTTTTTTTTACTTTTATTTCCCTTGCCTCAGGATATATATCTAGAAAAATGTTACTACAGTAGTCAATGTCAGAGACATTACTGCCTATGCTCTCTTCAAGGATTTTTATGGTTTGAGATCTCACTTTTAGATCTTTAATCTATTTTGAGTATACTTCTGTGTATAGTGAAGTGGTTCAGTTTCATTTTTTTTGCATGTCACTGCTCCATGTCCCAACACCATTTGTTGAATATCCTGTCTTTTTCCCATTGCATGTTCATTCCTTCTCTGTTCAAAATTTATTGACCATATATATTTGTGGATTTAGTCTTGGGCTTTTCTTTCTATTTTATTAATCTGTCTATTTTTATGTCAGTAACATACAGTTTTAATTACTACCAGTTTGTAATAAAACTTGAAGTATGGAATTGTGATACCACCAGATTTGCTTTTCTTTTACAAGACTGCATTGGCTATTCGAGGTCTTTTGTGGTTCCACACAAATCTTAGGATTGTTTGTTCTAGCACTATGAAAAATGCTGTTGGTGTTTTCACAGGAACTGCATTTAATCTATAGATTGCTTTGGGTAGTAGACATTTTAACAATATCTGCTCTTCCAACCTATGAGCATGGAATGTCTTTCCATTTTTTTGTGTGTCATCTTGAATTTCTTTCATCAAGGTTTTATAGTCTCCAGAGTACCGGTCTTTCACCTCTTTGGTTACTTTTTCTCCTAGATATTTTATTTTTTGGATGCAATTGTAAATGGGATGGTTTTGTAAATATCTCTTTCTGCTATTTCATTATTAGTGTGTAGGAATGCAACACATTTCCATACATTGATTTTGTATCCTGCAACTTTACTGAATTCATTAAACAGCTCCAGCAGTTTTGGGGTGGAGTTTTTCAGGATTTTTATGTACACAATCATGTCATCTCCAAATAGTGAAAATTTTACTTCTTCATTACCAATTTGAATGCTTTTTACTTCTTTATGTTGTTTAATTGTTGTGACTAGGCCTTCCAGTACTATGGTGAATAAATGTGAGAGTAGACATCCTTATCTTGTTCCTGACGTTACGGGAAAAGCTCTCAGGTTTTCATCATTGAATGCAATGTTGGCTGTGAGTTTTTCATATAAAGCCTTTATTATGTTGAAGTATGTTCCCTCTAGATCTAATTTGCGGAGAGTTTTTATCATTGAATGGATGCAGTACGTTATCAAATGCCTTTTCTGCTTGTATTGAAATGATCTATGGTTTTTATTATTTCTCTTATTCATGTGATGTATCACATTGACGATTTTGTGAATATCAAACCACTCTTACAACCTGGAAATAAATCCCTCTTGATAGTGGTGCATAATATTTTAAAATATATTGTTGGATCCTATTAGCTAATATGTGGTAAAGACTTTTGCACCTGCATTCATGAGAGATTTTGGCCTGTAGTTCTCTTTATTTGGGGTGTCTTTATCTGCTTTTGGTAACATGGTGACAACTAGCCTCATAGAAGAATTTGAAGTTTTCCTTCCTCTTGTATTTTTTGGAATACTCTGAGAAAAATACGTATCAAATCTTTCAGTGTTTGGCAGAATTTGCCTGTGAAGCTGTCTGGTCCTGAACTTTTGTTTTTGGGGAATTTTTTGATTACTGATTCAATCTCCTTGCTGGTAATCAGTCTATTCAAATTTTCTATATCTTCCTGCTTTAGTGTTGGTAGTTTAGATCTTTCTAGGAATTTATCCATTTCAAGTTGCCCAATTTCAGCATATATATTTTCATAATATTCTGTTCTAATTGTTTGTATTTCTGTAGTGTTGTTTATTATGCCTCCTCTTTCACTGATGATTTTGCTCATTTGAGTCCCCTCTCTCTCTTTTTTAATAGGCCATTCTAGAGTTTTACCAATTTTGTTGATCTTTCTAAAGAAAGAGTTTCTACGTTCATTGTTCTGTTTTGGGGTGTTTATTAATATTATTTTTTTTGCATTTTTTGTTTTGTTTAGTTTTTATGTCATTTGTTTCAGCTTTAATATTATTTCTTTCATTTTGCTGGGTTTAGGTTTTGTTTGATCTTCTTTTTCTAGTTCCTTTAAGGGTAAGGTTTAGCTGTTCATTTGAGACTGTTCTTGCTTCTTGAGGTAGGACTGTATTGCTATAAACTTTCCTCTAAACACCACCTTTGTTGTATCACAACATTCTGAACTACTGTATTTTGATTTTCATTTGTTTCCATTTGTTTCATTTGTTTCCATGTAATTTTTTAATTTTTCATTGATCCCTCGATTGATTCATTTATTATTTAGTAGTATGTTAATTAATATCTATGTGTTTGAACTCTTTCCGGATTTTTTTCTAAAGGTTGATTAATAATTCCATAGCATTTTGGTCAGAAAAGATGTATGGCATGACTTGGATTTTTTTTGAATTTTTGAGAAATGATTTGTGGTCCAATATTTTATCTATCCTGGAGAATTTTCCATGTGCACTTGAAAAGAAGGTGTATTCTGCTGCTTTAGGATGGAATGTTCTGAAAGCCATGGTTTCCCTGTTGCTCTTATGATTGAATGACCTATCCACTGATTGTACTAAAACTGATAACTTCATGTTTATTATTGTTTTATGTATTTGGATCCTCCCATTTTGAGTGAATAAATATTTACAATTTTATATACTCTTGTTGGATTATCCCTTTTATTATTACGTAGCGTCATTGTCTTTTTTTAATCATTTTTCTTACAGTCTTTGTTTTAAAGTCCATTTTATCCAATGTAAGTATTGCTGCCCAGCTTTCTTTTGACATCCATTTTTCATGATCAGTGTATCTCTATGCCCTCACTATCAATCTGCAGATATCTTTATGTCTCAAATGAATCTGTCTCTCTGTTTTAAAAGGTTTTATTTATTTATTTGAGAGACAGTGCTAGTGAGGGGAGGGGCAGGGAGAAAAGGGAATGAGAGAGAGAATTTCAAGCTGACTCCATGCTGAGCACAGAGCCTGAAAAGCAGCTTGATCTCAGGACCCTGAGATCATGATCTGAGCCAAAACCAAGAGTCAGACACTTAAGCAACTGATCTACCCAGGCACCCTGAAATAATTCTCTTGTAAGCAGCATATAGAAAGATGGGTCTTGTTTTCTTATCCATATTTATCACCCAATATTTTTTTATTGGCCCATTTATTCCATTTACATTCAAAGTACTTATTGACAAATATGTATTTATAGTGGGGCACCTGGGTGCCTCAGTGTTTGAGCATTTGCCTTTGGCTCAGGACATGATCCTGGTATACTGGGATACTCCCCACAGGGAGCCTGCTTCTCCCTCTGCCTATGTTTCTGCACCTTGCTGTGTCTCTCATGAATAAATAAAATATTTTTTTAAAAAGATGTGTATTTATTGCCATTTGTTATTTGTTTTATTATTGTTTCTATAGATTTTCTCTGATCCTCTTTTCTCTTGCTTTCTTTCATGGTTTGTTGGTTTTATTTGTAATATATTTGGGGATTCCTTTCTCTTTATTCTTTGCATATCTCTCATTGGCTTTTAATTTGTGGTTATCATTAGGTTCATATATAACATCTTCTGTATATAGCAATGTATATTAAGTTGATGGTTGCTTAAGTTTAAACCCATTCCTTAATCCACTCCTCTGCAATGTTTTAGGTATATGGTATCACATTTTACAACCTTTTATTTTATGAATTCCTTAGCGGATTTTTGCAGAAATATTTATTTCTACTTCTTTTGTGTTTTTTACTTTTTATGCTCTCTCTTATGAGTCTTTTCTTTCCATTCAATGAGTCCCCTTTAATATTTCTTGCAGGGCTGTTTTAGCGGTTATGAACTCCCTTAGTTTTTGTTCGTCTGAGAAACTCTTACTATCTCCTATTTGAATGATATCCTTGCTGGTTATAGTATTCTTGGCTGCAAATTTTATTTTTTTCTCTTTCAGAACTTTGAATATATCATACTACTGCCTTCTGGCATGCAAATTTTCTGCTGAAAAATCCACTAATAGCCTTATGTGGTTTCCCTTGTATGACTCTTGTTGCTTTATTTTTTTTTCTTTATCACTACTTTTTGCAAATTGAATACCATGTATCTTCATGTGTAGACTTCCTTAGGATTTTTGAGATGATATCCGTGCTTCTTGAATGCAGATTTCTGCTCCTTTACCCAGATAGGAAAGTTTTCAGTTATTATGTCTTCAAATAAATATTCTGCCTTTTTATATCTCTCTTCTGGATTTCTATGATGTGAATATTATTATGCTTCCTCAAACACTTAGTAGAAGAAGCTGAAATTGTATTATTACCAACAGACATTTACTTGAAATCAATGAGATGTTGAAGGAGAGAACAGAAAGGATAATTACATTCACAAATGGCTTTCTACAGTTCTTACCAAAAAAAGGAGAAATCAAGAAATAAATTGCATATATTGTCCTACTTCACTCAAACTACATCACTTTTTTTTTAAGATTTTATTTATTTATTCATGAGAGACACAGAGAGAGAGAGAGGCAGAGACACAGGCAGAGGGAGAAGTAGGCTCCATGCAGGGAGCCGACATGGGACTCGATCCCAGGTCTCCAGGATCAGGCCCTGGGCTTAAGGCGGCGCTAAACCACCTGGGCTGCCCAAAACTACATCACTTTGTAAGAATATTTAAACAAATATGATGAAAAGAATATGTTCATTTGTAACCAGAAGATTTTCAGATCTTTTATTTAATTTGCATAGAATGTAATAAATATTCTTGAGAATATAGCTATAAAAAGATGTATATAACCTTTAATAAATAATAGAGCAGAGCCTTTGAATATTAATAATAAATAACATACTGAGGTAGTCTAAAAAAAATTTGCCACTCTATTTCTAAGAGTTTATATGAGCAAAGATATCTTATAGATTTTAATAAATCTTCAAATTATTATTTTAGCATTATAAGCTAAAATGAAAGTCATTCTTGATGAAAGAATCATTTTAATGCTTAGAAAAATTTGCCTAACTTCAAGAAATAAATCCATTATTAGAAATACATAAATCTAAAATTATTTAAGTTGACACATCTTCCTGTCAACCATATTGGATTCACTAAATTGAACTCTAATTATATCCTGCTGATCAACTATTTTCATATTCATGTATCACTTGGATATCCTCCCTCTAGTATTTCCAAGATCCTTGTTTAATGTAAACTATTGCTGATATATTTCCTTATTCTTTAAACAGGATTTTGTTCTTGATATTTGTTCTTAAAATATAAGTTGTCCATCAAATTGATAAAGTGAATTGAGAAGACTTTTGCCAACTTTAATATTTAAAAACGTAAATTTTAACTTAATTATTAATTTTCTAACGACACAGTGACAAATATTTATGAATGAAAACTGTATATATATCCGTATATATATCTTATTATAGTTATTCCATGTATGCTTGTTTTTATAATATATAGAAGAATCATAGATCACATACACAAACATCCATACACACATACAGTTGCTTTATTAAAATGCTCATTTTTAAATTACTTTCCTAGTGCTGCTAATGGTTTAAAACTGAAAGAGTCACACTCTTTCTCTCGTTTTGATTTGAAGTATGTGTTTGAGAGGACCAGTTACTTGTGAATGTCCTAGACATAACACAGAATTAGGCTGAATGACAGAGACAACTTGCTTTAAGAATGAATATGTTTCACTTTAAACAGACAAGTTAAAAAATAACCATAAATGTATTTTTCAGTGTTCTTCATTTTTCTTGTTAGTCAACTCATTTGGTCAATGTTTTTTTTTTTCCCCCTCTCCACATAAATTTAAAATAAAAATGGATTTGTGGTTATTAAAAAAAATCAGCTACTATTCCATAATAAAATAATATCTCATTTTCCACATTAACATGTTTTTTTCTGGTTATTTTTTATATCTGCCCAAGCCCATAGCATAATGAATGCAATTTAGCAGGCTTTTAATAGACACTTGTAGAATGCATTTCAGTAAAGGTCTTTTTAAATTTTTTTTTTTAATATTTATCAATTTCATTTGAATAGCCTCTTTTTTCCAAAGTCCCTCCAAAAAAGAGATTCTATTCTAATTCATAAACTGGTGAGAAAGTAAGAATCATTTGACTTCTATTCACAGACACATAATTTAATATGATACGAATGCAAGGTAGAGGGGAAAAAAACTAAAAGCCTCTTACATCATATTATGAATATAGAGTTTTTTTTCTGAGGGGAAGAGTGGGAAGATGGGAAGAACTAGAAATCATAGATATATATTATCCATATATATTAATTCATTCACTCTCAGTGTGCATTAAATATCTATCTACCATGTATGAAATATACTTAGGCACTTGAAAGTTTGAAAATGAAATTAAAATGTTTTCTTTTCAGGGAGCCATGACCAAGATAAATGCAAATGTATTTAAAGCTGTGTACTAAAATAACAATTAAGTCCAATTTAACTAATTGTTAAATTAACTAATTGTTAAATTGTTAAAATAGTTCTTATTTGGAAAAAAACCTAGTGAGAGCAAATTTGAATCTTTCCAAAAAATTCAAAATTTTAAAAAACTAGGGCCCAATACAAATGATACATATATCACATTTCTTTTGTGGGATTATTTTTCAAATATGACAGAACAGATCCTGCTGGATCCTCAATACTTAATGCTATGCTTAGCATGTAGCTAGTGCTCAATTTTTATTGAATAAATAAATACCTTTACATCTGTAGTGCTCTGTACTAATAAATGTCATATTTGTCCTATGATTTTGCTCAGAAGATCCATAGGTCTTATTTCAGAAATGCACTAAGAATTTAGCATATAAAAAATCTGAACTTTTGGCAAAAGATGATCATTTGCATAAAAGTGCTTGGAGATTCAAATGACCAAATATGTTTCTTTATTTGGGTGGTCTCAAAGATGCAGTCATATCACAGAATAGGACCTTGAAAACACATGGGACTTGCACATCCGCAATAATTATAAATCTCTGTAGTAATTGCACATGACATAAATTAATGCAGTGCTATTAATGGGGAAACCAGAATGTGACATAAGGTTTTTATTAATCACAAGTTGCTGATATATTATTTAATTTATATTATTTTGAGATGCCACATTGCCATAAATACCACCAGGTACATGGCTAAATTTCCAAAGATTGGATAATGTGTTTTTCAAAATTTACGTTAAAAAATATGTTCATCTGTAGTCTCTAAGATAATCCAAACTGTCTCATAAATTGCTCTTTAAAAAATATATACCCATTTAAAATCGTGTTTCTTTTCTCACATTATAACATCTGGGAAAACTAAGAATTTTAACTTCTAAGTTTAAGGACAGACTGAGCTATAAATTGATTCACAGAACAAAACAGAAGGCCATGAGAAGCTGAATAAATTGTGGTTTTCAGTGAAGCAAAAAGTGACACGAGGAAAAATTACTGCACAGATAGGATTTACTAAGAACTAAAGTTGCTTCTGTACTTATGGTCCTGTGAGCAGTTTCAGTAGGGAAACTGTAAGCCCACTGGAATAATGTTTGCACTTTTAAAAAAAGTGATGAATTGCGTGATTATAGTGTTTTGTATGGTTTATAGTCTTGTTTACCATAACATTAAATCTCTTAAAGCAAGTTTTGCCAAGAAAAAGGATTTAAAAGAAGCCAACAGAATTTCCGAAAACTCCCTAACAAATATTATTAAAATCTTGAAAAACACTCAAACACTTCATTTTGGGAAAAATCATCTGATGTGAACCTCTTATTATTTGTAAGTTAATACAATTTATTTATCTATCTACTCAACCATTCATTCAACAAACAGCTGTTGAGTTTTATTATACGCCAAGAAATAAGCTTTATTCTTTGGGAGATGAATATGAATGTAATGAATATAAATGTTATGGTTCTTATCCAAAAGCTATTTATTCATGAGCAACTTTCTCAAACTTTTTAAGTAGTAGTTTTCTCCTGTATTAAATGAGGATAATCATTTGAATCTCCATCATAGGAATTAAATCAATACTGATATTTAAGGTTTTAAATGAATATAAAAAATACATACAAAATCACTCCTAGTAGATGGAATGTGTCAAGGCATGGAGAGCCATCTGGGGGTCCTAAGGGCATCTAATAAAATATATCTGCCTCCATGCTGCCCCAAAACATCCATGTTCCTCTGGTCTGAGCCCTCTTATTGCCTTGATGTCTGCAAATGTAGTTTCTTATGTCTGCATTCTCCAGTTTGATGTAAATCTCCTTTGGATTTTAAGACTTTTGACTTTTTCTGACTTTTTCTCAGACCAAATCTTGTGTCCTTTTCTGTGTCTTCACTAGTTAAGAATGTCTTTTGAAATAACCTTGATTTCAGAACCTTTTTGACCAACCCACTTTATAATCGTCAGACTCAGTCTCTTCCATACTCAACCATTTATCCATTTGATTTAACTTAAATATACAGAAAATATAGGTTTGTCCCAGAAATTGCAAGAAGTCTAGTTTTGCTATAGCCACAGGTAAAAGACAAGAAATAATACATTTTGCCAATACAAATATATATTAGGTTATGTTGAACAGAAAGCACTAGGTTTAGTTTTTACTTATTTCAAAAAATAATTATTGATTTTTTGCATATAATTCAAAAAGCTCGAGCATTACAGTAAACAGACAAAAATCTCTACCTTCATGGAGCTTAATTTCTGAATGAAGGAGGAAAAAAAGGAACCATAAATTCATGTTGTGTCAATTAGTCCTATGTGTTACCATGAAAAATATAAAAGGCCACAGTGTAAGTTCCCCACATTAAGCTTTTTGCAAATAGTACAAGTGCTTGTCCTTAAACTTCTGATTGCTGAGCTATCCATTTCAAAGACATCCATCTTCAATAAACATTGCCAGCTGTATGGCAGTTATTAAGAAAACAGAGATCAGGAACTAGGCCACACACAGTCAAGAAGATCCTTCTGCAGAGGGCCCAGGGTAATTAAGGTAACTGACTAGTTGGAGACCCTCCTTATCTCTTTTAGAACTCTAATTCCCATGCTTATGCATTAAATTAGCTAATAAACAGTGAAACAACAAAAATCTTAGACACCCCACCCTTAGATCCTAATAAAGGCAGAGCCCCAAGTCAATCAATGTCCCTTCTTTTTCTTCCTACAACCCTGCTGAATGGCTTTTGGGTGTGGTCTGTACCTTTAGGACCTGTAAGCAATAAATCTTGTTACTTACTCCAGGTTCTCAGTTTTTTCTAATGTGTGTCTTGGAATCATAATAAGAACCACAAGGACCAGTCCAGCCACAATGTTGTTCCCAATGGCAGAAATGTCCCTGGGGGTTTTACTACAAGTAATACAGGCCTCAGTAAGCAAAGCAGTTACCCTTTCCCAGTTGAGGGTACTATCATCAATCAATAGGCTGAGAACAAAGGGAGCATACATTATAAGGGGTAGGGAGGTGCTTCAGAAAGGAAGCATCGATATCTCTGAGTTCTGATTTGGTTTTAACTACACATTAGGAAGAATAATCTGCCTGAGAAGAGCAAGATGGACTTGAGAGAATTTAGAGAGAAAAAAATGTTAGAAAGAATAGTAAGACGATCATTGTAATCACCCAGATAAAAAGAAAGGAGGATGCATCTCTAAAAGACTTGTGAAAATTAGTCTAAATTTGGTTCTCTCTCAGAATGTGGAAAGAAAGGATAAGATGTTATCAAAGTTGATAGGGACAGTTTTATTAACAGCAAAGAAAAGGAAAATTATGGGGATTCAAGTTGGTGGGGATAGAGACAAAGGTAAGTTTAAGATAATCCTTTACGTACAAAAAGATTTAATAAACTATTTGGCCCATAAATCTGAAACACATATATAAATATCAATCTTAGGGAAATATAAATGATGGGCATCGGTATTACGAATGATACGCAAAGTCCACAAGTTTAAAAAGACTGCCAACAAAAACTTGTATAGAAATGTTCATAGCAGCAATATTCATAATAGCCAAAAAGGGAAACCACCCTTTCCCTTTTTTTGGTGGGAAACAAATGCCCACCAATTGATGGGTAAACAAAATATGATATATTCATACAATGGAATATCTTTTAGCAATAAAAAGAAATGAAGTAGGTGACAAAAATCTTTCAAAACTTGATGTGGCTGCTGCACCTCACTGTCAATACATTAAATGTCATACAAGTGTATAATTTTGGATAGTTATACTATGTGACTAGATAGAGAAACTGAAATGCAAAAAACAAGAAAAATCCTGAGGTGCTGACACAAGCTATAACTTCTATGAATCTTAAAAATATAGTGTAAATTAAAAAAAGTCACAGACTAGAACATAACATATTATTATATTTATATGAAATATCCCAATAGGCCCATTTACAGACATAGGAAGTAGACTAGGGTGTGTGAATAGCTCAGTTGGTTAAGCATCTGCCTTTAGTTCAGGTCATGATCTCAGGGTCGTGGAATCGAGCCCTACATCTAGCCCCCGTCAACGAAGCGTCTGCTTCTCCCTCTCCCTCTGCTCCTCCTCACCCTGCTAATTCTATAATAAATAAATAAATAAATAAATAAATAAATAAATAAATAAATAAATAAAACGTGTGTGTGTGTGTGTGTGTGTGTGTGTGTGTGTGTGTATTAGAAGTAGATTAATGGTTGGCTAAGGCTTGGGAATTTGAAGGAAACGGGTGAGTGACTACTCATAAACACAGTTTTGCTTTTGGGGATGATGAAAATATTCTAAATCTAGGTTATGATGATGGTTTCACAATTCTGTGAACATACCAAAAACCACTGAATTGTATCATTACAAGGATTAAATTTTATGGCATGTGAACTACATCAAAATAAAACTGTTATTTTTCTTTAAATTTACAGAAAGAAAGTCTAAACAGAGAAGTGTTTCTGAAGCTTTTTTTTGACCATGATCCTAGAGTAATAAATAAATTTTTACATTTAACCCAAAACAAACCTCACACACATAAACACATAAGGGAAGCAAAAGTCTTTCCAAATGATACCCACTTTATGAGGTATACTATATTCTATTTAGTTCATTAAAATATTTCTCATCTCAATACATTAAATGATTATGTAACTTGATCATCAGTCATAATCCATAGATTGAAAAAACATTTTTTGGACAAGACAATAGAGTGGAGGATTATCTCAAAGATTAGACTGATTGTGGTGAAACAGGTAAAAACAGAAGAAGAAATTGTGAAAAATATGAAAAATAAAGAAAAGGAAGTTAAAGAAACAAGTACAGAACCATGATTCTGATTCGTAAGATCTAATGTAGTAAAGAGGAACATGAAGGTACTAGCAATCAGTTAATGTAAAATTTTCAATAATAAAGACTAAAAGTGACCATTAATTTTAGTGCTCAAGATTGTGTGTCCCCCCAAAATCCACAGATTGAACCTTAATCCCCAATATGGTAGTATTTGGAGGTAGGGCCTCTTAAAGGTGATTAGGTCATGAGGGTCCTGCCCTTATGAGGTTTAGACCACAGAAAGATCCCTTCCCTTTTCACCATGTGAGAATACAGTAAAAAATTAGCTGTCTATGAACCAGAAAACAGGCCCTTATCATCGGACAACAAATCTGTCAGCACCCTGATCTTGGACTTGCCGGCTTCCACATCTGAGAAATAAGTTTCTGTTGTTTAAATATCACCCAGTCTGTAGCATATTTGTTATAGTAGCCCAATGCGTCTAAGACATTTAGTTAACACATTTGCTTTAGTACATTACAGTGGGACTGATACAGACAATGGAGAAATTCTTTGTTATAGAATTTTGACTTCATCACTTTTTCTGGATACAAGCATTGTATAATTTCTTAATTCCTTACAGCCTCAGATGTGAAAGTAAGCACTTATTTCACAATGTCTTCCTTTTTTTAAAGATTCTATTTATTTATTGAGAGAGAGAGAGAGAGAGCACTAGCAAAGGGGAGGGGCAAGAGGGAGAAGTAGACTCCCGGCACCAGGAGTCAGACTTGGGGCTTGATCCCAGGACCCTGGGGATCATGACCTGAGCCTAAGGCAGATGCTCAACCAACTGACCCACCCAGGTGCCCACAATGCCTTTCATCTACTGAACCAGTTATATGGAATAGGGAGAAAGAAAGGAAAATGTGAATTTGGATCCACTAAAGATAAAGAATTCATTTAGCTTTTAAGTTACAAACTATCAGTATGACTTGAAGAAAATGTTTAAGAGGATAGTTTAGAGGGTATACAGTGTATACTTTTAGAAATTATCACCATATTATTTTACTTCATTTATTCACTTGTTTGTTTCAGCATGTCTTGCTAGAGAAGCCTTAAAAATGTTTATAGATATCTGATGTGGGGCCATGCCAAAAGATTAAAAATGAAAGGAGATAAGATTACATCCTGAAAGAGAAGAATGATTTCAAATTTGGTCAGATAATACACTAATAATATAATTGGGTGGATTAAAAGATAAGTGAAAATTGAATGAGGAAAAACATAAGGCGCTATAATGTGTGGGAAAACCACAACAAAACAAATTAATAATTAGACTTAATTGACTTCCTGTCCTGACAGGAATGGTATACAGAAGACATCAATGTATTCATACAAAGCTCAGGAAGGGGCTAAGGAGCAGCGATCTAGCTGGATATTTAGATGATGGAAAGACAGAGGGTCTTATCCTTAAACTTTAATATATTTTTTCCTCCCTTAATAACTAGCTACTTACTCCAACAATACTACAAGTTAATCTACCACTTCAACACTCTAAAGATTGCAGACACTGCCTCTTTTCCTCACTTACGCATGCATTTGCTGAAATATATCTAGCAGTTATATCTAGGGTTATTTGAGGGATGGGTGATGCAGATCAGGCTTCCAAAGGCCCCTAAAACATCCCTTGACACTAAACTTGCTTGAATTGATTTGGAAATGAGCATAGCAGTTACACTTGAATTTTAATATTTACTCTACCACTGAACTAACCGTACGACTTTGACAAATTATTTAACTTCTCAGAGCCTTAGTTCCCTCATCTGGAAAATTACACAGTTGATGAACTTAAAGGTCATTTAAAGTTGTAAAATTAGTTGAGTTTTTATTCTACAATTTTTGGGTTCTTGCCCTACATTTTCTACTAATTGCACAGCATTTGGCAAGTCCCTTCTCTGCTTCAGGCATCTGTTTCCTTATCATTAAACATGGGAAGTAAATGATTAATAATGTTCTTTAAGCTTAGACTCCAAGTTGAATAGGTGATTGATGATACAATATGGGCAGGTCCATGTTATATAAATTATGATGTTATATTTTTGTTGAGCAAGTAGATCAGCTTTGACAAGAGGGGGAAAATAAAAACTTTAAAAAAAAATAATAACAGGGACGCCTGAGTGGCTCAGTGGTTTAGCGCCTACCTTTGGCTCAAGGCATGATCCTGAAGTCCCAGGATCCCAGTCCCATAGCGAGCTCCCTGCATGGAGCCTGCTTCTCCCTCTACCAGTGTCTCTGCCTCTCTCTGTCTCTCTGTCTCGCTCTCTCTCTCTCAAGAATAAATAAATAAAATCTTTTTAAAATAATAAATAAATAATAGCAACAACAAAGGTAATAAAATGGGTACACGTGCATTGGTAATGTCAGTAAAAAGGGTACAGACTTTACACTAAATTATCAAAAAATATTCTTTAAGTATAGTTAAACTTCCGGGAATCCCTGGGTGGCTCAGTGATTGAGAGTCTGCCTTCAGCCCAGGGCATGATCCCGGGGTCCTGGGATCGAGTCCCACATCGGGCTCCCTGCATGGAGCCTGCTTCTCCCTCTGCCTGTGTCTCTGCCTCTCTCTCTGTGTCTCTCATGAATAAGTAAATAAAAATTTAAAAAAATGGTAATATATATATGTATAATAATAATAATAATGAACAACTTCAATGGATTTAGAGTGCTGAGCAAATTTGGCCCTACTGTGTTTCTCTATCCCTACCCACTGAGTGGCCTCCAAAGGCAGATACCCATCATACCCAGATACCCACCAGATACCCACCCTCTCTCTCTATGTCTCTCATGAGTAAATAAATAAAATCTCTAATAAATAAATAAATAAAGTGAAACTTCCTTGCATAAACTATCAAAATTGTATGTTACATTTAACTAAAGAAACTTAAGTTTTTTTATTAATCCTACCTATCTTATCTTCACCAGACACATTAAAACTACTGAGTCCTATGCCAAAACATATTTTGTAAAACCCCTCTAATACCAGATACCAAGAAAAAAGGTTTATATTTTTTTAAAGTACCTTCAAATAGCAAGGATAGCCCTACTAGAAATAAATTCAGATTTTCTTTCCCTGAAATTCAACTTTTCTCTTCCGCTATGTGTTGAATTATATCTACTAACAAAATTCCTCACTTAACTCCTAACCTCCAGGGTCTCAGAATGTGACTTTATTTGGACACAAGATCTTTACAAAGATAATCAACTTAAAATGAGATTATTAGCATAGGGCCTAATCCAATACAACTGATGTCTTTATAAGAGGAAATCTGGACACAGAGACACACATTGAGGGAAGAGTACATAAGGAAACAGAGAAAAGGGAGTCATCTATAAGTCAAGAAGAAAGGACTAGAACAGCTCCTTCCATCAAAGACTTTAAAAGAAACAACCCCTGTGAACACCTTGATCGTAGACTTGTGGCCTCCGGAACTGTGAGAAAATAAATTTCAGTTGTTTAAGCCACCAGTGTGCAGTGCTTTGTTACAGCAGCCCTAACAAACTCGTAAACTTCCTATAGTTTAATGTTCACTAGCAAATCCTCTTATCTTCCCTTTCCTAGAATCAATTCACTTTTAGACTTCTCTCAAAACTATGAATTGGAAATCATAAATCTCGAGAAAATAGCTTGTATTTCCACATAAAATCAAGCAAATTAGGGGGAAAAACAGTTTCATTCTAGCAGTTAATAGATCTCCAATCAAAGTACATTGAAGAGATGACGTGAAGAAACTGATATAGCAAAGTTCCATTGATTTGGCCATTTTGGTTCCATTGATTTAGTTCCAACTTATGGGCAGTCGGGCAAGATTTATTATCCTCTATCACACCAACAGTGCCAAAATAATATGTGATTAAATATAAATTAAATATAAATTTTGAATCCTACTTAAAACACTATATATAGACCTAAGGCCATCTTATGAGTAATAAATTTACTCAGGCAAGCCTGAGTTTAGAATTAGCAAATCAGAGGATAGATGGCATGACAAGAATAAACACTCTTTATATATATGCATATATATGTATATATCACTAAATTACATCCTCCAGCTAAAAATAATTTCCAAAGTCAACCAAAGTGAGAATTAAAATAATAATTCATATATATATGGATTTTTAATGAAATTAAATTTTAATGAAATTACAGGTTATAAGTCTCCATAAAATAGAAATAGAAATAGAACAGTGTGTTCATAATAGAGAAAATATGTGCACAGAATATTTGCTTTATCTACAAGAGCTTGACCAATATTTATTTAGCCTAAGGCTATGGAAATTTCAGGTATTCAAAAATTCATCTAGAGTTAAGTCAAATATCCTGAAGAGATTTTTGTCTTTCTTCCTTGTCCAGCATCTTGAATCATGGTTTGTTTGTTTGTGTGTTTGTTTTTTTAAAGCAGTAAATTACTCATTTTTCTTCCGGATAAGAGGTGTTAGGAAACCTAATGTACCTGAGTTAAATGAGATTACAAATGAGATACAGGTTGAAATAACTGCATCTCAATAATTAGAAGGTCTATCATCTTCCAAAACATGCATTACTTTCTCAACAATTTTCCTAAATAGACAATTGGAAATGGAAAATGCTCTTTCAAAATTATGTTCAAATGGCATTGTTAAGTAATGAAAGATAAGCAGAATTAGTTTCTCTTTTATCTACCACCAAATAAGTTCTTCAACATGAATCCTAATGGAAATGAGTCTTGAATGGCAGAATTAATTTTCCTTGGATGGGAAAAAAATTGATGTGAGAGCTTACAGTAAGTACTGATCAGGATTATTAATAAAGCACATTCATACACCTTAAGCACCTTCAGGGAACGTTAAAATAAAAAGTACCATGTTAAAAAAAAAAGTACATTTATTTATCTATATGATAGTATATCTTTCACCACAGTCCAGATACTTTTATCAAGTTATTGGCAACCCAAGTTACCATGGTATTTTACCTTAATGAAAATTGTTACAACCTTTAACAAATCCTAATAAAATCTTGATTTTAGGGCAGCCCGGGTGGCTCAGCAGTTTAGCGCTGCCTGCAGTCCAATCCTGGAAACCCAGGATCAAGTCCCACATCAGGCTCCCTGCATGGAGCCTGTTTCTCCCTTTGCCCGTGTCTCTGCCTCTCTCTGTCTCTCTCTCTCTCATTCTGTGTGTGTGTCTTTCATGAATAAATAAATAAAATCTTTAAAAAAAATCTTGATTTTTAGTGACAATGAAAACAAACCTATAACTTCTCTATTTCCCACTGTTTTATTCCCACTGTAAGGAGATCCGTGTATAGTAGACCCTACACAGTGTGGAAGATCATATGGAATCAGCCAAATGGAGATAAAAAACTTCTGTAGGTTTCTACACAGAAGTAGATTATCTTTAAAGTGGTAAAATATATATAAATGTATAATAATAATTAATAATAATAATAATGAACAAATTCAATAGATTTGGGAGTGCTGAGCAAATTTGGCCCTACTGTGTTTCCCTATCCCTACCCACTGAGTGGCCTCCAAAGGCAGATACCCATCATAGTTTCTTTAGGTGCCCAGATTCTCCCAGCACTTTCCCAAAGACAAACGCTATCATCACAACAGTTTCAGGATATAATAATTTGAGTCTTGGAAATTTTGATTCTCTTGGTGACGTAAAGGTCAAATACAGTCAGATTACCATGAGTTTTCACAATTTCTACTTTGAAATGTAGGGGACTGATTTCATATTCCAAGTAATTTCTAGATAGATAAAAGATACCATTACAGTTAATATTCATTATCTCACAAGGCAAACGAGGGTTTATTGTAAATGACAAGCTAGTCACCAAGCTAGGTACGTGAGATTTAAAATAACAACACAAAGACAAGTCCAGCTGTTCCTCCCAGTTTGTACTTTTATTTTGCTTCCAAAGAATCAATACCAATATAACAGGCTAAGTCCTATACTAGAACTGTGCAGGGTAGGCCGTAGTAGCAGCAATGTTGTCTGGCCAGGGACAGTCATAGCACAGGAGGGCTCCTTTAGGAAGTAATGAGTCTTGAAGCTGAATCTTTAAAGATAATTAAAAATTTGCCATGTGAATCAGAAGGCAATGGTTAAGGATCAAAGAGAAAGAAGAACATTCCATGTTGAGTGAATAGGCATGAATGAATGTGGCATGCTCAGGGAGCAGTAAGTACACTGAGGATCATAGTCTATTCCTTCAACACTAATTTTTGTTCTATAAAACTCGCATATTGCTAGGCTAAAAAAAATAACACAATTGTGATTGTGCATAAATAACTTATTATTTCCTCTTTAGGTCACTAAATTATGCACATGAGGAGGGCATAAGAAAACTGAGAAGAAAGGCACAAATATTTTACTCATGCTTTTCTTGTTTCCTACATTTTTAGTCACACTTTCATCCCCTTATGGTACTGCCAGAAAAAAAAGTAACACATAACAAATATGTCCACACACTAAGTACAAAATATTATAAAGCATGAACATTTGTGCTGGAAAAACCTACTGCCAATGTGTCAGACGTACTGACTATTAGTGTACAAGTAACAGCCAAATCCAGCCTAATCATGCTAAATGCCATGGTGGGTGCAATCCAAGCTTCTATGTTTAAACTTTTTCATTTCCTAATTTTTATTTAAGTATGTAGCCAGGCCATAAACAAAAGCAGCTTATACTGGCAAACGGAGAGCAACTGACAGAAGACATTCAAGTCACCACGCAAAAATTAAACGGGATTAACAAAGGGCTCATAGCCATGGATTCATTGATTACAAGCAGATTATCTTATTGTTCAAGAACAACATTTGGAATTTTATGTAGTAAGAAAGTGACAGTGGTTAGAGATGGTAATGGTGGTGATGATGATGATCATTAAGGAGTGTCCACTGCAGAGAGCTTACTCAGTGCCAAACACAGCATGGAATATACTGTGCAACCTGCCTCATTTATTCTTTAAATAGCACAGTATGTGATGATGATAATAATAAAGCCTAAGTATGACTGAGCCCTTATTTTTCACCAGTACCTGTGCTAAGCACTATTCTTACTTAATCCTCAATACAATCATCATTTATAAATAGTGCACTTCTTTCATTCTTATTATAACCCAAAGGGTATTTATAATTTACATTAACCAACAGGAAAAGAAGACTCAGAAAGTTCAAGTCAGACACTATAAAACTATAAAAGAAAAGTGACTAAAAAGTGTTTCAATTCTATCAAAACCTCCATTCACCGATACTGTTCTCAGATTTTGTGGCCAGAAAATTCAAGATACTGCTACGGGACAGAATATAAATGAATAACCCAGAATTTTGAACCAACTCGATAGAAGTATGAAAATGCAAGATATACATTCTGACACTCTCAAAACTTGGAATGCTTTTTAATCATATTTCACAAACCATCATAACAAGAGTGCTGTTTTTACCCAGAAGTCCCACACAAGATCTTAAGGTAAAGATCCATATTACATGAACTGTTCTGTAAATATTCTTATCAAGGGAAACTCTTATTTGCCTCATAAAAAATTCCTGGAATTCATCATAGATCTTAATAAATTCTGTATAATAACAAAAACAAAGGCACTAAAAATTGAAAAAAAAACACTGAAAATCTGATCAATGATTTAAGGTAAAATGGCCAAAGTATATGCTTTTATTAAACAAATCAACCCTTTGAAAGATTCCTAAGATTAGATTTTGAGTGCTCGTATGAATTCCAACTCTGGCGACCTAAAGCACTTTAGTATTACAGAGTGAAAGACAGGTAGTGAGCTTGCTGGAGAATTTTACATTGGTAATGACTTATAAATGCCACCGTAAAGCCGCTCCATCCATTGGAACAGTCATTGCCATCACTGAAATGCCCAATTCTGTGGAGGGTACACATTGATAAGAAATGGGTTATCGACTTTTACTGCCTTATTTGTACTCAAACCACATAGTGAGTCTACGCACTCCAGCAATCCTGGTGCCTGATGTCTGTGAATCAATGACATATTTGCAATAAAAACGACTGTACCATGCATCCACTAAGGATACATAATGGACATTTGTTTTAGATTATATATGTGTATGAGAGTTTCTGCGATTTAAGGATGAAATAGTCTAAAGTGTGTCTGTGTTAAGAAACATTTTAATCTGATACCAAATTAAAAATCCTTAAGGCAAAAATGCTTTAATTGAGGTCACACTCACTACTGGATTATGACTAAAGATTTTTTTTTTGACTAAAGATTTTTAAGAACAAAATGTTGATAAGCCTTTCACCAGAAAAGATCTGAATTTAGGGGCTGATCCCTCTCTCCTCCTCTTTATCTCACTTCTTATTTACCAGTGTTGAAATCATCTGTTTTATCCTGCTGTAGATTAGAAAATGCTAACTGGAGGCTTTCTGGTAAATCCTACCCTCAGAAATGCTTTCATCACCCCAACAGTAATGGGCTGTGGAATGCTTTATTTTCTTTAATGATTTTATTTATTTATTCATGACAGATACAGAAAGAGAGAGAGAGAAGCACAGACACAGGCAGAGGGAGAAGCAGGCTCCATGCAGGGAGCCCGACATGGTACTTGATCCTGGGTCTCCAGGATCATGCCTTGGGCTGAAATCAATGCTAAACTGCTGAGCCACCAGGGCTGCCCTGTGGAATGCTTTAAATAAAAGTTAGTGGACATACTTCTAAAAATCAGGGGATTCAACCAAAAAATTTCTATTTTGGATTCTCTTAAAATATATAAAGACCGAGCAATCCTTGGGCCCATGTTATTACACTGTATAAACTGATGGTGAGGGCAGCCCCGGTGGCACAGCTGTTTAGCACCGCCTGCAGCCCAGGGCGTGATCCTGGAGACCCTGGATTGAGTCCCACATCAGGCTCTCTGTATGATGCCTGCTTCTCCCTCTGCCTGTGTCTCTGCCTCTCTCTGTCTCTGTATCTATGAATAAATAAATAAAAAATCTTAAAAAAAAATAAAAATAAACTGATGGTGAGCATGACTTCCCTTCCAAACAGTGTACCCTGGAACTGACATGCCTAACCTTCACCACTGCCTGGAATCCTTATCACTGAGGCTTATGTACACATTGCCCTTTATCATCCTAACTCCCAGCTGCTTTCAACACTTGGCTTTACTCTTTTAAACATTGGACAATTGTCTCTCCTGCCTTATAAGCAATCATATAAATATAATGATTGGATCACATTGATGGGTTTATAAAAAGAAGGTAAAAATAATTAGCTTTTACATCATCTCCTGGCTCAGTAGGAATCTGTGTTTGTTGTGGTCAGCTTTAGGTGTGTAGCAAAACCTTTTATTTCAAAATTAGGAAGGCCTGACCCCACTGCAATAGGTGCTCTCTATATTAGGGAGGGGGATCCTTAGACACAAGAAAGTCAAATCATGTTATGGCTCTGCTCAAAGCCCTTACTGTGCCCTAACTAATCCCCCCAACACACAACCATGCCTACTGCCCAAATTCTCCCATCCTCCAGTACCCAGCTCACTGCTCAGTCTGTGTTAGCACACCAATCATCAGGTTGTTGCCCAAATACACTCTCATCTCACAGCCTTTTTATTAAGTTCTTTTTAAAAAAAAAAAAAAAAAGATTGTATTTATTTATTCATGAGAGACAGAGAGAGAGAGAGAGAGAGAGCAGAAGCAGGCTCCAAGGCAGGGAGCCTGATGTGGGACTCAATACCTAGACTCCAGGATCACACCCTGGGCCAAAGGCAGGCTCTAACCTGCTGAGCCATCCAGGGATCCCCTTTTTATTAATTTCTTGTTTCTTTTCCCTACAATGTTCGTTCCCAAGATATTTCATTGCTTAGAAGTCACTTTTTCACCGAGATATCCTCTGATCATATGCTTTATACGTGTAACATCTCCAGCCAAACCTCTCCCCTTCCCTGTTTTTCTCCATTGTTCTTAGGGAGATGACATAATTACCATATTTTTAGGCCATATTTTCCATTTTTTCTCCTCTTTGTGTTAGGCATTTCCCTAGAATGCTTTCTTATGAGAGCATTATATTCTATTGCTCACCTCTATCCCACTCTTGTGTTCTCGGCACCTAGAACTCTAAACTCCCAGAACATAGTAGTACTCAATATTTACTGAAAAAAGGTCAATGTATAGAATCTTGACTTTATTTTTTAAATCATTTCATATGTGTTTTTGCATTCACAAAAAAAAAATAAAGATGCCTGCTACCTTTTAGCTGAGAAATAAAGAGGTAAAATTTATTAAAATTAAAACATGGCTTTACAAATTGGGAGACATTTCTCTTACTGGACATCGAATGATATCCTAAAGCAAATGAAGGTCATCAGAATATGTCCACCCCAAAATATGCCACATTGGCATAAGAATTATTTTGAGCTGAAGGTAATTAAGATACAACAAACACAGGACAGGCTCTGTGCCCTCCTACTTTCTACATAAAAGCAGGGAATAAATTTCCCTTTTGTAACGGAAATTTATATCTGTAGAGGAAATTTCCATTTGTAAAGATCTTCTCTCCCATAGCAGGAATGATAAGAGAACTACTCTGGGAAGAACTCATATCACCTGAGATGACTGGAGTCTGCCTAATAAACCTCATGAAGGACCCTCCTTACCTAGTTCCTTGAAACTTCTCCCAACTACCCCTGCCCCAGCAGCCAAATATCCTTTTCTTCTATCTAAGATCTTTTCTAAACTTTTTAATGCTTTGTTAAAATGGTATATAAGCCGCCGGTCTAATTCATTTCTTGAGGTCTTCACTTCATTTCTGTTACACACTCACATGCATATGAAATAAACCTTTTCTCCCGCTTATCTGTCTTTTGTCAGTTGAATTCAGAGACTCCAACCTCTGAATCTAAGTGAGCAGAGGAAAGTTTTGTCTTCCCTACAATGAAGGAAATTTATCAGTATGGCCACTAAAAGTTTTTAAACCTTTGATTAAAAAAAATTTTTTTTTCATCTCTCTCCCTTTGTCTCTCCCCCACCTCTCTCTCTCTCTCTCTCTCTCTCTCTCTCTCTCTCTTTCTCAAACATAAATAGTGGTTAGGAAATAGGTTGTAGAAAATATCGATATAAACGGGAGAATCAAATAACTAAATTGAGGAGAGAAATTTTTATAAGTTCAAGTGGAGCAGAGATTTGTCACCCCAATATACGTTTCTATGGCATAAGGATTATTTTAGGCTCATTATTTTTAAGCAACTACAGATTCAGAAAAAGCTCTTTACCTCCCCCTCAGTTGCCTAAATTTACATTGGAAAGGGGGCCTGCACCAGAGAGCTATTACCAGAAATACCTTCTAACCTAAGACTTAAGGCAAAACAGGGTAACCTTTATTTTCAAACATCTTGTTTCCTTTCCTGTTAATGACCTTCCACCCCTTAGTGTCCCTAGGCCCTTACCCTTTTCTTAGCTCAGCATGTAAGTTTCACCTGCCTGGCTACACTTCCGGTCTCATATTCATATTTGTATGGGGCTCCTGCACATGTAAAATTTGTTCTTCTCTCCTTAACATGTCTTATGTCAAAGTAATTAGACTGCCAATGACCCTTAAACAAAAGAAAGGAACATTTTTTAGCCCCTACAGTAGGTGACCATGAAGGAACCTACTTCATAGACTAGACACTGCTAGCTCTGAGGCTGCTGCAGCTGAGACATCCTGGGACTCAGGACACAAAGCCAGCAGATGGAAAGCATTCTCACCACAGCAATCTTCTGGATCTCTGCCTGCAGGGACCAGTGGAAGTGAGAGTCCTCTACACTGCCCCATCCTCCACCTTTTTTCTTTTCTGTCTGAGGTTAGCAGGAAAAAAAAAAAATATCTGTGGAAATAGTTTCTTGGGTACAGCAACTCTGATAAAGATCTGTTTTGAGTACTCTTGCTTTTATTGATCCTCTTTGTTTTCCCCGAGATGGTCACTGTTTTGCTATACCTCTGTTGTTTTGTTTCTCATAAGAAGGAAAGTTATAGGGGAGAACTCAAACATAGGTGTAGGAGCCGTTTTCACCAGAGCATCACCAGTGTCAATAAACTTTGCTGTGGGGACCCCTGGGTGGCTCAGCAGTTGAGCCTTTCTTTGCCTTCAGCTCAGAGCGTGATCCTGGAGTCCTCGGATTGAATCCCACATCAGGCTTCCTGCATGGAGCCTTCTTCTCGCTCTGCCTATGTCTCTGCCTCTCTTTCTGTGTCTCTCATGAATAAATAAATAAGATCTTAAAAAAAATTTTTGCTGAGGGTTAATATGGGAATGAAATAATGGCTGTGGCTATGGGACACCTTGGAAGCCAAAGGCATTAACCTGGTAGATTTGAGGGTGAGCTCTTGCAAGCTATTGGGGCACTCACCACCCAATTCAAAGAGTCTTATGTTAAGATAAATTGGTCAAGAAATGAGTTAGATTTACACTAGGTCATTCACCAACCTCATAAAAACATGAAACAATGAGGTACTCTATAGAACACCTCACAATCCTCCACCCAGCAGCCCATTCCTCTCAGAGTTAGTTGGGCTCCAAGAGATCCAAATCTTAGTGAAAGCTCTTTATGTTCATATTAAAAGAAATAAATAAGAACAGATGAGGTTTTCCTTTTTATCTTTTTCTATAGGGAGAAACAGCATGGCTTTGAATGCAGTGAGAATATCCTCTCTGGTAGCCACCAGCCAGAAAGTGTGTGCAGTTGGCATGCAGCTTGGTGGCCAGTTAAACAGACTGAGGCCCTGAGACATGAAGTCACAAGTAGAAGTCTCTGCATCCAGATGTGCCAGCTCTTAGGGGAATCTGTCATAAGTGGTCCCATTGCATAAGAGCCTTTTGCCATTTCAGCCTTTGTTGTCTTGCTAGTGCTGGAAAAGTCCCACTACACTAGCACCTGCCTGGTGTCACAGATCAGCAGGTCTGTGGAGGCATCTCAAGCTCTCATGGGAGACCAGAGACCTCATTGTCACTATACAATTCTCTTTTTATTTACTTATAAATAAATAAATAAATAAATAAATAAATATTTATAATATCTATGCAGAGAGAGAGAGGCAGGCACAAAGGCAGAGGAAGAAGTGGGCTCCCTGCAGAGTCCAATGTTGGGATTCAATCCTGGACCTCAGGATCATGCCCTGAGCCAAAGGTAGATGGTCAACCACTGAGCAACCCAGGAGTCCCTCACAATACAACTCTTAAATGAAGTTCTTTACTTTCCTAAGCTAATTCTGAAAGTGAATCTTCTGGGTCTTGTCAACAACTGCATCTTTTGCACTCTCAGTTAAAGATAACCTCTTACATACATGATTAAGCCATAAAAAAGTTTATTGGTATGAGTCACCACCAGGATTAGCAAAAGACCCTGCTCATCAAGGTCCAGATAATGGGTCCTCTGTATTGACTACATTTTAAAGAAAACAATTTCTATTGGTACCTACATAAAGACCAAATTAAAAATAAAACACAAAGGAGTATAACAGCAAGCCTTAAGGACTCCCTTAACAAGATGAAAGAACAGAAATTAGACCTAAAAGAAAACTTAATGATCACATCCAATATAAATCTTTCTCAAAATCCAGTCCCATCTGGCTGTTTTAGCTTCCCTTTTCCTACAAGATTTACAAAGAGTAGTCCAGTCTGATACCTAAGCCCAAGATATACAGGCTACTCCTATAAATGTTAAATACCAGAAAGTGAATTTAACAGGAATACTTGGGATAGGCAGTAAGGTTCACATTACTATTTCTCACAACTCCTACTTTCCAGGGCACTATAAATACTCTCTACCAGCTCAGGCTTTTGTATGCAAAATCTTTTAAATATAGATCCTGGATGCCCCACCCAAAGAACTCATGTCCCCTGGACAGCAGCAATTTTTTTTAGGTTGTACAGCCCTCTAACCTCAACATTCAGAAGTACTTACTAAATTTACAGAGGAATTAGTATCAGACGGAAAACAGGGTTAATAGAAAATCTTAAATATCCTCTCCACAAATCTTAGTAAAAACTTTAGCTCTCTAAACAGGTAACTTTAATTTTTTTTAAAGATTTTATTTATTTATTCATGAGAGACACAGAAAGGCAGAGACACAGGCAGAGGGAGAAGCAGGCTCCCTGCAGGGAGTCTGATGCAGGATTCAATCCTGGGACCCTGGGATCATGCCCTGAGTCAAAAGGCAGATGCTCACCACTGACCCACCCAGGTGCCCCACTTTAATTTATTTCATCTGCCAGAAACACAGTTTGTATCAAACTACTCTTTCAAAAACTAGTGAGATCTACATTATCATAACTGTCTCATGGCTAAAATTTTACAACAGAAGCTACAAGATCTGTGTGTACGTCTGTAAGTTTATGTGTCTTTTATATGTATGTTACAGATGGGTGATATTTTCCAACTTCTGGATGGTATCACGAAGATTAATTTCTGAAGAGCTCTATTTAATTGGCTTAAAACTAACCACTTACAAATTAATTATTTCTAGGGTTCTCAAAAATATAACAGAAATTAACACAAATGTTTTTCAGGTTTACGTGGTCTGGTATTAAGCTACTTTAAGGTCATTGGCCCCATTAAAAAAAAACATGCCTCTAGAATCATTAACATTGAATATAATGCCCACATACAACTTTTATTCTGCTTGGATTTACTAGTCAAATAAGTCCAAGTTTTACATCCTTCAAAATTTGTCAACAAAAACTGCTAGGATGACAGTTGACTTCATCTAATGTCTCATGAAGGTTCTGTGAGTCATCTAAACATAGTTGTTGGCAGCAAGTGATTTAGGTACACATAACTCGGATAAGAGTCTCGTAAACAATTTAGTACAATTATAATTTATGGGATGTATACTCCAAAAATAGCTTCTAAAATAGTTTTGGTGGGCGTCCGGGTGGCTCAGCAGTTTAGCGCCTGCCTTCAGCCCAGGGTGTGATCCTGAAGACCCGGGATCGAGTCCCACATAGAGCTCCCTGCATGGAGCCTGCTTCTCCCTCTGCCTGTGTCTCTGTCTCTCTCTCTGTCTCTCTCTCTCTCTGTCTCTCATGAATAAATACATAAAATCTTTAAAAAAAATAGTTTTGGTAACTTGAAAGAGTTTTGCTAAGTGAAATGAGAGAAATTTATCAAATATGTAGATTATTTGCAAATAAGATAAAATAGTGCAACACTAAGTACAGAACATAAATATATTTATTTTTAGCTTTTTTTCACAGAGAAATGAAAAACATTCAGGCCTGTTAGTAAACATATCTTGTCCCACATTAAAAGATTATACTAGTAGGAAGTACATGTTTCTAGAAATTGTGAAATGTATTAATAAATTTGCCAATCAAAAGAAGACTAGTATAACAGTTTACAACTGCTTACTTTTTTAGTTTTACTAGAAATCAAAGCTTCTAAGGGTTAAGATTCTAATTCTTTTATGTAATTAAAACTACTAGAAATAATAAGGGAAATTCTCTATGCAAGGAAACTAGGATGTGTCTTTAGGTGAAAAAAAAAAAGCTATAGGATAAGGAAATGTATTTTTGTTACGGGAAAAGAAACTAAATTTGTCCTAAAGCAAAACTGGTTATTTCAAAATGGAAAAGGGAAGAATAAAGGATAAAATTAAATAGAAAGTTGGGAAGGGAGACTCTTACCTTGTATAATCAAGTTGGCTAAAATTGAAAGTTTATTATGAGTGTTATATAAAATTAAACATTAAAATTAGTAGTATATTTATGTAAAACCAAAACAATTTTCTCTTAAGATTTTATTTATTTATTCATGAGAGAGAGAGAGAGAGAGAAAGAGAGAGAGAGAGAGATTGGCAGAGACACAGGCAGAGGGAGAAGCAGGCTCCATGCAGGGAGCCCCACGTGGGACTCGATCCCAGGTCTCCAGGATCACACCATGGGCTGAAGGCGGCGCTAAACCGCTGAGCCACCAGGGCTACCCTTTGATCTGTTACAAGAAGATTTCCTGTACTGTTGGTCTGCTCTTGATATTAAGATATTTTAAGAGGTTTTCCTTTACTTTTTAAGTAATCTTTCTAGAAAGCAAGGTTTTTGTTTCCTATAAAAATAATTTCCTATTGTTTTAATCAGGTCTCTGATTATTTAAGAAAATTGAGTCTTCTCAATATTAAAACAGCTAAGTGTTGCTTACAATCATGTCCTTTTTTATTTGCCACTGAGATCTTTTATCACATTTGGGTTAATTAGGTAATTAAGTATTGTTTCATAATAATCTGTAATGTTTATTTAGTTAAATGTCCCAACCTTTTGATATTTTTGAGTGATTTCCCCCAAATTAAATCCTAAATAAAGTCCTTAGGACCTGAAACTAACATTAGGATTTTCCAGGGTGTCCATGAAACATCTCAAAAGATTTGTTCTGTCCTTTATAAAAAGAGATGTTATGCTAATTAGGTTTACTTGATAGGTTAAATTATGTGGGAGGCATTGTCAAATAAATGATGCTGAGCCTTGTTAGGTTATATTTATGTGAATATTTGTTATTAATATAAGTGTTCTAAAAGTTGTATGAAAGTCTTGGAAATCTGATGTGTCTTGGTATAATGTTATCAGTCAAAATTCGAATTGTTACCTTAAAATGCTGTAGGTCACAGAAATAAGTAAATTTCATTGTCAAGTGTATTAAAATGAACTCTCATTCGATCATTAACCATGGCCACTGTTAAGTCTTTTGTCATTTATAGTTGTTTTACTCTGATGCTTCTGCAAAACTTCTTTATCTTTAGTGAGATCCATGGAAAAAACTTTGAGTTCTTTTCTCAAGAAAAGGTTTTCTTTTTTTTTTTCTTTTTTTTTTTTTTTTTTAAGAAAAGGTTTTCTTGATAATTATTGAACTCGGAAGGAATCTAAAAATTTCCTAATGGGAAAAACTGTTTTCATGAAACTACTAACAACAGATCAAGATCAGCAAGAATTGATTACATGGGACTGAATAAACTAATGATAATTATAATTTTTTATGACTTTTTGTTTGAAACATTGCTAGTTCTTTCATGTTTATTTTCCAGATTGAAGTAAACTTTTCCCCTTAAGCTACCTATAGTTTTAAAGCAAATATATCTTTGTGAACAAGAATAAAACAATCTGGGGTGCCTGGGTGGCTCAGTCAGTTGACTGTCCAACTCTTGATTTCGGTCAAGTCCTGATTTCATGGATTTTAGGATTGAGCCTCAAGTTGGGCTTATTTAGCAGTGAGCCTGCTTGAAGATGTTCTCCCTCTTCCCTTCTTCCCACTTGCTCTCTTTCTCTCTCTCTCTCTGAAATAAATAAATAAATCATAAAAAAAGAATGAAATAATTTTTCCCTACCTAATCCCACCAGAATTTGGAAGCTTGTAGTGAGTGAGTATTCTTATTTCTGTGACAATATATTTATTTGCATATGCTCAATAAGAACCCATTTTCCTTTTTTAACAGGACAGAAATAGAAACTGGTTAAATTATCAAAGCTTTGATTGGAATGTCATATTTGAAAATATACATGGAATCAGATATGCCCACCCAGGGATACCTGGGTGGCTCAGCAGTTGAGCATCTGCCTTTGGTTCAGGGCGTGATCCTGGAGTT
Organism: Vulpes lagopus; assembly: GCF_018345385.1. Taxonomy (NCBI): domain Eukaryota; kingdom Metazoa; phylum Chordata; class Mammalia; order Carnivora; family Canidae; genus Vulpes; species Vulpes lagopus. The sequence goes on along the minus strand of NC_054835.1, from coordinate 75,213,677 downwards.
CTAGGATCAAATCCCCCATCGGGCTCCCTGCATGGAGCCTGCTTCTCCCTCTGTCTGTGTCTCTGTCTCTCTTTCTGTGTCTCTCATGAATAAATAAATAAAATCTTAAAAAAAAAAAGAATCAGATATGCTAGGTAGCTTTAAGGAACTAGACTGACTTGATGAAACCAATAAAGCCCTTTAGAAAAAAACAGATAACTTTCTTACAAAATTTCCACCACCCTAACCAGATGAATAGTGAAGATCATCTCCTGGTAGGTGCAGAAATCTCAGAATGTTTTGGAGACCTCAAGAAGCGGAATTCATCCAAATCGATTAGTATTGCAGGAGAGGACTGACTGCAACTTCTTGGCTTGGCTTCCTGGTATCAAAAAGCCTTTAAAAGTCCAATGTGAGATTCCTGATTAAAAGTTCTAGGATAGCAGAGTTCAATGAGCCTGTATGATTAGTCACTACTCTTGCTGCACTACATAAATGATCAAGCCAAGGTTACTGAAACTAAATTTATTTTCCAAACAAATTAGTCTTAATTTGGCTATCTTTGGTAGAAATGAGGATGATTATAGAGACAAAAATTATGTTTCAGTAAAATACACACTTGTCAACTTCAGATTCTAGTTCTCTTAACTGTCTTTGCGGTTTTGTTATTTACCTGTAAGCTAGACTCTATACTGAATTCATCTAGTTTCCTCATCTGACTATAAATATCCAAACTCACATTCACAATTTTCTCCCTTTGCCTTGGAATCATTGAGAATCTAAAGCTTTCCTTTTTCCAAAAGCCCTGCATACTGAGGCTAGGTAATTTGATATCCATTTCAGAAAAATCACCACAATAGCTTCTATGTGGACAATCTTTGTGCCTGTTGCTATGTAGCCGGCCACTCAGAAAGATCACCAGGAGAATTCAAACTGCAAACCAGGAAAATCAATCAGATTATCACTGCCTGCTCTCACTCCATCTGAAGATGCTTTGAGCCTGACATCTATACATATCCTTGACTGGCAACTCTCAGGATTCGGACACTGGATTTATAATTTGCTCCCACCATTAAACCTTTGTTTTGCTTCTGTTTCCATAGAAATGTTCTTATATTAATTGCTTGACAATATAAGCCTAATTTTGGAAGCCCATCTGCAAGGCCATCTCCCAAAATGAGGCACAAAATGTTTCATTGTACTGACCTATTCTTAAGACCAAAATTGGTTCAATGGGATATGGAACAATCTACCAATTTAGCTTCTGGATTATGAAACTTTTTACTTGAAGTTTCAAAGGTGGGACCAAAGGGAAGTGAATTTTTTCATCCCAATATATGTCTCTTTGGCATAAGGATTATTTTAGACTCATTATTTTTAAGGAACTACAGATTCAGAAAAAGCTCTTTACCACCCCCTCAACTGCCTAAATATATATTAGAAAAGGGGACTGTACCAGGAAGAGAGCTATTACCAGAGATAACATGTCAACCTTTGTTTTCCAAACATCTCCTCCTGTCTTCTTGTGAATGGCCTTTTTCCCTCTTGTATCCCTAGACACCTACCCTTTATTTTAGCTCAGGATATTATATAAGTTTCAATTATTAGACTCTGTACTTTGGGTGTCATATTTTTACAGGGTTCTTATATATACAAATTTTTCTCCTATTAATCTGTTTTACTTGAATTTAAATTCAACTAGCCAAAGAACCAAGAAGGGAGGAAGGGAAATTTTTTCCATCCCATGGAGACAAATAGGATCAAACTTCTAAAATGTAAAAAAAGGCCCAAGTCTAATTTACAATTAAAATCTATAGCTAATATGACTTTGAGATTCTTATTAAAGACCTATCGTTCCAAATTGGGGAAGGCTAAAAGTATATCTTGATAATCTTATGAATTAATGAGGATTACAATGAATTTCTAAAACAAGGATTGACAAAATCGACTTTTTTTTTTCTTTGAACAGCTTTCACTCAAAAACCGTCTCTTCAGTCCTTCATCAGTAGAGGCATTGCCCTAGCACTGATTTAAAGAAAATTCCACATAGCATTGATATGCAAATTTTGATTGCTTCAGCTCCAATACTCTTCATTTGCATAAGCTAATTTAAAAATGGGCTGTTAACTCTACTTAGGGCTTGAAAATCTGAAATCCCAAAGATGTCAATTGTAGACATTAATTGAGAAGTTTAGGAAAATTTTCACCAAGTCTACAAAACATCCTGTTGCCTAGCCACTGATGTACCAAAAACTTCCCTTGGTGAGATGTTTGGAACAATAGGCTAAGCACTTGAAAGAAAAATGCCCAATAAATTACAATTACTACAATTTCCTTTTATGTCCACAATTGTTTTTTAAAAAATATTTTATTTATTTATTTGACAGAGAGAGCACAACAGGGAGAGCAGCAGAGGGAGAAGGAGAAGCAGACTCCCTGCTGAGCAGTGAGCCTGATTGGGGGCTCCATCCCAATACCCTGGAATTATGACCTAAGCTTCAGTTGAAGGCAGATGCTTAACCAACGGAGCCACTCAGCACCTCCCACAGTTGTTCTTTATATCTAAATAATCATTCTTTTTATTATATTGTGAAGTCAGCCAATAATCAGTAAGTCCGCATGGAGAAGAGAAAGGCTAAATAGTGGTTCAAAATCACAGTACGAACCAGTTGTGTAACAAATTGAAGAGGATGAATCTATTTTAATGCTAAATAGTTTACACTGTTGAGCTTTATTTAGCATTCTGGAAAGTGCTGTATGTTTATGGGAGCATAATTAATAGTTGTGCTATTTTATCCAGCTAAAAAATCTCTCCTTTTCTCGTCTGCCTAAAAATCTGTTTTTCCATTTTTTTCTATTTCACGGAAAACTTATTTATGCTTATCTTTATTATTCTTTTTGATCTGGGTTATATGTTTTTAGTACAGAAATGAGTATGTTCATAGACTTGTTTTCTTTGACTTTGGAATTTCAAACTAAAGGAGAATGCAAATACAGGAGCAACAGCTGTTTCACCTTTGTCACAGCACATTTACGTAAACTTTTATTAAGAGAAAACTGGCCTGTTGGTAACATATCCAACTATGAAATATGCACAGATAGCCTATGCCCAATTCTAAGTGACTGGACACAGCTTATCATTTAAATGGCATAGGCACAAAAAAACAAAGACCTTAAATATGGATTGAAATTGTCACCAGCAAGACCCCTACTAGCCCTAATTCATCCCCAAAGGAATGTTAACCTTATCTACTGATCTAAACTGGTTTAGCTTGACCACCAACTTACATCTCATAGATGAACCAAGGAGTGTCCCACAGTTATTTCTACTTCATTATAATGTTAAAAATCTCCACCTAAGTTGGAGCACAAACCTCATTAACATAACATACTGTGCATGTATAGATAGGTTTCCTGAGTACACATAAGTGACTTTATGCCTACCCTCTACATGCTAAGACAAAATTCTTCTGAATATTCATCCTAACCCTACATATAAAGACTCCAATTCACTTTTCTCAGAGAGTCATGGCTTTGGAAATTATTCCCCATGATCTCCTTATTTGCTGCAAATAGTTTCTTTTGTGTGACAATTCCATCCAGTATAATCTCTACCTGTAACTCACCAAGGAGTAAACTCACCTTAGTTTAATTACAAAATTACTTAACAGCTTAATTTCTCCCTACTAGGCAAAGATTGGGGGTGGAGAGAGAGAGAGAGAGAGACCTGCATACATTATCTATCTATCTATCTATCTATCTGTCTGTCTATCTATCTATCTATCTTTGTTTCCCAGAGCTTGACATGGCTTTGGGCACACTGTAGGCTTGAAGAAGTTCAGAATGAGCTTTCCCAAAATGTGCCAGTTTGGCATGTGGATTATTTTGAGCTGAAAACAATCTAGGACCAAAAGACTCAGAAAGAGCTTTTTACCTCCCCCTTAACTGTCTTTAAGAATTTAAGTAGAGGGCCTGGTCCAGAAAGGGAACTATCATCAGAGATAACTACAGAAAGTGTGTGCTAGGTGTGTGTTAAACTGCAGGATGCTGAGAAACACGTATTTGTTCAAATTCCATTCTATGTCCCATTGTGTCTGCATGACATGACAAACATTTGTTAACCAAACATTTGCTCTTCCCATTTACCTGTGAATTGTCTTTGTTTCCTTTGAAACCCCAGACTCTTGATCCCTTTCCCTTAGTGTAAGATGGCATATAAGCCTCAATTGCCTGACTGTCTTAGAGCCTCTCATGTCTTTGTGGGATGCCTATATATAGGTAATTAAATTTATTTTCCCTTGTTAATCTGTTTTAGGTCAATTTAATTAATAAACCAGATTAAAAAAAAAAAAACAAGAAGGGTAGAGTAAAATGTTTTCCTCTCATACAAACTCCTCATAAAGATTTATGGAAATAGATAAGGTTTGAAGATAGGACACAATATGAAGAACAAACAAGAAAACAGGGGATGAAGCTAGACAAAGAAGTGATCTAGGGGGTGGCATAGAAGGTCTAATATTATATTTCTGGCTTTGATATAACAGACAAGTGACACAAGCCTTCCACAGATGAAAAAGGAAAATATGATTCAATTTGGTAATACTACTACCCTGTGAGCAAAGTTTAGCGATCTTTTAAGGATTTCCTTTCTTGTTTTTGTTTTGTTTTCTTTTTTCCACAATTAATGCATTTAGATTAAAAACTCTGAATCAAATATCTGTAACTAGTTACCTAAACTACAGATTAGAAAGTAAAGAAAGCAATTAGTAAGAAACTCTGAGAGACAAGATTATAATAAATCTTTACTTATTACTATAGTAGGTACTCAACCAACTTGGCTGGATGGATTAATGAGTACATGATATGCATGAGCCTTTTAATGTTACTAAGTTGCTTGTCCTATATTTATTGTGTCTATTCCCTAGACAATCACTTATTCCATACCTATAATCAATATGTATCGTAAACGTTAAAAATAATTATCTCCAAAATTCATCTTGTTAAATTTAATCCATCTAACAAAAGTGGTGGTTTCATTTCTCCCTTCGTGGAGTGAATATTGTACCCCAAATATGGCCCTTTGGCATAATGGTTGTTTTGGGCAGATTATTTTAAGAAATAGAAAATACAGAAGAAGCTCTCAAAAGAGCCTGAGAAGAGTTTGAGAAGTTCCTCTTTTGTAACGGATATTTCCATTATAAAGAAAATATTCATTTACCGTTATTAGATGAATGATTAAATAACAAGAGGATCTTAGTGCAGACACCAACTTATCTCTTCACAAGAAATTTTACCTTTGTTTATCTTGCTTTTCTTGGGAAACTCCTATAACTAACCCCTCATACTTTTATTTTGTATTTAGCTGAGATTGGTATTTTAGGTAGGCATAGGCCACCACAAGTGTTGCTCATGTTTTCCAGTGTATCTCCCATGTGTACATGGGATAAACATGCTAATACACTTTTTTTTTGTCTTCGTCGTGTTATTATGTCTTCTATTACAAGGAGTCTCAGCCAATCACTCAGAAAGGTATGGAAAATTATATTTTTACTGGTAGTTTATATGTACAATTACATTAATTTCAAAGTTACATAATAACGCATACTATGTGGGTGAATAAGTACGTATAATTTTATTTAAATGTTTATTTGGTGTATACACAAAGTGTATATACAATGCATATACAATATGTAGTTCCATGTAGTGTTTCTATAAATTCAGCATTTTCAGAATATTACAAACTATTTTCTTTCTGTGATGGCCAACATAAAGTTTAAAAAAAAACATATCCTGAAGTTTTACCTACTCATTTACTCATATAATTACATCATTGTTCCTCTCAGAGACTCCTTATAGTAATTCAGGCATGAGTTTGTTGGAGATGAATATAAAGTATAAATTATGCAATACATAATCTGTACATATTCCCCTAAAATTAGAGATGACCAACCCAAAGGGTGAGAAAAGATCTTGTTTGTTTTAGCAAAAGGAGTCACATCCAATTCTTTATATAATGCATTTTATATAAATGCACTCACATCTTGTATAAATGCTAACACTACCTCATATGAACACAATGCTATGGCTTCCCTCAGTTATCACAGTGCCTTCAGTGGAAGGAATTATAACTATTGGAATTATAACTATTAATTTTGATATATGATGAAAGCAAAATAAGGAAAAGGAAAATGGCCGATAAAACATGTAATAGTAAGATGTCAATACTGTCCATATGAACACCAGTTTTGAGGAATTATTTTATAGTTACAGTTACACTTGTCTTAAGTCTGGTGCTAGAGAAATATAGCCTCAGAATCCTTACTTTAATCTAAAAGGATTATGCACAGTGGATCAAGTGTTTACCTACAACTACTAACAGTTGAGCTCATAAGAGAAAAGAGCACCATACCCACAATGTGACTAATTCCTTCAAAGTAAACATTTACAAGTGTCTAGTCACTCACACCCATATAAACACACACACAAGCTGACAAGAGAACTGAAAATCCTGTGACTAGCTCAATTTATAATGTAAATAGTGAAGTATTTAGGAATTACCTGGATTTATAGCATCATTATTTAACAGGGTAACTACTTAGTTGGCCAGCTCCCTAGATTAATGGCCCATAAATTAATAAATATATCATGGCTCTAAAACTAAGCTCTAGCCAACCTCTCAATTTCAATTAGCCTCACAAGTAGGAATACATCTGGAATCACATTTATATTCCTTCTTTTGTTATCCCTTGACTACTGCAAGTATCACTGATTTACCACTCACCATAGCAAAGTATCTAAAAAATGTTGTCTGTTGCTCCATAAAATGAATCAACAAAGATTAAAGGACAGTGAAGTAATCTGTATTCCCATAATACTTTATTGTCATATCCAAATAGAACTCATGCACATGCAATCATACATCTCTGAATTACTGTACATGTTGGGCACGCCTCGTCCTAAGAAAGTAAACAAATTTCAAAATTACCTTTTCTAAGAGAGGTAAATTAATTTATCATGCTGACTCTGTCACTGTTAACAATAGTCTTGATTAAAACCCACTAGTTAGTCTGCTCATTCTAGAAACCACAAAAAGGGAAAATAATCTATTTCCATGAATCTATTTATCTTCTGGACCTCAACGGAATCCCGAAGTAAAATTACTTTGATCAAAAAACATTGTTTGCAAAAAAGAAACAAAACATTGTTTACAAAAATGAAGATACTATATAAATAACACAAAGCAAACATATTTCATAAACTTTTTAAAGCCCAGAAATAGTTTCTAGTGCAGTCGATTTCTTCTACAACAAATATACTAGATAGTTTCTGCATATCAAGTCAGAATAAAGCTTCAAGTGGCTTATTTCACGGTGTTCCTACATTTTGCTGGAAAGATAAATAATTTTATTTCTTCCTATGCTATTTTGATGATATTATACTCTACAATTACTCTCAAGTCAAAACGATACTAGTTCTGACACAGACTGCCATATTTGAGTATTTTCAAAATTAAAAACTAATCAGCAATCTTTAAATGTAAATGTTTATGATAAAAAAAATCCCACAGTTAAATGCATTTAAATATAAGGATTTATTGCCAAATTCAAGTTTGTATCAATATATTGCTGGAAGAAAATAAAATTTAGTCACTTCTTAAATGGCCATATTATTTATTAGTAATCAGATTCAGGATCTATCTAGTTTTAATTATATTAATTAGTTAAAAGTATTACCTAGTGTTTAACAAATATTGTTTAATTTCCTGTGAAAGAGGCAGTGATTAAGACAGACAATACAGAATCCCAAATCTCATGGTCTCTTACAACGGTTGAGAGGGATAGGGGTAAAACCTAGAAGGCAGATAACAAATAACAACAATAAATTATACTACTAGTACTAATGAAACTAGTCTTCTGTAGGGAATTGAAATAGAACAACATGGTATAGAGTGAGTAGTTTACCTTTTGGTCTGAAAAAGTCTCTAAAAAAGTTACAATTAAACACAGGATTGCAGAGGAAATACCCATGCAAAAATGATGAAGAAGAACAATCCAGGTAGAGGGCATATCTAATGTAAAGGCCCTAAAGTGAGGATAGTTTGCTAAAAACAGAAGGAACGAACAAAAAACAAAAAACAGTGCAGCTGGAGCTTAAGGATAAGACCAGGACAGCGGTGTGCCGATGTTGAACAGTTGCTTTCTAGAAATATACATGTGTGTATATAAAAACACACATTAAGCTTATTATAAATTTTCCTAATAAAAAAGATGTCTAGCACACAATCTGCAAACAATAAAAAATATACAATACACTATGATGTAAATTCTATATAGCCAAATGGTTCTCATGCCACCGACTTCTGCTCAACTTTTTTATCTGTAGCCAAACCAAAGTTGTAACTGATAAACAGGTGTAGTTCCAAAGTAAATGTTGATTGACATTTATTTTAATAAGAAAGATGAAAGCAAAACAACAAAGACATATGTTGAAACTTCACTAGTTTGTCAGTTATATAACTTCTTTGCTGTATTGCACAATGGTCTCCAAATACTAGAATATATCCTCAAATTTTATGCTATCCAAAATATAACAGGCTAGACACAACACACTGTTTACTCTGCATTAATAAAGTTTTCTTGAACACTGGCTTATGTCTGGACAATCATTGAAACATTAAATAATCCCTGATTTATAATGTTTTCCAATGTCTATGTTATAAATATTCCCTGCAGAGTTAATTTCAAACTATCAATATGGTTTCATTGTATATGAAGCTGGGGGGAGATTTACTAGAGCAAATCATTATACAGTATTTCCTGCATACACATTCAATAGAAATTTTAAAAAACCCAAGAGCATAGATAATAGTAAAATGTAGTAAAATGATTAGGAAGTAATGAGCTTTGAGAATTTACTGCATTTGCTTGTAATGCAATTTACTTAATTGTAAGATTATATAATACTTGCAATAGTTGGTTTTAACAACTGGCATGCAAAATATATGAAAACTGAACAGTTGGTTTCCAAAAGTCATTGCAAACTGACTCTAGCAAACTGGCTCAACACGGATATGTATAGTGGTATAAATGAAGCTGCAGATGTAAATAGGGACATAGCTGGTAAGGGCTTTATAAATCAATATAGCGAGTTTTTATTTCATTGAAAGATTTTTATTTTATTTATTTTTTTAAAGACTTTATTTACTTATTGGACAGACATAGAGTGAGAGAGCATAAGCAGGGGGAGTGGCAGGCAGAGAGCGAGAGAAGCAGACTCCCTGCGAAGCAAGGAGCCCACTGTGGGGCTGGATCCCAGGATCCTGGGATCAGGATCTGAGCTGAAGGGAGACACTTAACTGATTGAGCTTTCCAGGCACCCCATCATTCAAGTAGTTAAAAAAAAAAATCTTTGGAAGTTTGAAATCAAGATAAATGCATGACTTAATTTGTGTTTTAAAATATCCACTTTAGGGGTGTTATCAGGATTGGCCCCACAAGGAGTGGAAGTGCTTTAGCCTCCAGATTTTAGGATGATGACTTCAGAAATCACACTGATAGTCTGACTTATAACTTTTAACTATGACAGATGATATTAAACCTGTTATGGAACCTACAAATGTGAAAGGCAATGCAAAAAGAAAAAGTAAAGGAAACACAAAAATCTAAGATGACTTCTTGATTTTTAAATGAATATTATTAGTATGATTCCCATATGGACTTCACACAAATCTATCTCAATTCAAAAAATTTCCACTAAAAATCTAATCATAGATTTTGGGAAGAATTTGAACAATCTGTTTTATTTTTGTTGTTATTAGAGAGAAAGATAGTCCATGGGTTGGTAGGGAGGGGCAGAGGGAGAGAAAGAATCTTAAGCAGGCTCCAAGCCCAGAGCAAAGCCCAAGGCAGGGCTTGATCTAAGAACCCAGAGATGCTGACCTGAGCCGAAATCAAGAGTCAGTCGCCTAACCTACTGAGCCGCTCACAGGCCCCTATGTTAAAATAGTTTAAGCCAATTTTGAAAAATAAGAATAAAAAGAAGGAACTTGTTCCTGCAGGTATTAAGCAATATTGCAAAGTCATAGTGTTATTCTGGATTAGATACAGGCTAATGAACCAGTGAAACAGAACAAAAAGGCTATTAGTATATGGGAATTTGTCAAAGAGGAGTAACATCACAAACCACTCGAGAGAGAGAGGTTGCATTATTTGATAATGTGTATTGCAAAAAATGGTTTGCTTCATCTAAAGAGTGTTGTGCATTTTTAACTTATAACATATAAAAACTTCAAGCTAATTTATTTGAATTCTCAGTATAATTCTAAGAGTGAAAGGTAAAGTGTCTATGATACCAGGTGAGGGATGGTTTCTGAAACACCTGCAAATCACAAACCAAAAGGAGAAAATGGAACGTTTGGACTATACCTCATTGAAAGATTTCTGTCCAAAGGTATCTGAAGGGGTAAGAGAAAGGAAGACCATATTTGTACAATTGAAAATTGCAAAGGCTTACTGTCAGCAGTTCTTACAACCTACGGGTGAAAGAACAACCCGAGAGAAAAGTAGGTAATGACTATTAAGAGACATTTTACAGAAGAACTGTTTCATTAATACTGAAGGAGTTTGTTCAATCTCACTAGGGATCAGAGAAATGCAAACGAAAACAATGAGATATTACTTAATATCAGGTAGACAAAAATCAAAAATCTGGTTTCTACCATCAGGCTTTTGAATAGGAAAGGGAAGCTCTCCTGACCTGTTTGTTCCCGTGAAACCTGTCGCATCCATCCTAAAAAGCAATCTGTCAGTGCTAGTGAAGTCACTTAGTGTAAACTTGTACCTCTCCTTTAATGGCCTTAAAGAATTTAGATAGGTCTGGCCCTGATACTATCAGAGATAACGTTTTTTATCTGAAAGACTTATCTGCTTGTCACTGCAAACATCTGATTACCAAATAACTGCTCTTCTTATCTTCTTGTGAATTTCCCTCCTCCCCTTTGAAGTCCCAGGCCAATATCCCTACCCTAACCTCAAGATGGCATATAACCCTCAATTGCCTGGATGCCTTTGGGTCCCATATTTTTATGGGGCTCCCATACATATAAAATCAATTTGTTCCCCCTCCATTACTCTATTAATTTAATTATTAGACCAGCGAAAGAACCTAGAAGGAAAAAAAGGGAAAAATTTTTCCAACCCTAAAACCAGTAATATTAATAGAGTTCAAGAACAGCATTGAGTGGAATAAACAGATAAGATGAATAGCATAATACTATCTAGAAAACATTTCCTTTGCTTTTTATTGTAAGGATACATTTAAGTAAACTTTCAAAGTATGACTGGAAAAATATACAGTAAATTCACTAGAGTAGGGGGAAAAAAGACCTTGAGGAAGGATGATGAAGAGTATGTATTATTTTCTATGGCTACAGTAATAAATTACCATTTATTAAGTGGCTGACAACACAAATTGTATATCTTACAGCTCTGTAGGTGAGAAGTCTGGTGTGATTCTCACTGGACTCCTCTCTGGAGTCTCCAGGGGAAAATTCTAGCTTCTAGAGGCTTCCTTCCTTCATCTTCAAAGCCAGCGAAAGTTATACCTCTTCTCGCTTCCTGCCCTATCCCTCTGACTCCTCTTGCCTCCTATTTACACTTTTTTGTTGTTGTTGCTGAAATATAATTAACATACACTGTTAGAGTGTACAACGTGACTCAACCGTTCTATGATTACTCAGTGCTCATCACGGTAGGTGTAGTCACTGTGTCACCATGCAATGTAATTACAATCTTATTAACTATATTTCCTATGCTGTATTTTCATCTCTGTGACTTATTTTGTAACCGCAAGTTTGCACCCTTAATTCTCCTCATCTACTTTACCCATCCCTGCCACTCACCTCCCCTCTAGCAACTATGAGTTTGTTCTCTGTATGAATCTATTTCTTTGCATCTTTGTTTGTTCTGTATTTTTTTAGATTCTGCATATAAGTGAAATCATGTATTTGTCTTTGTCTGACTTATTTCACTTAGCATTGTACTGATTAGATCCATCCATGTTGCTGCAAATGGCAAAAATCTCATTTTTTTTAACAGCTGAGTAAAAATCCACCATTTGTGTGTGGGGTGTGTGTGTGTATGTGTGTCACTCCTTTATCCAAAGATCAACTGAGGGACACGTGGGTTGCTTCCGTATTTTGGCTATCATAAATAATGATACAATAAATATAGGGATGCATAGATCTTATCAAATTAGTATCTTTGTTTTTGGGGGGCAAATATCCAGTAGTGAAATTATTGGATCCATATGATAATTCAATTTTTAATTTTTTGAGGAACCTCATTCTGTTTTCCACAGTGGCTTCACCAATTCACAGTTCCATCAACATCATATGAGGGTTCCCATTTCTCTGCATCCTTGCCAACACTTGTAATTTCTTATCTTTATTATTCTAGCCTGACAGGTGTAAGGTAATCTAATTGTGGTTTTCATTTGCATTTCCCTGATGATGACTGATGTTGAGTATGGTTTCATGTGTCTCTTGGCCATCTATAGGTTTTTTTTAGAAGAAATGTCGATTCCGGTCACCTGTACATTTTAACTGGATTATTATTGGGTTTCTTTGCTCCCGTTTGTGTAAGTTCTTTATATATTTTGAATATTAACTCCTTATTGGATATATAAATTGTAAATATCTCATTCAGTAGGTTGTCTTTTTATTTTGTTCATGGTTTCCTTCACTGTGCAAAAGCTTTTTATTTTGGGGTAGTCCCCATAATTTATTTTTGCTTTTGTTTCCCTTGCTGGAGGAGACATATCTAGAAAAACTTAAATATTTCATCACTTTGCCCTTTCTTCCATTTCTTTTGACTTTTTGCCTCCTACTTACACTTTTAAGGATCCTTGTGATTCCATTAAACCTACCTGTATAATTCAGAATACTCTTTCTACCAGTAGAGTCTTAACCACATCTGCAAAGTTGTTTTTGCCATGTAAGGTAAAATATTCATGGGTTCCAAGAGTTAGAATACAGACAGCTTTAGCCATTATTCTGCCTATCACAGGGAAAGATAAAAAAAAAGTAAAAAGAAAGATGGAACAAGTTAAAAAGGGTGATGAAAATAAATATGACGCCCAAAGAAGAATAAAATAAGCTGAATTCTGTGTGCTTATGTTCCTAAAATAGAATAGGAAAAAGGGGAAGAAGGGATGGGGAGTTGTCAGCTGTGTCAAATGATGCTGAGAAGTCAATTAAGATAAGGATAGAGGAAACCATCACTGAATCTGGCAAAAGGAAAACATTTGGTGAATTTTTTTTTTTTTTTTTTTTACATTTGGTGAACTTAATAAAAGCAGTCTTAGTGTAGTGGCAGCAAAGAATGCAGGATTAAAGTGGATTGAGGAGAGAACGTGAGATGAGGAAATGATGAGAAAACACAATGTCACTTCTATAATATGTGGTTTTATTACAGAAGTATCTCCTTCTTGTAAAAATTAAGTGCCACAGAATAAAAAGTACATGAAAGTAAACTATTGTATCCTTTAATGGAATATTATGAAACGCAACTACTGTAAGCACTTTCAAAGAGTAAGTTTTCAGAATTTTGGTTGAAAAAAAGGTGAACATTATAGAATAATCACAATTGGATTAAAAGAAATAGATGCATAGATAAAAGGATAGAAAATACATGTCTTCAGTCGGCTGATATATTTAATTTTTTCTTGTTTTACCGATATTCTATTATGAACATGACTTTTTTCACTTTTCAGAAATAATGTAAATTCTTAGATATATTAAGATTCCTCAAAATTGTTTTTGTTTGCACTAAAAAGAAAATATAATATTTTATCTCCAAATGTATGTGTGTTCACAATAAAAAAAAAACCTCTAAAATGTAATGGTAAAGCAATTAGGATTTACGACTGAGGTCAGCCTATTAACTACAGAGAAGTCCATTGAACTTTCTGAGCCACACCTTCCTTATTGGTAAGTAAGTGGACAGTAGATATCTCAAAGGTTCCCTCCAGCTTAAACATTTATGAGAATATTCAGATTCAAATGGTATTATTTTCATGTAGTCATCTTCATTTATATAAAAATTCATATGATTTGCTTATATCAAAACTTATCAAGAAGAAAGCAGTCTCTTTGACTGCTTCTAGTTATCAGAGTTTGTCAAAGTGTGGAAGAATTTGCCAAAAGCCCATAGGACCAAATACAGTCATAGGTACAGAGAAACTAAAGTATTTAACATGGTTTCAGAAACTCAATCACATGTGCGTGCTCCTGAAATACTGGCGTATAGACATTGAAGGCTCAACATAGCCATGTGCCTGGTTGGTTGTCGTTCTTTACAGATTGTCTGCTTTGATAAGAGAGAAAGGAAGGCCACACTCACAGCCACAAGGGAACTTTCGATCATCATCTAGGCCTTTTAACAGAGAGCTCTCTCTGGAAATGTACAGAACTGCTCTGTAGTCTGAATAGCACTCACACTTCATACCTTTGGCTTTCCACTGACAGTTTTCCTGTCATGATGACTTTGGAGTTTAGCTGTAAGATGGGAGCAAATCAACTTTAAGAACTGGAGAATATCGATACTTTCTTTCCAATCCTTTCTCTATTTATATTTCCCGAGACACATCAGCCTTGAAGGGCAGCCCTGTGGGCATGGGATTATAGAAAGAACCAATGCAAAGGCTGGCTAAAAGAGTAAACTGCATGTGACTCAACCAGCTGTCAGGAGAAAAAAAAAAAGAGAGAGAGAGAGAGAGAGAGAGAGAGAGAATCTACCAGAAAATAGCATCTGGTCTACCCCTGCCCACACTAACAGCCAGCTGTTTTCAGCTACTCTCACCTGCTGGCCAGGTTCTCTCAGGATGAACTCTTGCCAGGGGTGAAACAAATAAAGACAGACAAGACAGAGCAATCAAGCTACTTCAGTCTTTTTTGTGCTTCTGGGGCCATGAACTCCGTCTGCCCATCTTGCCCTGGACCTTTGGTTTCCTATGGCTCTGCCGGCTGCCAGCAGTTTCTATGAACTTCAGAATGCCCCTCTTTCTCTACCTCCAATAATAACATCCTCCTGGTTTCTGCTTATCAAGCCTCTGGAGCGTTAGCTCCCCAGCTCAGGCCAACTGATCCTAACTACATCATGACTAAAGGTGTGTGGCAATTTTTGTTTGTTTGTTTTCTTTTGGGAAATATTTCCGACATCAAATTTAACCTTTGATAAAAAGTCTAGTGAAATAAATGTTGTGTATTTTGACTTCTTTTCTACATCTATATCTATGAATGCCCCTTACTGTCACTAATTGGTTAGAATAAGCAATGGTAGATATGCACAGATTTCATCTCTTTTTAAAGTATTCTTTTAAAATAGCAACCCATTAAGTTCTAATTAATCTGCAAGCACGATGAATTCAACTTGACAACTGTACCGTATTCTCAATTTTTTCCCTTGAGATTCTGCTATATTTAATCCAGTTTTAGGAATGTGTTTAGTAATTCTAATGTCTAAAACATATGGAAATCTTAGATGCCTTGAAGAAAGTCTATTGTATTTCACTCAGTGTTGGTGTTTTAAAATGTGGTATATAAAAAAATATAAAATAAAATAAAATATAAAATAAAATAAAATAAAATAAAATAAAATAAAATAAAATAAAATAAAATAAATAAAATAAAATAAAATAAAATAAAATAAAATAAAATAAAATAAAATAAAATATGGTATAGAAGTAAAGATTTTAGACTTTGTGGCACATTGCCCGAGTTCATATCCTAATTCTGCCAGAACTCTGGACAAGTCATTTAGTTGCGTTCTGCCTCAATTTCAACGTAGTGGTGTCTACGTTATAGGTTGGTTACAAAGACTAGATATGTTAATGCAAGTATGTGCTTTACAAAATACCTGGCATGCAGTATATTTTTAATAAGCTATTACTATTGTTGTTGCTATTCATCTGTATATTTTTTTTCTTCTTTGCGAAGAGTATCAACAATAGTTTTAAATTCATCATTAATAAATTATGTTTTTAGGAACCTTATCAGACACTTGAAGGCAGCAGAGCTATGCTTTAGAAATCGTAGTATTAGAAAAATCATGAATATGGATATTCCAAAATATAGAAAATAGATTATCTAATCCTCTGACGTTAGACATGGTGAACAAATAAATAATAGTGTTGTGGCAGAGATGCTAACCCTAGAGACAAAGGAAGAGCCCTCCAAAATCTATTTAGATTTTATTCAACAGTTCTTGTGGTCGCTGAAGTAAGAAACAGTGAAACTAGTGAAGACAGATAAAATGAAGTTAGAGGATACAAAAGCTCTTAGAGACATTACAATCCCAGTAATTGTCATTGTAGTTTCCTAAGAATTTTACAGATCCTCCAGGTCTAACCTAGTCCCATTATTTCACAGATCATGACAACTCAGAAACACATAAGACGCAGATGCTATTTTAGATCACATGGTTTGGAGGAAAATGAATCAGAACCAGGACCTTTGTCTTATAGAGAGACCCCATTTGCCACGTTGCAATAACTACCCATGTTTGAGATCTTAGATTGAAAGCATAATGGCTGCATGTTCAAAAGCTTCACTGCATATGCATTTTACTGACCAGACTCCACAAAGATGACTAAGTTGAACTCTGAGTCTTAATTGGCCAGAAAGTCCTTATCAATAACAAATTCTATCAGCCTTCCTGTAGGTTTGCTCATTCTTTGTTTTATGACAGATGGTGTTTCCCTAATTAGGACTCCATTCAGAATACAGAGATTATGCACTACACCTTGAGAAAGCAAATCCCTATTCTCCTAAGAGCCCCATGTTCTTCATATCCAGAGGAACTGACGCAAAGAAG
Organism: Vulpes lagopus; assembly: GCF_018345385.1. Taxonomy (NCBI): domain Eukaryota; kingdom Metazoa; phylum Chordata; class Mammalia; order Carnivora; family Canidae; genus Vulpes; species Vulpes lagopus. The sequence continues at coordinate 75,196,827 of NC_054835.1, read as the reverse complement.
CTGAACATAATCCAGTCCTCCTTTTCCAGCTGAGCTTTCATTTCATACTTCACTACAGCTTCTCTAATCCCCACTTTCTCTTTGGGTTGCAGTGTATGGCAAGCACACAGCACGTTTAAAATCCCTGCTGATCCGTTGAGATGCTACACAGTGCATGACAGAGTTTGGCAAGCATGTGCATTGAGACCTTTTTTTTTTTTTTTAAACATCTAAATAAAACAGAGCCTGTGCTACCATCAGTTTTACTCTGTTTCGGAAGCCACTAAATCTTCTTGCTACTCCCAGGAGTGTCCCGTCATCGAACAGACATCATCCTAATTGGGATGTGACCAAACAGTTGGATTACAGTGAAGCATTACCTATTGGCTGAATTCCTTACACACACACACACACATGCACACACACCCAGCATCCTGCAGAAACAAGACTTACAAATGAATGCTTGAAGACTCATTTCTCACTTTGACCCCTGGGGTCAATGATGTCAGAGAAACTAGTTCTGAAAAGAGCTCTAGAGGGGGAGTGAACAATCAGGACCAACGGTAATGAGCAGTTTTTGAAGGTCACAGCTGTTGAGCATCTAATTGTAACTTCAAAAGCTGAGTACCGAGTTATTAATGATGTTGCTGATAAACTTTTTTTCCCCACTCCAGGTCATATAAGCTTTCATTCTAAGTTCGAAGACAAAGCAAAGAGCAGCTCTAGCTATAAATGCAGGACTTTTCCTGTCTAAATGCAGCTGTGCATATTTGCCTGCCTGCCTTCCTCACACACTATAAACCGGTGACCTTCAGATAAATTGAGGCACGCCTTCTGATTCCAAGATCTCTCCTAAGGGAAGAGATCAGCAACTCTGCCAAATATTTTGTTTTAGCTTGTTAGCTACTCAGTATTATAAAACAGACTGAATGAAATCAAATAGATAATTTGCTCAGAGAGCCAAAACGATCCTTTCTTTACTTTATATGCTTGTGGCAGAAAACACAACACCTTCATTTGAAACACAGACGCTCTATTATGTTGTTTTTTTTTTTTTTAAGATGTGTTATGGGAGGTGGAAAGAATACTTCCACAGGCTAACAAACATTATACTGGAGGATTATAAAGTACTGTCTGGTTTTCTCAAAAATCACTAAGGACAACGTAATGCAGACTTAAGGAAATACAAAGTGTACCATTAAAAAATTAGGAAAGACGCGTGAGAATTCTATTTCAGAAAGCATCCCATACCCCTTAAGGACGATTTAAATCAGGTTAGCTCTCCTTTTTGCTTCATTTGATCTATTGGTTTATAATTTCTTCCCAACTAGGGGTTAAATCTTCACATTTCTCCTATTTATCTAAACAGGCATTTATTTATACACAGTAGGTTCACAGTAAATGCTTGCTGAATGAAGGAAATGAAATGCTTTAATTATAATGTCTTTCCAACTGAAGGGCTGTTCACTGCTCTCACCACAGCAAGCCACTAAGGTTCTTGAATGAACCCCTGAGGCTGTCACAGAATGATGCAAGGCACTCACCTTTCTCCTCACCTCTCCCCAACCCCCCAGCAACCCTAGGGGAATTACTGAGCAGGTTCCACCAAGGCCTGAAGCAAACACCTGAACCTGGAACTGCCTGTTAGTTAAGACCTAAGTTAGACTGGGAGAAAAACTTGTCTCCTACAGGGTAGAGATGGGAGCAAAGATCTAATTATTTTACTGAGATTCGGGTTTGTGAAAGAACGTGTGTGCAAGCACCTATCCTCGTTTTCTATCCTTTTTTCTTTTTCTTTTTTTTGCTTAATAGACTCATCAGTTATATGCCATACAAACAAGCACGACAGTATTTTGTCAGCTATCCTTGATTTCATAGGTGGTGGTCTACAGATCGCAAATATTTTACTACTTTAAATGTAATTAATAAATGATTAAAGAAATATTTATTGAGTAAATATCATGAGCCATAGATAAGATTAAGAACCCTAGCAAATACATGGCAAATAAAACAGAGTGTCATAGCTCAAGACTTTTAAAATCAAAAAGGAAAAGGTGTATATACACATAACTGTAATGTAATAGTGTGGTAAGTTCCCTAATACATTTTAGTGTCAAACATAGCCATCTAGTTACACTAATTCCTAGAAATCCCTGCCAAGAATCCACAGATGAGTGCATTTCCATCATTTCTGCTTCTCCATACCCCTACAAAAATGAAGACGTTTCCACCAAACACTAGTCATTTAATCATCTATCAAATATTTTCCCATTACCACAGCAGGCTGGTGTACCATTATGTTCAGTAGTGTCGGATCACCTAAGCAGGAGTACAGGGAGATTTGAATAATGGGATGAGAATGCCACTCCCTTCAAACTAGAATAAGAATCTATGTGCAGGGCAGCCCCAGTGGCGCAGTGGTTTAGTGCCGCCTACAGCCAGGGACATGATCCTGGAGACCCAGGATGGAGTCCCATGTCAGGCTCCCCACATGGAGCCTGCTTCTCCCTCTGCCTGTGTCTCTCTGCTTCTCTCCCTCTGTGTCTCTCATAAATAAATAAATAAATAAAATCTTGAAAAAAAAAGATTTAATTTATAAGAAAGAAAGAAAGAAATAAAGAAAGAAAGAAAGAAGAAAGAAAGAAAGAAAGAAAGAAAGAGAGAGAGAGAAAGAGAAAGAAAGAGAGAGAGAGAGAAAGAAAGAGAAAGAAAGAAAGAAGAAAGAGAAAGAAAGAAAGAAAGAAAAGAAAAAAGAAAAGAAAAGAAAAGAAAGAAAAGAAAAGAAAAGAAAAGAAAAGAAAGAAAGAAAAGAAAAGAAAAGAAAAGAAAAGAAAAGAAAAGAAAAGAAAAGAAAAGAAAAGAAAAGAAAAGAAAAGAAAAGAAAAGAAAGAAAAGAAATGCTATCCAAATTCTTTTCACTTCCCTTCTATGTCTACACTAACCCTTCTGGGACAGACAATTCATACCTTTATGTGATTTTTCTCTCTGTAGGTGATACCCAAATCTGTGCTAAAGATCTGATCTACTTTAATTCCCATTATTTTCAAAATTCCTACAGAATGGACTCATGAACACCTAAAAATACATCATATTAAAAACTAAAATCATTACCTTCCTCAGAAACCAGTATTCCTTGCCAACTATTTAATTCAATGTACAAATAAGGAATATAAGCATAGGTTGAACTCAAAGCCATTAAATATTTTTAAAACCACATATAATGATTCCAAAGCCTTTTATTTAATATACTCCTTTTTTAGAGAAATAATGAAAATGCTTTTAGTTTTTCAACTTTAAAGTCTATGGTCACAATGTCTCAAATATTTTGCCCCAAGTATAAATTAAAAGCGCAATTTTGCACATTTCAAAGTAGTTAATGCATGCATTTATATTCAACTTGCATTTAGAACTATTTTTAAATGGAAAAATGCACTTGTCTTGAGGGTTGTAGTCCTATGAATAGACTCAAGAAGTAAAAAGCTTTATATATTTTTTTCTTTAACGTCAAAGAATTTTAGATTTGGCAAGGGCTTTACAAATAGTAGCCAACCCACTAATTTTATAGATGGGATATTATATAATTTACTTCAATTTACATAGTTCTACAAGTAGCAGATGGTAGATTAATACTAAGGTGACGATATACATTATCACCCAAATCAGGACACATTTCAGAATGAAAGAGGACACTATCAGGGATTCCTGCAGGACAACAGGTCTCTCTGGGAAAACCAGAACATATGGTCAGCCTAACTGTAACACATGCAATGTGTATTTGCCATTTTAATTGAGAACAGTCAATCTGCCATTGAGACAAGAAATAAATGGGACACATAATACTAATGTGTTACATATACATAATGTATAGGCAAGTAATTTGGGAGGTATAGGCAGAAATCATAAAATGAATAAAGAATAGACAGTAACTCAGACACAGAATTAATGGAACATGGTCTATTAAACATCAATAACGAGAATGGAACAAATAAGAGTGTTACTTAGAATAGCAAGTGAAGATTATAAGCCTTAAATATGCATAAATCCCAGATCATTTCACCCACCTCTATATTAACAGTTACTCATCCCTAAATCTTCCTCCCTTGAGGGAGATGATGGCCTCTCAGACCCCATGTACTCTCTGCTTGAGAAACAGATACAATCTGTAACAGCACAATACATTAAACAATGAGCTACCTGTATACAGGTACATGCATCTCTCCAACAAAGGAAGCCAGTGCCACCTTCAGGCACCTCCAACTGTTGAGCTTCCTTGCGTATCTGGTTTTTGTAATGATACCATCAGGAGAAACAGAGGTGATGAAGCAGAAAGTAAATCAGGATATTGCAATCTTGTGAAAAACAGAACTAATATGTGATCCTTCAGTCCATCCCACGGAACCTAAGGCTAACTGTGTACACCAACCCTATAGTTCTGTCCTTGGCTTCCCACTACAAAATAAGTAAACCACATGATTCCAAAATCTTGTCATCTTGGTCTGTGAGCCTTTCAGTACCATGACCTTACTTATAACTTCCCTGATAGTTTATATGGAGGTTATTATTCTTTGATATAAATTCCCACACAACAGAACATATCTCCACAATCGCATTAATTTATTTACTCATTCAACAGACATTGAGTACCTTTCACAGAGTTTGCTCAATTTTGGGTGCTAAGAATATAAAGATAAAACACATAGCATCTGTTATTAAACAGAGTCCAAGGAAGAAAACAGATGAGTCAATAGACAAGGTATGATAATGTCATACCTTAGCCTCCAGGGATCAAGGAAGACTTCCCAGAGGAAGTAATACCAGACAATATGGAACAGGTTAAAAGAGAGAAGAAGAGAAAAATAGACTGACACATTACTTACTGATGCTGTAACATTTTCTAAGTAAATGATTATTTAATACAACAACTTTATGAATTATCACAGTTATTATTTCTATTTGAAAAATAAGAGAGGCTTGGAGAGGTCAGACACCTAGCAAGTAATGGAGTCCAGATTGAACACCAGGCACTCTGGCCCAAGAAACTATCCTCTTTATCACTAAATTACACTGCCCCTTACCCTGAATGCCAAGAACTAACATGTGACTGGAGTTAGGAAGGCAAAAAGGGAAAGAAGAGCATGGCAACAACAGTTAGACGTGGCATGGGTATGAGGAGCAACTACAAGAGATGAAGAAGCTGTTGAATTAGACAAAGCCCAGAAAATGAGATTAATAAAGCTCTTAGCAAAATATCTATCATGTCCTTTATCATGTGGCCACATAATTTAAAATCTACATCAATCTTATATGAGAAAAACAAGTGAATACCTTATGCAGCATGAAAAACCAGAGCAAAATAAGACGTGAGGTTTTCAATAACTTTTTTTTTAGATTAGAGACATCTTATAAAAATTTTAGATTTTCTGAGCTACAACACCACACACAAAAAAGATTTTAACTGAGTATAATCTAAAAGAGTTTTATTCATCAGTTACCTAATCATTTCTACTTTGTTTAAATTTCATATATCTAATTATTATATGCAAGCCTATGGATATGCACTTGTGTATACATGAATGTCAATTAAAAATGGGAGAAATGCAAAAATAGGTATCACACAAGTAGCTCTTCAACAATACTGCATTGTAGTAGATGTTCATTTAAAGATGGTAAGGAAATTTGTGTAACAGGAGAAATAAAATATGGGTAGGAAATAAACCAGTAAAACCCATATCTTCATATGCTGTTCAAATAAATCTGTTAGAATATCTTCCCATTATAAATAATCAAATTATTTTTCACTTGCTATAAGTAACTATATTACTTAATATGAGTGAAAACAAATTTATAAATACCTGATGAACAAAATGGTTGCAGATGTGAAACTATGAGAATGAATTACTTTTACAAAATCAACAGTTTCAAAGAAAACTGAGAAGTCAATCTTTACGAATTTGTAAGATTATTAAAAAATAAAAGTCTTGGGGCAGCCTGGGTGGCTCAGCGGTTTAGCACTGCCTTCAGCCAAGGATGTGATCCTGGAGTCCCGGGATCTAGTCCCGCGTCGGGCTCCCTGCATGGAGCCTGCTTCTCCCTCTGCCTGTGTCTCTGCCTCTCTCTTTCTCTCTCTCTGTCTCTCATGAATAAATAAATAAAATATAAATAAATAAATAAATAAATAAATAAATAAATAAATAAATAAATAAATGTCTTAAGGCATTTACTTTTTAACATAGAAATGAAGGTGGATATAAATATTTTTGTGTCTAAGAAAATGCACTGTAGGGACGCCTGAGTGGCTCAGCGGTTGAGCATCTACCTTCAGCCAGGGCGTGATCCCAGAATCTGGGATCAAGTCCCACATCAGGCTCCTTATGGAGAGCCTGTTCCTCCCTCTGCCTGTGTCTCTCTGCCTCTCTCTCCCTGTGTGTCTCTCATGAATAAATAAACACAATCTTTAACAAAAAATAAAATGAACTGTAAATAGTTACTTTTTGTCTTTTAAGCCTAGTTTTGATAAATATGTCATTAATGACAAATATTTTTGCCATAGTATAATTCTTAAATTCTAAAATGATTTAATTATTTAAATAAGTCGTCTTCTCTTTTTTTAGCTATAGATTACATATAAATATGTTTAAGTTCATTTAGTTAAAACTTATTACAATACATAATATTTTTTTCAATTATTAATTTACAAGTCTGATCCAAAAATATGTTTTTCTATTAATCTTAAGCAGTATTACAATATTCCAGAAATAAAATTTTTATTTTATTTTTTAAAGATTTTATTTATTTATTCTTGAGAGACACAGAGAGGGAGAGAAAGAGAGAGGCAGAGACACAGACAAAGGGAGATACAGGCTCCATGCAGGGAGCCCAACATGGGACTCGATCCTGGGCCAGCTGAGCCACCTGGGTTGCCCAGAAATAACATTTTTAGATTTGTACTACATACTTTTTAAGATATGTTCTCTCCAGCACTACTTCCACCTGATGTATTATAATCAAGTAATGATCAAAAAGGAACAGGGAAATGCAATCCCCAAATAGGGGGAAAAAAAAATCACTAAACTTAGTCATACTTCCTTAATTCCATTGTATATACTCTTAAAGCAAAGCCTCCTTTTTTTGCTCTACTTATACACAGGGCATTTAAGGAGGATCACAGCATCATTATCACGGAGAACCAAAAATACTTTCATTTTCTCACCCATTTAGCTCATGCTCTGTCATATATATATATGAACTTTCTGTGCATTAGCATTAGCAGAAGCTGCCAGAGAGAGGGAAAGCATTAAACATTTTGGGACTTCCCTTCAATTTACCAATTTTGTCAACCCATGATCTGATCACTTTCAATGGCTTATACTTTTCCCTTTTCTAAATGTAGGTGTATTCCCAAGATCTCTCATTGCCTATTATCTTCTATGCTTTGGTTAATCTTATAAGCCTCCATGGCCTTAATTATCACCTTTATGTTGAAAACTCCTAACTTTATTACTAGCAAACATTTTCCCTTGATATTTAGATTCATATTCCAGAGTTTGCATGACCTTTGTATGTCTAAACCAGTATTTCAAAGACTAAGCTTTACATTTTTTTTTCCCTGAAAACCAAAGGTTCTTCTTGACATCCTAATTCTATTCTGTGAATGGTACTACCCAGTCTTTGATTCCCTCGTCCTCACTTCCTACATCCAATTAACCAGTAACCAAGCACTGCAGATTCAGTCTCTGTGCATCTCTCACATTGTTCCTCTTCTTTCCATCCCCATTGCTATATCCCCAGTTCAGACACTCATTACCTTCTGCCCTACGGCAACAAACTAACTGATCTTCCACTTTCAAGTCCCTCTCTACCCTAAAGTTTCCCACATAATTCTGATGGTTTCTAAACTGCAACTCTGATCAAGGGCTTCTAAAGAATCTCAACTGCAGACAAAATTATGTACAAAGTCTCACTCTGACATTTAAGACCCCCTACAAGATGGTTACAACCTGCCCTTCACACTTCCTGCCCCACTACTTCTTTCCTCATGTCTATACTGCTGGTTAAACTAGAGACTATTCACTCTTTGATGAAAACGACATAATTTTCTCCAACTAAAATTTTATTCACATAATTCAATACTTTGGAGCACCCTCCCAGCCTCCAGCACCCCCTACCTATGCTCGCAAATGATCCTAGAGATTTTCAAGAGATAGTTAAAATACCATATTATCTAAGAATGCTTTACCCATTGTCCCTTCTCTCTTATTTTCATGTCACACCTGGGGTGCCATCTCCTCCTTCTTTAAAATTCTATAGCACTTACTGGACACCACATTTCACCAAGTCATAGTTAAATGCATGCTGGTTTGCTTATTCTGTCTCCGGCAACAGACTACAAATTGTGGAGAAAAGGGATTGCCTTACAGAGGGCTCTATGTACATTACAGGCACAAAGTGTGTGAATTAAATTAACTTGAGTTATTTTCTCTCCTCAACATTTATATATAGTTACCCGAGCTATCAACACATAATGTGTCAAAAATATAAAGCCAGGATTTTAGAAGATTACTTTGTCTCTTCCTCAACCTAAACAGAAATAATAACAAATACTAAATAAATTCATTGAAAATTCATCATGGATCTTCCATTATGTATCTCTGGTATAATTATTACAAACAAAGAGCCCAAAAAAAGAGGAGGGAGGTAAATAGTGATAGGTAACACTAACCGATCTCAAGGACTATATGCTTAATCATATTTAATGTATTTATATATAATAATCATTACAACAATGTATGCTCTTTTATTATCAGACTACACAGAATAGATAACAAAGATTTCTTTTTTTTTTTTAACATAAGTCCTTGAACTTGGTTAAGACTGCTAATAAAAAGTAAATCTGGGAATGAACCCAACTCTTTCTGAGCCCAAAGCTCGAGTAGTAATGGTAATTCCATACAACTACTCTCTCTGTATTATTAAAAGCAAAATGGTGAAGAATTAAAGATATGTCTAATAACCAAGAAAAAGAAATTGCTTCTCAGGAAGTAATGTTAGTGAGGGAAAAGTCATCAATTTAATTAACCACATATAAAAAGAGAGAAAGAACAGAGTATCTGCCAAATTTCTATAATTTTGGAATGGGGAATACAGGAAGAATGCGGAATCTAAAAACACAGACATAAGCCAATCTATGAAACTATGATGTTTTATGCACAGCACATGCCCTGTCCTTCCCTTTCATCTTAATTTAGGGTTAAGGCTTCTATAAATACAACGGTAGTTTCCTCTCTGTATCTGGGATATACTACAGACCTCTTTTACTACATACACTGTTTGAGTTGGAAGGAAACAGAGAAAAAAGGAAGGGATTTACTAGTAATTGAACAATTTATTCTGAGAAGTATCTGCCATTGGTAGTGTCAGATTTGCTCCTTTGGGACATATATATCATTATTAACACACAGCAGATACTCAATTAAAGAGTTAATGAAACAACCTGCAATACATTCCTAATTAAATCAAAGGATCAAAACAAAATTTTTTTTTAATTTTAAACAAAAATTTGTGCCTAATTGTCAGTTTAACTTCTATTACCCATTATTTATACTTTTAATAAGAAAAATCTAACATTGAATAATATTTTTTTCATAACCATTTTGAGAAGCTACTCACATACCTCTCAGACCAAAAGGGAAAAAAAATTACAGTTTATGACAATAGAAACAAAAGAATTTATCATATTATTATATTTTCCTGTAAATTCTCAAAGGCCAAACTAACATATTTATTCTCAATTGGATGTATCATTCTGGTATTTATTCCATTTGGGAAAGAAACAAACTCCTAAAGAAATGCTTCTAAATCATGCTTAAGGCTGAGAGGTTTATTATTATTTTTTAACTTCTATCCTTTACCTATTTCTGAAGAGGCCTATTACCCTCCTTCCCACATAAAAGTATAATATGGCTCTAAATGTATATAAGAATTCTAAAGAGTGATGAGCATATAATGTGTTTTGCATATCAATCAGACCTGACATTTAATCTACAGTAGCAAACCTCACTGAAAGACAAATAAAAGTGAACAGGTTCTTTTATCTGAAATAATATTGTTATATAAAACAAGAAGCTAACACAGCACTTTGAAGGCCACATTATACTGTTCTCTTGTGGTAACAATTACATCCAAAAGGCTGAGCTTGTAAAACAGAGGGTTTTCCATTGTTAGCAATATTCATCTGTTCTTCTTTGACAAGTTCCTTCATCCCCATATCTCCCTAAGAGTTCCCAGACTTAACCTACATACGTCAAACTATAATGTAGTAACAAAATTAGAACTTCCAAAAACATGGGAGTAGGGGAAGTAAGAATATGAGAACATGCCATAAGTTTAACTTATCAAAGTCAATGTAAGTAACGCTAATAAAAACATAGTAAGAGTAACATGGTCTCAGATTTTCCCATGATCATCAGTTATAGCAAATAAAAATATAAAAACCAGTCAGAAGTCAAGAGAACTTGTTTACCCCAGGCCCATGCTTAACTTTCAGGACATTTTAGCTGAGAATCAAGAGAATAGGAATTGTTCTGTCAAGAATAGGGCTTGGGATGGGTGAATATGAAGGAAAATCAATACAATTCAACCCTACAGCAAATTTTTAGTTAAGCTGAAGAGGACTCAGGTGGCACAGGACATTCCAACAATCAAAGATAATATCATTTGCAAAGATATAGAGAAAAGGGACATGGTTTGTCGGGTAAGCTGACAGAAATTCTACAAGGCTGAAGAGTAAGACGTGTAGAAATACAGTCTGAGATAAGAGAAAATGTGTTGCCTACTAATCTTATTTACTAGGTGTATGTGTTCTGGCCCACAGGTTTTAAAACCTCTCACATTTACCTCTCCCTGTTCCTCATTTAGTCAGTGGCCACTGATTTGCCCTATCATGTTGGAGAGTTCATGGTATATAAAAGAATTGACTCCATTCCCAAATCATGTTGTTAAACAAGTAACCCAACAAATGACTTTTTGCCACCCTTTCTCTGCCTCTCTCAGTTTGTTAGAACACTGTTACATGCACAATTGAGCTCTTCAACTATGGTCTTAGATTAATAGTGTTAAATATGCTTATATTTTTTAGTGCAGCTTTGATTGTCTACGCTCCAGACCAGTGAGGGTATTAGACATCTTCAAGAATTTGCATCATTTTACAATGTCATCAAAGGATATGCTATTCTAATAATCAGTTTTAATTAGGCAAGAGTATAAATCAAGATTCACTTCTGAGGTACTCTCAAAAGACACATGGAAATTATATTATGTTAGTATTTTATTAAACTGTGTGTCATCTTACACTGTTAATGAGTATACATATGAGCAGATTAGTCTCCTGTTTCTTCCAAATGTTGACATGGAACATTGTACTAAGAACTGAATGAGGGATCCCCGGGTAGCTCAGCAGTTTAACGCCTGCCTTCAGCCCAGGGTGTGATCCTGGAGTCCCAGGATCGAGTCCCACGTCGGGCTCCCTGCATGGAGTCTGCTTCTCCCTCTGCCTATGTCTCTGCCTCTCTCTCTCTCTCTCATGAATAAATAAATAAAATCTTAAAAAAAAAAAAAAAGAACTGAATGAATGTCAAATACATCCAGGCCTGCAGATCAAGTGTCCCAACAGTTCGACCTGTTTCCTTGCCACAGTACTGAGAAGTACGTATTGCAAATGCACATATATAGTAAGAATTCCGTCAGCTGTTTCATGGGAACACAGGAGAACTCAAAATCAGATCTAATCTTGGCTCTACTATAGCCCTGTTTGGTATTACTGGGAAGTAGAAGGAAGGACTGAATACAAATCCAAGCAGATGCTCTTTTGTTATGGAGTATCTTACCATACCTAAGCCAAAACAGAATGCCTCACAAAGAATGGAAACAACATATTTTTAATGAGAATAACTTATGATCATCAAATAGCATTTTTAATTATCTTTCTTTTTCAGATTTGTATATTATGAGTATATTATATTATAAGTTAGGAGTTCTTAAATTTGGGGCAAAAGTTAGCTATCGATTCAAAGGAATGTGTTAAAGGAGTGACTTGTACATGTTTGGATAATAACACTATCATTCCTTACCAACATTCTCTGCTTCATCTTGTCTTTCACATCTCAATAAGAGGCACTCATTCATCACGCTATCTTTTAAGCCAAAAACCTGAATGTCCTCTGCGTTTCTCTAATGACATATTCCATGAATCCCCAAATCCTATCATTTGATCCTCATCATCACTAATGTCACTCAGTCCTTGAGTCAGGGCCACCATCATTTCTTACTTGAATCAATAGAATAACCTTCCTATCTCCAGTCGTGAAGCCTCTGGTTCATTGTTCAAATGCAGGCAACAGGTCAGTCTTTCCTTATTCCTGTAAGATTAACTTAATTGTTGCCTCACTACTGTCAGAAAAATTCTCAACTCTGCATAATGTTGTTATCATGCCATCCTGATCAGATCTTTAACCACTTCTCCACATAATTTCCGCTCCTACATTTAGAACTCCCACTGGAATACGTGCAGGCCAAATCTTGTGTTTATTACCATTTTACAAACAAGGTTCTTGGCCTCTTCAGTTACAGGGGAGTAGTATTCTCCAGCAAGCATCTGCCACACTGTACTCTCTTACTGTGTCCCAATACTCACTGAGAGATCAAAGTTTGTGAGTTTCCTATCTGTGTCTTCCTAGCACTTAGTGCAGTACTCAGCACGCACTTATGCTCAATCCAATGTCACTGGAAAAATAAATAAGGGCAGGAATGAATGATGGAATATCCAGTATTTAATAATTCAGGTTAATTTTAAAGGCTGGCTTTTGTTTAAAGTAACAAAAGTTTTCTCCTTACTTATTATCATAAAGGCATCCATTCCCATTTATAAACATAAAAACCTAAGAGTGGGGAATATGAGGGGAAAAAAAGTGATGGTAGAATTTGATGGGACTCTCCAAAATACTGATAGAATACAAAAGGCTCTTGTAGAAGCATTTTAGCTCTTAGCAAAAGGTTAGCTTTAAAGTGAGCACGGACAGAGATTTTATGACTAGCCAGGACTGAAATGCTTCAGCTGTATTCTGGGAGAACACTCCTATGAACCCTGAACACTGTATGTGTGGTTTGCAGGACGGTTATTTGCAGACCATCTCAATGAACTTCTTATGTATCTGCACGAAAATCACAATTAAAGCAAGGAAAATCCTGATAAAAAAAAACACATTCACATTCCTTTGGCTGGAAGGAAAAGTCTTGGTATCTAGTCATTAACTGGGCAATCTGCCCTCAGACTTCCTTCTGCCTTAATATGCTAAAGAGAAACAAGTCTTCTGAGAACAGTGTTTTTAAACTCTTTATGCTTTGCTGCTCGACTGTGTAGTCCTAATTCCTATGAATCCAAACACTCATTAGCTCTTAAGGACTGTTATTAGCTATCCTGAGTTAAATGAATATAAAATTTTAAAAAGGACAAAGTTTAATTTCAAACCAATAAAAGGATTTTTTTGAATGTTGTTAGGGTTGTTTTTGTTGGGTTTCTACTTTCTTGTTTTACTATCTATTGAACAAATACAGAGGTTAACATTTTTAAAAGGAGTATCAATTTGATTTTTCAATAGAAATTGCACTGATATCGATTGATATCGATTTCTATGATTGATATGATGATATCGATTGATTCTATGATTGATGATTGATATCGATTTCTTTTTTTTTAAGATTTTATTTATTTATTCATGAGAGAGATGCAGAGAGAGAGGCAGAGACATAGGCAGAGAGAGAAGCAGGCTCCCTGCAGGGAGGTTGATGTGGGACTCCCAGGACTCCAGGATCACACCCCTGGCCAGAGGCAAGTGCCAAACCACTGAGCCACCCAGGCGTCCCTATTGATATTGATTTCTGAGTTTTCTGTATCATGGAATAGAGTATCTTGCTTCTATAACAGACTGTTGTTTTTATTTTGAGAAAAAGGAGGTGAAAAAGAGTGGAAGCCAGACTTCACTGATGTTTTCTTGTTTGCACTCTTCCGTGTCTCTTCAATTTGAAGAGCTCAAAGTAATGTGGTATTTCCTTTTCCACTTTCATTTGTAATACCTGTCCAAGCATTCTAGCTGTTTTTATTATCTTCTATATCAGTGAAGTTTATGCCCCTGTAATATTTACTGTTTTTTTTCTTTATTCTTTCTTTAGAGAGCACTAGAAGATGACCTTCAGATGCTCTTTATCTCATTGATAAAATTACTTTTGCACAAAAGCAGCTTTCAAAATATATTGTCTCATTATAACAGATTAGCATGATTCCGTAGGCTCCTTTTTGAAATAACAGGACATTTACCCCCATCTCCATTTATGAGGTCACATGAAGGATATCTTATACCTATACTTTCTTTTCTGTCTAAAGCAAAACATAATGAAATTTCAGCCGAGTTCTTAGGAAAAGTTCTATAGGAAAAACTGTTTTAACCAACCAATATTCTGTTTTTGTTTTTTTTTCCTCAGAAGCGAATTGCCAGCAGGTGTGTGTATATATGTTAATGTTAGTTTCTGGTTTGAACATTTATAACATTGACTCAAAAATTAAACTTTGTTTTTGGATTTCTTCTTCAGTAATACTAGAACCTGTGATGAATGTCCATGCACAGGAGTAAATTAAATAATATTAATTTAATAATATCATTTTACAATATAAATCAAAAGCCAACATCATGAGGAAAACTTTGTGACTATAAATCAAAAGCCAACATCATGAAGAAAACTTTGTGACTACTGAAGCACATTCTGTGAAAAATATGACTGCATCAAATTGAGACAACTTCAGTTTTGAAATGGTAGCACAAAACAGAAAGCAGAAAACAAAAGTTCTTAAAAAATGTTTACTATACATTTTCCTTGAATTTGCTGAATGCACTAGAGTCAATTTTGCACACTTCTGTGGAAGCATATGCACTCCCCCATCACTAAGCATCAAGACCAAGGGGGAAATGTTAATCCGAATGGAAAGATTCTAACTTATTGATCAAATGAGGTGATTGAGTAAACAGAGCCACTGTGAGTGCCAAGTCACTCTCACACTTACTCTTTCTACGTGGCAGCAGTAAATGAAGAGTTAGGTTTAACTCTCCCATGCCTTTTAAATCTCAGATGGATTTATGGTACATTTCCCTTGGTCCCTGACCTGAAAACAAAGTATCCCAACTTATTTTCCAGAGAATATGGTAACGGGGCTAAGAACATAAGCTCAGTGGTATTCATGTTTCTCTGCCAGTATTTCTTTTATGAATAACCCCTTGAAAAAATTATGGGATAGAAGAGATGACAGTTTTAGGAAAAGACTTGGTATTTATGACCCCCCCACCAGGCAAATGTTTCCCAGCCTTTTTCATAAAGCCTATGAAGGAAATTATTCCAGACACATACTAGTCTGTATAGTATATACTATGTGTGGAATATATATCCATATTGCATTCAAATAAACTTATAAATTTGTTTAAACATTACAAATGAATAGATTAACATATACATTACATATATGAATATATATTACATATATAAAATTTATGTAATATATAAAGAAATATATATTACATATCATATTATATTTATTATATTATATTCCCTGGAGGAAATAAGAGGGATAGGAGTGCCTTATAGATAGATAGGAGTGCCTCACTTTTCTTTAGTGAAAAAAAGAAAAATGACATTACCTAAGTATTACATAAAGATAAAATATAATGTATTGGGGAAAAGAATAGTATTGAATTTTGTGCAAATATTACATAATACATCTTACTGGAGCTTCAAGAGATGGATGTCATTCACTGCACTTGCCAGATGCAAAGACAATACTATCAAGTACTCCCAACATTTTCATAAGAAAATCAGGTTGCTTTTATAATCACTTTTCTATCAGATTTTATGCTTTAAATGACTATATACAATTCCCAACCAAGATGTTTTCATCATACTCTCCTCAAAATCTTGGCAGTGTCCATTGATGATAAGTTCTTTTTTTTTCCCCCAAACACGCCAATGATCAGAAATGTTAAAACTTGTCATTTACAACCATCACATTTTACAGTAGTTGAAATGGTCACTAAAAGTAATTTTGAACTTCCTGTGGTGATGCAAAGATACTTCCAACCCATTCAAAAATGTGAAGTCAAACATTTTGGCATGACGATGAGGCTCTAATGCAGAACAAGCATGCAGTGTTAAACAACTGGCGAGGAGACCCCTAAATGTCAACATCGAGTGGATGCTGACAGTAAATAAATGAGAAGACACATCTGGGGCACTGCCTGGGGCTGAGCCTTCCAGGAGTCCCTGCCCAGCCGCCCCCAGCCCCCTGTCCCCACCGCTGGCCGCACCTTGGGCTGCACTCTGGGCTCCTTGGGCACCTGGACCACGAACTCCTCTGGTAGCTCCACGGGGCCCTTGTCCGCGATGAGCAGTGGCACGCTCTGCTGCTGGTTGCTGAAGGAGATGTCTGGGTGGGAGAGCGCCTCCTGGGCTGCGCTCAGCATGTCGCAGTGGAGCAGCGAGGCCTGGATGTCGCTCACTGTGCTTGCCACCTGCGGGGACCGCAGGGCGCACCATCAGACTCCGCTCAGCTCAGGCTGGCTGCAGAGGAGCCCAGCTAGAGGCTATTCCCAAGGCTGCTCTCCGCTGCAGGCCATAGCCCCTGGACTCCAGCCACCCCAGGCCCCACTCTGACAACCCTGGGGCTGAGGACAACACAGCCCCCCCGTCCCTGGTGTGGTACAGACTGTGTATTTCTGCCCTAGCCAGACACTTCTCTTAAATAAGCCGAACACCTCATCCTAATCCCTAGCAGTAATTGGAAAAATTAGACATAATTATTGAAAGCAGAGAAACATATTATGACATATGTTTGAAAAAATATAGATTTTATATTTTATACATGCACAGCATTCGGCTGTAAAATTATGGGTATTGATGTCACTATGTATAAATAAAGATGTTACTAAACTAAGTATCTGTACACAAAAAGCTTGATGAGGTAAGGAGTGCCGAAAGTTTCAGAGAGGTGTTTATTGATTTGTTTTATTAGTTTTGTTTTATTTATTCTGTTGTTACACTTATATGGATTGTTTTGTATTTATATGTTTCAAGTCATTTAACATTTTTTGAGAGATACTGTATGAAGATCTGTGAGGAACATTAAAGGGCAAAGGATATACATACATTTTTGCCATTTAAATACACAGCGGATTTACTGACAAATGGTACATATTACATAAAAGAATAAATATGGAAGACCAAGACAATAATGAGAAAATAAAATTGTACATATATGAATTTTTTAATAATTCACAAAACAGTCATACATTATATGCTATGAAAAAACAGCTATTTAAGTACACTTTTTTCCCGGTAAATTGATACACGAGATACGCATTTTTCTACACTAATTGCAACTAGTGTGATAAACAGGAATGATAATGAAAATGTTCTTACTAACAGAAAGGAACAGTCTTTACAAGGAAAAAAGATTTGCTTTACACAATTATTTTTAACATATTATGACATGCATATTTAAGAACACATTAATAATGCTATATGACTACCATTCAGCAGTCAGGAGAAAAACTAGGAAATTCAATAAGGTAAGAAAATTTTATGATCATCTTTCTAACACTGTAAGCAGTGGCGCTCTAATTTCTTGACGTATAAGATTTGCAAATTAAGAATGAAATACATGTTCTCTCCCAAATTACAAGAAATTAACCCTTAGAGAAAACAAAAGTATTAAGAAATTTGTCAAACAATCCATCTTTGATTTAAAAAGTTTGAAATATAACTAGCCAGTCTAGAAACATAACTAAGTTTAGCATTGCCCTGAAACATCTTTATTTATACTCATTATAATGGGTGAATATTAAAATATCTGGGCAAAAGTTAACCTTAATGCTATTTTGATAGACTGTGTAAATGAAAAAGGCATCTCAGGAAACAAGTTTTAAGACCAAAAAAGTTGTGAAAATCAAAATCTCTAAGTAATTATCTCCTTTAATGTTTAACTCCAATAATATTTTTTCTGAACTTTTGACTTCTTCTTTTTTTAAAGATTTATTTATTTATTCATGAGAGACACAGACAGAGAGAGACGCAGAGACATAGGCAGAAGGAGAAGCAGGCTCCATGCAGGGAGCCCAACGTGGGAATCAATCCCTGGACTCAAGGATCACGCCCTGAGCCAAAGGCGGACGCTCAACCACTGAGGCACCCAGGTGTAACTGAACTTTTGACTTCTAAAATATTCCTCTCCTTGTTGCCCAAAATGTGGCTAATTCTTAATTATATTTTACATGAATATATACAGTCATGTTTTAACTAACCTCTTTATAAACTATACTATGGAAGGAAATTAGCAAAAGAGGATAAAACTATATTTTCCCATAGGCTTGAATTATAATAGATTAAATGATTTCACCCTCAGCCAAATTAACATATAAGGACATTAGGAGTGATGGAGCATGCACGTACTGGTTTGTTCAACAAATATTATTGAGTTCATATTATGTGCTAAGACTTTTTCTTGGTGCTGGAGATTTTGGTGAGCAAAACAGACCATAGCTACTTTAATGAATCAGAGACAGAATACACAGATAAGCAATTTTTAATGCTCTATAAATATAAGTAATCTACAGAAAATTTAAATACGGTAATAAGTAAAGGATATTCTGGTTTACGTTTTATGGGAGACTTAATCTGTGGGAGTAAAATTTAAACTGAGATCTCAATGAGATTGAAATCTGCTCGTCACAAATAAAACCAGGAGTAAAGAGCATTCCAGACTGCTGCAGTTCCTCAGGTTGGAACAACATTGGTCTATTCAAGAAATGGCACAAGAGCCAAAGAGCCTATATGTAGTAGGCTGGGAAAAGAATGGTCTGGATTGAGATCAAGGACATAAGCAAGAGCCAGATGATGAGCTCATACCAAAAGAAGTTACTGTTTAGGAGGAACAGGGCAGGTCACAGAAAAAGACTTGGGACTAGTGACCTCTAATAAACTAGAGATTATTTTGGAAAAGGTTAATTTCTAGACTAAGTAGAGGATGACAAATGATTCAAAGTGAAAAGTGGAAACATCACCAGCTACAAAATATAATACTATCTACATTAAAGGAAAATATGTATGCTTAAAGAAGAAATAAGAACATTCTCAAACGCACCAGAAAGCACAACATCTAGGGAGATAGAAGGAACAGGTTTGGATTAGAGAATAAAATTATTTCATGGAGCAAGCCTGAAGAATACAAAATATCATAAACTTAGGTAGACTTTGTTAAGTTGAAGGAAATTAGTCTCTGATTTGTTGTATGAAACTGGGGTAGGGATGCCTGGGTGGCTCAGTGGTTGAGCATCTGCCTTCAACTCAGTGCATGGTCCTGGGGTCTGGGATTGAGTCCTCCTGCATCAGGCTCCCTGCAGGGAACCTGCTTCTCCCTCTGCCTATGTCTCAGCCTCTCTGTCTCTCATGAATAAATAAATAAAATCTTTTAAAAAATAAATTGGGGTATCTTATACATCTATAGATCTGAGTCTCCTTTAACCTCACCATCTCTATTATAAAAGGAATCCAGTGTCACTAACCAATGGCAGCAAAAGTGGAGTGACTGTTACACTGCCCACATGGACAAGGGCTCTCAGAACAGACCCAAAATCCGGACATTTGCTTTAAAAATATTGTATATGCTACACTTAAAATGCTCTATGACTCCTGGAGAAATATTTATTTGAGTTATAAATATAAATCTAATTTGTCTTCCTGAATCTATTATAAAAATAAGTCTTCAAGATAAACATCGTAGTTGTGAGTCTGGTGTTCCATTAGAAGCACAGAATCTGAAGTCTGGGAAGACTCATTCAACTCACTTGCTAGCTAACAACCGCTAGAGCATGCCTGCTAAAAAACTTTGAAACTAAAGTGCCATGTGAAGAGGCAGTGATCAGAAACTCAGCCAGTCCTCAAGGCACCCAACTGTATCTGAAGCAATAAGTTCTTCTTCATACGAAGAAAGGTGATACCTGTATCTTGGCATTCTCCAACCACTTGTGTAAATTCTATATAAATGGGCTGTGCAAATACATCAAGCTGTTCCCTGAAGGTACTTATCTTCAAGTATATTTGAAGAGAGTCTACACATTCTAAATTTCTTTTCCAGATTAAATTGGGAAAGATGATTTAGAAGAGCATGCACACACACACACACACACACACACAGACACACACACCCCTCCTATAATACTCCTCTACCATCTCCATTTGAGATCATTTTCAAGCTCTGTTATATGAACCCTTAGATGTCTCAAAGGAAATTTTGTTTTGGGGACAGGAGGTAATAAGGCCAGCATATCTTCTTTTTCTCTCTTTCTAACCTTCTTGAGAAAGGTTAGTTTCTTAGTTTCTTCAAAAATTGCATATCTGATTAAGACTTCATATTTCTAAAATAGAGATTCACTAATATTTACAAGTTTGAATTGCTTTCATCATAAATAATATTTAATACTCATCATAAGCAATATGAGTCATTGCCATATCCAAATTGTCTACATAATCACTTCATACTCAGACCTTTCCCTATATAAACACTTTGATTCTGCTTTCCTAGTGGACAAACATAAACTATGAAAATTAATATTTCAAAATCTACTGAAATGATCAAAATATTTCCCCAAGTTTATGTTAGTCTCCAACATCAAAAGCCATCAAAGCATCAAAGTTCCTGAATAATAGTTTGAGGTGAACTTAAGGCAAGAAGTAAGGAAAGGAAAAATAATGAGCACGTGAGGTATAAAGTCTAAATGATGGCAATATCAGAGTTCTCATCATATCCGTGGAGTTTAAAATTGAAATATATATAAAAAAAGTCATATTTTAATGATATATACTTTGAGATCAAGATTTATAAATAACAAAAGTACAAAATAAGCATTATTGCTAACCATTTTCGATGGTTTCTGTTTTCTTGTTCTTCTTTGATAAACAGCTATGTAATTCAGCCAGTTATTCAGCTTCTTCCTCCAAGCATCTATTGATCATAATAGTGAGCATGGGATCTAGACAAAACCATGGGCTGTAATGCTATCTATAAGGTGAGAGAAATGCCAACAATAAAATACCACCAGAGAGTATTTATCAGGACTACAAGTGATTTAAATTTCATATACTAAGGATGCTTTTCACAAGTCATTTGTTTTTGTGTTTGGGAGTAATATTTTACCATATTTTCAAAATAATTAGCTAATTATAAGCCTTCTAGAGTTTGAAATGTAGTGTAATTACAACTATGACCTAACAAACTATTCATTTTTACCTTTCACTATTATCTCTAGGTTTATATAAACATAATACTGTTTTCTTCCATAAATGAAATATTAAAAATTTTACTTGTTTTGTTTTATAATATTGTAGCTCAATCTTCTATATGTTATTTAGATTGGTTTATTTATAATTTAAATCATAGGTCTATGAAATAAGGCAAATGCTCATAGGTCATTAAAATGCCTTTGGAAGAAGCCTCCACAACATGTTTAAGATTTTTGAATTTCTCTTCTTTTTTTTTTTAAAGATCTTATTTATTTATTTGAGAGAAAGAGTGCACACATGGGAGAGGAAGCATAAGCGGGCAGTAGGACAGAGGAAGAGCGTGAAGCAGACTCTCCACTGAGCTAGAAGCCCAACATGGGACTACATCCCAGGACCCTAGGATCATGACCCAAGCTAAAGGCAGATGCTTAACTGACTGAGCTACCCAGGCACCCCTGAGTTTCTCTTCTAAGAACTATTTGAAATGTCCCTGCATCATTAGATGGATGGCTCTGAATCTATTTTTTTTTCCATCTTAAAATTACTGATACTACTACCTATGACTCACTGGATATGAGTATTTATTGAGCTATTGTGTGCAAAGGTGTTCAGCTAACTATAAAGTGCTGTGTAAATGCTAGAAACTATACTAAAATACTTACATGGTTGATTGATAAGGAATGTCTAATCCAACTTCAGTGTAATATTCATATATAAGGAGAGAAAGAGAGAGAGAGAAGGAGGGGTAAGGAAATAGGGGAGGGAGGAATCAGCAAAAAAGAGAGGGAAAGAGAGAAAGAGAGGGAGAGACAGACAAGAGATTACTGCTTCTGCTTCTTTTCTTGTCAATAAAAACATTTTTCCAATCTTGCTTCCTTATGCATACTAAAAGGCACTACCTTTCCCCAACCACCTTCATTTAGTCCATATAAGAAGATTACTTCTTTCCTGATTTCTCCCTAAGGTGTATGTGACAGCTGCATAATTTCTTTATCGGCTGGGTAGTAATCTCTAACAATAGTCATAAAAGTTTCAATTCAAGCAGCCGACAAGGAAGCCACCAGGTAGAAATTACAACATGGAAGTTCTTACACAGAGAAAAATCTGTTTCATTCTAGTTCTCAGAAGAAAATGGTTTTGTAGTGATAAATTACCCACCTGTGTATAATGAAGAAACTTTCATAGCATACCTGGATATTATTCAATTTAACTCAATATACTTCTCTAGACCAAATTGCTTCATGAAGCATTGGTATGCCCTATGTGGGTAAGCAATTTCCCTTCAAACTGGGTTCCTTACTCTTCTTCTCTACAACATAGGTTGTTACAGTAAAATAAAACATATTATGGCTAAACTGTCACCAGAAGACTGAACGATCAAGATATAAAAGCTGTATGATATTCTGAGAATAGTGGAAGCTTCAAACACTTGGTTATGAATGAAACTAAAGAGAAACTTAATCCCTACTTGTTAAAAAATAAAAGAAACAACACTTAAAGAATACTTTTTAGAGGTGCCTGGGTGGCTCAGTAGGTTAAGAGTCTGCCTTCAGCTCCGAACAAGATCCCAGAGTGCTGGGATGAAGTCCTGTATCAGGCTTCCTGGTCAACAGCCTACTTTTCCCTCTCCTTGTGCCACTCTCCCTGCTTCTGCTCTCTCACTTTCATGCTCTCTCAAATAAATAATTAAAATCTTAAACAATATAAGAATACTTTTTAACTGGTTTTCAAGTCTGGCATCTTTCATATCCTAAAAAGAGAGGGAAAAATTGTAGTTCATTCATTGCAATAGTTGCCTAGATTCAAATACTGTGTTGTAAATATCTCAAACATTTGTTAAAATGAGTAAGCAGAGAGTAAAGTTTCTGCTGTTGTAAATTTATTTCAAAAATTTAGCTTCTGACAAGTAGACATTATATTCATTCAAAATAAATAAAGTGTGTATTATATATCTTATTCATCAGATGAATGATTACTAATAATTTTTTTCTTTTTTAACTAAAAATATCTGCTTTTAAAAAAATATCTGCTTTTGTAATAAAGTAAACAGATTTAAATTTATGGTAACAAAAATAAAACTCTAGAATTTATTATTTGGAAAATACTGGTTTTCTTTTCATTCCCTTCCCTCTACTTCCCTATTAAAATATACTAAAATTGTAATGGTATGGAAGCTATGCTTTCAAAATGTTGCATAGTAAATCATTTCTTTAAAAATCTTTATTACAATAGTAATGGGACACTTTTCCTTAATCATAGTGCCAATTATACATGGTATCTGGGAAAAACCAGTGAAAACCATATATATTTTAATAGAAATCTATCTTGTTAGTTAGTTCTATCTTAAATTAATCATAACTGGCATCTCTGAAGATAGTTGAGATCAATTAATAATAAATCAATAAATCAATAATAAATCAATAATAAAAAATAATCAAAAATAATCAAAAATAAAAACAATAATCAATTGTTTATTCTGGTAGTAAGAGATTTTTACCTCCACCACTGCTTCCTCAACACAAAATGAATGTCTAAATGCTGGTTAACAAGAAAGCAGATACATTAACAAGCTGACATGTTAAAATGACCTATTATATTATGTTGGTTGTGTATACATAGAGTATCATTATTATTGGATGCCACCTGGACATGGTGGTTTTTATCTCGGTGCAAGGCATGACATCAAACCTGTCTCCTAACAATAGCCTGTAACCGATAAAACATGTGGGCTATCACAGCTATTCCCACTGTCCTGAGCTATTGTGACTAATCTAAAAGGCTTTCTTTTAACCAAATGTGCAGCATTTCCCAGAGGAACAGCATCATACTAGCCTGTTGCTTTGAATTTTATGTATTATCTGTCTTCATTATTAAATAATGTGCCCTTAAGGTTTCAATGGTTACACCATCTTCACTATCAAAAGGGAAAAAAAGCCACCATTGTCGATTTGTAACAAGAGCTATAGAAAAGTATAGTCTTGATCTAATTCAGGTCTTGTCTATGATTACTACTTTCATGGTATCTTCAACAGCTTGGAGAGAAGCAGTAATGTGTGAAAGCCAACTGTTCATTCTTTTTATAAATATAGAGGACTGTTTTTGGTTTTTTTTTTTTTTTTGGTTTTGTGGGGGGTTTTTGTTTTTGTTTTTGTTTTTAGTCATCTACATGATCTAATAATATCTGAATCTTTTTCCTCATGTCATCTATTATTCTCTAATGCAACAATAAAATCAGTGTTTTAAAGCCATTTCAGTGCAGGGAAGAAAAAAAATGAAATCACTGTAAAATGCTATTTTGGTTTTACATAGTATTTGTATCCTTAATCAAAATAATGATTTCTGTTATTTAATTCAATATACTTATCTCCTTTAACTTAATAGTAAACTAAAAGGAAAAAAAAGTAAACTAATAATACCAAAGTGAGAGTATATCTGTCACTAACTATTCAATATCTTTAAGCCCTGGATGAACAGTGAGGACAGGAAATTTTATTGGGTTTATAGTCTAATTAAAAGCAACAGGCTTGCACTCTGAATAGCTTTTCAGCACTCTTCAACATTTTCTTAAATGCTGATCTAAGCTTAAGATGTTCATTAGTAACTCATTAAAGACTTAGTTACAGTCCAGTGGGTGAGTCCTGAAAATAATGATAGAATGTGTGTACAAATGTGTAGGCTCATAATTAGAGAAACTGTCACATTTGGGGATTAAGAACACACAATGCAGTCTTTGAAAAACACTATGGAAAGTAAGTGACCCCAAGATGGTGTTGTATTTTAAATTTTGCTTGCTATCCAGGTCATTTGTTTTTTTTAGTTCTAATTCCAAACGGTATGTTTTAATGACCACATTCTCTCAGGATTAAATGTGTGAGGCTTTGTATTAGGGCCCTTCTATACATTATTTTATTTGATCCTCATACTATAATAAAGTAGGCCTAATTAGCCCTTTAACAAATAAGGAAACTGTGAATCAAATTAGTTAAGGTCATGTACCTTGGAAGTAACAGAGTTGGAATTAGACTCTAAAGTCTGAAATCTTTCTTTTCATTCAATAGGGGCATGCAAATTAGGATTCTAAAAGCAGCTTACATTGGACGATATTGTAAATTTCAGTTTCTGGGCTTTACATAAATATTACTTCCTAATATGTTGACATGACATCTTCTTCCATTCATTGTTCCTTAAAGCTGCAAGAGCTGTTCAGGATCAACATTTATAAATTATGTATTATCTTTCTTTAGCATTCTCCTAATCTTTTCTTCTCAAATAGTAATATTTTAGATAAGCCTAGTGTGCTTAAATAGAGCAAATTTGCTAGCATTATTGCCATGTAAAACCTCATGTTTTCTTCTGTTTCTCATCTTTGCTGTTTTTTTTCTTTGTGTAAAGCAATGAT
This sequence comes from Vulpes lagopus, assembly GCF_018345385.1. Classification (NCBI taxonomy): domain Eukaryota; kingdom Metazoa; phylum Chordata; class Mammalia; order Carnivora; family Canidae; genus Vulpes; species Vulpes lagopus. Next base: position 75,171,080 of record NC_054835.1, on the reverse strand, counting down.
ATGAGTGGGTCCAGGGGGTGCCAGGCTGGCCCAGTTGGTAAACCACTGACTCTTGGTTTTGGGGTTGTGAGTTCGAGCCCCACATGGGTGTTGAGACTACATTAAAAAAATAAAGCTTTAAAAAAATACTTAAGCTGTGATATGAGTGGGCCCAAAGGTCACTATTATGCAATATGTAGATTTGATAGACATAATGAATTATAGAACTTTTTTGAGATGAAGTAAAAGAGGCATTAAGTAGTTTGCAGAACATATTAGAGAAAAAGAATCTATGGAAATAAAATGACTCAATGTTTACAACATAATTTGAGTGAAGACACAAAAATATATAAATAAGATTTCCAAAATTTGCAACGACAAGAATTCAGACTAAAACAAAATAGAATTATTTTTTGCCATGAGGATTTAGGTTTAATGTTCTTTATCACGTTCTTAGGGAAGAATAATTGAACACTATCAGAAGAATTCAATTAATTACCTTGATGTTTTGTATGTAAGTCACTACCATACAATTCACATATCAAAGTGAAATCTCAATCACTATCAATTATTAGTTTTTGTCATAATAAAAACCTGATTTAATGAACTACTTCTAGCAATTAAATATGTAAGTAAAAGGGGAGGAGGCATGAGGCTAGTTAAATGGCATATGATTTCAAAGTGAATGTGAAGCAGATGAGATTTAAGCTTCTCTTAGAATATGCAGCTGAAAGAGCTCTTAAATCTAAATATATTCTAACAATATTCTCTGGTCTTTTCTTTTTTAAAAGATTTATTTATTTATTTTAAGAGAGAGAGCATGAGTCGGGGTTGGGAGAAGCAAAGGAGAGGGAGAACCAGGCTCTTCACTGAGCAGGAAGCCTGATATAGGCTCCATCCCAGCACCCTAAGATCATGACCTGAGCCAAAGGCAGATGCTTAACCAACTGAACCACCCAGGCGCCCCCTCTCCAATATTTTCTAATAAGAAATATTTCTCTAGAGAACACTCAGAAATTTATTTTTTTTTAATTATAACGAAATGACTGAGTATTTCTCCACTTAAAGTGTACAAATGACCAAGGAGCACATGAAAAGAAGTTCAACATCATTATGCATTAAAGAAATGCAAATCAAAATCACAGTGAGACAATACTTCATCTTCACTAGGATAGTAAAGTGAAAAAGACAAGCAATAACCAGTGTGGGTGAGTATGTGGAGAAATAAGAAGCTTCACATTGCTGTTTGGAATGTGTAATTGTGAAATCACTCCGGAAAACAGTTCTTCAAAATGCTAAACATTATGTGACTCAGCAATTTCACTTCCATGTGTATACCCAAGAGACGTAAAAACATGTCCATACAAAAACTTGTACATGAATTTTCATGACAGCATTATGCAGAATAGCCAAAAGTAGGAATAATCCAAATTTCTATCAACTGATAAATACATGTAGCATGTTCACACAAAAGAAAATTATCTGGCAATAAAAAAGAATCAAGTACTATATTACATGTTTTGATGAGGATAGATTTTGAAAATACTTTCTTAAGTGAAAAAATCAGGTCACAAAAGATCAAAAAGTGTACGATTCTATTGATACAAAGGTCTAGGATAGGCAAATCCATAGAAATATAAAGTAGATTAGTGGTTTCCAGGAACTGGAGATAGAGGAAATCAGGTGTGACCATTAAAAGGTATGTGGTTTCTTCTTGGAGGATAGATAATGATCTAAAATTGACTGTGTTGATGGTTGCACAACTATGCATACACTAATATCCCCTGAAATATATATACTTTAAATGAGTTAATGGTATGTTAAATATATCTTAATAAAACTGTAAAAAAAAAACCCTCCATTTATATATTTACAAATATATTAGTGTTTTAAATCCAGTTTTTTTTAAGCTACATGGTATCTTTTATAAACATCTTCCTTTAACCCTCCATTTATATATCTACAAATATATTAGTGCTTTAAATCCAGTTTTTTTTTTAACTACATGGTATCTTTTATAAACATCTTCCTTTATCACAAGAGGACAAGTCTTTCAGACTCCTTTTTAGGTATAGCTCTGAGGCTGAGTTCTAGCTAATGGAAATGACAACAAAGTAATGTGAACTATTCCCAAACACATCCATAAAAATTTTCCATTACAATCTCCACAATGCTCATTTTCTCCCTTCCTGAGGACTTGAATGGCAACAACCTCAAAATGACTTGGAAGGCTTCATCCCATTAGACTAATTCTACGTACAACTGTGAGAGCAAAAGAATGACATCCATCACTACTTCCCACCATATACAAATACCCTGACCAGAAACACCTACCTGTCTTGGAATGCTTGGTGAACAAGGAAACATTCTCTGAAAGCCAGTATTAATTCAGGAATATACTGTGACTGTACCCTACTTTATAGTATCTGATACACTGCTCAAAAATGGATATTAAGGTGGATAATTCAAAGAGGTCTTCCTCCAGAAGTTTATAGTATATAATTTGAAACACACACACACACACACACACACACACACACACACACAATCGATTTGATCCCTACTTGACAACTTCTATTGCTAGACATTTGATTTTCTAAGGTGTCATTCATATCGAATTGCAACACAAACACAAATTGTAGTGCTATTACATGGATCTCATTCTTATAGTGGAATAAATTTGCCTATTTTGAGATTTTATTTCTAATTATTATACTTGTGTAATATAGATTTTATGATCATTTGGGTAAGTGCTTTCCTATTACTCCTTTCATTTATACTAGCTTTTCTCTTATTTAATATTCAATATATATATTTAGAGTAATTCTGTTGAATTTCTACATAAAAAAGCTTATCTGGGTACTTTGAACGCAGTTGTGTAAAAAATCTATAAAAAGTAATTTAAGGAGATCCCTGGGTGGCTCAACAGTTTGGCGCCCACCTTCAGCCCAGGGCATGATCCTGGAGTCCCGGGACTGAGTCCTACGTTGGGCTTCCTGCATGGAGCCTGTTTCTCCCTCTACTTGTGTCTCTGTCTCTGTCTCTGTCTCTCTCTCTCTGTCTCTCATGAATAAATAAATAAAATCTTTTTAAAAATAAATAAAAATAAATTGGAAATATTTGTTAACATTGCTGTACTCAGTCCTTTCATCCAGGAGCACAGTATATTGCACGTCTTCTTTTATAACCCCACCCTCAGTTATGTTTTAGACTTTTTTTCTCATAAACTCTATATATTTCCTCCTAGGATATTTCCTAGGTAAGTCATATATTTCATTGCTGCTTTGACTCATTTCATATATGTATGTGTGAATCATATATCTGAACTCAAAAATATTTTCATTAATTCTGAGAAAGTTCATCTTTAATAAAAAATATCTTAATATTTGAATATTTATTCTTATTTATGCTTTGTACAATATTATAGTAGCTAAAACTTGTGGAATTGTTTTAGACAACTGTATTAATAGCAAGCAAGTCTGCATTGACAGTTTAACATTTACTTAAGATAGTTATTAACGAACCTAAAAATAAGTCTTTTCTTTTTTTTTACTTTCTATTTCTCAAGTGATTTACTACTAGGGGTACAAAGATAAAGACAATTTTTATATACAGGTGTTTTACATTATAGTGCTATTGGTAATGGCAAAATATTAATGACCTTCTCTGTTGAGCTATTAATATTTGGTTAGGTAAACAATGGTTCCTTTATATGACAAAATATTATACTTTTTTTCATTAAATACAGTCTACATCTTAAGGTTAAGTCAAAATGAAGGACACATTTTATTTCTAACATTATTCCATTTAAAAAGCATACACACATATGTGACTGCAAGAAAAATCTAATATGCATTGATGTTAATTATATAAATGGGTTATGGGAATCTTGGATTTTTGCTTTCTGACTTAAATTTGTATGAGAAGAGCTACTTTGAGAATAAAGTAGGTAACAATGGTAATGACAAATAAAGATATATGAAACTGTGTGCTTGTACTTTACCTGTAAGCCATAACCTTGACTTCAGGACATTCAGATCACCACAAACTATGTATAGATAAAATAAACACAGAAAGCTTATCAAATGTCATTATGAGACCCTATTTTGCACAAAGACCTGTATCCAGTTCATCTGTAAATACAACTAGAATATTTTTCTGGCAAATCCCTAAGTAGCCTAGCTTACTTGATCAAATCCATCATTTAAGACAGTTGTTTTTCTTTTTTGATAGGAAAACAATTTTCTATATTTAAAGAAACTAATTCTGCTATGATGATAATATAAAGGAAATACAGAAATAAAACAAAAATGTAATTATTGATAAAATGTAAGGTATTTGTTTTCATTTTACCAATTAAAAACTCAAAAAAAAAAGTAAAGAATAAATGAGCCTGTTTTTCAATAGGGTCATACTCTGAACTGTCAAAATCATAGTACAATATATTGTTTCTCATTTATATAACAAATCAATGATACTATTTCAACTACTGCATTTCAATTTTTTGAGTGGTCATTAAAGAACCATTTAGTAATCAGAATGGAGGGAGTAACTATGAAAAATGTATTATGACTTTGGCTGCTTATATGACATTATATGTGTGAATAAGAACACTTATTCTTACATTGAGAATAAAAATAAATAAAAATGCAAAGAAGAGGAAAATGAATTATTAGATATTTATATGTTATGTAGTCCAATTGTTTTTTAATTCACTCAAGTATATAACTATCCTATTGCAGCCCTAGTCCATTCCAAGGCCATGAAATATAAAAAATAAGATATGGTCCTAAAAACTCCCAAATAATCAGACGTAAAATCTGAAAATAGGAAAATGCTATTTTGCTCTCACAGTACATACATGTTACTCATAAAGTATCAGTACAATAAAATTCACCTATAACACATTTTGTAGTGCAAAGACAAAAGAAAGTTCTTTTCCATTGCTAACCTGCGTACTGAGTGTGTAGGGAAGGTGTCTGAACATGTTCTAACAAAGGAAAGCTATCAGCCATGCATATTTGTGGCTTATATTGCGATATTAGAGACTAGAGTTAACTTACAAAATATGTATTTTGAAATTCAGTGCCAAGTGGATAATGCAAATGATGCTGGATGTGTTCGCAGTAGCCTAATATATCATGACCATGAAAAAGATTTTTTCGTACAACATATTTGACCATAAACATAGTGATATCAATGGGAGAATTACAAATTATCTGGAATGAAAACATTATAAACATTCCAAGGATGATTAATTTCTAAAAATAACAAAGTTAAACAGAGCTTAGAAGTCAAGCTGACTTTTTCACAATCAATAAAATATGACTTCATAAAGAGACTTATATCGTAAGATGCTATATAGTGAAATGTATTTTTATATTTTCTCAAGCTCTATGTTTTATTAGAACTTAAAAATATGTGTATTATTTTAAATAACTGGTACATTTAATGGTATTATAATTGTAAAAATTAGATTTTAATAATAAAATGCAAATTATACAAAACCATATTAGACTAAATATATATGGATATGATCAAAAGTTTTGCCCCTGCTAATTATAATTATTACTTAAATGCTTGAACATAATAAAAAGCAAGTTATCCTATAAAGTCCATAAATATATAAATACACATGCAACTTTCAAAAAATAGGCATGCAGAAAAAAAGTATGCATATGGTGGTTATAGAAGAATTTTTTAAAACCCCATTTTTTATGCAAAAGTACCATAAAATATATTGTTTGCCTTTACCCACAGTAAGTTCCAATTATCCTATTTTCTATCTCTTCAATTGTAACATAGTTCACAAGCACAATATAATTAAGAGTAGATATAATTAAGTACCTGAGCACCCCAACCACTTTCTCAACTCCCAATCCATTGTGGCTTGAGTATCAGATCTCCTAAACAATATATCACACTGGACATTGGTATCCCTTTATCACCATTCACAATGAGCCCAAGTGCCCAGGTTATTATTGGATTATTGTTCTCCAATTCCCTTCTTTTCTCTTGCTCCCAATCACACCAATAGAACAACAACAAAAAAAAAAAACCTTTATCTTCATGCAACACTACATTAGTTAACAGCAAAAAACTGGCCATCTGCTTTAGTGGTTTCTTTTTATTTCTGCCAGTTCTCCTTGCATTATAGATAAGGGTTTTACGGCTGTACAGGAAGGGGGCACGGTCATGGAAAACAAAAAAAGGAGAAATACAGAGGTACACAGAGACATAAAATATGGACAGATAAACACAGAACCAGAGACATTTTCAAATCCAAGAATTGAGTTTATATACATATACAGTGTGGATGTACTGATTAAGTTTGTTTTCCTATATCAAATAGTGACCAGTCTTTCTAGGACAATATGGAGATTATTCAACTAATGTAAGCATTATTTAGAATTAATTCCTTAGCTGAGTTTCTAATTTTATCTATGTGAAAATTATGAAGAAAATTTATCCCTGACCATGATATATTAGCAGTTATATACTACTACCACTGACAACTACATATCTGCCTAACTGATAATTATATACTATATTATTATATATGGACAATTATGTACTAAGCCTTCATACATACCAGCTTGATAACAATTTTGAATAGTAACTAGTATCGAGAATTTATTGGAAAAACTTAAATGTTGAAGTTCAAATAGAAAAAAACTTATTTCAATTCTCACAGTAAGAATCCAGATAATTAGGTATTTTCCTCATCTAATGTTCAGTGTTAGCTCCATTTCAAGGTCATTAGGGATAGACAAATATAAGGAAGATCTACCAAATGCCAAACTCCATGATAAAAGCTACACATATATTTTATTCTATCTACCTCTTCAAATAACTCTGCATGGAATAAATGGTCGTTCTTGCAGATAAAAATGTGGGCTTACAAAATCTTAAGTGACTTTAGCTTTATTGAAGGAACAATTAAAGTCTTTTATTTACTACCATATCTTTAGGATCTAGCACAGTTTTCTGGCTCACATTGGGTGATAACGATTATTTGTTAACTAGTTTATTACCAAGTAACATGGTTACAGAGCTAGTTAGGTAGCAGAGCTGAAATTTTATCTCAGGAATGTAAGACTTCAAGGCCTCATCTGTCTGGGCTCAGAAGATGGAAGAAACAAGTGATCTGCATTTCTGTTTCATCTTCTCTCAAATGGCCAGAAGATTTAAGATGGGATTCTCTGCAGGCAAGAATGGCCTTGATAGTGATTGATTACCTACTGGGAATAAGACCAGAGCTCAAGAAGCCAGGTCCTGCATTTAAATCTCTTCTGGATCTCAATACTAGTTGTGTAACTTCAGTCAAGATCCTTTACCACTCGGCACCACAATGTTTTTACTGTAAAAACTGGTAATGATAATAATAGTAAGTAATATTAAAACCATAAGAATGTTATAAGGGTCAATTGTACCAATACATCTAAAGTCTATGGCTATAAAATCAGTAGTCATCATTATTATTTGCTCTGGAGAAAAGAGCAAGCCATTGCCAGATAAGTTAATTCCCTATGGTCAGGAGTGCAAATGAAGTTGGACATCTCAACAAGAGTAGGCAAGGAGACGCTACCAGGGGATGTTTCAGAAACAAGAGTATGTCCTCCTGTAGCTGTGACATCATCTTAATTCAACTGTCTATAAAGTTTCAAGTTATGTGGTATTCCTTTACGACAAGGTTGTAAGGGACTCTAATAAAAAAGTCTGTCCTCTAAGATCAGCGCTGATCAGAGGTACATACATTCCTTTATGTATGAGCAAGCTGAGTCTCAAAAGGCTGTTTATATGAAGCCCTCCATTTACAAGTCAGAAGTGGTGGCACAAAGGCAGTGGAGAAGGCCTTCTATAGAAGGAAGACAAAACAGACTTGCATTTTCTCTGGTGTGAAGTTTTAAAATTCCTAATTCAAAGTAATAAGGATAAGGTTTATATATAGAAAGCTTCTATATTGTGTAGCATCATATGGTTCAAAGTAGAGATAAGATAAAGTAGCTCACATACAACAGCAAGGATTACTTTAGCCCCAAATATTTTTTTATACCAGGCCAATTTTCTATTTGCTTTATTAGGAATTTTTAAATACTTCTCAGAATTACTTAAAGAGGGTGGTGGTGTTCAATACGGTCCAAACATAAGCCCCATGATCTATGGCTCTGCCATGTTTGGGGCCAACTGAAATACACAGCAGGTGTTAGTTTTTAGAGACCAGAAATTTCACCTCTGAAAAGGGAATCTCTTACAATGTCTGTTCTTGCAATTTTAACCTATGTTCCACTAGCAAGCATAATTTTAGATTGACTTTTTAAGCATGAGTTCTGTGTATGTATGTGTGTAGAGACAGAAAAAGCAGTTCCTTTTTTTCTGAATATTAACAACAAATCAAACAGCTCTCATGGTTAGCTAATTTCTGGTTGTTATATATTCATTAAAACAAACTAGAGGGGCAGATACCATGATTAAGGAAATCAACATGTTCAAACACTGAATATTTGTCATACACTGTACTAGATTCTCTTTGTATGCTATTTATTTAATCCTCAAAATAACTTTATGAGTGAGACATCTTTATACTGTGAAAAACCTAATTAGAATAATTGTTAGATATACAGATAATTAGAAAAACACTTGTTTAAAGGGACGTAATTATTTTATTGTCTCATACCACAAAATTTTATATGTGCCTAAGAATGTGAAAGTGAGTGCTCCATCACTTTATAAATTAAGGAAACATTTTGAATTTTTTTTTTTACAAATACACATCACTTAAAACTAGATGCTTGAAGTTTTACTTTCATATCTTTAAAAAAGCACTACCATATATTGTTTAAAAAGTGTTAAATCAGGGAAGCTTTAGAAGAAAACATCAAAAGACGCGGAAGATACTTTATCCAGTTTTTACAATGACAGCAGAATGTAATTCATGTTGAAACAAGCATATGGGCCAAATATGGAATTGTATCACTGAAAAATGACAATATATTTTTTGTAGTCAATTAAAAACCAACGTAAGCCATATAGGCTAAAAATTGATTTCAGGTACTTGCTACACTACACTATGCTGAGACCTCTGAGCAGTGGCAAATACAGCTATGTCTCTTTCTTTGCTAGAATATTATTAATGTATGAAGTAGTTACTATATTATACCATTTTCATATTAATGCAAAACCAATGACAATTAGTAGAAAACTTTAAAGAGTCAGTAAGGAATATAAATGTAGACTTTGCCAATTTTTAGAAAGATTCAGTGAATATTACACTAAGTTGTACAGAATTTATTTATTAAATAATTATCTTTTATAAAGTTTAACTATTGTACTTGTGCTATAAATACCAAAATGTCTAAATGAACAAAGTAGATGTTTTTTTATGAGTTGATTAGCATGTTTCAGTAAAATTTCCATTCACCATATGTTCATATAATTGGCATTTTTTCATTAAAAGGTATATGAAAAAAATAATTTTCATTTAAATGAGACGTTTAGTTTGCATTCTGTGTATTAAAGATTGAAGAGTAGCCAACACTGAGAAATAAATAGGAACTTGGTTTGGGAAAGCAGATTTTTGTTTTTTTCTGTCTTTCAAATAGATATGCTTATTAAATTAAAAAGTATTTTAATTACAAAAAATGAAAGCCAAAAAATTCAGAATAAATGGTATAGTTAATAATTTAGCTGATTTTCCATATGTGTGGTAAAAGCCAATAATAAAACATGCAAGAGTTATTAAAAATAACAAAAATATTTGGTTATACATATATTTCAAGAGCTACTTTCAGAAATCAAATTCAAAGTTGTGTTTATTGCAGCTCATGGCACATATCATGGCCTGCAAAATTTAACTTCTATTAATATATCATAGGCAAAAGCTGCTAAATCACTGAGCAAAGATTTAGAAGAAAGGATCTAGAGCAAATAGAGACAACATTAAGCTTCACACAAAAATCTAATTGAAGGTCTTACCTTGAATGACTGGTGCTACAAGCATCATGAAGACTAGTAGCTGTGATGGCCACATGGCTGTGTACTCGGGAGTGAGAGTGCCTCAAAAGCGAGTGTTCCCAATGTGAAATGAAATGTGTCTTTCTGGTTCCTCTTCTGTACTCCAAGATCGATGATTTAAAAAAAAAAAAATCCCTCAAACAAAAAATTCCTCAAAAATAGAAACACCAGTATCCAAAATTTGAATCCTGCAAACAAGGAGAAAAGAATGGGTTATCAAATACACGTTTTTTCATCTTAATTCTTTGAAGATTTATTTGCTGACTAGTATACCTGTATACCTCTCTCCCTTCTTCACTGTAACTTACACAGGCATCATATATAAAAATGAGTAACGCTAGAGGATAGAATTTATGCATGCATCACCATAGGTTTATTTCCCAATCTCAAAACGGACTGAAATAAATAATTCAGCTACCCTGGAAAAATTAATATGAATATGCAATATCAATTTGTATTATAACAAATTAGTATTTAATTTTTATACTTTGTTAATGTGTATAAATAGACTTGGGACTTACTTTGTCCAAACATTTTCAACAAATGTAATTTTTACTAACATTAGTATAGTAAAAAGAAAAAAAATACATTCATTACCATTACTATAAGTTTAAAACAAACAAACAAAAAATTAAATGTATGAGTCTTACTTTCATTCCAGGCCTGAAATTCAATTCAAAGATTATTCCCCATTTTAACTATATTATTTTTCAAAGCATCTTTGTAAGGATCTATGAAGAGCCTAAATTTATGCTAATTAATTATGCTCAAACATGGGTAATTCATTCAAAAGAGGTTTATTGAGTGCCCAGTGAAATATAAAGCACTGGACTAGGAATATGGGATAGAACATTGAATAAAACAAGCAAACTACTCTACAGGATCTTACAATTAAGATGAGTAATATTGCTTAAAAGTTTTAAATATGTATGGAAGACATTAAAAAACTTTTAGCAGTAAGACCGTTATTTTACTGAACTGAACTGATTTTGCTGCCTTCTCTTAAAGACTGCACAGATTTAGCTTAAGAAGCAAAAATACTGAGGGAGCATGACCCAAATTTTGAGGATGTCTTTCATAGTCAGCACCTTTAAAACAATCAATCGGTACAAACTGCGTTGTTCTCCTTTTCCTCTCCTTCTCTCTGTCTCTCTCTTTCCTTTTCCATCTCACTCTCTCTTCTAGTGATTGATATAGCTTAAAACAATTTCATATTTTGAGTATAGATATTATAAACTTCTGGGAAAGCTTATACAAAACAGTGATAGTTTACTGAAGACTATATTAATAAGCCTCATTCTCACAAAATAAATTCCAAAAATTTCTTAAATACTTGGCTTAGTTATAAGGCAAAATTACACAGATTTATGTGAATTTCTGGCATTATTATTTATAGCATGGTAATTAAGAACATAGATTCTGGAGCAAGGCCACCCAACCTCAATTCCTAGCTCTACCAATACTGTGACCTTGGACAAGTCATTTAAGCCCTCAGTGCCTCAATTCCCTATGCTAATGGAGTAATATTATTTGATATGTGTGTATGTCATTAAATGAGCTAAAATTTGGAATCCTGAATTCTGTAAAATACAGAAAAATACGTACTGCCCTGAATAGTGTCTAGCGCTTAAGTGTTATGTCTTAATGGTTATTATACATCTCATTAGTTCTTCATTTTAACGTATTGATCCTTTAACATGTATAAGAAGTAAGATCATTCAATAATTTAGCTCAAATGTATTTATTGAGTCATTATTGTATAGACAGGCTCCGAAAACACTAAATCTGAACACAACAGATTAAAAATAAATAATATCACTGACACATTGTAAGAAAATGACGCTTAAAATAGACAATCTCATAATTTTCACTTTTACAAATAGGAAAAGCATTGATGAGAAAAAAACTGGTTGAGATAAAAAAAAACTATGTGAAAAGGAATAGTGAAACATTTTCATTTTTCTCTTATTCGCATTCTGACTTACAGGAAATTATTCACAACTTCTCAATTGCCATAAATAACTTTTTCCAAAATTAACTTTTGAAAAAATTGTTAATTTAAAATTTCATTAAAACTCATGTAATAGGGATCCCTGGGTGGCGCAGTGGTTTGGCGCTTGCCTTTGGCCCAGGGCGTGATCCTGGAGACCCGGGATCGAATCCCACATCAGGCTCCCAGTGCATGGAGCCTGCTTCTCCCTCTGCCTATGTCTCTGACTCTCTCTCTCTCTCTCTCTCTGTGACTATCATAAATAAATTTAAAAAAAAATTAAAAAAAAAACTCATGTAATAATTAATGGACATTTAAAGAAGAACACTAAAATTGATTGACACATCAACAAGTAAACGATGTCTCCTTACTCTCAACATTGAGTTACTGTGTTTCTCCACTTAGAGGTCAAAAATTGGTGTTAGATGTGTGTAGGCATATAGACATACACTAACACATATATAAATATATATAGAAATACTTTGCCACTGGAAATAACTGTGGGTAGCTACTAGGTGAATCATTTATTCATTAATTGAAAAATATACACAAAATATTAACCAAAGTAGATACCGAGCATGCAGATTAAGTAGAACAATTTTTTTCACAACTCACACTGTAGTGGTTAAAACAGAACATAGGAAGTGAAATCACAAGATAAAGAAGAGAAGAATAAACATGATTCTATTACCTATCATATGCCAAGCAATGTTCTGTATATTATACAATTATCTGATTTAATTCTCCATACAAATCTATAAAGTAGATAATACCGTCTCATGTTTACTGAGGAGGAAAATCAGAAATGTTATGCAGCAAGAATTTCAAACCAAATGTCTAATTCTAAACCAATATTCTTTGCTCTCTCTATAGTAGAAATGAATAAGAAAATATAGGAGGAGAGTTATATTAATTGTGCAAAGAAAGGGAACAACGTAGCTATTTTCCAAAAAAAAAAAAAAAAACCACAGGTGTTTCTTAAATATGTTATTAGATTGTGAAGAATGGAGGAACAGCATGGATACAGTACGTAGGAGCAGAGGGACAAAGAGAAAAGACATGTTTAAAAAGAAAACTAGCCTAATTCTAACATTGTATCTTTTGGAGGGACAGGGAGGATTATTTCCATGTAGAAATAGGAGTATTGCTATTGTGAAGTCTGGTTTTCCTGAAAACCAGAATACTTTATGTATTTCCACATTGATGAAAACAGTGAGAGAAAGTGACTTTATAGAAAGGATTAGAAATGCATATTATTTATTATAATAATTTAGGATATCACAACAGGACACAAAACCACGTCTACTAGGATATTTCACATTGGATTTGAGCACAGGAATTTGTTTTCATGAGTATTGTGTCAACAGAGGTGGGGAAAGGAATTGAGAAGAACAGAAGCTATTACTTGACTAGAGGGTAACATGTTCTTACAATCCAGCATCACCACCTGCCTACCATTCACCCAGAGCCCCAAAATAATGTGCTAATTTGGGGGCACATTGAACAAAATGGCAATAATTGAGCAATATAAATTTTAATACATAATTTGAGAGAAGAGAATATTCATAACCTATAGAAAGATTTGCCATTACTGCTTGCATACTAATATAAAAGGAAAACATAAAAAAACTTCCTGGGATGATTTTTTTTCTAATTTATATGTTATTAACTACCAAAACAATGAGTTTCATCTGAAAGGGATTTCCACTCAAAATATTTCTGAAACAAAGTTCTTCAAAAACACAGAGAGAAGAAAAACCAAGAAAAGGCATTAGGGACTCATTAAGTCACATATAACAGGACCATTACTCATTAAAAAAAAAAAAAGGTGTACTAATGAATAAAGCATTTAACAAATCAACTTCAAAATACATTTCCATCTCCAACAAAATTTCTTTCGCCTTCTCTATGTACCATGCACTGTAATACTATAGGGTCAAGTGGGGAGAGGGTAGCCACAAGTCTAAAATGTGACAGCCCTTTTAAAACCACTTGCAGTAAAATATAAAGGCTAAAAGGTATATTCATCAATAATTATAGTGCTGTGCAAAATGTAGTATGTGTTACATGAGATGTTCTAGGAAAATAAAATGAAAAGCTGTCAGATTTTCTTTTGTAAATGTAAGGGATTTAAAAATCACTCTTGACACAAACTGTTGGTTGCCACAAGCGAGGGGATGGGGGGTGGTAACGGATAAAATGGGCAAAAGGGAGTGGGAGATACAGGCCTCGTGATGAAATGAATTAAGTCACAGGGATAAAAGGTACAGCACAGGAATATGGTCAATGGTATTGTAACAGCAGCATTGTATGCTGACAGATGGCTACACTTGTGGTGAGCATCATATAACACAGACTCATCCAATCAATATACTTTACACATGAAACTAATGTAACTTTGCAAGGCAAGTGTAATTCAATTGAAAAAATTATGCTGACCTAATATTATGCCGCTAGGGCAAGTTTGCCTACCTTTCTGCATCTGTTTCTTCAACTATAAAAGAACAATATTCACCCTGCAAGTTGGTTGTGAGATTTAGAGATAATATAAATTATTGTGTGATACAGAGACTATCAAGGATTCTGCATGCCTGTCAGTGTGTCTATCATTTACTAATTTCTGTTGTTTTCTTTATTCTTCAAAATTGAGGGATAAATCAGATACCCAAACTCTACCCCTCTCACATATATGGTTAGGACTAACAGCACAGTTTGAGGTGTGCACGCTCTCCTTGAGATTCTATAGCTGAACTAAACAATGTGAGGTTTCATAAAGAAGAATTTTCAGTGTTTCTCTTGTATCAAATTTATTACTTACGACACTAATTTCCAATAGGAATCAACACACTAATGTTTTAATCATTCTTGAAAGATGGCATTTCTAATTTTTATCAAAGATTACCACAATATGGCAAACAGTTTTGCCTGTTACCCTCTCCAAAATCGGGAAACAATATATTATACTGTAGTCCTTGATTAGGTACTTGGGAGTTTATATGTCCTCAAACAAAACTGCCAACTTCATAGCTCTTCAAATATTCAAAATTAAAAAGTGAGGTTGATTAAAGTGTCCTGATTACATCATTAATATTTAAGATTATAATTATTATGAAAGTGTGTGATTTCACTGCAGTTTCATTAAAAGTTAGAAAAAAATCACAACATGGAAAAATATTCTACAAATGTTTTATATAACTAAAGCCTTTTCTCATAAACTACACAGAAAGGCATTCCTTATTTGTTGGATTCAGACTAACTTATACTCCCATTTAACACATTTAAACTCTGAAGATGTTTGAACTTTTGTTATTTCTGAAGCACAAAGTTCTTTTAAACCAACATTGATTTTACTTTGGGGAAATTCTCACCTTAAATTCAAGTGTCATAATGTGTTTCTCCAATTCAAGTTTTTTTATATACCCCTCTTAGATCATACTTGAAAGCTTTCATTTTTATTGTATATTTGCTTCCTTTCTATACTCCAAATTGATATTAGTATTATAATCTGAATGCTATTCATCTTGGAATTCTTGCCTTCATTTCAGTTACTCTTAATCACATTTCTGTAAGACAATTCACTCTCAATCTTTTTCCAAGGAAAATTGCATTTTATTATTATACTTTTCCCTTCACAATAATCTATACAAGATACTATATCCTTTTCGTAATATTTGTACAGTTTCCCAAGTAATATATAACTACAAACTTACTCCATATGAACTTTATAAATTTCAGTTAATCCATATTTTATTTTGCCAATTAGCTTCTTTCTACCATATAGGACTGTTTGAGAGATTACTTTTTGTACAAGTTTGGTACATATGGCTATTTTAATAATTAACTGGTTTATGGTCCTACAACCCCATTGCTAATTACAATACAGGAGTTTCTCATTTAACATTGATTTTTACCCTTCATTCCATAACGAAAAATTATAGTTATTACTCAAAGGAAAACAAAACAAAACAAACAACCTGACTTTAGAAGTGTTTATAAACATCACTTGGGTGTTATCAGTATTCTTCCAAAGTTAGTAAATGAATTTGGAAATTTAAATGATTTGAAATTACATTAAAAGAAGAAATTACATTAAGAAATCAAATATTTATCACAATTCTTCTCCATAAATTATCTTTTTTTGTGACCTCAAACTGACATATGTAAACTTATGAAAAGTAATATAAAGGAGATTAGCTATTTTATTTTATCATCTGTCACTACCTTAACAAGTAACTGTCTGCTACAGAGCATCTAGATAAAATGAATCATGGGCACACAGCTCACTACATTTACATATAAGAACCATCCGTTGTAACCAAAAAGAGCAAACAAAGTATTTTTGAGAAATATTAATTTAATAAGGCTGGAAAACATATTTCACCTACTTAGTCATGCATAGATGCTTAGATGAGAGGCTTTAATGCTCATTATTCAAATTTAAGAGTATAAGATTTCTATGATTTATTAGTATTACATAATCATAAGCACATATACAGCAATGCTTCATAGTCCATGTCCTATGAAATGACAGGTGACCTTTTCTGCCAAAAGTGCCTTTCGAAAAGCAGTTCTACATGGAAGACTCCTTCTGATGTGAACGGAAGCTCTATGAAATAGTTAACTCTCAGGAAAAAAGAAGCAGGGCAGCACAACAAAACAGACTATAAGACGGATTCCCCAAATTACAAATCATTGAAATGTCTGGTGTGATCATCAGTGGGTAGCAGCAAAAAAAATAAAAATAAAAATAAATTACAGTTTATAGTGAGTGTATATATACATATATATGTATATTTTAAAATATATATGTATTTTAAAGGTCAGTTATAATTGACGGTTTCTAAAACCTCTTAGTATTCTGTTTCTCTTAAAGTTTTCTTGGTTCTTGCAAAAAGACTGGTCTATTATTTCTTAACCAAGAAGCTGCCTGTGAGTATACTCTTAGCTTTGGTCCTTTGATCAAACTGATTTTAAAGATTAAATATTTTGTCTTAATAGTTTAACTCTTCAAACAAAAGCATTCGAATAAGTTTTAAGGGACTTTTCTGTCTTTATTTATGGAGTCAAAAACCATTATACTATTATATTACAGTTACAAAGTACTTATCTACGGAGGTGGGGGATGGGATAAATAGGTGATGAGATTAAGAAATGAAATGATTGTGATGAGCACTGAGTAATATATGAAGTGTTAAATTAACTACACTGAATACCTGAAACTAATAGAACACTGTAAACAAACTGGAATTAAAATAAAATCTTAAAAAATGTTGAGGCACCTGGGTGGCTCAGTTGGTTAAGCATCTGACTCTTGATTTAGGCTCAGATAAGATCTCAGGATCCAGCCCTACATTGGGGTCCTGCTCAGCGGGCAGTATGCCTGTCTCCCTCTGCCCTCCTGTACACACTCTTGCTCTCTCTCTCTCTCTAGCTCTCTCCTCCCACAAATAAATCTTAAAAACTTTGAATTTTTTTGAAACTTAAAAAAATTAAAAACTTACATAGATTAAAAAACCAAAACAAACAAAAAAACCTACAAACACAAAAAAGGAAAGAGTGCTAGCTATACAGATGAATCACATACATTCCACTAACTTTTGACTGGTCCTACTATGTTTCACAGAGGACCCTGTACCTTAGCCATCTTAGGGTACTTGCAGACTCTCGAATGTGCTGTCTTTTCTCATCTTCAAGCCTCCATCCCCTTTCTTATAACTTCATTCATTCTTCAAACTGCAATTAAACAACTTCTTTTTTTTTAAAGATTTTATTTATTTATTCATGAGAGTCACAGAGAGAGAGAGAGAGAGAGAGAGAGAGAGAGAGAGAGAGAGAGAGAGGCAGAGACACAGGCAGAGGGAGAAGCAGGGTCCATGCAGGGAGCCCAACAAGGTAACTTGATCCCAGGTCTCCAGGACCACACCCCAGGCTGAAGGCATTGCTAAACTTCTGAGCCACCCGGGGCTGCCCCAACTTCTTTATATTCTTACTGTCTAGCATTGGATCAAGTACACAGTATCCAATAAATTATGATATTATAGATAAATGATAGAGGGATCAATACTAGCTAGTGGTGAGAAAATTCTCTTCCTTTTCGTTGGAGAAAAGGATCAGGAGACACAGTTTCAGAGATGAGGAAAAGAAGGGAGACATGAAAACTATAAAATTCTTATGGATGAATTTCTTTTTAGAATCATATAAAAATTGACTTTCTCATAAAAAAACTGGAGCAAGGTGAATATTCAACTACATACCTACAATTGTGTGTGAATAAATTATTTGCATCAATTTTTTTAAAGTATTTATCGAGTGGCAATGAGGAGCTGAATAATGTAGTAATAAATACTTTCTTAAATGGTACTAGATTCCTTTGGACATTCAGAGGACAGAAACAATCCTCTTCCACATGTGTTTCTTTGGCAAAGTGTACCAAGAGATCTTCAGTAAATACAAACAATATAAACTATTTTTGGTCATAGGATATACACACACACACACACACACGTAACATATATATGGCATGATTCTTGCATTGTAGAAAGATGAAGAGAAGGAAGAATAGGAAGAGAACAATGCAGAAGCAGGATAGAGGAGGGGAACAGATAACAGGAAATACAAATAATAAAATATAAATCCAAATATCATAAAGAAGAGAGTTTTAAAAAATAGAGGAAATAATCAAGCTTGGAAGATCTAGAAGACCTGCAAGAAGAGAAAGGTAATTATGCAAGAATGTGAAGATATGACTGAAATGTGTCAGATTTTTGTAATATATAAGCTAAACATTATATGAGTTAAACATTATATAAACATTATATAAATACATAAAAATAACTGCAGGTACTGTCTTTAAAGAATGAAAAAATCTTTACAGGGGATCCCTGGGTGGCTCAGTGGTTTGGTGCTTGCCTTTGGCCCAGGGCACGGTCCTGGAGTCCTGGGATCGAGTTCCACCTCGGGCTCCTGGAATGGAGCCTGCTTCCGCCTCTGCCTCTGTGTCTGCCTCTCTCTCTCTCTTTCTCTCTCTCTGTCTATCATGAATAAATAAAATCTTTAAAAAAATCTTTATAGTGAATATATTCCAAAACATTTTATGATCCTCTATTTCTTCTGAACACTTCAATATTTTGTTCTGAATTTAATTTGTGTAAATGATCTCTGGTTTGAAATAAAGAGCCTGAGTTAATACATATACTAACTGGAATAGAGATATTACATGAATCATTACATTAATGAACTAACTAGTATTTAGATAGTACCTAACATGACACTACACAAAGATAATGCAGTCTTCATATTTTCATGACATGACACTTTTGTCAGGATTCCAAACTTGCCTAACACTGCTTAGTGGCTATAATGCTATTTGAGATCAAATATGATTCCAGAGAATCACAACACTTTTAGATACAACGGTACTTTTATACATTTGGCAATGCATTACTACCATATAACAAACTATAACTGTACTATTTAACTTTATAGATGTAGATTTCCTAACATTCAAGTCATATACAACCTGGAAGAAACAAACCATGTATGTACGTGTCTTGATTTAGAACTGGATGTAGCTATATGTTCTTGATCCTTTATTTCTGCATTAAAAAAACTTAGCTCCTATCTTCAAGTATTCAATATTGCATAAGCCAGAGTCATCAGGAACAGCAAGAATAGAAGGCACAACATGAAATGTAGAATGAGAAAATGTGTTAAATCTTCTCCCTTCAAACTGTGAGCTGTATGACCATAGGCCGCTTAATTCAATTCTCTATAGCATAATGTTCACATCTGAAATTAATCTATATTACACCAGGTGCTTATAGGCTTAAATACAGGTAACATATATATGGTACCTATAAAGATCCCTGGCAAGAGGAGACATTTATTAAGTGAAAAAAAACTTTCTTTTCACTTAATGAAAGGTTTCATATTCAAAAGTAGGGTTAAAAATGATAAATGATACTACTTTTGGGGGTGAATAGTACAGAAGAACATTTGATAGGAGTTTGTGAGTGGTTAAACAGGAAAGCAGATAGAATCAGAAGGTACACTGGAAACATTCCACCTTTGGAAGATTAAATTGGTAGTGGTTTATAGAAGAAAATGGGGAAGAAAGAAAAAATACCTTAGGCTAGCGGTGGCAATGACAATATTTGCCAGATTTAGTGGTAGGGGTTCAAAGTGACCTACAAGTCTAAAATTGTGATTTAAAATATCGATTATTTGAAATAAGTCAAGACAATGTTTCAAATTGTAGAAATACCACAGTAACATGTTTTTCAGTGAGTGAAGGACAAATAAATCAGGATGGGAAATGGAAGGAAAACACAGAGGATGGGCAAAGAAGATAGAGGAAAAAAGTTAAATCAAATTGAAATTAGGAAGTGTAGTTTAGGAATAAAACTGAATTTTCCTACAACTTTCACTCAAGTCTCCATTCTTCTCTCATTTCTACCCTATCTCCTCCACAACTTTCAGAAAGGTCAGAGCAAAGAAAGACCTATTTGTATTCAATTATTTTTTTAAAGGTTACTTGCAACACTTTTTGAGCAAGGAAATGCTAAATCTCAAAACTGAAAACTAGCACATGACTTTTCTCATTGCTTAAGTAAAGCACCTACCTCCTTATAATTATATTTCAAATATAGTCTGAAGCAATGTTAGAAAACAAGTAATCTAGGAAGGTAATTTTAATAAGAAAGTTCTCTAGAGTAAAAGTCCCATGTAATTGTCTTTCAGATAATGTTATAATCTAATAAGTGTCTATTAATGTTTAGGAACAAATTTGGATTTAATGAACATGGCTATTTTTGGCTTTAGGGCAGCATATCATTTAACCATGAAACAGATTGATGTTTTACACAGGATCATTTTCTTGAGAAGTGTCCTTGAGTTACCCTCTTCCCTGAGATCCTACAAAGCATCTGATTGAAGTCTGTTTTCAACAGGCTTTGAAGAAGAAATTATTTGTTTCCACTGATATGTGCAATTGGAAATAAAATAAGTTTGAAATTAAGGTAAATAAAAATAAGTACATTAATGAAACTAGTTTGCAAAACAATTCAATTGTTTTAAATGAGATGAAACTAAAAAACGGGTCTCATACTCCTTCCATGTATCTGATTTAGAAAATAGACCTTTTACTTCACTTTTCAAGAATGAAAATACAGTTGACCTTTGCACAATGCAGGGAACTGGGGGCACCAATTCCCTGAAGTCAAAAATCCAGGTATAACTTTTGACTCTACAAAAACTTAATCTACTAGTAGCCTTACCAATAACATAAATAATTGATTAACAGATATTTTGTATACTATATGTGCTATATACTGTATTTTTACAATAAAGCAAGAAAAAAGAAAATATGAAGAAAATAATAGAAAATATATTTACAGTATTATACTGTATTTATTAGGAAAAAAAATCCTTCTATGGGTGGACCCATGCAGTTGAAGCCCATGTTATCCAAAAGTCACCTATACTCATAAAATCTCAACTCGTTATTATCAATGTTAGCGGTTAAAAATAACCTTGAGACCCCGGATAGCCAGGTGAATTTTAAAAAAGAAAACCATAGCTGGGGGCATCACAATGCCAGATTTCAGGTTGTACTACAAAGCTGTGGTCATCAAGACAGTGTGGTACTGGCACAAAAACAGACACACAAATCAATGGAACAGAATAAAGAATCCAGAATTGGACCCTCAACTTTATGGTCAACTAATATTCGACAAAGCAGGAAAGACTATCCACTGGAAAAAAGTCTCTTCAATAAATGGTGCTGGGAAAATTGGACATCCACATGCAGAAGAATGAAACTAGGCCACTCTCTTGCATCAGACACAAAGATAAACTCAAAAGGGATGAAAGATCTAAATGTGAGACAAGATTCAATCAAAAGCCTAGAGGAGAACACAGTCAACACCCTTTTGAACTTGGCCACAGTAACTTCTTGCAAGATACATCCATGAAGGCAAGGGAAACAAAAGCAAAAATGAACTATTGGGACTTCATCAAGGTAAGAAGCTTTTGCACAGCAAAAGATACAGTCAACAAAACTAAAAGACAACCTATAGAATGGGAGAAGATATTTGCAAATGACATATCAGATAAAGGGCTAGTCTCTAAGATCTATAAAGAACTTACTAAACTCAACAGCAAAGAAACAAACAATCCAATCATGAAATGGGCAAAAGACATGAAGAGAAATCTCACAGAGGAAGACATAGACATGGCCAACAAGCACATGAGAAAATGCTCCGCATCACTTGCCATCAGGGAAACACAAATCAAAAGCACAATGAGATCCACCTCACACCACTGAGAATGGGGAAAATTAACAAGACAGGAAACAACAAATGTTGGAGAGGATGCGGAGAAAGGGGAACCCTCTTACACTGTTGGTGGGAATGTGAACTGGTGCGGCCACTCTGGAAACTGTGTGGAGGTTACTCAAAGAGTTAAAAATAGACCTGCCCTATGACGCAGCAACTGCACTGCTGGGGATTTACCCCAAAGATACAGATGCAATGAAACACCGGGACACCTGCACCCCGATGTCTATAGCAGCAATGTCCGCAATAGCCAAACTGTGGAAGGAGCCTCGGTGTCCATCGAAAGATGAATGGATAAAGAAGATGTGGTCTATGTATAGAGTGAAATATTACTCAGCCATTAGAAATGACAAATAACCACCATTTGCTTTGACATGGATGGACCTGGAGAGTATTATGCTGAGTGAAATAAGTCAATCGGAGAAGGACAAACATTATATGGTCTCATTCATTTGAGGAACATAAAAAATAGCAAAAGGGAATAAAGGGGAAAGGAGAAAAAAGAGTGGGAAATATCAGAAAGGGAAACAGAACATGAGAGACTCCTAACTCTGGGAAATGAACAAGGGTAGTGGAAGGGGAGGTGGGGGTGGGGGTGACTGGGTGACGGGCAATGAGGGGGGCACTTGATGGGATGAGCACTGGGTGTTATGCTATATGTTGGCAAATTGAACACCAATAAAAAATAAATTTATAAAAAATTAAAAAAATAAAAACAAGCTAGAATGAACATAGCTATTATTTAAAAGGATATTAAAAAAATCAACAACTGGTTTACAATATGTCATTTATGATTATAATCAAGATTTGATTTCTATGTTTCCGAGAAAAGTTCAAATCTGGAGGAGGTCCAGCTCCTTGCTCAACAGGGAGCCTGCTTCTCCCACTGCCTCTCCCTCCTGCTTGTGTGTTCCCTCTGACTCTGTCTCTCTCAAATAAATAAATAAATAAATAAATAAATAAATAAATAAAATCTGAAATATAAAAGAAATGAGGAAGGGCAAGCATTCAGAACATATGAAGTATCTACTTCAGGGTTCCTGGGTAGCTCAGTCAGTTGAACATCTACATTTGGCTCAGGTCATGATCCCAGAGTCCAGGGATCGAGACCCACATTGGGCTCCCTGCTCAGTGGGGAGTCTGCTTTGCCCTCTCCCTCTGCCATTGCCCATGCTTATGCGCTCTCTCTCTCGCTCTCTCACTCTCTTGCTCTCTCTCTCTCTCAAATAAATAAATAAATAACCCAGAGAGGTTTCTAGCCGCTTCCAGCATGAGAGGTTATAGAGAGAAAACAGCTATCGATAACTTTGGAAGTGAGCTATGACTAGAACTCAACCATTCTGGCACACTAATCTTGGACTTCCACTTCTTAGAACTGTGAGAAATAAACTTCCGTTGTATGTTAGAAACATATTCTATGGTATTTTTGTTATAGATTCCTGTGCTTAAACAACCATTTATGTAAATATAAGGTGCTTTTAGCTAGGTAAGGTTCGTATTTAATTTCATTCATCTCATACACTTTATTCATCTCATTCATGAAATAGAGGTCTAGGACACAGACATACACTGATATATTCTAACTTCAGATTGAGAGAAATCATGCAAGTAACAGAAAGCCTTCATTATCTTCACTTTTAAGTAATTCCTACCTAGCACCATGTACGTCTTTGATACATTTGAATAGACACCAGCGATCCATTTTATTCATGCTTGTTTTGGGTGAGTGAGGGTAAGACCACAGACTTCATTAGGTGAATAATTCAGAAATGGTGACTTGGGAGGTTCTTAGATGCCAAGTAAATGCTTCTTAAATTATACAAAAAGCTGAAAACAATCAGGAAAAAAAAAAGAAATAGATATCTCCCAATAAAATGTTGAAGATTTCAAAATCTATCAATCTCATTGCAATCAGCATGCTATTTAATTCTATTAAAGTATTTTTTCCAAAAAGGAACTGAGATTACTTTGAATGCTAATAAAGAAAAAGCAGATGTATCTCCAAAGTAGGATCATTTGTGACTTTGTCATACTTATATTAATGTCAAGAATAAAAAATTGACAGTGGCACTGGGTGGCTCAGTTATTTAAGCTTCTGACTATTGATTTTGGCTCAGGTCAAGATCTCAGGGTCCTGGAATCAAGCCCAAGTTGGGCTTTATGCCCAGTGCTCCTCAGCTTGAGATTCCCTCTCCCTCTCCCCCTGCCCATCTCCTCAAATAAGTAATTTTTAAAAATTAAGAATCAACAAATAAACAGTCAAGTTAGCTCAAATGTTTCTAATACTTGTTGGACTTTTATTATCTACAGAGGACTTATGATTGGGCTAAATTAATACTGTCTTATGCTGTTTTCTTTTTGGCAATGTTGTGAATTGAAATCACCTAAGTACATCAAGATTGAAAACCATGATGATATACTCTAGTGTAAGTTTGTGCTAAAATTAAAGTTCCAAGGTTTGATTTAAAACCAACAAAATCACATTTTCTCCTATAAAAATCTAAAACATATCATAAAAACAAATAGCACTACAGTTGAGATTAGTTAAAAAGTTATTTCCATAAATATTTATTTCCATAGATATTTAGATATTTATTTTCACAGATATTTATTTCCATAGATAGGAACAATGAACTTTAAACATCAAATCAGATGACCAGAATCATATAAAGACATATTAATGAATTCAGGGGACTGAAGCAGAAAAATATCTCATTTCTTAACGCTACTTCTTGAAAACAATGCCAGTTACAAAGAAACTGTCTTAAAGTTTAGAATAGAGAAGTTATAAGAAATGAGGTAGTAATGTCCAATTCATTCTATTCCAATTCCTTCAGGCAGATAAGGAAAAATATACATCTACTCATGCTTTCTTTGAAGGCTTTCCAAAACCAAGAGGAACGGAGGGGGTAAGCTAAATCTCATTATGAGCTAGATGATGTATCAGTTTCACTGAGGCTTAGTTATCATGACTGGTAAGTTCCATTCATGTCTTTCATATAAACATTTTGACTGTAAACCCCTGATATTCACATTGTAAAAAAAAATTCAATAAGTCTCCATTTCAAAAGCAGTTTTAACAAGGATTAAAGGAAAAAATACGATACTGGAAACTTTTTAAAAATGTGTATCAGACAACGTCTAAAAATAATTCCTTTAGAACTTCCTGAAATAAAAAGGATATCTATATTTTAGATAACGTTCTTGAGATTATGAGAGAAATGTACTGTCTTTTGTGATTCATAAAGTATTCCAATAAAGCTTTTCCATATTTCATTCCTTGTAGTGGTATATCAGGAGCAACCAGGCAGGGGAAAAAAAACACATGTTTTGAAATTATCTCATCTCAGTAGGATACACCTAGATAGGTCTCAAATTAAACACCTTCCTTAATGGCCCATTATGGAGTATCAGTGCCTAAAATACTCAAAGGGAGTCAGGGACCATTACTGCCAAAGGAGAGTTTCTAAGGTTGTAGCATATGATGCAATATTTCTGCTGTAACTTTAGCCTGACTGGAAGTTTACTTAAACACATATTTATGGTTTTAAAATCAATAGCTACCACAGTAAGGTTTAGCATGACCTCAAGACACAGATTAAAAATATGGGTACATCAATGAATTTTTATAGTTAGGTTCTAATAATTAGCACATATAGGTAGACTTGTGAAACTGGTCTTTTTATAGAAGTCTTTTTGAAAGATAGATACTTGGATCCCAAAATGGAGTCTTTGCGGGGAAGAAAAAAAAAAACTAAAGTAAATTTAATATTTATAATATAATGAATATAATTTAGTAAAAATCATCATCCTAACAACTATTCTTTAGGGATTCTTAGTAAGTGTTAACACACTGACAGCATTTCTACATGAATTATTTCTGTTTACTCTAATAATATAAAATAACAAAACAACTATAAAATGGAAACATTGGCATTCCAACTTTTAGGGTAAAAAGGCCTGTTTTCCCATCAAGAATACCTCCTCAACATCTAGAGCTTTAATTGGTTTGCAAAAGAGCAGACAGGGGATAAAAAGGAATCAGAATAAAACAATCTTTTTGTTCCATTCATCTTACTGCAGTTTCCCCTATTACTGTAGAAACTGACATGTAATAGAATAAGGAAAAGCTAAAAAGGATAAAATTAGGTCTGGGGATAAGTAAGTAAAGTTTATGTGGAAAGAAAAAAATCAAAAGAAAGAAAAAAGAACAGGTGATTTCTTTTTTCTAAAAGAACTCTCTATTTATTCATGAGAGACATAGAGAGGCAGAGACGTAGGCAGAGGGAGAAACAGCCTCCCTACTGGGAGCCCGATGGTGGACTCGGGCCCAGGACCCTAGGATCACAACCTGAGCCGAAGGTAGACACTCAACCACTGAGCCACCCAGGTGCCAAAGAATACATGATGTCTAAGTTAGGTCCTTTTAAGATTCCCACAGTTAAAGAATTTTATAACAAAATGTATACTTATTTATTTATTTTTTAGAGATTTTATTTATTTATTCATGAGAGACACAGAGAAAGAGAGAGGCAGAGACATAGGCAGAGGGAGAAGCAGGCTCCATGCAGGGAGCCTGATGCAGAACTCAATCCCAGGTCTTCAGGATCAGGCCCTGGACCGAAGGCAGCGCCAAACCACTGAGCCACCCGGGCTGCCCCAAATGTATATTTATTAACATACATATTTACTCATACATATATATGAAATACATATTACATAAATATACATATAACTACACATGATAGTATATACTTTTTATTACACCATTTATTCATATTTTTACCCAATAAATGCTGCAACTCAAATTACTGTGATTTTAATAAGCTAGTACAAGAGAACATCTATGAATATATTAAGAGCTGTTATTAGTAAACTACTGTATCTCAGTGTACATCTGTGTATCTGGTATATTTAACAATGGCGAAAATAAATGGCACCTCAAATTCAAGCACTTCTCATTTAAAAAAATTATACTGAATGACTCCTAAAGATATCTCTTTTTTTCTCCTAAAGATATCAAAAGAAATAAGATATTTTCTGATGCAGTAAAATAATAAAATTGATCAAATAATAGTGACATAATTAAGACAATTCTTGTTATTCTTTTTTATCATCATTGTGCAAATAAAACTTTGTTATTACTAGGTAATTTTTGTCACAATTTTAAAAATGTATGCAATTCTTTATTTTGATTACATCACATCATTGAGCTTATCATTATTTATTAATTAGATCATTGAGAATTATAGAATTTGAGATCCTAGGTTTCTGAAATAAATAACTGTTCATTATCATAGCCAATATAATCCTAGAGGTATACTAGGCACATTTTAACTTTATAATTATATAAAAATTGGTACATATATAAAAAATTGGTTAAAAGCAAACAAAAAGTTTTGGTTAACGGGAAGAAAAACATCTGAAAAGGAGACCCTCATTAAGAAATGCAAAAGCAAATACAGAGCTAACCAAAAACAGTGGCCTCCTTAGCATACCTAGACTTATTTACTCTGTATCCTCTGGGCTACTCTGTAGCCCAATCACCCCAAGCCTTGCATCATCTGGCTGCTATATGCCCCATTACTGGGTGTCTGTACTTTTCAAAGTGTTCAAAAACTAGAAAGTTCAATGAAATCATCTCCCTGACTTAAGATAGTATTTTATAGGAGGACTTTTTTTTCTTTACATTTGCCATTTTAAAAAAAAATCCTATTAGGTAATAAGATATATTATATAATTTTTCCCAAGCCATATTTAAATAAATTGAGGCCACGAAGCAACCCACTCTAAATATTTTACAGTGAAATGCATTAATGAATGAAAACTTGAAAAAGAGGAGCATAAAAGTGACTGTCCAAAATAATTTTAATAAAGTTCAGTGCTTAAGATAAAGGACTGTGAGACCATTTTTCCCACAAAATTTTATTTTCTTAATTATTAAGACATCTAAAATGGCTGAATGGCTTCTATTTACTTAAAGATATCACTGTTTTGAACCCCACAAAAAGGCTTTTTCCTCTTTGGTAAAAATATCTTCCAGTTATACAATTTAAAAATTACATTGATGTTCCAGTACATGAATCATTTCTTTGTTCAGTCCTTTCTCTGCAGAATGGTGATTTCCCAAGGACAATCAGAAGCACTTAGGTTCTAAAGTAACAAAAACTGGCAAACTGTACACAAAGATATATAGTGTCAGTTTCTAGCCTGTGTAGAAACTGTATAGCAGTGTAACTTTCTAGCCAAGTTTAACCCTGGGTTCTAGCTAGAAATAAAGTAGGGGAAAGAAGACTGGCTGATGGAAAATCCATCAAAAACAGTCAAGCTGGAAGAATTTTATATGTATGAGACCTGGATTATTTTTAGCTAATATTTTATTTAACCAGTCTCCTAATTTATTTCCTGGCGATAGTAAATAAAGAGCCAAAGTAGATAACACCCTATCATGAAAAATGTTAAAACATCTTTTGGTTAAAAACACTTCTAAATTTAACAATTGTATTTGTACATATTTTAAAGAATTAAAAAATCATGCCAGTGAGTATAATCAAAAAACTTTTAACTGTTTTAGATTCAGTGCTTCTCTATCTTTTGGTTTTGCTTTTCCTAGCATGTCTATGATTACTGAATGAGACATAGTTAAAAGTGACCTAAAGATTATTTTCACTTTGCATTTTGGACATTGATTTTTTACTGATTTAAAGAAATAAAGTGATCCCTAAAAATACTTCAGGACAATTGTATTCAGGAAGAAAACATAGTCTTGTTTTGATGATGAAGATTTCCACAGTTGTTTTTTTTTTAATGCTACACATGAGGATGACAGAGTTTAAACAGAGTATAAATCCATTACTTGTTATTTTCTAAAAATGTTTGGAAAAAGGAAAGACCATTACTTTTCTATGTGAAAACATACGATTATCTAATCAACTAAAATAGTGGCCTTCTGATAAGTGTCCTCCTTTCTCTTTCCTCTATATTTTTCAATCTTTAATAAAAAATGTATCTTCTAATATGTGAAATTCAAATAAAACATAGATAAATAGAATTTATCTCAAACTTGTCCATGGTCTTAATAAAAGTATCTAATTAGGGACGCCTGGGTGGTTCAGCAGTTGAGTGTCTGCCTTTGGCTCAGGGCGAGATCCTGGAGACAGGGGATCGAGTCCCACATCTGGCTCCTTGCATGAAGCCTACTTCTCCCTTTACCTGTGTCTCTGCCTCTCTTTCTGTGTCTCTCATAAATGAATAAATAAAATCTTTAAATTAAAAAAGTACCTAATTAATATATAAAGTCCCAATCATACCTAACACAAAGTTTTCCATAAACTAATTTTATTTAACCTTTCATTATCTTGTCATGAGTGTGAGTGTTTAATCCCAACAAACTATAACAGTTTTGTTCACATGAAGAACATGTACATTTGTGGTGGGATGTCTTCGGTCTTTTAAAGTTGGATCTTTTAAAGGGTTTTAAAGTACCAAGTTCTATCTTCCTTAACCTCCCTCATTACATTTACAGTGGCTGAGCAAACCAAGGTTTACAGAGCAGCATTATTCATCAGTACATGATACTATTTACAGAGCGTCCCCATACCTTTATTTTGCCTCCTTCTTGTTATTCTTTTTTATATTCACTGTGAAAATAAAACTTTGTTATTACTAGGTCATTTAGTCAAAATTTTTAAAAAGCATGCAATGCTTTAATTTGTTTAAATCATATCATTGAGCTTATCATTACTAATTAATTGGATCATTGACAACTATATAGTTTGAGACCCTAGGTATCTGAAATAAATGACTGTTCATTACCGCAGCCAATATGATACTAGAGGTGTGTTAGGCACTTTTTAATTTTATAATTATGTAAAAATATCAATATTTACTATTATAAACTTCAGTAATTAAGGCAATGCCTTTTAGAGGAATTCATTATGATTTAAAATTAAGAATTCTGTATACCTCAAGGAACTAGAAAAACAACAAATGAAGCTAAAAGTTAATATATGGTAGAAATAACAAAGATCAGAGAAGAAAAAATGAAATAGAGACTTAAAAAGACCTTTAACTAGACTCACCGAAAAGAAAAGGCTCAAATAAATAAAATCAAAAATGAAAACAGAGACATTATAACAGAGACCACAGAAATACAAAGGATGATAAAAGACCCCTGGGGTTAATTATATGCAAACAAATCTGAAAACTAAGAAGAAATGAATACATTCCTAATAATATACAATATTCCAACACTGAATCATGAAAAAATAGGAAATTTAGAAGAGGCCAATCACTACTAAGGAGATAGAATCAATAATTTAAAAACTCAATACAGGATCCCTGGGTGGCTCAGCAGTTTAGCACCTGTCTTTCGCCTAGGGCATGATCCTGGAGTTCCAGGATCAAGTCCCACATCGGGCTCCCTGCATGGAGCCTGCTTCTCCCTCTGCTTCTCTCTCTCTCTCTCTCTCCCTCTCTCTGTCTCTCTCTCTGTGTCTCTCATGAATAAATAGATAAAACCTTAAAAAAAAATTCATTACAAATCAAAGTCCACAAGCAGGTTTCACTCATCAATTACACCACACAGAAAAGAATGATATGAACACTTTTCAAAATCTTTCAAAAATTAGACAAGGAGGGAATCCATGTAAACTCATTTTATGACACCAACATCACCCTGATACCAAAACTAGACAAAGACACCACAAGAAAGGAAAACTACAGGCCAGTATCCTCGATAACCATAAATGCAAAAATTCTCAACAAAACATCAGGGAACTGAATTCAACAATACATTAAAAGGATCATATGCCATGGTCAAGTGGGGTTTATCACAGGGATGAAAGATGGCTCAATACATGCACATCAGTCAACATGATATACCACATTAATAAAATGATAACCATATGATCATCGCATTAGATACAGAAAAAGCTTTTGACAAAAACCAGCAACGATTTATGATAAAAACTCTCAATAGAGTGAGAATAAAGGGAATATATACCAATATAATAAAGGCTGTATATGGCAAGGCTACAGTTAACATCATACTCGATGTTGAAAAGCTCAAAGTTTTTCTCCTAATATCAGGAACAAGACAAACATCTCCACTCTCACTACTTTTATCCACCATAGTATTGGAAGCAGTAGCCAGAGCAATTAGGCAAGAAAAATATAGATGATAGATAGATAGATAGATAGATAGATAGATAGATAGATAGATATAGATAGATAGACAGATATATGCCATCCGAATTGCAAAAGAAGAAGTAAAATTGTCACTATGTTATGATACAACATATAGAAAACTCTAAACACTCCACCAAATAAAACTGTTAAAATAAATGTATTCAGTAAAATTATAAAAAACAAAATTGATATGTAAAAATACACTGCATTACTATACATTAACTATGAACTATCAAAAAGAGAAAATAGTTAGGAAAGAAATCTAATTTACAATGTTGTGGGAAAAAAAAAAAAAAAACCTAGGGATAAATGTAACTAAGGAGGTAAAAGACCTGTACACTGAAAGCTAGAAGACAGCGATGAAAGAAACTGGAGAAGACACAGATAAATGTAAAGATATTTGTGCTCATGTACTGGGAAAATCAAATTTGTTAAAATGTCCATACTACTCAAAGTAATCCACAGATTCAGTGCAATTTCTAGAAACACCCCAATGGTACTTTTTCACAGAACTAGAACACACAATCCTGAAACTTGTATGGAACCATCAAAGATGCCAAATAGCCTAAGCAATCTTGAGAAAGAAGACCAAGGTTGAAGTCTTCACCTTCCCTGATTTCAAACTATATTTCAAAGCTATAATACTCAAAATAGTACAGCCAAAGGAATAGTACAGACAGCCCAAAAATAAGCCCATGCATATACAGCCCATTAATTTTTGACAAAGGAATAAAAAATACACAATAGAAAAAGAACAGTCTCTTTAATAAGTGGTGCTGGGAAAACAGATTCAACATGCAAAAGAATGAAACTGGACTATATCTCATGACATACACAAGAGTTAACTCAAAATGCTTTAGAGACTTGAACACAGAAACTGTAACCATAAAAATCCTGAAAAAAACCAATGGTGGCATCAGTCTCCATGACGATGATTATTGAGATTTAACACCAAAAGCAAACATAAACAAGCAGGACTGAATTAAACTAAAAACCTAATACAAAACAAAAACTATCAGGGAAATGAAAAGGCAACCTGCTGAATGGGAGAACGTATTTACAAATCATATATCTGATAAGAAGTTAGTATCCAAAATATGATGGATTCATACAACTCAGTAGCAAAATACCCAAATAATCTAATTTAAAAATTGGCAGAAACTCTGAATAGACATTTTTTCCACAGGAGACATACAGTTGGTCAACAAGTATATGAAAAGATGTATGACATCAATAATCATCAGGGAAAGGCAAAGCAAAACCAGAATGAAATAGCATCTCACACCTGTCAGAATGCCTATTACCAAAAAGAAAGAAGTAAGTGTTGGTGAGGATGTGGAAAAAAAGGAACTTTTGTGCATTACTGGCGGGAAAGTAAATAGGTACCATTAGGGAAAACAGTATGGAAGTTCCTCAAAAAATTAAAAATAGAACAACCATATGAATGATCAATTCCTCTTCTGGGCATTCATTCAGAATTAAAACACTACCTCAAAAATATATATGCACCCCATCATTCACTGCAGTATTTAGAATATTCAAGGTATGGAAACAACTTAAATATCCACTGATGGATGAATGGATAAAGAAAATATAACACGTGTGTGTGTGTGTGTGTGTGTGTGTAATGGAATATGATTCAGCCGTAAAAAAAGAATAAATTTGTTGTTATTTGCAACAACATGGATAAAACTTGAGAGTGTTATGCTAAGTAAAATGAGTCAGAGAAAAACAAATGCTGTATGATCTCACTTACATATGGAGTTTTTAAAAAATCAAAGACAGTAAATAAATCAGTTGTTGCCAGAAGTAGGGGGAAGGAGGTAGGTAAAACAAGTGAAGCAAATCAAAACGTAAAAAATTTCAGTTATAAAATAAACAAGTTGCGGCTGTAATACACAGCACGGCTACTACAATTAATGATACCACATTGTATATTTCATCACAAGAAAAAAAATTCTGTAACTATATATGGTAATGAATATTAACCGGACTTACTGTGGTGATCATTTCACAATATATGCAAATATCAGATCATTATGTTGTGCACCTAAAACTGACACATCAATGTATGTCAATATACTTCAATAAAAAAAAAATCTGCATCTTTGGAATCTAACAATTTTAAAAAAGGAATGGGGCACCTAGCTGGCTCAGTTGGATTCCCAATTTTTAAATTCAGATACGAAAGCATATAGCTGAGGCCAAAAAGAAATGTGATTGGCAGTCTGGAGAACATCAGAGTTGCCAGCGATTAAAACAGTTAATGTAATGGAAAAGTTTCTTTGAATTCTAAGGAGCATTAAAAAAAAATACATTTCAGACACCATTAAACAAAAAACATCCATTAGCTACTCTCAGACATGACCCCACTATGTTTCCTTTTTTTTTCTTTCTCTTTGCTTTGTTGACTCACAGTGTTCAGCCAAGAAATCAAAGGTTCACTAACACTATTACCAGAATCACCCTGTTATCGATGCAGATGCTTTTACACAAACACATATCTCAAAGCAAGCCTGTGTATTTTAAAATTAAACAGAAGATACACAATTGACTAAAAAGAAATGCAGAATTAATCCTTGTAGCACTGAGTTCATCCTAGATACGCATAAAAATTACTCTGACATAGATCAACTTTTTATTGGCTTTGGGAGATTCTGTTCCAAATGAAGTGATTATTATTTTATGTTCTATTCTTCAAGCAAATTTATAAGGAAATAAAAATGAAACATGTGACTCTTGAGGTATTTTATGGAGAAATTAACTAAAATACTTTAATATATATAAAAAGTACAGAGTCCATATTTGGGTAATTAGAACTTCAGGAAAACTGATAAAATCATCCACTTTAAGTCTTTTTTAAAGGAGAAATGTAATGCATTAAACATCAAAACTTCATTAATTTTTTCATGAATCTCTAGTAAAAATATATTTTCTGCCAAAGTAATTAAAGCTGCTTAAATAATAAGGATAAGAAAGGATCATAATATTATTATGGTAGGATTCACAGACTCCAAACCCAAAATATTCTCTAAGACATATTTTCAATTATACTCGGCCTCTCAAATCTTCAAGCCACGAAAGGAGGAAATAATATTATACATCCTACTTCCCTAAAGTCCCTGTATCCTTTCCCTACAGACATTTCTTCCTGCTGGGATACACTGTCAAATGTCTTAAACTGAAGAAGGTAAAGT
Organism: Vulpes lagopus; assembly: GCF_018345385.1. Classification (NCBI taxonomy): domain Eukaryota; kingdom Metazoa; phylum Chordata; class Mammalia; order Carnivora; family Canidae; genus Vulpes; species Vulpes lagopus. The sequence goes on along the minus strand of NC_054835.1, from coordinate 75,136,377 downwards.
TGGGAAGTAACTTTCTGTTTACAGGGAACTGAAGGGTTTAGTTCAAATTCTTGATTCCACACATTGTTGTACCCAGCATTTCAGGCCAGAGAATTTGTTGCTTCAAGAAACACCAATAGCATTATAATTTTTATGTCAATTTTTCCTTTTTTATTTATTTATTTTTTATTTTTTATTATTTATGATAGTCACAGAGAGAGAGAGAGAGGCAGAGACACAGGCAGAGGGAGAAGCAGGCTCCATGCACCGGGAGCCCGACGTGGGATTCGATCCCGGGTCTCCAGGATAGCGCCCTGGGCCAAAGGCAGGCGCCAAACCGCTGTGCCAGCCAGGGATCCCAATTTTTCCTTTTTTTTTTTTTTTTAAATTTTTTTATTTATTTATGATAGTCACACACAGAGAGAGAGAGAGAGAGAGAGAGAGAGAGAGAGGCAGAGACACAGGCAGAGGAAGAAGCAGGCTCCATGCACCAGGAGCCCGACATGGGATTCGATCCTGGGTCTCCAGGATCGCGCCCTGGGCCAAAGGCAGGCGCCAAACCGCTGCACCACCCAGGGATCCCGCAATTTTTCCTTTTTTAAATGAAGTATCACTATTTTAAAAAAGTAAATGTTCAGCTTAGTAATAATAAAACAGAAATAATCACTACACCAAAGCTTGATCATATTGCCAGATATAAAAAAAAAATGCTGGCTGTGAATATTCTAACATAATGGGAAATCCCATTAATTTCTTTGATACATTTTTTGTGGTTTTATGTCATTTGTATGGAGGCCCAAACTATAGTTGAAATTACACATATTAAACAAAAGTTACTGAAAAGCTACAAAATATAGATGTTTAAAAATTATGTATCAGACATATTTGTGTCCAAAAAATGCTTTTTCAAATCACAAAGAGTATTATTTGGCGCAGTATATTTTTCATTTATTTCTGTGTATTTCTTTAGTGTTTTCCCATGAAGTAAATTCACGTTCTTTGTTTAAGTGGGACAGAGGAGCGTACCAATGATAATCACCCTCAAAAACTACTGATACTCAAGAATATCTATTGAATAATCAACGATGATAACAAAGTATAGAAAGAATACTTAATTTAGAAAGGAATTAGCCATAAGATAGAATAGTGTGGCTATTGTGCAACAGATAATTTGACTTATAAATACAATGATAAATATGAGGAATCTTAAGAACCAAACTAAGCACAGCCCAAAAAAGGGTCCAAAAGCCAACATTGATTATAATACTGCTAATCCACCCAGATTTTTTGAGAAGCTGCTTTATCCTTCTTTTTTTTAAGAGGGCAGGATTGTTTTTTAAGATTTATTCATTTACTGCAAAGAGAGAGAGTGAGCGTGTGGGAGAGAGAGAGGGGTAGAGGGAGAGAGAGAAGATCTCAAGCAGACTCCTTCCTGAGCACGGAGCCCCACGTGGTTGCTCATCTCACAACTCGGGACCCAGTACCATGACCTGAGCCTAAACCAAGAGTCAAGAGTCAGATGCTCAACGAATTAAGCTACCCAGGTACCCCAAGCTGCTTTATCTTGTAACAGTAAAGTCTTTTTTTTTTTTTTTTACTGAAATGCTTGTGTCCTAGCATGAAGCTCCTGAATACAAGGATGTCTATAGATTTCAACACTAAATGCACATAGTCTATGAATCTCCTCAATAGAATTTAGAAGTTGCATTTATCCCGGATTTAATATTCTTGAACTGATGTTTAAATCCTTGAAATATTATCAAAGCTCCTGAGGAATCTCTACAGTCGTAGCATTTAACACAAGATCTTGGCAGGTATTTTGACAAAACAAAGAAAATGTAAGATATATTTTATGAATATTAATCAAGACCTACTCTTGGTAGTCATAATTCATCACTGTTTCAAAAAATCAGAGTGGCTTTGCTAACATTTCCCAAATCCACCTTTCAAATACACTTTTAGAGAAAATATCTTGCCATTAGCACTAACTGTTGCTTATATACTTCAAGAAAGATGTAGTACCACGGGGGCTAAGCAGGACTGAGAAAAAAGAAACTATTAATCTTTGTCACTTTCAGAAATAGGCTCTGAATTCAACCAGAATGAAGCATTTTCGATCTTTCTCAGCTAGAGTAATGGTAATTTTGTCAATGGCATTCCAAATTGTTTCATCCTCTTCACGTTCTAATAAAATATGTGTAAGATTTCATGATTGAAACAAATGCCATTACTTTTTACAAAGAGAATTAAGGAACACTATGACATGCGGCATGTAATAAATACTATGGAACAAATAGTGATACGCAAGGACCTTTGGACAATGCCCTAGCTTGTGAAAGCTCCGTTCAAAATGTTCAATTAGAGCACAGTGAGAAGACATTTATTTTGCATTTTCCCTCCACATTCTAAAATAGTTTGCTAGATTAGTCTAAAATAGTTTAATTGATTGTTAAGAGGTGAACACATTCCTTGGTGAGAGATTAATCATTTTAAATTAAAAACGTAACTTTATGCAGTTGGGCAATAGTGATTTACTAATGAGAGTTGGACAGTAATTTATATTAATCTAACCAGCAAACAAATCTTGTAGAAGAAAATGATTTATCTTTGGAAGAGATACAATACATTTGGATAAGCAGGTGAAATATAATAGCACTAAAGTGAAATGCATTTATGCTTTCAATACTAAAAAGGTAATTCCTTAGAACTTAAGCTTTGAGATTGGAGTTCTTTTCCTATGAATAAAGTTTATCATGGTGCTGATGAAATTAACATATTCATTCTTGTTTAGGGGGAAAAAATTTATGAAAAGGAACACAACAAGGACATTCTCATTGTGGGGGTTTTATTCTGCTACTTGAAGTTGTTCTCACTGTTCCCTCTTGTCAGACAGATGAATATTTTAATAGTTTCCCCTCAAAAAAAAAAAATCAACATTTCAAGGCAACAATGGTGTTGCTTTGGTTCAATGAATTTTGCAACTACTAACGGTCTATAAAATCCTTTTACTCAACAAATAAAGTAGATAAAGAAATTATCTCAATGTCCTAAAAGAGCTCTTATCTTAAACTCAGTGAAATTAGTCTACACATACTTAACTTGAGAACCTCATGTGGTAGGGAGGCAGAAGAAAGCCTCCCACACAAAAGACTAAAATTGAGTTTGCTAACCAAACTGGAATAAAAATTTTAAAAAGATTCAAATTGTATTTTTTTCACTGTCATTCAAAAAAGGTGACAGGATCTTTTTCACATTCTTTCATTTTCCTCATTTAGAAGTCATTCATACAAGACACTCGTACCTAAATGCCACAATTACATTTGGAGTATTTCTATGTTCTTTCACACACAATGTCGACATTCTTATCGTATATCAAAACTTCCTCTTGTAAAATATTCTAACTGATGGCTCTATGGTAAAAGTAGAGACTTGGACATGAGCTCCTTGATCATCTCTATTGTCCATCCATTTGTTAAGCTCTTCCGTTCAGAAAATAGACCCTACTTCAGTAATATGCATGGATTTTTCACTGCAAAGGCTTTGCTCGATTCCTCAAAATGCCTATTCAAAATTCTATCATGGGGTCAGGAATACTTTATTCCTCTCATTTGTTCACATGTGTATATCTCCTTCTGGACAACAAGGCTCCAAAGGACAAGGTCATGTTTTATTCATTTTTATGATCCCATCAACTAGCACAAGGCTTCACATCTAATAGGTCAATAAATATCTGCCTCACTAAATCGTAACAAAACAAGCTCATGATTAATGTTCCAGATAACAGAGAAATTAGAGTTGGTTAAGGTCAAAGAGAAAATGCCTGAAAATCATTTTTCTTAAATAAAACTAGTTAATAATAAGGGTTAATATGTATAAGCTCTTAGCGTGTTTTACGCCCTGCTAGAAACACGATATATGTTCTGGGTTTGTCTTTGTTGTGCTTGTTTTCCTTCATTTATTTTTTGTGCAGCCTGGAATTATACCATTTTACAAATGGAAAAGCGGAGCCACAAAAACTTCCAGAAACTTATGCAAATACATGTCATCAAACAGATAAAGTGCTAGAGCCAGAATTCAATCCCGGCAGTCTCAATCTAGACACTGCTGTGAATGTATACTCTATGCCTCCCATGACAAAAGAAGGAAAAGCTCACTCAGTGACCAGAACCCTGCCTTGGTGACTTTGCTCTGGGCACTGTACAAAGCACTCAGGCTACAAAGATGAATGAAACCGAGGCCTTTAAAAAACAAAATCCCTGGTCTCTATCTCTCTCAGAAATATATGAAAGTTTCTCACGCTTTAAAAGAATAAAAAATGAAAAAGACACACACATCCTCTAACATACGAATAGGTTATTTTTTTTCCTTTCACTGTCAAAATTCTCACCTTAGCAACTAATAAATGTTGGCTCCACTACCTTACAGCCACTTCAATCTCTAATTAATTTCAGTCAAGGTCCTGTCTCCTTCACTCACTGAAAACTGTCTTAAAAAAATCGCCTACTGGCCTTACTGTAATTGTCAAGTCCAATGGCCTCTAAATCGTTTTCAATCAACTTAAGTCATTTGTAGCCCTGATGACCTTTATACCCAATCAGATTCCTTGGCTCCTAAAATACAATTGGATGCAAGGAATATAATGACATAAAATCAACAAATAAAGAAACCTAGGTATAACTGAGCCCAGTATCTCAATGTACAAATGGGAACCTTATGGCCTAACGAAGGTAAATAAGTCCTCTCAATAAGTCGTATCTTGAGTAAGCCATGGTTAAAATTTAGAGAGATCTCTCCAAAATCTATCAGTACTTACTTACCTTAATATAGATCTTTTTTTCTACTTCTACCAAATCTTACATCTCAGGCTTTAATGTCTGTAGTCAGCAGCCTTAAAGTGGGCCACAGTGATTCTTGCCTGCAGGTGTTCACAAACTTGTGTAATGTGGTCTCCCTGAGGCTGGAGCAGACTTATTCACTCATTTCTAACAAAAAATATATGATAGGATGTCACTTCCAAGATTATATGACAAAAAGCCTGTGGCTTCCGACTTAGACACTACTTTGTAAAGCTCACTTTGGAGTTCAGTTGCCAGGTCGTGATGCTGCCCTGTAGAGGGGCCCACATAAGTGAACCTAAAAATGGATTGTCCTCTAGCTGAGCCTTCAAATGAGGCTGGACCTGGTCAACAGCTTGACTGCAACTTCATTAGAGACAAAGAAGTAAAGGCACTCAGTTTAATACTTAACACTCAGATTCATGCCTCATATAAATTATGAAATGGCACTTGTTTTTAAGATGATAGAGTACTTGTTTTCACGTAGCAAAGATAACTAACACAACATCTTATCTTTATCTATGACAACAGTGATAGTTTAAATACCTCTTCAGCCCAAAGCATTTTGCATCGTTCTATTCCCTCATCCTTCTTATGGATCTGTTTCTACTAACCATCATACGGACCGTCATACGGACCGTTTGTTTCTATTAACTAGTATCCCTTAAGCAATGTCTCGAACATAATATAGTCCAAGAAAATGCTAAAAATCCTGAAGTTAGGGATCCCTGGGTGGCTCAGTGGTTTAGCGCCTGACTTCGGCCCAGGGCGTGATCCTGGAGACCAGGGATCAAATCCCACATCAGGCTCCCGGTGCATGGAGCCCACTTCTCCCTCTGTCTGTGTCTCTGCCTTTCTCTCTCTCTCTGTCTCTCATGAATAAATAAAATCTTAAAAAAAAAAAAAATCCTGAAGTTAGTACTCAAAACCAACCACAATCTTCTACTTTGTGCTAATGGACTTGGACTTAATAGCTTCTCAAATATATCTAGTGGTTTCCTTTTGTTATTAGTCATTATAACATTTGAAACTTTAAAATAGGTATTGAAATTTTCCAAAATGCTCAGAATTAGCAAAAACTCCATCAGTAATACTACCTATATTGACTAATTCTGCAATTGCAAAAGTCACTGTTGTAAAACTGCTTTCATCAATCAGATAAGAACTGCCCAATTTTATTGGTTCTACTGTTACTTTCAATTATTCCTTCAATGTTTCAATACAGTGCTCTTAAAACTCAGGTGTGCCTATGCTAGAAATATAGAAAGACTCTCTAAAAGTCACGAGATCTCACATAATTTTAAGATAATCAAATTCAGGATCACAAAATTCAACATACTCTCTTTCTGAAAACGAATCTGTCTCAGAAGCTCTCTGGTATCAAGATTTTCTTCCCAGTCCCTTTTAAAAATCTTATTTTCTCCTGATTATATGAAAGACTTTCCTCTCAACTGTCTATAATCTTACGATGATATATTTCTAAAATGTAAAAAACAATGTGATTAAAAAGGAAAAGCTAAATTTAAATGTCCCTTATCTAATTAGTGGTATACAGTCAGTAATGACAAGTAAAGCATCCAGCTGGTAGAAAACATACCTGTTGCTTTAGGTTTTGTGTGTGTGTGTGTGTGTATGTGTGTGTGTATTTTTGTTTGTGCTTTTACAAAGAAAAGAATAAAATTAAATCTTACTAGGGGTACAATCATGATAAAAATATACTGTCTCCCTTTTCTTCCTAGGCATACAAAGTTAGGAGCTTTGGAGTTATATTTGACTTTGCAACAAATTATCCAAAACTATACCTTAAAGGAATTTCTGTAATAGATATTCTCTTGGCACTTGAATTTTGCCTTATATTCTCATGCTGTAAACTATAAATGGTTGAAAATGAGTAACATTTAGAACTTAGAGGATTCACATGGCCAAATCTATTTATCTCTTTTTCTATCCAAGTTGACCTCACAAGAGTCACTAAGAATATTTTACAAGCGATAAAACATTACCACATAGGTGAAACTGCAACTCCGACCAATAGTCATAAAGATAAATCTATGGGCTGTGAGAGTTTACAAACAAAGATCATTACTTAGCAAAATCTTCCCCATACTGAACACCTACTATGAGCAAAGGTTAACTTATTTAATCTTCATAATAATTCTGATTATCATCTCTCTTGCTGAAAGGAACTAAAGTATGGAACAATTAAATCATTTCCAAAGAGGGCATCACTGCTTATAATGTCACATAGTGCAAAAAAAGGGTTTCAAGGCAGGCAGGGTGACTCCAAGGTCTGAAATCCAAACCACAAGGCAATACTGAAGGTGGAGTAGGGTCAGGTGTAATGGTGGCCAGACCTTCCATTAAGGACAGAAAAAAATCCAATGTTCTAATGCTTCCTAGAGTTAGGACGGAGTTATATGACAAAGCCAGCCCAGTAGAGCATACAGCCCAGAACTCTGAGTCTGGCTCAAGATATACAAAGTAGAAAGAATTTAATTAGTAGCCTACTTTTTATTTTCCCGTTTTCATTTTACCTGTTATTTGAGAAATGGGAGCAATATCAGTACAAAAAGGTAGTTGTGTTGAGAGTCAATGACTCAAGTAGGGAAGTAGGGAAGTTTGTCCTTTTTTTCTCTGGCTGAGTCTGCACTGCAGGCTCTGCTAAATAACATTCACTCTCTTTATGCCAAGCACCGTAACAAAGCCTTTATTACTAAGTCCATTAAACAAGAAACAATGACTTCTCACAATTGCTGATAATTATCCTAGTCCTATTTCCAGCCTCTACTACAAATTTCTCACTGTTCTCTCCACTGTTTGCAACATGCAGATTCATAAGACACTGTATTTTGGACAAAGGGAAGTGATTTTTAACGCGGTTGAGGTTAAGGTTTTCGATAAAGCAAAATTTTAACTAAAACACTAATCATCTTGTATATCGCCAAATATTTAGGACACTCTGAAAAAGACTCAGAGAAAAATGGTTCCTTTCAGGATGACTTGACAAAAGCAGACCTGTTGAAAAGCGATCCCTCACTAGCCACCCCAGCACTGGTTTTCCAGCTGCACCTCATAATGATTCACCAAAGTCAAAAAGTCACAAAAACAACCACTGAAGCCGAGCTACCTGGTATTTATATGCCTGGCAATAAAACCCAGACATGGTCTCACAAAAAGTTAGCTGACCCTTGCTTAAGGCATAGTGGCAGCTACACAGGTAGGAGTTCAGGAGAAGGGATGGAAGAAATTATGCCAGTGGTAACTGTGTTTCAACAATTATTTTTACTTTGCTTTATTTCCTTTTACATTTAATTCCTCTGCAGCACCTGTTGCAATATGTGCTGCCATGATTTAGAGAGCTGTTGGCCTAAAGCGATTTTTCTGACTATAAAGACTATAGGGGAGAAAGCCTGTTAGAGTCTGGCTATTTATTGCTTCCCTAGCATACAAGTAAAGGGAAGCAATGTGAATGAAGGTGCCAGAACTTATGTTCATATATGTGAGCTCAGTTAAATTGAAATTGTTGTATATCACACACAGTACAGAATTATTGCATGTGGCTTTTTACGAAGCACTGTTTTATGATGGCAATAGATGTTCAAAGAAAAAAAAGGCATGATCTGATATAGTTGAAACTATTGCATCAATATTCAATGCTGCCATTTTAAAGTATCCTCAAGACATAAATCAATCATCATTAAAATCTGAAGATATTTTGAAGGGCATACATAATTATAATGACACTGTCAAAATATTTACAAGGAAAAATATCAACTATTAGTGAAAAACATCACTAAGGAGAAAAAAAACCAATATGACACTCATTGAATTATTTTGCCAAGAATTTGGGTCCCACTAAAACTCCTAAATCAGTTTGCACTAATAAGGAATTACCGTTGACCCTTGGAAATAGGTTGGAAATGCATTGGTCCAATTATATGCAATTTTTTCAATAGTTACTGCATGGTACTATAAATGTATTTTCTCTTCCTTATGATTTTCTTAATAATATTTCTTTTCTCTAGCTTACTTTATTGCAGAAATACATATAATACATGTAACACACAAACTATGTGTTATTCAACTGCTTATGAGCAGTAAGCCTTTTGTTCAACAGTAGGCTATTTGTCATTAAGTATTTGGGGAGTCAAGAGTTATATCAAGGGGAAAAAATGTTATACTCGGATTGGCACCATTAACCCGAGGTTGCTAAGGAGTCAACTGTATTTAGAAATCTTTCCATCACACCTAATATTTAACAAAAGCATCAAAACTCAAGAGGTTACTATTCTTCAACTTACTGTTGAAAGGTTTTGACTTTATTTTTCTTCAATTGTTTAAATACTAAATATATGAAATAGGAAATCAAATGTCTCAGAAATGAATCTTTCCAAAGTATACATTTGCAAGTTCTCAGAACTGTAACAAAAGGACAAATTTACTCTTATTCAGATGGTACCATCAAGGCTTGTAAACTAGTCAAGGGAATTGGAAATTAAGTATACACTAAACCATACTGCAAAAAAGCTGGAAAATGAGAAAAGCAATAGTTTCAGTAATATTACTTTAACTCTTGATACCAGCAAATATTCTCAGACAAAAAAATTGACACAAGATCATGTAATGATATTTTGAAAACTACAGTAAGTTTTTTTATTCTATAAAAAATTCCTGAGTGATAATTGTTGAAATAACTGTGTTTAACTTGAAATAAATATTCGATGGGGATTGATTTTAGATATTTCAAGAATTAAAAAGATTCATAATCAGATCAACAGAAGCTAAGATTGAAAAATTTAATAAGTTTTTAAACATGTTACAAGGTCCCCAAACATGCATAATCTCAATACCCTGAGAATGTCCACCCCTTTGCCCCCACTCTAAAACTCATGGTTGAGAATTGTAAAGAATTTCAACTTCTAGATAAAAGTACCACCTGTCATATAAAATAAATCAATAAATAAAATATATGTTTCTGTAGTTCGCAGTTTCACAAGAGAGACTAACACACTTATATAAATGCTTGGTATAATATTTTTCCCAAAATGAAATATACTCAGACAACTTATGTTTAAGTAAAACAAGCAGTTGTAAATTAACAATGAATATTCCAGAATGTGTTGTTTCTTTTCTGAGGAATAATTTTACTCCTTTTGTGATTATTACAAAAGTTATGCAGTTGGTTCTATCAAAGAATTCTGAAGGTCTTCACTTTCCAAATTACATTTAGCAAATATATTTAAGTAAATAATTATCGATTGCTAGAGTTTAAAAGACAAAATGACATCAATTGTGCATGCTCTGGATAGCTCTGTAAGTTTTTTGTTGTTGCCTTGTTTCTTAAGCTCTAGCTTCCCCCTCTATAAAGGAGGGATTTTGATCAGTTAGATTATTCCAAAGTTCTCTATTCCAAATATTACCACTTGCCTCATACTAGTTTATAGACTAATAGTTTATAGACTCATCACATCTATAGCTACCTCTCCTTTCCAGTTTATCCTCACAACACGAAATAAGACATATTCTCTTCTCTGGACATCTGTCTCCTTCTCTATGTCCTTTTTAATCTATTATCTGAGATATCATGGTATACTTGCTTTAACCAGGGTCTAATCTATCCTTTCCTTGACAAAACACTATTAGGTAACAAGAACAATTTTCTACAGTGATTACAATATTCTTCCCTGGTGTACATATCAACTCAGTGATGAAAAGGAGACATGCAGCCATAATTATGAATAGAGAAGAATATATATTTTGGTGTATGTAGGAAATATATATATATATTTCTTTCAAAGTTTCAAAAATTAAAAATATACATGAGAGAATGAGAATTAATCAAAGATTTTTTTAATGAAAAAGGGAAACTATTGAAGGAAAGTAGGATCTGCGAAGTTTACAAATGGAATAATGAGGTGTCAAACAATTAGGAGGTGATTTAGCTATATTCACACAAACTGTGACAAGGAAATTAGAGATCACTTCTACTCCAGAGTGTTTTAACTTTAAATAGGAATTCTTTTCATTGACAAGTAGTGGGGTTTTTTTCTAAGATTTTATTTATTTATTTATGAAAGAGAGAGAGAGAGAGAGAGAGAGAGAGAGAAAGCACGCACACACACAAACAGGGAAGGGGCAGAGGGAGGAGCAGACTCCACACTGAGCAGGGAGCCCAAGGTGGGGCACAAATCACAGAACCTTGGGATCATGATCTGAGCAGAAGGATGATGCTCAACTGACTGAGCAACCCAGGTGCCCCCATTGACAGTTTTTAAAAGAAACCATTCTCCAACTATATCTACTTCAATCCTCATATACTTCACATAACTAGATGTCCATACCTGAAATCAAACAAGTGTCAATAATTTGTTAACATGTTCATTCAACAGCTATTAACAGAGAAGCAGACACTGAATTTCTTTAAATGTAGGTTAAGCACGAAATTCATTCATTCTTTCTTTCTTTAGATTTCACTTATTCATTTGAGAGAGACAAACATAGCAACAGATAGGGAGAGGGAGAGAGAGAAAGAGACAGAGAGGAGGCAGGGAGGAGACGGAGAAGGAGGCTCTCTGCTGAGCAGGGAGACCTATTTATTTAATTTTTAAAAAAGATTTTATTTTTAAATAATCTCCACATCCAACATGTGACCTGAAATCACAACCCCAAGATCAAAAGTCATATACTCTACTGACTGAGCCAAGACAGGTGTTCCTGAAATTCTTTAAATGTATGGTCTGGTCTACAGTACCATAAAAAGAATTTCAAGAGTAGAAAATGGAAGTCAAATCCAACAGCAATACATTCAAGGACGTAGGCAGCTATAGAAGCTTTGTCACTGATAGAGGAGAGTTTAAAACAAAACATACCTATGATAAGATGCATGGCTACATTAACGTTTGTACCTCTATTATATGCATTAAAAATTTAGCATTACAATTATTCATTTATATAACTCTTCCTTTTCCTTGACATTGAACCCCTGCACACTGTATCTTATTCATTTCTGCATCCCCAGGACCTAAACCAAAGCTTGGTAGATCAGGTAATTATCATAAGGTTGATGAATAAATCAATTCGTATGTATCGTTTTAAAAGTTACTTTAAAAATATGTGGTTTCTATTTTTTATTCACTGCGTTAATAAGTTCCTGAAACACTATTTTTTTTCAGTCATTACAATACTTTTGCAATTTAAATGTTGGCACCCATATTTTATTAAAGTGAACACCAAGGATCAAAAAAAACACAAGGAGCTTGCCTAAAATCACCAAAGCGCACACTCAAGCTGGAATCCTTTGATTTAAAATATATTTTCTTAATGTTTAAATCATAAATTTTCCAAACTATTATTGGTTTAATCAAACTGTTATTGGTTTAATAAACACAGGAAGGCTTCATTCTTTCAACAAATACCTATTCAATGTCTATTTTGTACAAGACATTCTAAATCTAGGACAGAGCAAAGAACAAAACAAACCTTATGAAACTTATAGTCTCTTGAGGATATTTAATTCTCTAAGTAGTACTATGCCCACTCTTTGGCAATTTAATAACATGGATAATATAATATAAAATGCACTCATGCATAATCTGATTTATGTATCCCCCCTGTTCCACCAAACTAAACCAACTATAACTTCTACAATGTAAATTTATCCAGTAGACCTTTTATTCTTGGTACTTATATGAAATACCAATGATATAAGGCGTTTAGGGATTTTTAAAAACTATCTTTCAAATAAAAAAATACAGTAAATTGAGATACATTTTATATTCATTTTAGAGATGACAGGTTTCCCCAAAGCTTTGTTTTCTAGTACTGGTTAACGTATGAGATACTTTAGACATAAGATTAAAATGAATCAGCTAATAGAAATTATTTTAAATGTTACTATCAATTTTATTTTATTTTTTTAAAGGCTTTATTTTTTTAAGATATTATTTATTTATTCATGAGAGACACAGAGAGAGAGAGAGTCAGAGACACAGGCAGAGGGAGAAGCAGGCCCCATGCAGGGAGCCCAACATGGGACTCGATCCCAGGACTCCAGGATGAGGCCCTGGGCTTAAAGCGGCGCTAAACCGCTGAGCCACCCGGGCTGCCCTGTTACTATCAATTTTAAAATCCTTTAAGTTTTCTCATTAAGAATGACTTTGCATATTTTATTATACTTTGATTATATAACAAAGGCATGTATCATATGGAAAATTCACATATATTATTATTTTAACATTCTGGAGCCAGCCCAAGAAACTGAAACAAGGTACAGAGTTATATTCCACAATCATGTTGGACAAACTTACCGACAGAAAAAACAAATCTGGAAAAAAATCATTTGGCACTTAGAAATAATTCATATTCAAATAATTATTAGATTTTGAAACTTTAATTTAAGAATTTTAAGAAATATAAATAGAGAGATGCCTGGCTGGCTCAGCTGGTAGAGTATACAGCTCTTACAATTATAAGTTCAAGCCCTACACTGCGCCTAGAGCTTACTAAAAAGAAAAAGAGAAAAAAAGGAAATTCCGGTTGAAAACATAATATTTACTTTTCTTTTAATAAAACACAATAGGTTATTTATAAAATGGACAACTGTATGTCTTTGCAATTGTATTTCAATTATATTTACCCTAACTCTATGTATTGTGTTAGAGCTGAGTAATCAATTTATGACAAAAATACGGCTATTTGTACACTGTAATTAGACTACTCAAGAACTCAAAATTATTTCATAAAATCCTTCCCATGATCCTCTAGACAAAGTTATATACTAACTTTAAATCGGACAAATATTACTATTAAATTAAATATATCTGAAATCTTGCCAAATTCCTGTATTTTAATATTTGTATAGGTATATGCTTATAAATATATGCGCTTTTAATCGACATTTCATTGATATAAAAATGCTTTAAAAGGTGGCATTAATAAGATTTTGTAATATCTACATGTGTCTTCTAAAATAATCCAAATATTTTAAAATTTATTTCAATGTATTTTTCCAAATCAGTTGATCACAATTTATAAAGGGCATTTCTAAAGGTTACCCAGAGCCTTTTGGTTCAACTTAAGCTATCAGGAGTGGTTACAATGCTTTGTAGACTCATATGCCTACTATACTTTCTGAAGAATTCACTAATTATATATGCCAAAAATATAAACCAGCTGTCAACATTAGATAAGGTAGTAAAGTATGTATGTGCTTCAAACATTAAAGTTTTCTAGAAGATGTTTAAGTAATAGATGACCTATCTAAAATATAAAGCAACTTTAAATCAATTAATCAAAAAAGAATACCTTCCATATCAGTTACATGCAATGCATATTGCTGATTCAAATATTAAAATGTGTATTACATAATATACATCTTTAGGAATTATATTATCAGTTAGATGTTACCTGAAAATAATAGAAATATATTTAAAATGCTCTGATTTAGAACTTCAGGTAACATGAAGTTTTCTAAAAGTCTAAATTAAATGCAAAAAGCACTACAGAGATTCCTGAAATAAATGGATATTTTAAAGGATCATATAGCTGAAGACTGTAAAGCAAAGGTTAAATTTAAGAAACAAAAATGTGAAAATGTCTAGGCAGAAAAGTGAATCTAAATGAGCTTCTTCCGACTAACAGTTTTGCTCATATTCCCAGCACAGCCCTTAATGATTCATTTCAATTTTGCCCTTTTGCTGTATGTCCACTCACTCTTTATCCTAACATGCCAAACTTAAGAATGAACTATAAAACTTGTTTTGAAGACATACAATTGTTCCAATACAATTGATGTCTTGGGAAACTATCTGAGTATGATGCAACTTCTGCATTTGTTTATATGAGATTTTGTAGGCAAGAAACATTAAGCCATGGGTCTGTAAACCTATGCAAAACCAGCAGGTGGCCTGTTTTTGTAAATAAAGCTTTATTGGAAGACAGCCATGCCCTTTCTTTTATGTATTGTCCAAGACTGCTTCATGCTTCAAAATTTGAGGTAATTAAAACAGACAATCCCTTTGCCCTTTAGGAAAATAACTGTACTCAACTGACCCAAACTCCAGAGGGATACACAAATGCACAAACACATCTTCCAATGTCTAATAGTGACTTCAGTTTACTGTGTATAAATGATGACCATCTACAACAGGTGCTAGAACTTTCCATCAAATTTTAGATAACCCTCATACCCCCTCCTTCCTCACAATAATTCACAAGCTGACACCTACTCCCACAATAAACTGGAAGTCTTAAGGTAAAGCACTGTACGTGTTACATTTAGTATATTCCTACATATTTTTTCTTTTTTTTTAAGTGAAGTTTTTGAATGCTGTGCTCCTAAATTAGGATTTGTTGGATTAAAGTAAAACATGCAAAAAAATAAAAAAAATAAAAAAATAAAAAAAAATAAAAAAAAAAAAAAAAATAAAGTAAAACATGCTGGATGCTAGTGAAGTGGGAATTTCAGATGAACAACATATATTTTTTCAGTATGAGTGTGTCCTGAATATTGCAGGTAACTTCACACTCTCTTTTCTCCTCCCCTTCAACAATACCTAGGAGCCAAGAGGGCCAATAACGCTCCTCTGTCATGTCCTTTCTCCATTCACTTTACTCTTAAACTGTGTCACCTTTGTAAGACTATGAGCTCTATAATAACTGAGGTGTCGGGCACCTGGATGGCTCAGTTGAGCATCTGCCTTTGGCTCAGGGTGTGATCCCGGGGTCCTAGGATTGAGTCCTGCACCAGGCTCCCTGCAGGGAGCCTGCTTATGTCTCTGCCTCTCTTTGTGTGTCTTTCATGAATAAATAAATAAAAGCTAAAATCTAAAAATAAATAAATAAATAACTTAGGCGTGTGTGTGTGTGTGTGTGTGTGAGTGTGTGTTTTATTTTCCCTCCTGGACACCCTAGAAGAGGGAAAAAGCAAGCATCTGAGCAGTAGGCCATTTAAACAGATCCGATTAGGCCCAAGAGTGATTAATTTTTTTATCCCTTTGGTGTAGGATTGTGCTATTCAGCTTTGGTACAAGAATCAGGTACTCTACAATCATTATACTCCCTGAACCATGGTCGTTTCTTCTGGGTAACACTGAGGCTTCCTGGCGAGGTTGGCTGGCCCCATATACTCAGCCAGATCTAAAACCGAACTCTCGACATTATCTTCTGTTTTGTTTTGTTTTTTCTCTAAGATATTCAGCTCTATTACTTCTTTCTGTTAAGTGACATTTATGGAATAGTCTATCAAAGGACCCCATATCAGTCATCATATCCCTTGCTAATTATATATAATGTTTTTCTACTGATTCAGTGAAAAATGCTACACAAGCCCAAAGCATGGAAGAGGCAAGTTCTCTCACAATTTCCTCTATTTTGGAGCTACTGTCTCCAGGCTAACATTTCTTTTCCTTTCAGAAGCTGCCTTTATTCAAAGTCTTACTCTTTCTTATTGCCCCTTCTCAGGATCAGTGTGATAAGCTCCTTTACATAAAACACAAAGTACTGTAGGGCTCACATTGTTATCCTTCCCAGGAACATCTGTGTTGTAAAGAAAGTTAAGCACTGATCTTACTGAAGACTTCACTCATTAAAAAAATTATTAATAAAAGTTTTACTTATTACTCTGTCAGTAAATCTCCTTGACTACCAAGTAAAGTAATTCCTTTAGCTCAGGATAAGTAAGGAATAGCTGGACTATTATAATTAAATTAAAGATATTTAATAATTGTTTCATCATATTTTTATGAATTAAAAATATGTATCTATGGACATATCTAGTTAGTTATTTTCACTTCCGAAGAAGCAGATGCAAATCACACAGAAGTGATCCAAAACTGTAGTGCAAAGTACCTTATTATGACAAAAACAAGACTATCACATGCACTCTATTTTTAGATAATTACTGTCTACAAACATATTAACTCATTGACAAAGCCTCTTGACAAATTTGTGACAAAAAAAGCACTTCATTATATTTGAACACTTTCAAAAAGACAATTCTATATTTGCAAGAGACCTTAAAAATCAGTGGTTGTTCATTTATTTTTGGAGATTGGAAACTCCAGGAAAAAAACTACATGCACACATACACACACATACGTACACACATATACATTGTGTATATATACACATGAGTTTTTAATAATTATTTATTTATTTGTTTGGGAAAGAGGGAGAAAGAGCACGAGTAGGGTGGAAAGGCAGAGGGACAGGGAGAAGCAGACTCCCTGCTGAGCACAGAGCCCAGGACCCCAAGATCATGATCGAGCTGAAGGTAGATGCTTAACTGACTGAGCCACCCCGGCGCCCCTACATACACATGATTTTATACAGAAACTCAAGACCTTCACGAGTAGCCAAGAAACTCCAACCTTGTCCAATATAATCATTTTATGTCAGTAAAGTAAGAAATGTTAAATGACTCTCCTAAAATTCACGCATATAGTAGCAGACCTTAAAAGGGAACACATTGAATCTTAATTGCCAGTTCAGGACTCATTCTAGAATAATATACTGAATCTGATCAGTCACAAAGAACAAGAAACAAGTCAGAAGGGATTAAAAATGTAAATTAAAACCCCATTAATTTGATTAAATTCCCATTATTCAACAGTATGTAATTTGCATTTTAACAGCAGTTTTCAAACTAAGCTACTGCAGAACATGACTGTTACATGATTTTAACTGAAAATTTTGCTATCAAAATTGTATTCACAGAAAAGAAGTAATGGATAGAATTATCTGAATTTTAAAAATTTCTCATCTTTTTTCTTGATGTCAGAGATGATAAGTGATTTTCAAAAATCAGTTTTATTACTTCATGTTTTCCCATTATCTTCCAACTTAAGCACAGTAACTACCAAGTGACAACCCCTAAATATTTGAGAATAACTACATACAACTCTATGAATTAACTTTTTAAGCGAAATAATTGTATTTTATATCTGGAAAAAATATTAAGTTGGAAAATTTTATATTTTCAAACCATGATTTAATAAAAGAGCATTGTTTGTGCTTGTTTGTTTTTAAACAATGGATACAGACACTGAATCATATTCTAAAAATACTTAAGAGTAGGAAGAAGATCTCATGATATATTAATTTAAGTAAAAGAAACAAACTGCACATGTATTCTGGTCCACAGACACTATAATCAGAAAGAAAATCATAG
Organism: Vulpes lagopus; assembly: GCF_018345385.1. Taxonomy (NCBI): domain Eukaryota; kingdom Metazoa; phylum Chordata; class Mammalia; order Carnivora; family Canidae; genus Vulpes; species Vulpes lagopus. Next base: position 75,118,395 of record NC_054835.1, on the reverse strand, counting down.
ATACATACTTATTCAAAAGACAAAAAAGCATATCAAAATAGTAAATGATATTTATTGGTAGGAAAACATCACAAAACTTTAGAAGATAAATTGAGTTATAGAACTCCCTAAATTATACCATATATAATAAAATTTGTCTCACTAAATTTTAACCAATAAATGGAAAGCCATTTCCATCTTCTTCTAATAACTTCTTATGCATATTTCCAGACCTACCTCATACACCTCATTTCAAAACTTTAACTCTTCTAAAAACCAAAGTCATCCCTACATAGTTTTATCTGAACCACGCATCATTTTGTTTGTCCTTACATGTTCCCAAGATTCCAGAGGCTGTGTTTCACTTTACATCTGACCCGTCTAAATTACATAGGCAAGACAGAGTAGATTATGGACTAAAGCCTGTTTAAGTAACTCAGTCATTGAATATCTGTCATGATTGTTTTACAATATTACATTCAAATATCTGGCTTATTACTAATAATATGAAGAATTTTAGACAATTTGGTAGAGATCAGTGAATAAAATATATAAATCCTAGCATCTATGAAAATGGTTTTTTGTTGTTACTGTTGTGGAACAAATCACTCAATTATCTCCACATTGCTATAGATCAAAAGTGCTTTATATCTAATTTTGAAGTAACAGGTTTTTTTGAGTTCAAATATCTCAATGATACAAAAGAATGTATTTCTTCAAGTAGAGTAGGGTATTATCTGGATTTTTGTAAAATTCATATTCAAGTAAAGAACAAAATGAAGTAGAATGGAATAGAATACAGTAAAATGGCATGGGATAGGATGATGAGACGGGATGGAATGGGATAGGATGGGATGGATAGGGTAGAGCAAAGTAGAGTAGAAAAGCTGTAGACTATTATTAATATATAATGATGTGATTTACTATACTTATAAATATTTAATTGTCCACATCACACCAATCAAATATAAATTCCAAGAGAATAATGTTGTCTATTTTTTTTTTCACATCTACAATTTCAGGACCTGGCACATGGCTCAATGCTCAAAAACTTTGGTGAATAAATGGATTAAATATTTAGAATTTTGTACCTTCAGCATCCAGCCTCAAGATACAGCTAAGCTCTCACAAACTGTACGTCTTTCTAGTTATAAGTTTCCTAATCCATAAACCTTGTCATAAGAAAACATTTTCAATTATGGAAATATTCCAAAATTATTATTTCCATTTTCACTTGTAATAATAGTACTTAGTTGCTTTTCCCACTGCTTTCTCTATTCCTCCAGCCTTTCTGCTTCAAGAGAAATCATTAATTAGATAATAATCTCTTTGAAGTGTTTCAAATCTAAAAACTGTCTTGTCTCATGCCACCACTATTTCTTTACTATATGTAGGTACACTGAAAACAGTTTAAAATTATAAGGTTGGCAGGCTCAGTCAGTAGAGTGTATATCTCTTGATCTTGGTGCTGTGAGTTCAAGCCCCATATTGGATGTAGAGATCACTTAAAATTAAATCTTAAAAAAATTACAAAATGTTTTTTTTTTTTTGAGTTTTGTTGTTTGGGGATTTTTAATTGTTCTTTGCTTTCGCTGTAACAGGTAAATATATGATTAGCCACATAATGAAATTTCTTATCTTTAATTTATAATATAATTTATAATTCAACTATTACCAAGAAAGGTAATAATGTGAAGTTTCTAATGTGAAAGGCATTCATGCATCCTGGTAATGTGAGTTCTAAACCAAAGAAATTCCAAAGACAGATACTCTTCTCATTTTCAGAGTAAAATATTTTCCATTCTTTCCTATCATATACCTGTATGATTGTCTAGTTTTTTTGATTTAAAAAAAAAAGTGTATGAGTCTACATACACAAAAGTTAAAGACTATTTACATATATGTATATGTGTACACAAACACAAATATTTGCACAGAAGCAAAAAGCTACTACTTGTTCAGCCAAATTCATTCTGACTGTATGCAAAATAAGGTATTCTAAATCTCTGAATGAACTAACTGTTGTAATGTTTGATTTATTCATATTAACTAGCTAGGGTTATAAATCATGCTCTTCACACTCCAGTACACTATATTAATATATCATACTTTTCGCCAAAAACAACTCATCCTATTTGCATACATCCTCATTGTTTTAAAAATAAATCTTTATTTTGAAATATATTTAAAATGCAAAGTATTTGTGTCATGTTATAAGTTATCTGAATATTATACTAAAAAAAAGGTAGGAATGAAAAACAACTCAAGCAAAAAGGAAGTAAGGACAAAGGACTTATTTTGTCCTTTATTTTGCTAAAGATATCTTCTCTCTCTCTCTCTCTCTCTCTCTCTCTCTCTCTCTTCATTGAAACCGGTAGTCAGAAAGTAGAAGTACAGGTCTTCTTAGCTTCTCATCCAAGGCTGCTAAGAACAGGTGAACATTAGTAATAGCAGTTGCTTAATTAAAACCTCAGGGGATTCAGAGCTGCAGGAACTATTATAATTCAGGGATAAGGCAATGATGGCAGCTGACATGTCCCTTCCTGGCAGACCCTTGCTGAGCTCTTGACATACATGTTGACTCATTTAATATTCACAACAACCTTACAAAGTGAGAACTAATAGTATTCCTAATCTCTATATATAAGTAAACTGAGGAATAGAGAATATAAGTAACTTGCCCAAGGCCACTCAACAAATAGCTGGCAGTATGTCTCTGCCTCTCTCTCTCTCTCTCTCTCTCTCTCTCTCTGTGTATGTGTGTGTGACTATCATAAATAAATAAAAATTTAAAAAAAATAGCTGGCAGAACCAGGATTTGAAATCTGGTGCACATACATCCTCTCTTACAGCACTACATTTTACTTCTCCATTATTAATGTTTCTTACAAATTGTATGTGAGTTTAAACTACGTTGTCTTGCATATTCATCTCTTTTGCAGGAATATCTTATTTTAATTGTTCTTCACAGCAATTTGCTATTTAAAATTGATATGTCTAGACATGGGTTTTGAGGTCTTTTCATGCCCAAGTACTTTCTTTGCCAGAAAAAAATACTGCAATAATGGATTTTTCACTACTACAGGCTTCAAAATGTTTTAAAGTCTACATATCAGCTGCTTTTCTAAGATGATCTATAAATTGCAAAGAGAAAGCTATTATCATTTTAAGAGCATTTTTAAATCCCAGAAGTAACTTTCTCAAGAATTCTTTATTAATGCCAAATCACAGAATTGTTGACGAAAATATTCTACTAAAAACTGCGACCATTAACAACTTTGTAATCCCAATCAAAATACTGGCTAACGTGGTATTATATATATAATATTAAAGATAATGGAAAGCTCAGGAAAAAAACACAGTATAAAATGTATTCTTTTGTTTTTAGGTGAAGCTATGAACAATAGCAAAGAATTATAAAGGCAAAAGCCACCAAGAGTTGCCTCTCTGCCCACAGAACTAGCACAAGAGGCTGCCATTCAGAACAGCAATTGGGTAAACATGGAGAGGCTACTTGGAATAAAACTACCTAAATATGACCCTCAAACAGGTCAGTTTATTCATGTTTTAGATTACAAATTTAAAAATGCACTTTTTAAATTTTGCAATTTTATTAGAATTATCATTCTAGAAATTAGAATATATGATCATTTAGAGAAATTAGCCTTTGTATTTATTTAGTCTTAGAAGCCAAAAAAATCCAACAAATGATAAACGAATGCTTGCATTCTCTCTCAATCTCTCAAGTAAATAAATAAAATCTTTAAAAATAATAAAATAAAGTGATACTATTGAAAGTATTTTTAGTTGTTAACCTTACTCTTCAAGTTTTTACTTTTAAGTGACCCCTTAAACCTCTGTTAACATAAAATAATCTTCACTTATATAAATCACATAGTTTTTAAATTTTGTCTATATTTCCAACTTAGCGAAATAGCTAGGAATAAGGAAGATGTAAGTCTGGTTTGAAATCACACTTATGTTAGGTATTTTTTTTTTAAGATTTTTATGTATTCAATGGGAGACACACAGAAAGAGAGAGAGAGAGAGAGAGAATGGGGGGAGGGGGAGGCAGAGACACAGGCGAGGGAGAAGCAGGGCCTATGCAGGGAGCCTGACATGGGACTCGATCCTGAGACTCCAGGATCATGCCCTGCGCTAAAGGTGACACTAAACTGCTGAGCCATCCGGGCTGCCCACTTTTGTTAGTTTGAACGGTGATACTACTTATTTCCATCTACCACATGGGAAATAGAAAGCACTCTTACCAAATGAAAGTTCATAGAGCCTAAAACGAATAAAATATAAATGCAGATACCAAACAATTTGTGCAATTTTGAAATACGGGCTATCTGGATTATCCATGCTAATTCAATTACAGTTAATAAATGAACAAAGACAGCAATTTGAAAGTAACTATAGTAAAAACAAATGTAGATACACATATATTTTGATATATGTATAAATATCTACACAAACATATCTATCTTTACTTGTTTATATACCATACATGTGTATATAGTTTATGTGTGTAGGTACTTATGCAGTTTTTAGATATTATTCCTAGTGCTACTACTTATTATAATGTTTTTTAAATAAAATGAAGCATTTAGTGGAGGCTAACAAAAGTCCCTCAATGAGTATGGTAGATGTAAAACTATGTCTTTATATAAGAAATGGACAATAATTATAAATTACAGATTGATGTATACCTGTGAGTTCAAATCAATTTTCAATTATCTGCACAAGCATGAGGTACTATGTAGAACCAACATGGCTTTGTAAAGTATAAATACGTCAAAATCAACTTAATTTTCTCCTGTGATAAACTCTAAGAAGAAAGCAACATATTTAATCTGTGGATTTCAGCAATTTTTTTTTTAATTTCCATCAATGTGGCATCCATTACAAACTAAAATAATAATTCTGTGACTCAACAGGCTAATATCCAACTGTCTAAAAGTTATATAAATAACAATATGAGAAAATGCAAGTCAATAGCTACCACCAGGAATCAATCCAAGGGACATAAAGCATAAACTTTCTGAATAATGGGATTGAGAATATGATTAATCCCTGCAGAGAGATTCAGTTATAAGCCTAAAGCAGCCACACTCCAGGCAAATGGAGTCACAAGTACTAGAAAGGGAGATCTGGACAACGTATAGAAAATCCACTACTACTAGTGACTTCTTTGGTGTAGGTAGAATGCAAGGCCTTTGAAAATAAAGTGATATAAAATCAGAGCTCAGTATATACTAACCTTAGCTTATTGTAGGTCTTGAGGTGGTGTGCCTGCTACTACCATAACTTCCTGATAACTTCTGGGAAACTGAGCCCTAGTCTTGTTTCACTGAGATAAGGAAAGATTAAGGAGGGTTGCTAACTAGTTGATGTGGTGTCCAGAATGTGTCCAGGTTAAGCTATGTGTTGAGCTACTCCAAAATACATATATTATGTATACATACAGAAAAAGAGAGTCTGAAGATTACATTTGGGCTTCCAGAAGACACAATATAAGCCTCACTCACTCAGATGTGGTTTTCTGCACCTCTATATCCTTTGGTGAGGAACTTGAGCTCAAAGTTTCACTGTCCATTTATACTCGAAAATACTGCTCATCTCTCCACCATGTATGCACACTACTCTGAATTTTTTTCTATTATTTGTTTTAATCTATTAGGAAAATAAAATTTTTTATTTACCTTGTTAGTACCTGGGCTGGTCTATCATCAATCTGGAAATTGTTGAATTTATTGACATTCAACACAGTGCTTGTACATCCTTGGGGGTATTTTTCATTATGTGTAAGCTTATAAAATCCTTCACCATTCAAAAGTAAGCAGCATTTGGCCCATGTTTAAATGAAAATATTATATGTTTTATGCGTATATATTTAAACCACCTATACTTTGTTAGTCATATAGCATGAAAGATGGTCAATACATGTTTACACAAATATCTCACAATTCCTGAGAGGAAGAGTTCTTAAATACTTCAATCACCTTTTTATATATTTGAGTCATCTATTTTATCATACGTTCAGGTCATATAAAAATCTTCTAGGCTCTGCTTCTGACCTATCCAATCAATTCTAATGATTTTTTGACTATTCGTGTACCAAACTTACTCCTTTAAAATGACTTAAACTATTAAATTAGATAATGAATGCAAAAGGCAGCAAACATTAAGTGCTCACTCACCAATCACTAAATTTCTTTTCAACTATTTACACTTCCAGATTAGATTTTTAATAAACTTGTCAAACTTCAACACTATTATAATTGTGCAACTCCACAAGCACGTATATGTAAGTTGATATCAATTTTTTCCCACCAGATCACTTTATTAAACCTAGATTTCAATAATAAACAACTGCACTTAAAACAAGCTGAGAGAATAAAAAACAGTAAGGGAAAATAGAAATCATTAACATAGTATCTTAAACTGAAATATATACATAATTGCATTACATATAAATGTCAACAACTAGAAAATTCCATCTGTTCGAAGAATAACTAGACCCAATAAAGTCATTATGACTTTCCCCAAATCACAAAACTTCTTAGACACCCAGTCTGGACTACGCATTCTGTTTGTTTGTCTTGTTTGTTCATTTTTCATAACACTCCGTTGTTTGTAACATTCTCTAACTTGACTTTAACTAAAAATGTAAATATAACATTTTTATTGCAAATTACCATCATCTAGAGAACAGGACCATGTACCATGTAATTTCCTTACTTAATTTTTTGGGGAAATTACCTAATTTTCAGCTGACTAAATGAAGACTCTAGAAGAGCCGACCAAAACTAAAATGATAATATTCAACATCTTCACTGAATACAACTAATACTAGTCCATGGCTATCTAGGTTTCTCCAATATATTTAATAACTGTAATAGGAAATTTAAAGTCGTATGAGGGAAAGAACACAATAGTGTTTTTCTAGACATGTCTGTTAGAAAAAGCAATGTGATATTCTACTAATCTGAAATAATTCATGTTTTTAATAGGTTATAATGTAATTTTAGGTAACTTCTTATTAGGTTAATTTAAATCATATCTTTCACCACATCTTTAAAAATATTAATTTTGATATAGCTTTACAAAATATATCTAAAAATATAAGACCAAAAATAATCCCACAGTGGTAGAATTACTAACCAGTGATGGTGAGGTCAGGTAACGATAATGCAAAATCTTCCTTTGAAGGAATGAATTTTTGGGGCAGTTTCTTTTCACACATTAATCCATTTCCTTCTTTTTTAAGATTTTATTTATTTATTCATGAGAGACACAGAGAGAGACAGGCAGAGACACAAGCAGAGGGAGAGGCAGCCTCCATGCAGGGAGCCCGATGCAGAACTCGATCCTGGGACTCCAGGATCACCCTCGGACAAAGACAGGTGCTAAACCGCTGAGCCACCCAGGGGCCGCTACCTTATTCCATTTTTTTTTTAAACTCTCAAAGCTCCCAAATTAATATTAAATTGACTATAACACTAAAATAGAAAAAAAAATGTACATATCATATACTTAGAGAAATGAAAAAAAATATCAAAATAAGCACTGACTCGAATTTAGGGATGAAAGACTAAATAGCTTATGAAAGAAGCTATTATAAATAATTAAAAGAACAAAAATAAGGAGCGCCTGAGTCAGTTAAGCATCTCCTTCGGCTCAGGTCATGATCTCAGGGCCCTGGGATGGAGCTCTGCTTTGGACTCCCTCCTCAGCAGATCATCTGCTTCTCCCTCTCCTCTCTGCTCCTCTCTGCTCATGCTATCTCTGTTGTTATCTCTGCCTCTCTCTTAAATAAATAAATAAAATCTTTAAAAAAAACAGTAATTCACATTTGACCAGCACTGTTCTTATTTATGTGCTTTATGATATTCAAACCTCACAAAAATGTAAGTAGAACCCACACCTACCACCTTTGTTTTAATTTTGGGAAACCAAGGCACAAAGTACATATATAACTACTAACTGGTGAGCCTGAATAAGAACTCCAACAGGAGTATATAAAAAGGCTGGAATATCAATATATTCACAATAAGGGTAAAGGAAGCTATAGGATTCTATGCCTCTCAGAAACTTTGAACTTAAAAACAAAGTCATCCCTTCATTTTTTTTTCGTATTTTAAATTCCCTTTAACTCTCATATATAAAGTAATCATATATGATTTCCATTTTCTCGCAAATACATCACTCAGTAAACCCTTATAATCTGACTTTTCCTCTTAACACTCTACCAGGACCCTTAGCATTATTTGTAAGAATACCTTAATAATCTAAAGTAATATAGAGAAATAAGTTGACATTAACCTTCAACTCTAGGTTTAAGTTACAAGAGTGAATTGTAGTCTTAATTAAAATTGCACAGTCCACCTTTATTTGTCTAATAAAAAGAGAATAATGAAATGTCTAGGAAGAGTTTGTTCTGAATAATTAAAAGAGGAATGTGAGAGGAGTATGAGAGTGGGCAGTAAAAGTATCTCTGTAGAATAATCATAACTACCATTGAATAACTCTAGGACATAACACATCTCTGAGAGAGAATTCAATGATATTATCTAATGCTTATTGTCACTTTGACATTAGATGAATGTCAGATCCAGATACTTAGGGCTGCTATTAGCCCATATGACAACTTTATGCAACTGTATTCAAAACGGAATCCTTATCCATGCACACTCATCTTCATATTAGAGTTCATGATCTTGGGAAGTGAAGGCAGAGTCTGGGTTTCAGGCTTCATTGCCTCCTGATTTGTACAGTAAACAACCTATACATCTGTACATGACAATCTTGTAGATATTAGAAAGCAATGTACATGAATGTCCAAAAATATCATATGATTAAATATTTTGTTTAAAGGCACTGAAATTGTACTGATATGAGAAAAGTCAAATGGAAGACCAGTATAGAGAAAACAAAAAGCTCAAAAATGGTATCATTCTAAAAACTTTCAAAGCTCTTCTTTCTGTTTCATTTTAGGGAAAGTAGAGCAACATATCCATCCATACTCCATTATTCTTAATAAAGTCTATACAGATTAAACACACCTGTGGCCAAAAACTCCAAAAGACTAGAAAATCAGCTGAATATTTTTTCCCTATATGTATATTATTTTTTGGTCTGGAATATTCAAAGACTATCACTCTAAATTCTAAAAGTGATTTATTAAGATTTCTTACTACATATTTATAAAGGTGAGCTAAAAATCTAACTCTAATAAAAAACCTAAGTGACAAAGTGAACACTTCAATTTATTATGTGATCAGTTAGCTCATAAACCCAACTACCCTCAGAAACTAGCAAAAGGGTTCACTGTCCAATTTCAACTTCCCTATATATAACCTCAACTGCCATTTTTGTCCTTTAAGACAAAATGATATATATTTGAATCAAATTTTAACCTAAAGTCCACAGAATGTAATGTGCGACACAGATCAAAGAATTCAAATACTGAGAAGTGCCCCAAGCACTTTATATACATTTGTCATCTAAGCCTCACAAGAATCTCTGAAGTACTGTTATTGTCTTCATTCCACAAATAAGGAGAGAAACTGAAGCAAAGAGAGGTAAAATAACTTGCCCCAAATTTCACAGACAGGCTCATTGTTACCAGTAGCCTATTTGGAATTATTTCGCCAAGTATTTTAGCTCTCATTATTGTCTCTATGTCCACTTCTCCTTAATAGTTATTTCTTTCAGGTTTGCAATCACAAATAATTTGCTAGCAAATACATATTTTTTTTTGTTCTAGCCTAGGCCTACATGAAGTTAAATAAATACACACCTGGCTGTTCACAACTGAGAAAGAAGAAGGGGAAGATTTTATCAGCACACCATTACTGATTTCAAACAAAACATATTGCACCTCTATGCATGCCATGGAGCAAAATTCCAGGGATTTAACAAAAACAAGATTGCCCTGTCTTTATAGGAAATAAATCTTACCTGACTTCAATGTGTTCATCTATATTTCCTCCAATTATCCTAGATAGGACATGCAAAATACATCTTTTCCTACAGGTAGCGCTATGCTGTCAGCATCAAGCAAGGGCCAGGGCCCAGGTTTCCTTCCAAGATACAGAATCTAAAATATGAAAGGAAATCCCACATAGAAGTATCATGTTTTAATAATTTGTCAGTTATCAATCCTATCTCTCAAGTTCAAGAAACCTATTCAAAAATGTTTGTTCTAAGAATCCAGGGATTACAGAGGGAAAGAAAATGATAAAACCTGGTACATGATTAGTTTGTAACTACCATGTAGACTATGACAATACAGGTCACACTGGGGTTGGTTGAAAGCCAATACTGGATTATAAAAAACAAAGCACAGCCTGAGTGAATTGAGAAATAGTGACACAAAGGGGTATCTATAATAAAAGATCAAATGACAAAAGTAAATGATAAAAAGAATACAAGAATCCACAAAAGGTAAGATCTAGTGCCAAGAACAAGATCTCTGGAATTTATTAGAAGATTAGCAAAGAGATTAAACATTAGAGACCCAGGTTTACACAAACTGGAGTGAGGGAATAAAATCCAGGTTGAAGTAAAGTGAGCTCAGGTCAGAGGTTGGGTCTAGATTATTAAGACAAATACTATTCATCCAATCTTGTGCATGTTGAGGTTGGGAGAGGTCCACTGGCCAATCCAACTGGACAAGGAGACAAAGCTAGAACTGACTGGCTGGGAGGATGGTATCAAAGGCCCATGGCCACAGACAAAACCTAATATTCCTAAAAGCGCTCGTCTGAAGAATTAATCACATGAAACTAACACATCAAGTGAGAAACAATGCAAATACACCTTCACAAATAGAAGGACATCACATGCTAAATGTTTTGATATTAAATATATAGAACTGATTTGATATTGTGAACAAGGAGTGCCTTTTTATTACAGTGAATATAGTCTCTCTGTCGGTACTACATAATATGAATCCTGCCATTATTTTTCAACTAAGAGCACACACGGATTCAGGCATCAGAATCAAATATATTTGCAGTGAATTTAAAGTGATACTCACTGAAAATGAAACCATCTAAATCCTGTGTTAATGAATTAATGAGGTTTTTATATAAATCTCACATAAGTTATAGTCGAATTTGTCCTTGTGCCCACCATAATTCTAACCGAATAACAACAAAAAGGTTTTGATATTTGAAGTTAGATATGACTTATCTCCATCCTGTTCTTCTTTTGAAAAACTGATATATGATTTTTCAGTGAGGAATAGAGAGAGTATAGAGAACGAAATGTGTTATGAATTTGTGTATTTCTCACACAGCAATGGCCTAGAGTAAAGAAAAACCATGATCACATAAGTGTACATAACATGATCAGTAAATATTTTCAAATTTAACAAAATATAAAAAGAAGTTAAAAGTTGGCTATCTTACATGCTAACTTTATTTGGACATTTTAGAGACTTTCTTTAGATCATAAACATTAAAAAATGAGCAGTGATAATAAATAATGTCTTTGTTAATGATAAAATGACATGGCTCCAATTGTTTAGAAAGAAACAAGTCCATTACTTTTTAAGTAAGATTAAAAAACAAGTACTGAAATATTGTTAGAGCATGAGTTCCTGTAAATCCTCATTTAACATTTAAAAATAGAGTATTTATAAAGAATGTAGCTGTGTATGCTGCAATGGGTTTGGAAAATTACTTCATTTGCTGGTGAAAAGACTGTGTTGCAAAAAACAAAGACGAAGTGGCCTTTAGTTGAACAAGCCATATGACTTCATTGATATAAAACGGACTTAATTTAGCAAGAAAAGGGTCAGAACCACAACACTAGTTTCAGAACAAAATGGTTCTGTATTTGAGTCTTTTAACCTCTTTTTAAAAAATGCTATAGTCAATCCATTTTATCTTTTCAAGACACATTATATTAAACATAATTTAGGACAAAAAAATGAAAATGCCCCATAGCAATGAGCATCTTGAACATGAATGTTTTACACTTCCTTTTTCTAGTCATTAAAAAAACCAACAAAAAACTTCCATCTTAGGAATGAAGATCTGTAATAGATGGTTGCGTTGTATTTTTCAGGTATAAATTATTAAGTTGCATAATTGTGTTTTGACTTCAAGGAGCCTAGATATAGGCTTAAGAATTTAACAAACTTAAGACAAATTCATTATGCTTATTCTCTCTCCCAAATTTGCTTGCTTGCTTATGTATGTATGTATGTATGTATGTATGTATTTGAGAGAGGATGTGGGGGGAGACAGAGGGAGAGAGAGACTTAAGTTCAGCATGAAGCCCAAGACAGGTTTCATCTTATGATCCTGAAATCATGGCCTCAGCTGAAATCAAGACTTGGCCACTTAACCACCCAGGAACCCCTTCACCTGCTTTCTTTATTAAATCAGTAGCATTATCAGCCACCCAGCATTCAAGATGAACACCTAAGTTACTCTGTCCTTTAGAACCACATTCAAGTAAGTATGATTTTCTTTTCCTTCTCACACTTGCTTTCTTTCATTATTGTTTCCTCCTCCACTTCAAGCACAATATTCTCTCCTGGATTACTGGATATGGTTCCTCAATAATCTCCCTGCCAGTTCTGCTTCTCTAATCTAAGATTTGCAGTGCTATACATATGATTGTGTCATCTCTGCTTAAATGGCTCGCTGTGACCTATTCCAGACTACTTTTAAGCTGTATCCTCTGATCATTTTCTCCCATGTATCTGATATTCCAATCTCCACAAACACTTTCCCAAGGGTGATGCAACATCATTCCTCGAAAAATGGTCTAATACTCTACCCTTTACTTGTAATATCTTTCCTATACTCAGACTTATGCTTCAATATTCAACTCAGATATAATTTGCTTATGCAAAATAACAACTCTGCTATTTCCCAAATATTTAATTTGGACTAACATTATAGTTACCATTAAAGTATTTTTATTTGTTAATTCCTGGTGTTCTATTTTAAATACATGTGGGGGGTCTTATTTATCTCTCAGACATGCAATATAATATACATACTAAGTGCTCCAAATGTTTTATCAAACTCAAAATTATTGAATTAATAGGTTTTACTGAACTGAGTAATATTTGATAAGGAATAGGATAAATTATTTGTAGTTTAATGAAGATAACTATCTGTTCCCTGGAATTTAAATTATACCTTTAGTTGAATCTACTATTCATAATCTTCATTGGGCAACATAAATATCCTCTCAATTTTTAAACAAGAGTATTATGAACAACAGCTTGAACCATACTACCTAGCCAAAAGTGATAACGATAGAAAAAGCATATTCAACCAATATGCTCATAATCAGAATCAATATCATTCCAACAAATACAGCACTTCATGTGAACTAAGAGCTATAAAATTATAACTTAGTGGCCAAGATTAGAATTTATATGACGCGTGTTCAATTCAATAAACACTTCTTGAATATCTACATTGGAAAAGAAAGGCTGAATCAAGTATGTTCCATTCACTCATGGAAGAGATTATTTTCTACTGGGAAAAGTTATCTAAACAGAATGAAGGACAAGTTCGATTCAGGAAGGCAGTCAATAAGACTGGAAGGAGGAATAGGATATTCCAGGGAGATAAAAGAGCCATGAGCAAGGACCTGTACATATTAGAAAGTAATGAAAAGTTGTCTAGCTTGATTTAAGTTTATGATTTGTGAAGGAGATTTCTGGATGTAACCAATACTTGTTGACATGCAATTATGGTGACAGTGAATGCCAAGATGGCAAGCGTGCCCTCTAATTCTTTTTGTAAAATGTGTAGGCAATGAAGATTGTTAGAGTATAAAAAGAATCTTTACAATAATTTCAGAAAGATTATTCAGCAGTAACATGTAGGAATAATTTGTAGGGCTATTTGTAGGCTTTAGAACATGCTGAATAGTAATGATATATAAAAGAATTTTATGTATCTGAAGGATGCTGTAGATACAGATAAAAAGGAAAACAGTATAAAAATCAGTATTATTTATCTCCTGTTTGTAGACAGCAAGTGAAAGACAGAATAGAGACAAAAAGAATGTTGTAAGTCTGGATATCTTAAAAGGATAATGAGAATATTAACCAAGAATATGAGGTAAATATTGGTAGGAAGACAATGAAATCTGTAGGGCATTTTCAGGCAGAGGCACTGATCAGGCATTTGGAAATTCAAAATGGAAGTCAAAAGAGAGGTCTGAGATTTTAGATATCCATTTAAGAATTATCTTCAAAGAGGAAACAACAGTTGTTGGCGAGGATGTAGAGAAAAGGGAACTCTTTTAACGCTGTTGGTGGGAATGCAATCTGGAGTAACCATTATGGAAAACAGTATGGAGGTTCCTTAAAAAACTAAAAAAAGAGCTACCCTATGACCCAGCAATTGTACCATTAGATATTTATCCAAATGATATAAACATAGTGATTGGAAGGGGTACGTGCACCCCAATGTTTATAGCCATAAGGTACACAATACCCAAATATGGTAAGATCCCAGATGTCCATCAACACATGAACAGATAAGGAAAATGTGTTATATATATACACAATGGAAAATTACTCAGCCATCAAAAACACCAAAATCCTACCATTTGCAATGATGTGGATAGAACTAGAGCATATTATGCATAGCAAAGTAAGTCAGTCACAGAAAGACAAATACCATGATTTCACTCACTCATATGTGAGGTTTAAGAAACAAAACAGATGAACAAAGGGGAAGGAAAAATAAAATAAAATGAAAACAGAGAGGGAGGCAAATCATAAGCGACTCAACTCCAGGAAACAAACTGAGGGTTGGTGGAAGGGGGTTGGCTGGGGGCATAGAGTAATTGAGTGATGGGCATGAAGGAAGGCATTTGAAGTAATGAGCACTGAACACTGTATGCAAATGATGAATCACTAAATTCTACCTCTATGATTAATAATACATTGTATGTTCAATTAAATTTAATTTAAATAAACATTTTTAAAATATTTTATTTATTTATTCAGGGGAGACAGAAAGAGAGGCAGAGACACAGGCAGAAGGAGAAGCTGGCTCCCTAGGATCATGCCCTTAGTTGAAGGCAGACGCCCAACCACCAAGCCACCAAGGCTACCCTAAATAAATATTTTTTAAAAAAGAAAATTATTGGGATCCCTGGGTGGCTCAGCAGTTTAGCGCCTGCCTTCGGTCTAGGGTGTGATTCTGGAGTCCCAGGATCGAGTCCCACATCGGGCTCCATGCATGGAGCCTGCTGTGTCTCTGCCTCTCTCTCTCTCTCTCTCTCTCTCTCTGTCTCTCATGAATAAATAAATAAAATATTAAAAAAAGAAAGTTATTGCAATCATAAACAAATAAATAAATAAATCTTTTAAAAATATCTGCAAAGAAACAAAAATTGGTACATCAAGAATGGATCAATTTGGCAAGAGAGATGAAGTACAAAAAGAAGAGGAATAGCAGAAAAAAATAAATATAGGGAGTCACTCAGAGACCTGAATTGAGTCATGAATGTTGTGAGGGTCAAATACGTAATATTTAAATTAAACCACACATGATTTATTATACATTAACCTCAGTAAGTTAACTGTAATCCTGTTATCAGTGGTATTTTTGTTGCTATCCTCCTCCTCCTCATCTTATTCACTAATATTAAGAAAAGGAAAAGAAAAAGGCAAGGAACAATGTGGATCGTGATAATGTAGAACAATACAAATCCTGACAGGAGAAACGAGTAGAACATCATTGGTCAACAACATACTGTGTTACATTATATGTATTTAGATCTCAAATTCTTCAAATAGTAATTCAACTTCTACCATCTACAGGTGTTAGCTTCTTATAAAATCAGTCTCATCATGCTTCCTTAAGAAAAGCTACTCACAAGCTATAAGGAATCTACTGAACACAGTTGATAAATCTGAGAAGTCCTATGAGACAACAGATGGTGTTTTATAAATAGGCTTGAATCACCTGTTACATGACTTGAGCAGCACAAGTACTAACTCCTTTTTTCTGAACTTTGTCAGTTTCCAAATGAAATATGAAAAAAAATCTAAATTCAAGACATTAAATAAAAACCAGTCAAGGACAGATACACCACTGATGGGAATATCTGGAATTACAATACTTTTATGTATATGACATGTAGACACGTTAAACGTGTGGAATATATTCATGTATGTTGTGCAAGGGTAACAGAGGTGATGAAATAAGAAAGGGTGTCAAAGATGTAGGATAAGTGTAGGTGAAATGGTAAAGATAGAATATTTTTTTTCTGAAATTTACACGCCAAAGAGTCATTTTCTCAAGATAAACAGGAGAGCTGATTAAAATAAAAAGTCACCCAACATATTTACATCTGTTT
The DNA here is from genome assembly GCF_018345385.1 of Vulpes lagopus. NCBI lineage: Eukaryota > Metazoa > Chordata > Mammalia > Carnivora > Canidae > Vulpes > Vulpes lagopus. The sequence continues at coordinate 75,102,057 of NC_054835.1, read as the reverse complement.
CCTTAGCAGAAAAAGGGCACCTCTGATTTATAAGGGTCACCCTCAAACATTACTTGAGACCAAATCTTGACTGTAGTGTAAGCTAAAAAATACATCGTTTCTCTTATCAAACAATGTCTTTCAACCTCCTACGGTCTATTTTACTCTTTCAATAATTTGTAAGTATAGTGACCTCAGAGTTAATACATGTCAGATAGATTTACAGAGAAGCTTCCTTATCAGATGCAGTCCAGATCAGAAAATTTTAATTGAGTAGAATCTTACAAAATACTGTTATTTTTACAAGTATTTAGATTTTGTTATATAATGTTTAGCTCAATGTCATTCCCTTAACTTAAAACCCAGTGAATGAGAGTAACATAACCTGTAGGTTTCATCTTAGGATATTAACATTCCATGTTTTTGGTTAATTAATTAATTCAACTAATATTTATTAAGTTCCAGGTACTATGCTGATGCTGAGGACACAGCTGTGAGGACAAACAAGTATGCTATGGAGCCTAGCCTATGTATCAAATAGACAAAAATGCAACATAATAGAGAGATAGACAGATAATAGATTTCTTTCTGATAATACTTAATACTATGAAGGAAATTAAATAGATTAATGTGAAAGTGACAGAGTGATTCCAATACCTAGACAGTTTTATATTTTTATATGCATTTTAGCATGCAAATTCCTAAAAGGGATATTAAAATATTCATAACTTCTTTCCACTCTGTCATATTCACATTCATCACCTCACTGGGAGCACATTTGCCTTATAATTTCATCAAAAAATGCTTGCAGAAAGACAATGGGTAACACAATGTTGAGCATAAGGAATTCCAAGAAAATACAAAATGTTACCAGTCTCTGTAAAGTTTTCCAGGTAGCTAGGGAAAACGAGTTACAGAGGCCTAAGAAAATCTTGGAAATCTATTAGCAATGTTAGCAATTAAGTTCCATATATAAATCTGTGTCACAAGGATACCAAGAAAAGTATCACTAATATCCAGTGGAGAAGAGTGGGATGTGAGGTGGACCCTGAACGAGGGCAAGTGCTGGCAAGGAAGGGAGGAAGAGGATGAAAGTCCCATGCAGGAAAAGGAGCATGAACTCAGTCTGGAACAAAGCCTGTCTGAGGTGGTCCCTTCTAGAGGAGAAGCTTGTAGCAAAAGGAGGTTTGCTTGGGAGGAACATTTTCATGGATTTTCATCTTGTATCAAGTAGGTAATTCAATATTTCTGAGAAGAATGATAGGATGGAAGTGATATTTCACAAAGAAGATTCTGAGACCAGTATGCAGATTAAAGGGGATGAAAAAATTTACAATTAGAAGGTGACAGCTTTAATGTAAGCTCAGACAGCAGTGGGAACAGGAAAGAACACATATAAATCTGTTACAGAACAAATAGATTAAGACAACACATCTGATGAGATGAGTAGGCTAGGATACAGGAGAAGGAGTTGGCAAATTTATTATCGGTGACAGGAGAACACTTGTGGCCTTATTGCCAGTAAAATTATGCTATATTAAAGACTAACTATTGAATAAATTTGGCAATCACAAAGAGGCAATGGATATTGTTTAGAATGTCTTCACGCTTTTAACATGTCTCAAACATTTTTAAAACATTCAATATGTTGCATATGTTCCATATGAAAGTATATTCGCCTTTTCAAATCCTTGAAAAGATTTCAATTATAACATACCAAAATTTTAGTTTGGGATCAGTGGTATACTGGACATTACTTCCTTTATGTCTTCCATGATTTTTCAATATTTATATGTAACAATATTTTCATAAATAGATCTTCGGTATTCTGATTTTTAGGTTCTCGTCAAAATTATTTGGTCCAGTATTAACTGTGATATTGTGATATTTACAGATTAAGAAGAAATGAACAGGGGATGCCTAGGGTGGCTCAGCAGTTGAGCGTCTGCCTTAGGCTCAGGGCGTAATCCCCGAGTCCAGGGATTGAGTTCTGCATCAGGCCCCCTGCAAGGAGCCTGCTTCTCCCTCTGACTGTGTCTCTGCCTCTCTCTCTCTCTATTTCATGAATAAATAAATAAAATCTTTTCAAAAAAAAAGGAAAAGAAATGAACAAGAGGGGGCTTAAGGAGATGGGTGAAATAGGTGAAGAGGATTAACAGGTACAGATTTCAGTTATAAAATAATTAAGTCCAGGAATGTACATTACAGAGAGAGAGAGAGAGAGAGAGAGAGAGAAAGTTGGTAAGTGCCAGAGATCTGTCAAGTTCAAGGATTCTGAAAATTTCATCAATCACATATTTTTTCTATCTCCACCCTACAATTTCTCTCTTCAATTTCATGTATTACATATTTAAATATTTTTTCCTAACAGTCTGTGTAGATGGACAATATCGGTGAATCCCATCCTGCATTTCATATGAGGTATTAATTTTTCTCATCTATAAATTTAATCACTAGAGTTTTCAAAAAAAAAAAAAAAATGACCTCAGCAGTTACAAGAAGACTTTCTGTATTTTAACTTTGGGAACATGATACTGTTTCAAACCACTGTGCCTTTTAACATATTCTCTCTACCTGGAATGAACAGCCACCAAAACGAGGTCTTACCAACCCCTACAGCTTGCTTCTTTGTGAACACTAGGAGATTTGATTGTTCTCCTATATATTTCAGCAATATCCCTTGTACGTAATGTTTTATAAGTATGCACTGAGGAAGTTTTAAGAAACTTCTAACATTTTCTTACAACTACTTTTAAGTCACTCTTCCTAAATCAACCACGATCAACTAAAGTATGTGATCATTGAGAGAAGAAACTGCCCACCGAGAGGTGCATGGCAAGTATGAATACAGAAAACAGAGTGACATCATAACTCGTTCATGGACTGCATAAATATATGAATACATAAGAATCAGAATGAGCTTATCCATATGAGAAATGAGATCTTGGACACGGATCACGGTATCTTTAGGATACGGTGCTGATCAAATTCCATGTCCATAAACTTTTAATCCGTAAATAAATCAAAATTTGGAAATATTGTAAAAAGAAGTAAAAAATGAATTAGAGTTGTCACCTTTAATTCTTTCAAAAAACAAAAACAATAATTTTAAAGCCGCTAAGACCTACAAGCTAAAGAGGATGTACTAACCAATATTGACAAGAGTATTACATTATACATGAGCAACTCACTTTTGAAACCATCAACTTTATTCAGTACCCATCATCTCTTACTCTTGATTACATGTAAAATGAAATCAATTCTTTTTGTCCTCTTATACTACTGCCGTTATTTAGAGTACCCCAGGTCTCCAAGCATTTACACACTAATTTAATTTTTAAAATAAATTCCAATTTTATAAGTGTTTATTATGCAACGTTCAAATGTATGCATATTTTCTTTTTTTAATTTATTTAGATTCTGTATTAGGAACTACTTTTACTTGAACTCTTTGTACATACTTTTAAATATGCTAGATTTTATAAAAACATAAATATGTTAGATTATATAAAATTTAGAGTCTAGTTTTTTGTTTTTTTTGTATCTTAAAAATAAGATTAAAAAATCACTCAAGAATAGAGTAGTAGAAGAAAGGTAATCAACAGAGATGAGAAAACACACTAGGACTAGAAAGGATGAAAATATTCTTAAAATGAGACACATTCTCTTCTCTCAATCTGACAGACTGCATCTATTATAAGTTCCAAAAATAATAATAATAATAGTAACTGTAACTCTCTCACTTAAGTGATTTACCACCAACATCCAATAATTAAAACCATTTGTGTACTCCTTCATCAATATACATGGAAAACCTTGGAATATAGATTTACACAATATTACCAGAAAAGCACATGAATGAACACATGACACACATATGTACACAAAACTCAATTTCCTTGTCCTTATTAAAAGTGAGGCATTCATAAAGACAAACGAATATTCTGAAGCTGGTATAAGTCCATATCCATGTGCAAGCTGATACAAAGTACTTTTTTCATACAAAAATGTCACAGATGTAAATAAGAATATTTTCAAATACTTCTTGAGCTTTTCTACCATCTAATCTTGCCTAAGATTGAATTTTTCTGATCTAGCAAAGATATTTTTCCTATATTCTATGTAAACAATGTTTTACAAACTCTTTAAAACTAAATGGCCCAAGAATAGACTCTTAACATTTTACAGTATACAAACTGCTGACAGACAGACAAAAAGATAACAATTTAGACATTAGAATAAGTGCAAAAGGAAATTTGTAATAGACAGGCAATGCTTAGTTGCATAAATATGGAAAGGAATATTGAATGGTCCAGTGTTCGTAAGGATTTTAATATGAATCCTGAAATATTCCTAGAAATATCTAATGGAATCTAATATTAAAAATTATTATCTTGAGATCTTTAAGATTTTATAATGGTGACTACTACAAAAGTAACTACCAACAAATAAAACTGACACAATTAAGATGAATATCTCAATGATAACTTTAATTTGGACTCTCCAAAATGACTATTTTTCCCCCTAATTAGTTGCTTCTAATTTCAAAGTTCTAAGCAGAGAAGTGATGATTTGTTTTACCTTTTGGGATGATTTCATGAGCTATTTTTGGAGACTGGACTGTAAGGGGACAACAGAGAGAGTGGAATACCGGACAAGAGGATAAAACAGCTATCCAGGTGAAAGATAAACATGTGGTTTAGGCACTGATCAGAGGAGATGATAAGAAGTAATTAAATGAATACATATTTTAGGATGAGACAATACAAAGACAATAGGATACAGACAAAATAACATGTCATCTATATATAGAAACCTGAACCAACCTTTCTATTTTCACATTGAAAAAGGGCACATATATATTCATCAAGAATATATTGATGTAGGAAACTTAAGATATTTTTGAAAAATTCATAAATGTCTTGTAGGAGTTGAAATTTAAGCAGAGGATTACAAAAGGACTTCTACTTTTTACTCTCTGCTGTCATTTTTCCTTATTAGTGAGCATGAACTCATTTTGAAATAACGAAAAATACTTCAATCATGAAAGAAAACTAAATAAATTGCAAAGTCAATGATTCAATATTAATTTTATGAACTACAACCTCCACAAAAAACAACAGTTCCATTTGTGCAAAGGATATCAAATTTCGATAATCAAATCCTAAAAATTAACCAAAATATTATAATCACATATAACCATGTGCATTACTGATAAAACATTTTCAAAATATGTAGCAAAGGGGATCCCTGGGTGGCTCAGCTGTTAAGTGCCTGCCTTTGGCCCGGGGCGTGATCCTGGCGTCCAGGGATCGAGTCTCACATCGGGCTCCCTGCATGGAGCCTGCTTCTCCCTCTGCTTCTCTCTCTCCCTGTGTCTCTCCATGAATAAATAAATGATTCTTTTTTTAAAAAAATCTTTAAAAAAAAATATATATATAGCAAAGTAAATAAATATTTTAAAAAATACAAATGTGGTTTACTTTGTTTTTGCTTCAACATCATCTATAACAAATGGAATTATGAATGCTATGTTCTAAAATGTTTGAAAAATATCCCATAGAAACTGACTAGTATTTCTAAAGCTCAGTGGCCATACTATTGTATGAAATAGTTTTATAAAAGTGAATTATAATTCATTAGTATTTGAAAATATTTGCAAAGTCTATTTGGTTTCAAAAATTAGAGTGATGGATGATACGAGCATCTTTAATTTTACAAATCTCAAATTTTACAATTACAACAGTTAAATCATGCTGTAAGTTTTTAAATCAACTCTAACCAAAAATTCTAAAACTGGCATAGCTGAAGAACTTTAGTTAATTTTGAAATAACTCAATGGGTAAGAAGCTACATATTCATTAAATGCCGTAGTATAAAGTGCTCTTGTTGATTCAAAATTATTACATCCCAAATTTGAGAACAGTTTTAACATAGCAGGATTCAGGATAATCATTAAGCTCTCATTGTTAGCTTTAAAGAAAAAAAAACATGTTGCATGTGTCCATTATCAATTCTGACTTCAGAAACAAAGGATTTAAATCCAAATAACAATTCTTCTTATTGCTTTTTGAATACATGGAATTTCATACTTAGATAACATATATTTCCAATTAAAGAAATATATATACAGTGTAACTTCAACACTACTTTGATCTAAATCACGACTCATTTTACCAAATTTATTACAGTGTCAAAGTTCCAGAAAGATTTCATTAAAAAGGTCATTTGAATTTACCTCAAATAATATCAGGGTCAATTAGCGCAGGATCTGCCAGCAAATCTTCCCACCATGGCTGTGGCAGACATCATTATCAAGGTATCATTTATCAGTGATTATATAACAGGCTCCTCCAGGAAGCTCCAAACAACATATTCATTCCACAAATATCATACCTACTGTGAGCCATTTACTGATCTATCACTTGAAAAATGACAAGAACTCAAATGTATCATCATGACCTTAAGAAGCTCATGTTCCAGAAAGGTGTTTGAATCAGAAAACTAGGTGGCATGTATTAAGTCAATGATAGATATTTAGGAATAAAATGACATTGGATTCATGGAGACATATTTTAGGATTCTGATTAAATAGGACCTGATGAAGGAGTAGCTTTTGGGGGAAGATAGAGATATCAAGAATAATTCAAAACTTTTTGGCATGATAAAAGTCTTATTTAATGATACAGGAAAGACTGGTAAGTAGAACCATTTTGGAAGGCAGAGAGTTTTTTAAAAATCTTCCTAAAATGTTAACTTTGAGAAGCCTATGAGACATCCAAGTTGAGATGTCAAGTAGGCAGCTGAAAATAGGAGTCTGGAGCTATGAAGAAAAATCCATGCATTTGTGAGTCAGTGGTATAAAGTCAATATTTACAGAACAGGAATGTAAGAGGTCAGGTAGAATAGAAAACCAAAAGTGTGAACTCAGTATTTACCAACAGGTAATAGAGGAAAAACACATGGCATTGCCTCCAACTGAAAAGGAAATATAAGAGACATACACTCTGGTTATCACATTGATAAAAAGGAGGATGATTCAGGAAAAAGTGACAGTAAATACTTTGACTACTACTGAGACTTAAGGAAGATGAGCCTGGAAATTACCCATCATATTTTGCAATACAGGGGTTAAGAGGTGGCCTGAGTAATTTAAAAAAATATTCACAATCATGAAACTACGAATTATCAAAATTCATGCCTTTGTAAACATTTCACCACCTAATACAGTACCTAAATATCTTCTACAATGTGTAGGTATTAATATATTTAACAAACTTTTATTAAATTCCTCCTAAGTGATAAGTGATCTAACTGTGGGCTGACAATTGGAAAGGGAACAATACATGTGATGCAGTCTTTGTAAATAATGAGCCCAGAACATAATGATACAAAATACACATGATACACTGAACATACAAGATATAAATAGTATAGATGAAATATAGGAGTTATTAGAATGCAGAAAAACAATTATTTCATTTCTCTGTTCTACACAGTTTTCTGGAGAACTACTATTTATAAATGTTAAAATAGCACTTACAAGGACTATTGGTTTGTAGTGTATCCTTAGGCTGAACTTTAAGAAATTAGTAACATTATCCCTAAGTGAAGCACCAGAAACATCCAAAACACTAAGTATAAATAAGAAAAGCATTATAATTAATGAGACACTTGCAAGACTAATTTAGGATTAGGAGAGTCCAATGCACTTACTACTTATCAGGTTTCTCTTGCCTTTTAAATTTAAAGGCTGTCTGATACTCTTATTAGAATGATGGACAACATATATAGATATGAAATGCAATAAATATAGATTAGCATAGAAGAAATGTATCATGCCAAAACAGTCACAACCACGTTAATCTGACATAATGACTTGACTTAAAAGAGTCAATGCTTTTACCTTCAGAATCATGACAAATAAAAATGTATGACATTCACAGAATCATAAATATGGCGGCACAATTTCAATTATATCTTGAAATAATCCAATATCAAGATCTTAGTCTTGCACTAATTCTTCAGGGGAAAAATCAATTGGTTTACGTATGTCAAACAAAGCAAGTGACTGCAAAAGCCTACAAGAAAGCCCCATAGGTTCACTTTGCTATTATTAATGATTAAAAAATAATAGCAAATATTTGACTTACTCTATGCTAGAACCCTTCTGAACATTGAACATATTAACTCAATCACCATAACAAAACTATGAAGTAGCTACTATTATCTACATTTTACTTACAAAGAAACTAAAGCAGAAAAAATTATTAACTTATCCATAGCCACTTACACAGGAAGTATTATTGCTATTATTATATTTTATTAAGGGCTTAAGTTGTTTCTAAAATATTATAAGACTCTAGTGGACAAGTATATTATAAGGTATTACTGACATCAATATTATGACTTCAAATGCCTTCCAGCCTAAGGGAGTTTTAATATTAATCTGTCTTTTTAGATTTTCTTGCTTTCGTTTCATTCCAATCATTTCTGATATAATGATTTTACAACAGAAATCTTTCATATTCCAGTTCATTTTGTTGATATTTAGGTTTGCTCTCTGTGCAACACACAAAAATTTAAGGTCAATGAAACTTAACACAAGTAGTAGCAAACAGGTCCAGTCACCCAAGACTGAGCACTCATGAAAAAGAGTTGTCCTCTATCTCAAGAGACTGTCTTCTGTGGTGTGCTTGGCCTCTAGACAACCACTTCCCCTGCAAAGGAAGGGAAGCCTACTATCCCTGAGAGCAGCCAATGTGGGGCAGGGGGACAGATGCTGATGCCAGATGGCCCTCACATCTATCGGTCTTATAGAGGGATTGTTTAAAGCACCTTAAAGATCCTATTTCACGGTCCATACAATTTACCTCTGATTCTTCACAAAGACAGACTGTTTAAAACGAAATTGATAGAAAATCTATCAATTGCATCAACTGCATCACAATCCACTTCTTTTCTTTGGTAACAAGTGATAATAATGATTACAATGACAAGTTATTGAAAACTAGAGGGCCAATTTACCTTACACTGACATCTCAAACTTTTGGGAAAAGGCCAAGATTTACAGAAGGAGAATGGATGAATGGATATTAGCAATCAATGATTATTTAAACATGAAAGACACTGAGGATGAAACAACTGTTTAAGACTCATTATTATTTTAATAAGCACCTGAAGGCTTTCCTGGGCTCCGGGTTTTAATGTTGTCACTAAACCTCTGCTATCCTTAATATAAAAATACTCAGTGAAAAATATTCTGTTATCAATATATCAGATAAGGGGCGCATTCACAAGAAAAAAATCTTAATATGCATAGGGAGTTAGTGTTAGATCCAGTTTCTTAATTCTGTATTATCTAAGGGACATTGAGAAATATCACCTTTACAAGGAATGAACAAAGAATGAAATTAAGTATATAAATTTCTGAAGTTGTATTTATTTGCATATCTCAGTTTTATTGATTGTGGGTTTTAAGTACAAGCAATGTTAAAATGCACATTTCAGTAGGAATCAAATAACTTGGCTAAAAGAATGAGAAATAGGAATAAATTTTCATTTGAATTCAATATTGTTAATGCAAGTTGCATGTACACAGTCTTATTCTCCCCACAGAGGTTGTACTCTAAATTGAAATGTCATTGGTATACTTTTATAAATCAGAAGTGCTAGTTCATGTATATTTTATTCTCTATACCAATCCTTTTAGGACATAATTAAATGCAAACAAACAGAAAAGAACTAACCCAAATCAATGTGTCCTTCTGAATGACATATCCTTCATACCTGTGAAGCCATCTCATCAATGAGACTATTGCATTCATGCTCATAAATTTGAAAAGGTTGGTTGATTCCCTTCCAATCCCATTTACATTTAGAAATATGTAGCCATATAACTTATTTTTCTATTAATTTATAAAGTGCTTCAGATAGGATGAAAGGCAAAATTACCTGTTTGTTTCCAGAGATAGGTTAATATTTTGATTATCTTTGTATTTCACTGCTGACGTTGAGCTTTTGAATATAAACTGAAATGTTAGACAGATTTTGTTGTGTTTCACAAGACAAAGCATTCAGTTAGGATACTCCAAAGCTGTCGATGGGATCATCTTTCACTAAAGCCACTTAAGCCAATATATGGATAAAATGATTCATCACTTCAACTCTACAAGCCATTATTTCTAATTAAAAACTACCCCATAAATACCTATTTTATTGTGACGTCTGTGTGGTAAATAAATTCAAGTGATCAGTAAAACCCTCACCAAGGAAATTACCCTTAAAAAAATACTTCATTTCCAAGTGTATCTTCCTAATTAAAATGACTACTTCCAATTCATATTTCTGAACTGTAATTTATGATAACTTGAGTCTCTGAATATCCAATACTGAGGCAAAACTATTGCCTTAATGTCTTAAACCATACTGCCTACAAAATAGCAACTCTTTTCCACCATTTATTGGCCTTTTACAAACACGTACATGAGAATGTACAGAGCTAACTCTTATGTTCAAAAATAAAAGGAATAAGCTGACCAAACTCCAAAATCATTTTTCCCAACCTTTAAACAGCTTGGTGAGGAAAAAATCATTTTAATTACATTCATTGTAAAATTACGTGGGAATATGTTACAAGATCTATGATACATGAACCCACATAATCATTAATATTACAATCCGCAGTACCTTCTCTCTCCACCAGTTTACTTAACATAAGCTTCATTCTTTTTCACTTTTCACTTTGAAGCTTGCTTTCTACCCATACTTCCTTTTTTAAGACAGACAACATGACACAATGGAAAATAAAGACTAAGACCCTGTTTCTTTACATAAAGATGTGACTCTTTACATTGTTATTTTCTAGAATCATGGGCAACACAATTTCTTTTGCTAAATCTCAGTTTAAAATTATCAAGGTCCAATTCCCTTATTTCCTATGCTTTCAAATAAACTCTTACCCAGGGTGGTGTATATTACTACCTCTCAATATGTAAATAGGAACCATATGTTCATAAAGCACTGCCTTTTCATACCTAACTTCTATAACCTTTGGCATTGTTGTTTTTCCTTTTTGTTCTTGAAGATTTATGTATTTATTTGAGAGCAAATTCAGAGGATGGGGTAGAAGGAGAGGGATAATAATGAAGCAGACTCCTTGCTCAGGGCAGAGCCTGATGCAAGGCTTGATCCCAGGACACCGAGATCTTGACCCAAGTCACAATTAAGAGTTGGCTGCCTAACTGAGCCACCCAGGTACCTCTGCTGCTTTTCTTAAAATTCTCTTCAGTAGTATCTTCTATTACATTGCCCTCCCCTTCTGTGTCCCCTTCTAGTCCCTATTTAATATTAATCTTTCTCAGCTTCCTTAACTGACACCTCATCCTCTACTACTTCTTTAAATGGAAATGTTCACCAAAGTCCTGTTTTTAATCATGTTCTTACTCTAGAATCCTTTTTTTGCTTATGGCTGCTATATATACATTATGCCCAACTCTTTTTTTTTTTTTTAAGATTTTATTTATTCATGAGAGACATGGAGAGAGAACCAGAGACATAGGCAAAAGAAACAGGCTCTCTGTGGATACTTGAGATCGATGAAGGAGTGGTCTAAGGACCCCAGGAACACAACCTGAGCCAAAGACAGATGCTCAACCACTGAGCCACCCAGGTGGCTAACTCTTATCTCTTGTTTCTAAGTTCCAAAACAATGCCTTTCCAACTATATCATGAACAATCACAACCAAGATTTTTAGCAAGTTTCACAAAATTTAAACATCCTGCCATCAATTACCCTTTTGTAGTAACTCAAACTTTTATTATATTCCCTGTGATTTTAATCTATTAAAATTGCATCACTGGCATTCCAGTCAGCTATATTACAAATCCTGTTACAATGTCGGAGACCTCCGTCTTCTACATTCTTACCCTCTCCTAATATGAATTATTTTAAACCAATTCTAAAACACCCCTTAACACTATCCCCCTCCTTTTATTTATATCATTCCACACTTGAAAGTTCTTTTGAACTTATTTGGCCCTCATAACTTCCACACTACTGCCAGGCAGGCCTATTTGGAATGGTCTCTCCCTATGCTTTTATCAAATCTCAGATGACTTCATGTTACTATAGCATTCAAGAACTCCCAAAATTCAACCTCAATCTATCTTCCAGATCATCTCTCACTAATCTTCTCCACACTGGATACCATTCCCTGAAATATCATGAAAGTTCATGACTTCCCACTTTACTCATGCAATTCCCTGAGTCTCATCTCCATATCTTCTCTCTCTACCCATCAGAATTTTAACAATTTTTAACTGAAATGATCATTCCTTTTCAGGTTGTTTTATTGGGGTAGTTGCCTCTTAACTCCTACATCCATCCATATCCTAGAATCCTCAACTCTACAGAAATACCATGTAAGCCAGATAAGTAAAATTTTAAAAACTAGGGAGCAATGAACTCAGGCAGGCTATAGTTGATTTCACCTCAAAACTCCAACCAGTTCTCAATTTTAAAAAGTCTTAACTCTTCACACTAAAAGTAATGTCAAATCTCATAAAATGTAGTCCCCTCAGAAACACTTCATAAATATTAAGCAAAGCTAAAAATTAATTTGTTCAATCTGTAGTTTTCCTAAAATTTCTGAAAATTGTTATTTTCCTGTTACCTGCTTAACTACATTTTTCTACCAAAAGAAGATAGCAACGCATAATCTCTATCTATTCTTAAGTGTGTGTGTATATATAATGTATATATATTCTTATAAGCATAATTCATAAGAATATATAAATTTCTAAATATATTAATAAAAATAAAATCATAAACCAAAAAATTTACACAGGTGAAAACTATGTTGACAGATTGCTATTAATAAGACAATGTGATATCCCCACCATACTTTATTAAACTTTACAATATCAATGAATTAGAAATTCTAAAGCATTTAAATTAGCATAAAGTATTTATTTGCATATGCTATATACAAATAATTTAGATTAATTTTTTACTTCTTTTTTTCATGTTTACAGAAAATATCTTGGAAACCTTAGTATATAATATAACCAAATATAAAATAAGAAGCTCCATAATATTTCCATTTTGTCTTCTCTGCTTTTATGTATAAACATGTTTGTGAATGTCAGTATATATTGATAAAAACAGTAATGACATATGTTCGTCACAATCTTAGCTGAAAATACATGATAAGAAATCAAAACAACCACTTCTTATTTAGAAAAAGCCAAGTATCTAAAAATGTTTTAAGGAAGACATTTTAAAGATATTCTAGTTGGTTATATTTTTAGAGATACTGAAGTGAATACTTGCATGAAAGGGTTATAGGTCCATTTAAATTCTAAGAATCTAATGGTTACATTAAATGAAAGTGAAGACTCCCCACCCCTCAACACACACACACACACACACACACACACACACACACACACCTGATGGTTGTTTTCTTTCCAGTATGGAAACACATGAATATATAAAGCAATAATTCACTACATTTGCCATTGTTGGAATAAATTTTCTAGTATATCCTTGTACAAGTTATCAAAGTTATATAAATTAAGGGACGTATGAAACAGGTGAAGGGTGTTAAGAGTACATTTAACTTGATAAGCAGGGAGTAATATATGGCGCTGTTGGATCACTATATTCTACACCTGGAACTAAGACAACATTGTATGTTGACACTGTATGTTAGCCATACTGGAATTAATATTTTTTAAAAGTTATACAAATTAAAAGATAAGACAGGAAAAGATTCTCAAAGTGGTAGTACCTCCCTGGGACCTTAAAGGGTAAGTAAATATTTTCAAGACCAAGAAGGATGATGGAACAAAGTAATGATGATTAAAAAAATTCATATCTAATTATAAAATTGTGAATATTTAGTCACAAATATACAAGAGATATTTACTTATCTCACCAGCAAATCATATTTTTGTTTTCGGGAAAATAGATACTGAAGTCACTACCATCAAGGTTCTGACTCATGAGTATCAATCATACCTATGGAACTATCTAGCATCAGAGGAGTTTACTAATACTTACATAAACTAATTTTAAACAATTTTTTAAATTAATAAATTCGGGGAGCCCTGGTGGCACAGCGGTTTAGCACCGCCTGCAGCCGGGGGTGTGATCTTGGAGACCCAGGATCGAGTTCCACATCAGATCCCCTGCATGGAGCCTGCTTCTCCCTCTGCCGGTGTCTCTGCCTCTCTCTCTCTCTCTCTCTCTCTCTCTCTGTCTCTATGAATAAATAAATAAAATCTTTTATAAAAATTAATTAATTCATTCATAAATTTAAAGCATGCTGAAATCATAAGGTAAATTTTCCTACTTGTATTCAGCATCACAGTATATAGAAATATTTTCATGATTTCTCTGCATGCTTTTTCTGTAGGAAAAAATAAGCAGGTCAAATGAATAAGGCACTAGAGCAATAATAGAGTGCCATAGAAATATAAATGATTCTTCTTGTTGATACTATTATTAGACCTCTAGAGTTTTTCACATGCATTTCATTTTATCTTCACAGCAATTGTGTTAATTTGTTAGTGAGATGGCATTTGCCAGTTTTACGGAAAACTGGTAACAGGAAAGTATTTTGCCCCACGTTATGTAGTTCTTAAGAGACAAAGCTAAAACTTAAATATAGGTCTTCTAATAGCATTTTAAAATAACTAGAGTGGGATTTACTTTTTTAAAGATTTTATTTATTTATTCATGAGAGACTCAGAGAGAGACAGAGACGTAGGCAGAGGAGAAGGTTCCCTGCAGGGAGCCTAATGTGGAACTTGATCCCAGGACACCAGAATCAAGACCTGAGCAGAAGGCAGATGCACAACCACTGAGCAACCCAAGGGCCGCTACAGTGGGATTTCTTATCTGTTGTGCAAAATTTCTTTGGCACAGACGATAAAAACGAGATTTAAAGAATAAAGTTCTTTTGTTTTTAATTGTATTTATTTATTCAAAAGACACACACACACACGCACACACACACAGAGGCAGAGACACAGGCAGAGGGAGAAGCAGGCTCCTTGAGGGAGCCCGATGTGGGATTCAATCCCAGAACCATGAGATCATGTTCTGAGCAGAAGGCAGACACACTCAACCACTGAGCCACCCAGATATCCCTAAAGAATGAAGTTCTAATTCACCTTACCAATTATGTGGCTTTTTGACCTCATATATGACTCTAAATTCCTTTACGCTTTTGTTTCTTTACCTATAAAAATGAGACTTTGAAATAATCTCTAAACTTTTGTCCAGTGGGATATTTTATTATTATTCTAGGATTCGCAATGATAAAAATATCTGTGAAGAAACACTAACCAATGTGTATTTAAGGAGGCCAAAATGTTTTAAGATTACTAGCTAGTAAATCTAATGCACATTCACATACTGAAATTTCCCAATGTAAAAGATATCATGGCAGAAAGAAATAGAGAATAGAAATGTGGGCCTTACAATTTTTTTAAAGATTTTATTTATTCATGAGAGACACACAGAGAAAGAAGCACAGACACAGGCAGAGGGAGAAGCAGGTTCCATGCAGGGAGCCTGACATGGGACTCGATCCAGGGTCTCCAGGATCACATCCTGGGCTGAAGGCTGCGCTAAACCGCTGAGCCACCCAGGCCCCCCAGCCTTACAATTTTTAAATGTGTAGTCATATCAAACATATCAAACATTAGAGATATAAAAACAAAAAAAATATGTATTGTTTAAAATATTTACATATATCTTACTTCTTCAAGAATGGAAAAATTAACATAGTCATAATGATTCTAAAAATCTACCAGGATGTATCATAAATGAATTGTACGTACATTCTTAACACAATAATTATCTAAGCAATGAATTTTGAGAACTATAAAACCCAGGAAAACCATAATACCACATCTTAAATCAAAGAAACTATTGAAATGTATGACTTAGGATTTCTATTTATACTCACTAAAATGTAGTAATATCTGAATTAAATTAATATACTTTGTGCCTCCTATATATTACAGATCCAGTAAATTTTACTTTGTTACCTATATATCCAATTAAGTATCTGTGCCTAAACTCCCCTTAAAAGTATGAATATTCACCACAGTTAATAAATTAAGTACTGAGCCATATTACTTTCATTAACACATATTAATGTGAATGAATAGAACATTTTATTGGAAAATGAACCAAACAAAAACTGGGCCTTATTAATTTTCTGAACAGAATGCTGTTTCTCCACTCAGATGGTCTGTTTTAATTCAGTATTTCTTTCACAGATTTTTTCAATCTGTATAATTTTATCAAAGAATAAAGCACTTACCGAGACCACAAAAATAAAAAAAAAGTGTCCATAAGAACACTTTTAGAAGAATAAAGTGCTGCAGGACCATAAGGATTAGACTATGTTCAAGATTCAGAAGTAATGCACACAGACAACTCCAAACAAAATTTCATCGAAATTTGCTGTGTTTTTGAAGACAAAAGCAGGTCAGATGTTCAGAGCTTGAAATATGCTCAATAACAGAATATCAGACAATTGCTACGGCAGAGGCTGCTGTGTGATTACCCAATATCCATTCTCCAGTTCCTCCTTACTAACATAACTCTATTTCTTTTAGCAGAAGCCCTGTTCTCATCTTAAAAAAGAAATTACACTTCCACTATTTCAGATAGGAAGCAGACAAAGCATCATTTTATCAAATGAAATGTGACTGTAATGCCTAGATAATCTCCAAAATGAATGGCAGTCTTAGATGAAAGGTGTCTTTTGCTTCTTGTCCATCTCCTTTTCCAACCAGAACATAGTAACTGGCAGTCCCGTGATCATTTGCAAGCACGAGAATAAAGGTCACACAATAAGGACAAAAGAAAAGCTGAGTCCTATGAAACCATATCAGCCTCCAT
The DNA here is from genome assembly GCF_018345385.1 of Vulpes lagopus. Classification (NCBI taxonomy): domain Eukaryota; kingdom Metazoa; phylum Chordata; class Mammalia; order Carnivora; family Canidae; genus Vulpes; species Vulpes lagopus. The sequence continues at coordinate 75,085,154 of NC_054835.1, read as the reverse complement.
ACCCTGTGTCCAGATGACTGATTTTAGGAGAAATAAAAATCCTATCTTTACGCAATTTGGAACAAACTCCACTGCTAACTGAAACACTTGCCTAAAATGTGTCTGTCATTTGAAAATAGTAATAATAAACATATTTGAAAGCCTTCACTGCACTACCATCAACCTATGACCAATCTGATCCCCTTTGACCCATTGCTTCAGCAGTAAAAAGTTTCCCCCAAAATGATCTTCCTCACCAAAGTTCATAATCCATATGCCTCACATGGAGTAGGTAGTGCTTTACAGACTATCTGTGCTGAAAACCAATTCTTCCATAAAATATACCCTTCTCAGCAAAATAAGTGCACTGATCAGATGTTTGGATATTAAAACAAACAGCAATTGGTATACAAGCTTCCCAAGAAAGTTCCCCTTGCCCTGTCACACACAAAACCAGCAGTTAGCACATCGGTATAGATCCACACACAGCCCATACTTTGTAACTACTTTTCTAAGTCATTTATATTAGGATTCAAATATGTAGGCAAAAGTATTTTTTATAAATTATTAGCATACCCTCTGACCCAATTTAATATTTAACCATCCTCTTTTCTTTAACGCAAGTTGGAACTGAATTAAATAATATCAATTGGGGAAACTGGGTGGCTCAGTGGTTGAGCGCAGCCTTCAGCCCAGGGCCTGATCCTAAAGTCCCAGGATTGAGTCCCACATCAGTCTCTCTGCATGGAGGCTGCTTCTCCCTTTGCCTGTGTCTCTGCCTCTCTCGGTGTCTGTCATGAATGAATAAATAAAATCTTAAATAAATAAATAACATCATTTTGAGGAATCTGGTTAAGTTTCTGATGTCCTTCCTCCTTAATCTTGTGAGTAAAAAAACGGAGGTTCAGTGGTCTTTTTTTTTCCCCAGTGGTCTTTTAAAAGACATTAAAGGTTATTTAGTTAGAGTAAACTAAATGGTGGATAAATAGTAGATATTAGATATTCTAATAGTAGAAATTTTCTACTCATTTTTATGTACTCATTTTTTTAAATTTCCTCTCATATGCTTTCTCCAACATAGATACAAACTTTCATTATGATGGTTGTAAAAATATACTAAAAAAATAAAATATAAATAAATAAATACTAACAGTAATCTCAAAATAACACGTTATAATATTTCACATACTTTCACCCTTTCTAAAAATAAGCACATGGAGAAAATGACTGAAAACTTGTACTTTTTTGTATAATCTCAAAATTACATTCTGTAATAACCTAAACTTCTTAACAATGGACATTGATGAATTTTGATGAGTGTTTAAACCACAGAAGAAACAAATGAAAGGAAGACACAAACTTCAAAAGGCAAGACTATCTCCAAATTCTACAATGTTTTATCGGAAAAAGCTCAAAAGCAAGAATGATGTGTTGGTGTCAGAACCTGGCAAATATGTCCTCATCTAGATTCTCTACTTTGGGAATTGTCATACCATTGATTGAAATCACTATCAAGTGATTATCTGGAAAGCTAAAGATATATGCTACATTGAAAAAGAAACAAGGCACTTTAGTTTAAATAAAGTGGCTGGCTTTTTTTTTTTTTCTATTTTATGAGAATAAAGAGGAGAAAAAGGAGAGGAGTAAGAAGTTATTAGTAAAAGGAAATAGGGACAAAGTATAGAAGAAAATGAGATAGACTAACAGTGTTCAGATTTATGTGTTACTGTTATTTATTAGAGGATTATTTTATTTATAAAAACAGCATTTCAACCTCAGGTAAACCATGATGGGCTAGATGATACAACCTTAACATTGTTGTGACCTTCATGTAATAAATTTCTAAATTTGGAGCTTCCATGACTATTAAATGTTCTGCAAAAATTGTTTAGGGGTACACTACACATTGAACAAAAATGTTGTTTTGCTTCAGTAACTCTTTAGTTCATTATGAAAACAAAATCCTCCTAAAATAAAAAAAAAGTCTCAAGGAAATAAGCACTCAATTAAAGTAACATTTTTCAGTAATGAATTACCAATAAATGAAAAGCAAGCTAATATTACTGTGAATTTCTTGGTATATGATGTTTTTTGTTTTTTACAGACTTTACCTATTTATTCATGAGAGACATACAGAGAAAGAGAGACAGAGACAGAGACACAGGCAGAGGGAGAAGCAGGCTCCAAGCAGAGAGCCTGATGCAGAACTCGATCTGGGGACACCAGGATTAGGACCTGAGTTGAAGGCAGACACTCAACCTCTGAACCACCCAGGCATCCTAGTATATGACTTTTAATGAATAATTTTTTCCAGGTTTAGTGAGAATAACTGACACAATTTTGTATTAGAGTGTACAACATAATATTTTGATATATGAATATACTGGAAAATGATTACAACAGTAAGTTTAAATAGCATCCTGCAATACATTTTAATCAGCCTAGTTTTAAAGTTTTGTGTCTTTTTTTTTTAAAGACTTTATTTATTTGAGAAAGAGTGCACACTCATGAGCAGGGAGATGGGAAGAAACATTAAGCACTCTCCATGTAGAGCAGGAAGCCCAAGTGGGGCTCAATCCCAGGACCCTGAGATCAGACCTGAACCAAAACCAAGAGCCAGATGCTTAAAAGACTGCATCACCCAGGTGCTCCAGTTTCTTGTCTTTATAATTCAAGACTATTCCTATTAAAAATATATAAAATATACAAAATATTTTCTAATGTCAAAGCAAAAAGGAGAAAATACCTATAAAATAAGAATATTTTAAATATTCCATTCCAACATAAATTCTAAATTCCAACATAATTTAGAAGCCAGCTTAAAATATTGGTTTGCACATTTCATTCATTTTTAGAACAAATAGAAAGCTATGATATAGATTAATAAAGTATTGTATTTACTGAGAATCTCCATAAAAAGTTGGAGGATTTAAACTAAGATTTTAATGTAAATATAAAAACTTCATTATCATTAATTTAATGACAAAAATTGGAAAATTTTATCAAATATTAATTAAAATTTTACCAAATTATACCTTTTACAAAAAACTAAGTGAAAATTCATTTTTATAATATGACAAATATCAATTCCATAACAAGAGAAAAAACAGAAAAAAACCCACAGAAATAGAATGCTTTCATTTAATATATTATTGGAAAAGACAAAGCATTCTCATATTCTTATTTGTCTCCTCTCCTCTCTCTCTGTCTCTTTTTTTAAAATATTTATCCATTTATTCATAAGAGACACACAGAGAGAGAGAGGCAGAGACATAGGCAGAGGGAGAGGCAGGCTCCTCGCAGGGAGCCTGATGTGGGACTCGATCCCGGATCCTGGGATCATGCTCTGAGCCGAAGGCAGATGCTCAACCACTAAGCCACCCAGGCTTCCCTCCTCTCTTTCTCTTAATGTAACTGCAAAAACACTGGCTAATCAATAACCAAACAGTTACTAATAGTTAAGCAAAATAAAAAGTATATTAATACAACTGTTAGAAATACTCATTTAGATCATGTTACTTTAAGTAATTCTTAGCTCTTTACCAGAAGAGAAGAATAAAAGATTGAAGCAAGTAAAATTCTTCTCTGGGAATAAGAGTGGTATAACTTAAATATAAAAAAAGAAGAAAAGTGATTATCCAATGCTCAAAGTAATAAACACGCACTGAGTAGTAGAAAGAATATTTTTGGCAGGTTTTTTTTTTAATTACATGCAAGGGACAAAGTATCTTATATTTGTGAAGCATTTTTTCACTAAGGAGTTTACAAAACTACAGATTTTAACTAGGCCCAACCAGAGGCAGATAGAAGAAGCCTTTGTTAAACTATTATTCCCCTTTTACCAGTTAAGTTAGCTCCTGGCTCTCTATTTCTATGCAATGCTTTCTGCCATTCAGAATGATCTCTGACAGCTGAATAGTGAGTTCTGATATAATTTCCTGACCTGTTTCCCACAGAGGATGGATTCACATCACAACAATATGGTTTAACCTAATATTGAAAACAGGACTTCTGGACATAAATATTCATAATAAATGTAGAAAAATCACACACAACTCCCAATTATGTAGAAATTATTTGAAAGGTTCATCATTTTAATAAATCCATCCTAAATTGTTAAGTTCTAAGATATATCCTGTCAACATTTGATTCTTCTTGGGCTTGCTATCCTAAAGCACCAAAACCCAATACAAGGGAAAGAATAAGGAAAGTTATATATATTCTCATATTAAAAAAAGAAAAACCATAGTAATTTATAACTCTCCAACATGCTCATTATTATTAAACTGTAAATAAATAAAGAGTGAATATGTTTTCTTTTCATTTGTCATAGAGAGAAGGTCTAAAGAGTTAATCTGTCAAATAATTAGTCTGGCTAAATTATGGATGGTAATATGGAAGCATCTATTAAGTATAAAATTTCATACTAATCTGGCTTCATATATTCATATTTCTTATCAGTGGAGCATACAATTTTATTAATTTTCATTAATAGTGAAAATCAGCAATAATACATTCACTCTCCTTTATCCTGATTCTACATATATTAATATACATATTCAAATTGATATTTTCTGAAGTCATAATGGCATCTGGAACTGCCCCTGTTCAAAACAAGGTAAAAAGATATTGATCAAGAAAGAAGGTACATATGTATCTTTTTTCTCTTTCTCTAGCTAAGTAAAACTAAAAATCCTGGACGTTATACACAAAACAAACACAAGACTAGAAGAGTGGAGAGGATAAGGCAGACAGTCTAGAGACTTCAAGATTCAAGGAACAATGTGGTGATGAGTTCCCTGTGTTTTGTTTGGTTGGTTTTTGGGGGTTTATAAAACCCAGACTTGGCACATAGGAAGCTGACAACCTGAAAATACCAACAAGTACATACAAAAAAATAGTCCAACTAAAGCTTGCTCTAGAAAAAGAGGCAGCGCAGTAATTCAGAAAACTTTTCATGAAAACCACTCTACCCCTGGCAAACAACGCAGAAAACATTGTAGCCTCACCCACATCCCTGCCACAAAAGCCAAGAAAAGCCTATAGACCTACCTTCACTAGGTTATAACAAGGCACCGCAATGTCTCCCACCCACCAATGCCAACAACGAGGCATCAGAGGAGGCCAAGTGGGACATCTGGACTTTCATCCCCTCTAGGCAGTAACAGTGATTCTCCAACTCCACGTTCTCTGTAAGGATTAAGTGGAGAACCCAGATACACCCTGAACACAGTAATGAAGCACCACTTATGGGGTAGTTTGGGCAGAAGCCAAGAACAGATAGACCTTTACCACTGCCCAAAGGTAAGGAAGCACCCTCTGCCCCGTGGTGTCACTAGAGGCCACAATGTGTAGTAACAAAGTTCCATAAACACTCCCAACTAAGGAGGTATCAGTAAAGGACCAGTGAGAACTAAAAGTCCCAGCCACATCCAGCAGTAACAAAGAGCTCCCTTTCAGGTTTTAGAAGTGGCTAAATGGGGGAATTTGTACTCCTATTTCTACAGTACCATGATAAGGCAGGACTCGACCTCTCCAGTTGGGGCAGGGACAAAAAAAAAAATCAGACAAAACAAGATTTAAATAAAATCCATACCTCATAATGATTAAAATGATTAAAAATCATTTGTCATTTGAATAACCAGTAAGATCTCAAACTGAATGAAAATATCTCAATAATGTCAATACTGAAATGACAGAAATGGTGAAATTATCTGATTTTTAAAACAACTATCATAAAAATGTTCCAATGAACAAAATAAATAAGGATACAGAAAAACTAAAAAATGTCATCAATCAACAGACTCCACTCCATCAACAGACTCCACTCCAACAACACTCCACTCCAAAACAGCAGAAAACACAGACTTTTTAAGGACTCACAGACAACAAATATGATAGATAATATCCTGGAATATAAAATAAACATCAATAAATCTAAAACTATTGAAATCATGCAGATTGTGCTTTCTGGCAAAATAGAATCACTAACAGGAAAATCTTTGAATACTTTGGAGACTAAACAACACACTTCTAAATAACCCAAAGGGAAAGAGGAAGTTTTATTTTTATTTTTTTAAGTGGAAGTTTTAATTGAAGAAAATAGAACATACTAAAATTTGTTCAACACTGCGAAAGCAGTACTGAGAGAAATTCTGAGTGCTCAGAGCATAGTAGAAAAAAGAAAGAATGTCAAATAGGTAATCTAAGCTCTGTCCTCGGGAACCCAGGGGATAAAAAGAGTAAAATGAACTCAAAACAAGCAAAGGAAGATGTAATATAAATAAGAGCAGCAACCAATGAAACTAAAAACAAACAAAATACATAAAAATCAATGAAAGAAAAAGATTCTTCTTTGATATGACCAAATAATTGACAAACCATTAACAAGACTGAAAATAGGAAAATAAGGCACAAATTACCAATATTAAGAATCAAACAGGGAATGTTGAAGATTCTGTATACATTAATAGGATAATAAGGGAACATTACAAATAACTTTTAGCAACTTAGATGAAATAGACCAATCCTTTAAAAAACATAAATTAACACAATTCACCCAAAATAATTTTAATAGCTCTATAACTATTAAATAAATTGAATTTTGTAAGTTAAAAGCTACCAAAAATGAATCTCCAATCCTAAATGGTTTTGGTGGAGAATTCTACCAATGCTTAAAGAATTAATATTAATTCAATACAATGTCTTCCAAAAAAATATGAGAAGAGGAAATACTTCCCAATTATTCTTATAAAGCTAATACTACCATGTCAGGAAAACCAACTACACATTAAAGCCATTCAGGAACATACACATGAAAATCCTTACCAAATATTACCAATACTAGATAGATAAATAAATAGATTGAAAGTAGTATATGGGGTACCAAGAAGGTTCTTTTCACTGATGCAACATTGGTTCAATATTCAAAAGTAATCAGTGTAATCAAGTAAGGCAGGCTAAAGAAGAAAAATCACATGATCATGTTGATCAAACCAGAAAAAGGATTTTACAAAATCTTCCACCCATTCTTGATTAAAACTCACAGAAAAAAAAAAAAAAAAAACTAGGCATTAGGAGATATTCCTCAATTTTATAAGAGGCATATAAAAAAATGACAACTGACATTACACTTAGTGATGAAAGACTAAATAATCTCTTCTCAAGATCAAGAATGAAGCATGGATGGCCACTCTCCTTATTCTTGGATTGTTACAGTAATAAAGTCTGGGTGCTACAGGGAAAGGGACAGCCACATGGATCACTGAAAAAGAAGAGAGAACCCAGAAATAGGCCAGTGCAGTTATACCCAACCTATTTTTGATAAAGGTGCTTATGCAACTGATTTGAGGAAAGATGATGGCCTTTTCAACAAATGTTATGAAAGCAATTAGACACACATAAAAAATGAACCTCAATATAACTTGCTCGTTTTATAAAAATTTAATTCAAAATGTACCACAAACTTAAATATATACCACAAACAGCAGAAACTGTAAGGAAAATAAGAAGAGAAAATCTTTGGGCTCTAGGGATAAAGACTTCTTAGACTTGTTTTCAACTGCACAATTCACAAAGGAATATTGAGAAATTAAGATTTCATCAAAATTAAAAATTTTGGCAGGGAGAAAATATTTGCACCATATATTTGAAAAGGAGTAGTATCTGGCATATACAAAGAATGATCAAAACTTACACACATGGATACTTAGTAAAATATTGACAAACGACATGAACGCATATTTTACCAAAGAGAATGAAAAGATGGTAAAAAAAAAAAAAAAAAAACACAGGGAGAATATTCAACATATTGGCCACTATGGAAATGCAACTGAAAGCAGCATCAATTTGATGTAAATTCTCCCATGTGATAATGGCTAAAATTTAAATTCGTGAAAAACCTCTAAATGAAGAAAACAGGATCACTCATACATTGTTTATTGGAATGTAAAATGACTGTAAAATGGTACTGTCAGCATGGAAAACACTTCTTCAGTTTCTTAAAGAACCAAATATACAATTACTGTATGACCCAGCAATTGTTCTCATGTATATTATTTTCCCAGAGACAAAAACTTACATTCACACAAAAACCTGTATGTGAATTCATAACAATATTATTCATAATCACCAAAACTGGTCATATCTTTGAACAAATGAATAGTTAAGCAAATTGTGGTACACCCATATCATGAGATACTACTCAGCAATAAAAAGGAATGAACCAATGATACAATGTAACTATCTGGATGAAATCTCCAGAGAATTAAAGTGAGTGAAAAAAAATTCCCCCAAAACTATATACTGTATGATTGCATTTGTTTAATGCTTTTGAAATGACAAAATAGTAGAAAAGGAGAAGAGATAATGGTTGCCAAGGATTAAGAAGGGGTAAGACTTGGAGAGGAATGGATCTGGCTATAAAAGAGTAATAACAGAGGGAATCCTTGACAGGATGGCAATACTCTGATCTTCACTGTAAAACCATCAATATTCTACTTACAATATTGCTCTGTGGCAAACCAAACATATGTTACCATTGGGGAAAACTTAGTAAAAAGTCAAAGATAAGGGGATCCTTGGGTGGCTCAGTGGTTTGGCACCTGCCTTCGGCCCAGGAAGTGATCCTGGAGTCCCGGGATCAAGTCCTGCATCGGGCTGCTTGCATGGAGCCTGCTTCTCCCTCTTCCAATGTCTCTGCCTCTCTCTCTGTCTGTGTCTCTCATGAATAAATAAAATATATTTTTAAAAAAGTCAAAGATATCCCACTGTAATACTTCCTACACATCAACCTATATCTATAAATTTTGCAAATAAAACATTTTAATTTTAATTCAAAACAATGTAAAAATGAAATAATAAAATTTATTTCAGATATGTTTGCTTAGAAACCTTTACTATATGACCTTAATTAGGGATCAAATTATAGAAAAATAAGACAAAATTATTCATATTGTGAAATAATGTTTGTTCGAATAATTTTCAGGAGTCAAAATTGGTTCAAAATAATATTCAAACATTTACTAAGGTGATTGGTAAAGTAAATATTAAGAAAATTGTGTAAAATAATTTCCACATTTGCATACTCAATTGTATTTATTCGATATGCATACAAATCACACTATTTTAAAAGAGAAACATTTTAATATTTATAATTTAAGCTAAATAAGAGTGATGATGAGCATCTTTTCATGTGTCTTTTGGCCATCTGGAGATCTTCTTAGAAAAAAGTCCATACTCATGTCCTATGCCCATTTTTTATTTGGATTATTTGTTTTTGGGTTCAGTTTTATAAGTTCTTTATAATTTTATTAATTTCTTATCAGACATGTCATTTACAAATATCTTCTCCATTCTGCAAGTTGTCTTTTAATTTAACTGGTTGTTTCCTTCAATGTGCAGAAGCTCTTTATTACGATGAAGTCCCAGTAGTTTACTTTGCTTTTGTTTCCCTTGCCTCAGGAGACATATCTAGTAAGATGTTGAGACAGCCAATGTCAGAAAGGTTACTGCTTGTGTTGTCCTCTAGGATCTTAATGGTTACCTGTCTCATATTTAGGTCTTTTATACATTTTGAATCTATTATTTTGTATCATGTTAAGAAAGTGGTCCAGTTTCTTCTTTTGCAAGTGGCTGTCCAGTTTATCCAACACCATTTGCTGAAAAGACTATCTTTTCTCCTTTGGATATTCTTTCCTGCTTTGTTGAAGATTAATTGGCCATAAAGGTGTTGGCTTATTTCTGGGTTTTCCATTCTGTTTCATTGATCTATCTGTCCGTATTTGTGCCAGTCACATAGTGTCTTGATCACCACAGCCTTGTAATAGAGCTTGAAGCTCAGAAATGTGATATCTACAGTTTCACTTTTCTTTTCCAAGGTTGCTTTGGCTATTTGGGGTCTTTAGGGATTCCATACAAATTTAGGGTTGTTTGTTTTAGCTTTGTGAAAAATGCTGGAGGCACTTTGATACGGATCCCATTAACGTGAGGTTACTTTGGGTAGTATTAGATATTTTAACAAGTATTTGTTCTTCCAATCCATAAGCATAGAATATTTTCTATTTCTTTGTGTCATCTTCAATTTCTCAGAAGTGTTCTATAGTATTCAGAGTACAGATCATTCACCTCTTTGGTTATATTTTTTATTCCTAGATATGTTACAGTTTTTGGTGCAATTGTAAATGGGCTCAATTCCTTGATTTCTTTTTATCTGCTTCATTATTGGTGTATAGAAATGTAAAAATTTTCTACATTGATTTTTATCTCCTGCAACTTGACTGAATCTATCATTAAGGAAATACAAATCAAACCTACAATGAGATATCACCTCAAACCTCTCAGAATGGCTAAAATCAACAACATAAGAAACAAGTGTTGGCAAGGATGTGGAGAAAGCGGAACCGTCTTTCACTGCTGGTGTGAATGCAAACTGGTACAGCCACTCTGGAAAATAGTATGGAGGTTCCTCAAAAGGTAAAAAGTAAACTACCCTGTGATCCAGCAATTGCACTACAAGGTGTTTACCCCAAGATTTCAAAAATAGTAATTAAAAGGGGCACATGGACCCCAGTGTTAACAGCAGCATTATCTACAATAGCCAAATTAAAGAATCAGAGCAAGTGTCCATCAACTAGTGAATGAATAAAGAGAGAGAGAGAGACAGAGACAGAGACAGAGAGACAGAGACAGAGAGAGGGAGAGAAGAGCGCTATATTACTCAGCCATGAAAAAGAATGAGATCTTGCCACAAGGACATGGATAGAGCTAGAGAGTATTATGCTAAGGGAAATAAGTCAATCAGAGAAAAACAAATACCAATAATTTTACTCATGAGTAACTTAAGAAACAAAACAAGTGATCATAAGGGAAAAAAGAGAAATAAACCAAGAAACAGACTCTTAACTCTAGAGAACAAACTGATGGTTGCCAGAGGGGTGTTGAGGGTGGGAAATAGGTTAAATGGGTGATGTGGATTATGGAATGTCCTTGTTGTGGTAAACACAAGTGTAAAAAAAAAAAAAAAGTGTAAAAAAAAAAAGTGTAAGTGTTGAATTACTAAACTGTACACCTGAAATTAATATCATACTTTATGCTGTGATTTAAATAAAAACTTAAAATATAAAATAAAATAAAAAATAAAACTTTATTAACTATGACACTAAGTCCTGGTAAAAAAAGGGATTGTATATTTATTATGCCACTTATTACTTCTAGACTATTTTAAATGGACAAATTTCATACCATTAATTGTCTAGAAAATCGCAAAAGTACAAGTGCTTGCTATAATGGCTTAGGATCTGACTATAACTTCAGGAACTACTTATATAACTCCCTATTTATATATTATTCAAAATCCTAGGAAAATTATGAAATTGCTATATTTAAATTTAAAAATTGTATTAATTTTTAATTAATACATACTAAATTCCAAATGCTGAATACTATGAAAATTCCAAATGCTGAATACTATGAAAATATTGAAGTCTAGTATATGTTTATGTTCTATGTTTAATGTTTATACTGATTACTGATGTTGACTATATTTGGGGTATTTATAATTTTTTTTAAGTAAGCTCCACGCCCAGTGTGGAGCCCTTTTCAGGACTCGAACTTATGACCCTGAGATCAAAACCTGAGCTGAGATCAAGAGGATGTTTAACCAACTGAGCCACTGAGGGGCCCCAGAATTTTGAATTTATTAATGTGAAGTTAATATACCAATGTCTTCAGTGAATATATGAAAATATTTTAATTATGACTATTTCATGATATTTCATCATTTTATTACTTTATAAAACATAATCGGACCCCAAACTCCTATCAGTTTGCAATATGTAACATAAATTAATGGAATATTTTTCAAATAAATCATTTTGATAAGCATTTTATGTACCTTTTAAACTGTATACATAATTTTCCCCAAGGTATTAAAGAAAAACTGGTTTGAAATTTCACAAAGCTGGTTATCAAAGCTTAGCTGTATTAACATCACTTATATACTTTCAAATCATTTTCCTTGAAAATTCAAGACATTTGGAAGACTTCATTTCAGGTTGACAAATAAATATACCACCTTAAAGAACAACAAATCTATCACCTTAATATTTTTAGAATGAAATAGAAATATAAAATCCCACTAACCATCAAAGAAATCCAAAACAACAATGAGGTCTCACTTCACATAAGTCAGAAAGACTATTAACAAAAAGACAAGAAATTACAAGTGTTGATGAGGATGTGAGGAAAAGGTAACCCTCTTGCACTGCTGGTGGAAATATCCATTGATCCGGCCACTGTGGAAAACACAATGGGGTTTCCTCAAAAATATTAATAATAGAACTATTATTAAAAATTAAAAATAGTGGGATGCATACGTAGCTCAGTGGTTGAGCATCTGCCTTTGGCTCAGGGCATGATCCTGGAGTCCTGGGACTGAGTCCTGCATCAGGCTCCCTGCATGGAGCCTGCCTCTCCCTCTGCCCAGGTCTCTGCCTCTCTTAGTGTGTCTCTCATGAATCAATAAATATTTTTTTAAAAATTAAAAATAGAATATGATCCAGCAATTCTACTTCTGGGTATTAAGAAAATGAAAACATCAATTCAAAAAAAGTATATGTACCCCCATGTGCAACGGAACATCATTTACAGATTCAATTAAGTTAAATAATTATTCATTCTGGTTTCAAGTAATGGACTTGAAAATCCTCTCCAGTTCATTCTACATTTAACACTGTATAACTGTTTGACACAGTTGTAAGGGGAATACTTTCAAGGAGGATTCTTTCTTGGAGAATCAACAAAACTCCCTCAAATTTACTAAAAAGGCATTATAAAATAAATAATCATTCAAGATGATATAAGCACAAAACCTCAAATTGATAAAGATAATGAATTTTTCCCTCTATTTAGAATGTTGTCCCTTGGCTTGATGCATCTTTTAAATTGTATCCAAAGGTGAGTGTGTGTGTGTGTGTGTATATATATTTTTTTTTAAGAATTATTTATTTATTTATGATAGACATAGAGAGAGAGAGAGAGAGAGAGGCAGAGTGTGCCACAGGCAGAGGGAGAAGTAGGCTCCATGCCAGGAGCCTGATGTGGGACTCGATCCCGGGACTCCAGGATCGCGCCCTGGGCCAAAGGCAGGCGCTAAACTGCTGAGCCCCCCAGGGATCCCCTATATATATATATATATACATATATATATATATTTTTAATCTACACACACACACACACATATATGTAACATCTACCCAATGCTATAAAATGAATAAATAAGTAAATTAATAAATAAAGTTTATCCAATAGTAGGCAAGCTTAAAAAGTGCTTGCTTCCAGTGGTGCTTCCATAACACCCCATGCCTACCCCTTTTCCTGGGCTGTACCCCACTCAACTGAAGCGACTGCACTACTTGTCTGAGTCTCTGACCATCACTTAGCTTTTTGAGATAAGAGAACACGGTATCTGTCTACATTTGAGATTTGAAAGGTGACAATTACTCAGAACCCAATTCATATTGATTAAAATGAATAAGGCTTCACACATCCTGAATATTTTTTTTAAGATTTTATTTATTTATTCATGAGAGACACAGAGAGCGCAAGAGAGGTAGACATAGGCAGAGGGAGAAGCAGGCTCCATGCGGGGAGCCTAATGCAAAACTCGGTCCCAGGACTCCAGGATCACGCCCTGGGCCGAAGGTATGCGCCAAACTGCAGAGCCACCCAGGGGTGCCCACATCCTGATTATTTAATCTAAAAATAAGAAAAGTCTGAATGTCTTCATTAAATTTAAATCCTTTTAAAAATTGGCTCTTATGTTAAAAGAGAATTATCATTTCATCACAATTTTTTAGCTGACTTTCTTGGTATCCACACTAACTTTGAAAGTGTTTGGGAAATCTCTCAAACCTCCCAAGTATTTCCTGACATCTAGTAAGTAAACTATAAGCAGTCATACCAGCGGATCAGTTTAAGATATACTTGAAACTCCGGACACGTGACATATATGGAGGAAACAAAATTAAACAATTAAGGTACAAAGACTCGATCATTTTTCCAGGAAAACAGAGAGGGAAATATTAGCCAAATTGCATGTAAAAGTACATTGATATCATTAATGAACCAAACCTGGAATTTAAACACGACTCTTATGTATTAACGCAGATCATATCACATTTGAAATAGCCAGTTATCCATAAAGAGCAACAAAAATTTGGCAGGCTGTTCAGAGACAATCCTGCTTATTTTGCTACAACATAATCTCTACATAGGAAGGAGGGCTGGAAAATTTGTGTTACTGATGTTACTTGTCTCCTGATAGGATGCCCTGAGACGACCACCCCATCTCTTTTGTGGCATTCTTACCAAAATAATGCATGACCTAAATCTAATCATGAGAAAACAGAAAACTCAAATTGAGGGACATTCTGTAAAAGAACTGTCCTATATCATTTATAAGTTCAATGTGAGGAGAGGCACAGGAAGAAATCAACAAAAGAGGCGTGGTTACTGAATATAATGCAGGATTAGCAATTTTCCTTTGTTCTAATGGATAGCAGTAGGACAACTGACAACATCAGAATAAGGTTTATTACAACCGTGACCAGCTTAAAAGAAATGTAACCAGTGCAGTTACATGAGCTTTTCCCTCAAAAGAATCAACATTTGGGGTGAAATGCTCTTCTGTAATCATCTTGAATTCTTAATAATTTATCTTTGCCTTTGTGATCTGCACGTGAAGCATGATGTGAAAACAGAGTATGTGTATCCACTATGCTAAAAACAAACAAACAAACAAACAAACTGTGGTCTTTTTTAAGTAAATGTGGTTAAAGGTAAAATGTTAATATCTGGAGGAATGTAATTGAAAAATATGCAGGAATTCTTTGTATAATTCTTGCAATATGTCCAATAAAAAGAATGAAAAAATTCTTTTCTATCTAACCCACCTCTCAATATTAATCATTTTTATAACCTATGTGTACAGAAGTACAAATACAAAGTTATTTAAAAAAATGTTATTTTAAAATTCCCAACACCATTCTTTAACCTAACGAATAACTGGAAAGAAAAAAACTATAGAGTTTTATTTTTTCTCCCCTTATTTTTGCCAAATTGCTGATTTATGCACTTTTATTTTTCAAAAAGGACATTAAAATATGCAAACACACACACTTGTATTACTTACTGTAAAAATTTGGTATATTTATCCTCATGTACAAAAATGAAGTATATGCTATCTCTATCCTAAACCTTCCATTCTGTGATCCTAAATGAAGGTCTGAAATAAAAAATTTTATATATAATTCATCTTAAACTATTATTATTCAACTTAAACTATTTTAAATAGTTCATCTAGAAAACAAAGTTCACACTTTTTAAAAAGACATAGCAAATTCCATTCTTTGTTATTAACTTTCTAAAGATCAAATCATTATCTTTTTATTTTAACAAAAAAACATAAAAATTCTATTGTTTTTAGAGTCCAGTTAAAATATATGCACCCACATTTATAAATCATTTTTAAAAGAGAGTATAAAAATAAATAAATAAATAAAAATAAAAATAAAGTATAATTTTGATTTTCTGATTCAAATTTTGGTCGAAAGGTACTTATGGTAATATTCCCTCTATCCATATATTGCTGCGAAGAATAAAAATGAAGTAATTTTGTCTATAACTGAGGCATTTAGACCCCTACACAATTTGGTATCTATGGTGCCTTTCTTTCTTTTGGTTCATTGGACTAGAGTTTTAGGGTTGTTAGTTAATTAAGCCTCTAAGGATGTCTTATTTTTAAATATATCTGAAAAGAAAATAAGTGAGATGTATCCAGCTTGATAAGTATGAAAAGGAAAAGCCTGGGAAGTGATACAGTTATAAAAGTTTTCAACAAAATGATAATTTTTAGTGACTTCTTTTATCTCAAAGCATATCTTTGCTTTTTTTTTTAAGATTTTATTTATTTTTTCATGAGAGACAGAGAGAGAGAGAGGGAGAGAGAGAGAGGCAGAGACACAGGAAGAGGGAGAAGCAGGCTCCATGCAGGGAACCCGACGTGGGACTTGATCCTGCGTCTCCAGGATCACACCCCAGGCTGAAGGCTGCGCTAAACCAATGGGCCACTGGGGCTGTGCATATCTTTGCTTTTATTAAAAGATAACAGGAAAAGTAATTAATGAACCAGGCAGAACTAGTCTATGGGCAGAAAATGCCAGTAACAGAATTCCACAGCTAAAATCATTCTACTTATGACACATTAAGGGTTAAGATGACAAAAATAGGAAATTGCACTATTTACATTTTAAGTCAATATATTTAAGCTGAAAGACCCACACCTTTTATTAAGTGATTCTTTTAATCTATAATCATAACTTTATAAATAAGCCCAATAGTATGCTAGATTTAGCAAGAGGCAATACACCTTGGCATCATAGAAACTTAGTGTTTTCTCACAGAATATTCAAAAAAAAATCAAGCTATCACAAAATTAGATTTGAACCTCAGTCTAAAACCATACATAATAGTTTTAAGAATTTTAAAATGCATCATTACTGACCTTTTTGTACTTTCTATAAATAAAATACTCTAAGTTAAAATGAATTTCCAACTTAAATATCAGTAAATAAGGTTAATGACAGAAAACCAGGCTTCAGTCCAAAGTCAGTCCTCCAGACCAGTAAGAGCTGGAAAATAGATGTGGGACTTCTGGTAACCTACTCATAAGCAAGGAATGATCACATTAATCTCTGTACAATCTGCAACTATGCAAGCCTTTACCAGCGGGAGAGCGGGGGGGTGGGGGGGGGAATGGACAGCAGCTAATACCCCCAAGGGCTGCGGATGCCCAGGTGCAGGGTCAGTAGTTTAAAACAGTCTTCTCATTGGCCAACTGGGGCCCAATAATAGAAGTAAGGGACAAGCTAATAAGCTTGGCACATTTGGAATTCACTGAAGGCAAAGAGAACGGAAAACCTCCACAAAAAGAAAGCATACAGGATACTATAATAGTCTATTTAATGTGCTCTTTTAAAAAAACCCTTACTAGATGTTAAATTTTGTAAAATGTCTCTGAGAATCAAAGACCTATTTTACAAATAGTACTGGGCCCTTTCATTGTAAAACCCATTAATACCTTATTTTCCTCTCCTTCTCCCTTTGTCCCCTGTCCTACCATTTTTTTCAAAATACGACGCAGACTCACTATCGTGTGCATTTCATGGTTATTTTCCCAGATACATTCCTTATAAATACAGTCTATAAAATGTATGTTATGTAAAACTAATGTATAATTTGGAGTCTGTGATTAACAACAACAACAAAAATCCCTTTATTTATTCACTCATTCTCTAGTGAATTCACTCATTTAGTTATAGACTACACCACATTTATACTTGAGAATGCAAGCCAGAGCCAAAAGAATTTTTATAGCTTTAAATACAGGCATTTGTGAAATTAATGGTAAAATATGTACATGACATATGAGCTAATCCAGCCTCCTTCATCTCTTGGGATATGAATCTCTATTGCCTTTTCCCAATCCTTCAAGATGTTCTATAATGATGACAGAGAAACTGTTGTAATAGAGCTTTGTTTGGAAGGTAAAACAAGACACAATGTAAACTAAAAATTGGTTTACACAGCTGCCATTTTCTTTTGTTTCTTGTGGACAACTCTAAGACATCATCAAGATGTTATGAATACGAAAGATTGTGAGAACCTCAAAGGAAGTTTCAGGGCTTCATGATACAAAAAGAAATAAAAGGATTGATTATTATATTTATTGTATTATACTTTCAGACTTTAGATCTTAAAGGGCTGGGATTATTCTCTCATGATGGATCAGAGCAAAGAAAAAATTAATATGTGAGAAACTAATGACATATCTATTTTTAATGACATATCTATTTCTGCAATATCCAAGCAAGTTATTTTTTAAGGACACTATTTTAGTATAATTTTTAATGCAAGTTTTTCCATGTGACTCTAATTTTGGCTTCCAGTTGGAAAAAAATTACCACAAATTATCTTCATTATGAATTCTGCAAAATTACAACAAAGTATTATAAGGTTTTATTGTATCAGATTTAGGCATTAATATAAATTTTTTCACTGAAACCAAAGGACAGAGTCCTACTGAATTACTTATATCATTACTTGCCTAGCAACGTAATGCCATAGGAATAAACAAAACCTATACAAATCAGACTAATCACATCCATAACATTCTATTTTCTTATTTTAAATCTTAGTTGTAATATGAAACCTTGCAGTCTATTTTATGACAGTTGGTTCCATGAAATGATTTGTGGCATACAGCATACTGTTATTAGCTCAAGGAAATACCAATGACATCATTTAGCCATTATAGGAGATAAGCTCACCTATTAAAGAACAATACTAACAGTGTTTTATATTTTTACAAACCTGGCATGTCAAATAAGTTGCACAGAATATTTTCTTCAACAAACACATTATGTATAGCTAGAATATATGAACTACCCTTGCCTCTCTAAACAGGAATGTGTAATATTGGAAAAGTTTGATAATTCCAATGATTTACCACAGCCACCTTATTTATCCTGTTGAATTTTAATAATTAGGAAAACTTAAATAAGAAAAAGAAAAAAATGGCAAAGTCATTTTGGAAATAGAAAAAATGACAAAGCCATTTGGAAGCTATTTCCAGATTTTAGAAATAACTTTTTGTAGTAAAGTGCATTATCTATCAACACAGACATATTAGGATTTAAAGCACAGTTAAAAAAAAAAATTCTGCATGTTCACCAAAGAATGACATCTTAATAAAATATTGTCTTAATTTTTCCTTTAATAACATATATCACCTTTTTTAAGATTTTATTTATTCATTCATGATAGACAGAGAGAGAAAGAGGCAGAGAGATAGGCAGAAGGAGAGGCAGGCTGCCCTCAGGGAGCCTGATGGTGGAAATTGATCCTCGGACCCCAGGATCATGATCTGAGCCCAAGACAGATGCTCAACCACTGAGCCACCCAGTTACCCCAAATATATCATCTTTAAAATGTAATAGTAATTCATAGGAGGGGCAGGTAGTCCCCCTCATTTAATATCACAATTATCAAATCATTTGACCTAAATTTGAAATTTAGTTATTCAAGTAGGTACCATTTACAGGTAAGGTCAAAAATTGCACCACAAACCACAGCAACAAAGATGGAGGCTGTATTGTGCAATGTTTTGTTCTCAGTCTTGGATTCAAAGCTTGGCTTTCCCACATGGTAGGTGTGTGTGCATACACTGATCATTCCTACTCAGTTCTCTCACCTATACCATGAAGAGCAAGTAGAATTTGTTCTCACAGAGTTGGTGTGATTATTAAACAAGGTACTATATATGTAAATAACAGGTGTCCAGGGCTGTCTCAATAAATGTTAACTATTTTTGTTATGAATGTTTTTTACCATTTCAGTGAATAAATGGATAAACTGTTGAGGTTTGTTTATTCCTGGTAATATTCTTAATTCTTCTCAAATACATTTTGCTGAACTAAATAAAATATAATGTAACCATAAGTCACATCTGGCAAGAGTATTTCTGGTAGGATTAGCATTAGAGTGACATCCAGATGTTGAATTATACAGATCAAAATGCATTCTTTTTCTGCTGTGGTTGACCACTACACTGAGCAATGTTAATTATTTAGAAAGCTTAACATTTGCAATGTAAAAAATATGTTTTGCATTTAATACAAAGAAGCCCCTCAACATAAGAATTTAGCAAAGTTAGGTCAAAACTTAAACTTTATTTTGCATCCCTAAATTAAAAAAAAATATATATATATGTCTCATAGTACTAGTATTTACCCATAATTTTAAATTTTATATATATATTTTTATTCCAAGATTAAAGGGATCTGAATCAACTGAAATAAATGTGTACCAGAACACAGTATGTTATTCCATTCAGCTTACAGAATGTCGTGTCATAGGAATGCTTCAATCACTCTTAACAAAAGTTTTTCTTATGACAAATCTCAAATTATAGAATCCCTTTGGATATTACTATAGATATGTATCTGAACTAGGTAGATCTTAACTAATACAATTTAGATTCAGTACTTTACAAACAGTACCACTTATAGAACTGTGCCCCTTACATAAGAAATGTAAATAGTTACTCTAATATCAAGTACAATTAACACTGGGTTCCTAACACACATGGAAAAATTTGTCAAAGCCCATGAAATTTTATGTTTCTTTTCCAAATGGAATAATTCATTCTCTGTAAAATCGTGATTGTTTTTTAATCTGCCAATATTTTTGTATTCTCCAAAATGAGCAGGAGGCAGTGTTCCAAAGACTCTTAAAATCTACATTCCCTCTGCAATTAATTCCATTTCTTTTCAAAGAGATAAGTAGCCAAATTCAGGTCAGGGAAAGAGCTTAATGAAGACCTTCTGGTCAAGTGGAGTGTATGGTAAGCATACTCACCACACCTTTATTTACATCTCTATATACATCCCATCATTTTCTATGGTATTCTCACTTAATATTGCAAATATAATTAGAAATTCTTTTGAATATGAGAACATTAGTAACATGTTAGATTTCTAAAAAGATAAAAAAGGCTTTTATTTAACCCATGATTCTGATATTTTGACTTGATTCCCAAAAACATGAATAGATTTTCCCCTTTGATATTAACCAGATATCTTTTACAAAGGACAAAGCAACATGGTATTGATTTGCACTAAAAAACATACAGTATGAAGATTTTTATTTTTCATTCAAGGTGGCAAGAAAGAATTGATGGATTGAAAACTGTTTCTGCTTCTTAGCAGTAACACTCAGTTGAGGCATCTTCAATATTAATATTAAAGCCATTTTTAATTTTTTGAGATTTTATTAATTTGAGAGAGAATATGAGAGAGCACGAGAAAGAGCGGGGGTGGGGAGGGGAGCGGGGTAAAGAGAGAGGGAGAGGCAGCCTTTTGGCTGGGGGTGGAGGGTTGGATCACAGGAACCTGGGAAACACAATCTGAGCCCAAGATAGACGCTCTAACCAACTGAGCCATTTAGGTATGCCTAAAGCCATTTTAAATTTTTTGAGGAACCTCCATACTGTTTCCCACAGTAACTATGCCAATTTTCATTCTCATCAACAGTGCATAATGGTTCCTTTTTCTCTACATCCTCACCAACATTTGTTAATTGTCTTTTTTTTTTCTCCTTTTTTCTTTTTAAAGTAATCTCTGTGCACAACGTGGGACCCAGACTCATGACCCTCAGACCAAGAGTTGCATTCTCTACCTACTAAGCCAGCCAGGTGCCCCTATTTCTGGTCTTTTTGATTGTAACCATTCTCACAGGTGTAAGGTGATTGCTCCCTGTGGTTTTCGTTTGCATTTCCTTGATGATGAGTGATGTTGAGCATTTTTACATGTGTTTATTGGCCATTTGTAGGTGTTGAAAAATAGAAAATAGAAAAATAGAAAAATGTCTATTTAGATCCTCTGCAGAGGTTTTAGTTGGATTTTTTGGGGTGTTGGGTTGTATAAATTCTTTATATTTTTTGGATATTAACTCCTTATTGGATATATCATTTCCAAATATCTTCTCCCATTCAGTAGGCAGCCTGTTCACTTTGTTAATGTTTTCCTTCACTGTGCAGAAGCTTTTTATTTTGATGTAGTCCCAACAGCTTATTTTTGTTTTGTTTCCCTTGATTTATGAGACATATCTAGAGAAATTTTGTTACAGTCAATGTCAATGAAATTACTTCCTATGTTCTCTTATAGGAGGTTCAATGCTTTCAGGTCTCACATTTATGTATTTAATCCATTTTGAGTTAACTTTTGTGTAAGAAATTTATAAAGTTTCATTCTTTTGCATGTAGCTGTCCATAACCTTTGTAGTGTATCTTGAAATATGGAATTGTGATACCTCTAGCTTTGTTCTTTCTCAAGATTGCTTTGGCTTTTTGAGGTCTTTTGTGATTCCATATAAATTTTACTATTATTTGTTCTAGTTCTGCCAAAAAAATGCTTTTGGTATTTCCATAGGAATTGCTTTGAATCTGTAGGTTGCTTTGGGCACTATGGACATTTTAACAATATTAATTTTTCCAATCCATGAGTATGGAATATCTTCGTGTTTGTTTGTGTCATCTTCAATTTCTTTCATCAATGTTTTATAGTTTTAAGGGTACAGGTCTTTCACTTACATCATCCAGTGGGTCTACTACTGGGTATATACCCAAAGAAAATGAAAACACCAATGAAGATATATGCACCCTTACGTTTATTGCAGAATTATGTACAATAGCCAAGATATGAAAGTGGTCCAGGTTTCCATCAACTGATGAATATATAAATAGATAAAGAAGAGGTGGGGGGTATGTGTGTGTGTAAGTAAATGGACTATTAGTCAGCCAGAAAAAAAAAAAAAGAGATCTTGCCATTTGTGGCAATATCAATGGACCTACAGGGTATTATACTGAGTGAAACAAGACACAGAAAGACATATACCATAGGATATGACTAATATGTGGAATCTAAAAAATAAAAAAAAAGAAGGTAGAATCAGACCTATAAGAATGGAGAACAAAATAATGAATGGAGGTCGGAGAGTGAATGGGCAAAATGAATCTGGAGGAATGGGAGATACAGGCTTCCAGTTATGAAATGAGTAAGTCACAGGGATAAAAGATAAAACATAGAAAATATAGTCAATGATATTATAATAGTGTTGTATAATAACAGAAGATAGCTACACTGCTGTTGAGCCTAGATAACATACAGCATTGTTGAATCACTATAATGTTTATCTGAAAATAATGTAACACCATGTGTCAATTATACTCAAATTTTTAAAACAAATAATATTTCCAATCCACAGAAACAAAAAATCAGTGATTTCAAGGCAAGGGAAGGGGGAGAGATGAATAAGTGGAGTACAGAGAATTATTTAGGATAGTGAATTTATCTGTATGATATTATAATAATGAATATATGTCACTGTACTTTTGTTCCAAATCCATGTATATTCTTTATAACTATAATGTTCTCAAAAATATTGTTCCTTACCTCAAAGAACTTATTTCAGTTTGCAATTACACATGAAATTACTTGAGTAACATTTATCTCTGCCAATACCGTGTAAACAGCATAATACCAGAAACATTCTGGAATATATATATATATTATATATATATATATATATATATATATATATATAAACTAGAACAAAACTTGGTAGAGAGTAGGTATTATGGACTGAATTGTGTCCTACTAAAATTCACACACTGAAGCACTAACCCCCAATGCGATTATATTTGGAGATGGGGCATTTACAGAAGTAAATAAGGTTAAATAAAGTCATAAGGATAAAGCTCCAATCCAACAGGATTAGTGTCTCTATAAAAGAGAAATCAGAGAGCTCCCTCCCACTATTTCTTTCTCTATGCACATGTATGGAGGAAAGGCCATGTGAAGACATCACAAGAAGGCAGTCATTTGCAAGCCAGGAAGAGAGGTGTCACCAGCAACCAAACAGGCACCCTGAGATGGGACTTCTAGCCTCCAGGACTGAGAGAAAATACATTCTTGTTATTTAAGCCACCCAGACTATGCTGTTTTTTCTTATGGCAGCCTGACCAAATACAGTAGGTAACCAAAAAGATGTGAATGAATGAATAAAAGAAGGGAGGGGGGAACCCTTTCCCTTTAATTCACTTTTCATGACAAAGAACAGCATTTAATATAACTTTCTGGCATTTTCTGGCATTTGCCAGCCTTTATTCATTCTGCTAAGGGAAAGAAGGACTTCTCTAGCGTTTAGGAAAAGAACATGACACAGCCAGCTCTTTCCTTTTCCCTGTCCTCTCTGTGAGCTGCTAGGCACACACATGAAACACAGATTCTGATGTGTTACTCCATACCATAAATTTCACAGTGGCGTCACCCTACATGGAGAGGTCTATATGCATCCTGATGAGCTTGAAACTGCTTAATTCTGGGATGGAACATTAGGGAGCCGAAGGCAGCCATCTGTGTAAGCTACATTTTCCAACCACTTTATTAACATTTTGACCTCCTTCTACTCAAATTCCTGTCAATTTGATTAAAACTCATGTGGAAAACAAAAATGCTATTAATTGGATCTATGAAATCCACATAGATGATGTTACAATTATTTCAAAATAGAATGGATCATCAAATATTCAAATGATCAATGGAAACTATATAATTTTAAAATGTAATTCTGAATGCACAGTGTTTAACTACTAATTTTTGTCATGCAGGTAGGCAACACACTTTGAATGTTGATAAACAAATAACCTTTCCATCAAAAACAAAAATCAAAATACAAAAAAAAAACAGGGTTTAAGAAATGACAGCTCAAGAGATTGATCGGCCACACTGTTTTTGTGTGTCCCACAAGCCTAGAATAGTTTTTTTTTCATATTTTATAATAGTCAAAAAAAATCAAAAAAAGAATATTTCATGACATTTGCAAGTTATATGAACCACAAACCTCAGTGTATTTTGAACTTTTATTGGAACACGGCAAAGCTCATTTTTTACCATACTGACTACAGCTGCCTTTGTATTCCAATAGCAGAGTTCAGCAGTTCGCAGGAAGACTACATGTCCTGCAAAGCCCAAAATGTTTAGTACCTGGCCCTTTATAGAGATAGTTTGCTGACCTCTGCATCAGACAAATGGTCTATAAAATGATGCTTGATTTTAAAGTCTGACCCACTGGCATTCATCCATGACTAAGTATTAACAGAGAAATACTTACTATGTTATCTTATCTGAATATATGTTACAAGTTTCTGGACTATATCCTAAGAAATATTAGTCTGATCAGCACTTTCAATACTTAGAAATGAAAATGTAGATAAATCTTTGTCCTTACTTTTACTTACATTCAGCAAAAAGTCACTAGCTCATATGCTCTCTGAAACATATAAACTCACATAATGACAAACTTAGTATAACTAAGCCCATAATAGATGCTCAATGAAGCACTACTATAATATATGAAACACTCCTTATCTGAGCAGGCCTCTTTTGTTCTTACAGCATACACACTTCTCACTCATGTTTGTGTGTGTATATATATATTTTTTAATAGTATGTAACATTTTTTCCAATATACCCTATTAAACCCTAAATATTACGTTTAATCAAAAGTCATATATATATATATATATATAAATGACACAACAGCTTAATAATTATTAACCCAATTCTTGAGTAAAGTGTATTCTTCAAAAAATCTTCTCGAAATAACATTTTACCTTTAGTGATCAGTGTCTTCAACTACTTTTCACTGTTAACAATCATCTTATGATCCAATGCACAACATGCCCTAGATTAGTCTCATTTCTTGCTTGGGATTCTTTTTCATTTTGATGATAAAAGTGAACTTAATAAAAATTGAACTTTAAATAGCGGTCTTAAACCAAATGTTAAAAATGAAAGATTATAACAAAAACCCAGTACTAGGGATCCCTGGGTGGCGCAGTGGTTTAGTGCCTGCCTTTGGCCCAGGGCGCGATCCTGGAGACCTGGGATCGAATCCCACGTCAGGCTCCCGGTGAATGGAGCCTGCTTCTCCCTCTGCCTGTGTCTCTGCCTCTCTCTCTCTCTCTCTCTCTGTGTCTATCATAAATTAATAAAAATTTAAAAAATTAAAAAATAAAAAAATTTTTAAAAACCCAGTAACTACAATTCTACGTATTTAAAAAGTTTTTCAGAGAAAAAAAAAACTCTCCCCCTCCCATGAATTAGCATGAGTTCCCTCAAATCATATTCTGCAGATATTCAAAAATATTTTTTTTAAATGAAAATAAATTGAATACATTAAAAAATGCAAAAGGTGCTATAAAAATAATCATTTAAAATCTAATGAAAATACAGCAGCCACATGAGAATTACAACAGACCTTTCAGTGTACTGCACAAACACGTGACATACTATTAAGCAAATATAATTAAGGACAAGGGAGCTGGACTTTTTTTTTTTTTTTTTTGTAACTTTAGCTGCACATATGGAGCATTTTGTTTCACTTCTGGTTTACTTTCTTTTAATCAAAGACCCCCACTGTAATGCCTTCACACAGGGCTCAGTGTTGCAGTTACCATGGAAACCATAATTCTGAATGTCCTAACTTGTGTGATTAAAATTTAACACAAAGTAACATTGATAGTCTCCCTCATTTCCACTACCACCAATATCCAATTCTAATTAGCAGCACAATAACTGGTTTGGAGGGAATAAAGAGCTCTGACTACTATAGCCTCACATTGCCAGTTATTCACAGGGAATCTCATGGACAATATATAGTGATGGTACTCTTTTAAAAAATGCCGGATTTAAACAGAGGAATTTTTTCTAGTTGACTTTCAACTCTTCTCTAAAAAATAAAATATATAATTTTCTCCTTACATGGTATAAGATTTTTTTTAATTTATACTTAACTTGCTTATTCTATTGCAACAAAAACTTTTCATAATGGTCTAATATACTAACACAATAAAAAACTATATGACATTTTAATTCCTCAAGTCCACTTGTAATAATTATATTCATTTCTATAATTATTAGAATGCTCTCAACATGGAATTAACCCTTCTAGATATATTAATCTTTAAGATATGACATATACAAAACCTTTTTACTTAACTAACACTTAAAACTTAAAAATCCAACTGGATACTTTCCCTTTTCATTCTTTTTTTTATGAGTACGCTAATAAGAGCTGATAAACTCTCAGTACTCCATTAAGGAAATATATGCTCTCTTGCTGATTATTTTGATTTACAGAAAATTATATTGTCTCAGGGGCACACTTGCACTGATCATATGCTCCAGTTCTTATCGCCAATGCTTACAACTAAGCATAAATTTTTTGCATTAGTCAACAAAACATTTTGAATTTGGAAGTTATAAACTGAGTTTCTTGTCTACCTCATCATATATAAGAGCAAACATGAATGACATTCTTCCCCAATTCTAAAATCCCACAGGAAAGATTAAGTTTTCACAGAAAGAAGAAAGATTTTAAATATTAAACATTTATAGTCAGGAGGATATCTTAGTCATTAAGTCCAGTGCTCTCAAAATTTAAAGTACAAATTGAGGCCCAATGAAGTTAAATGATATCCTTAATATATGCCATAATAGAGCCAGTACTAGGTCGTTGAGGTACTCATTTAGCATTTTTAATCATTCACTACACAAGAATGACATTTCTATTATTGACAACCTTTTTCTACTTTTTATAAGCCTAAATACCTTAAAAATACAAAGTATATATAATATTTTAAAGCAGATATTGAAAATGAATAAGATTAACCCAAAAGATGAAATAGGGACAAATTAATAATTTTGTTAGACATGAATGCCTAATATATGATTTCTGTCATTTAAAAATTTGATTTTATACTGGAAACAATCTGCTTTCAAGATTACATCATGAGCCATATAATACACTTTCAAAGTCAGTGCTAAACTAGTCAGCAGTGCCCTTTATCAATTAATATTAATTCCTAGTATGAAAAATATTTTTAAAACAATCTTATTCATTAGTTTCACATAGTTCATTTAATGCTATTTATCTGTTAGTAAAGATCTGGCTATTAAGTAAGCAATTTTAACTTCAAATTCCATTTTGACATTTGAATAAATAATAATTTTAGTAATCTCTGTCTATAGACAAATTCGATTTCCGTATACTTTCTACGTACAAGTAAGGGATTGTCCTCTCCTATAAATGGTCCATTCAGAACTTTTATTTCTCATTAGAATATGTGAATAAATTCAAGTTACCCTTGTATAAGTTATTCTTTCCTTTTCCCCCAAAAAAAGAATGAAGGAGAAAAAAGGACTGGTGTAGGGAATGTGCAGAGGGGGACAGGGGTTAGAGAGACAGTTATGGAAGGAAATAAAGCACATGCAAAAGTGAAGAGGAGAAGAAAGATAGGATTCCTTTATTTACATGTTCTCTACACAAAATCTGATATGGTTATTTAACTAACTATTAGATTTGAAAGGTCCTTTGAATAAGTCCGTTCATATTTCAGGAACATATCAAGTAAGTCAAACATGTAAAAGTTAAAAAAAAAAAAAAGGCATTCTGCATCAAGGACCCCCTAAATGGAGCCCGAGAATAAAAGTGTACAGAGGAAGCCAAAAAGAGAGAGTGGTCAGCCAGAAAGACGTAAAAAAGATATTATTTTACTATGTAATAGTGAATCAGATTAATATTGATAGACAGGATTATTACAAATTAAACTTGCTCAACAAGTCTGGATGAAGATTTTAAATATGAAATTCTTTTTTTTAAGATTTTATTTATTTATTTATTATGAGAGATATGGAGAGAGAGAGAGGCAGAGACACAGGCAGAGGGAGAAGCAGGCCCCATGCAGGGAGCCCGACGCGGGACTCGATCCCAGGACTCCAGGATCACGCCCTGGACCGAAGGCAGATGCCCAACCGCTGAGATCCCTAAATATGAAAATCTTTACTATATTTTAAGTATTAAAAGATGAGAAAAAAGATAAAGTAACTTATCTCAATAAAATATTACATTATTTAGGTTGAACTATGATGCCATTTTACTGTCAACATATTTACAAGCTAATAATTCTCAACCCATGATACCTAATAAAAAGTCTACTAAAATTGGTATTTTTCTATCAATCAAAATCCAAAATTCAAAGCTCAATCCTCCTAATTTTTATCTTTAGAGTTTCAAAGGCTGTTTCTTCATTAGCAAATTATCACATCCGCTTCAACTATTCCTTAATGTTAATTTCTGGACATATCAACAATGGGCACTGACAAATTTTCAGGATTGTATTTTCTATAAAACATTGTTCAATGATTTTTTTCTTAAGGCAAATACATCAAAACAAATATCACTCTGTTATTTCATCATGCAGAGGGCAGGCTATTGGATGTGACAAGGACTTCTAAAATATTATGAGAATGGTTTACTCCAAAAATTTCAACAGAGCGTCAACTTACAAAGTCCAGATTTACTTCCCTGTTTAAAATACAGTGTGGTAATGGTGCTTCACTGACCAATTTATTAATCATATATTCCATTTCTACAAATACACACCCAAACCATCTTTGCAGTAAAATACAGAGAATGAGAATCTTTAATATAATATTTAACGTCCTTCTTTGAAAAAAAGGAATTTTTTTAAAAATTTTATTCATTTATTCATGAGAGACACAGAGAGAGAGAGAGAGAGAGAGAGAGAGGCAGAGACACAGGCAGAGGGAAAAGCAGGCTCCATGCAGGGAACCCAACATGGGACTCGATCTCGGGACTCCAGAATCACGCCCTGGGCTGAAGGCAGCGCTAAACTGTTGAGCCACCCAGGGATCCCCCGAAAAAAAAAAAAAAAAGGATTCTTAAAGAGATCCAATATACCACCTTTGGAGCCTGAAAGGACAAATTACTACTTTTAAATTTTTTATGGGAGATTAGCAACTCCTGTGGTTATTCAAAGATAGGTACCTACATGTGGCAGTAAAAAAATAAAAGAAACAAAACAGGACTAATCTCAACCAGCATTAGAAACACTAACTCTAACTCTGTGGTGCAAAAGAGGGAGGCAAAGTTCATGAGGACCTAAATACGACCTTGCTAGAAATTGAGAGGTAGAAAGATGCTGTGAAAAACATCCTAATAGGTGGTCTCTGAAGCAGTTTTAAAAATCAGGACCTGGACACCTGGGTGGCTCAGTGGTTGAGTGTCTGCCTTCGGCTCAGGGCATAATCCCAGGGTCCTGATCCAGTCCTGCATCGGCTCCCTGCGAGGAGCGTTCTCCCTCTGCCCATGATTCTGCCTCTCTCTGAGTGTCTCTCATGAATAAACAAAACTAAGAAAAAAAAAAAGAAATCAGGACCTCCAGAGATTATGTGCTTTCACATTTTCATATCCTCACATTTGCCCCACTTTCCTTTTTGTTATCTTTAACTATGAGTATTTAATATTAGCCAGACCCACAGCAATGGAGAGTAATTGGATTAGTTACATCTGTCCCGTTCCTTAATTTATTTTCTGATTTTTTTGGAATTCAAAAAGTTTTGTGAAAAGAAAGCCAAAGTGTTAGAGGGGGGAAAAAAAAGAGAGACTATATTGATATGGAAGAAAGAAAAACCCTCGGTTTAAAAGCCCTAACTTTATCTAATTTTGTAATAATTGCTGCAAGATGATGTAATGATTTGATGACATTTTATGTAAAAACGAACTAGAAACTTTGTTATTATTGTATATTATTTTATAATTCTAACATTATATTAAAAAGTAATAATGAAACATAAATCCTTATCCTACTAAACCAAATTTCCATTCCTCTCAGTAGTAACAGTAATATTATCTTCCTTATTAGATTAATAAACAATTACATAAATTACATGAACATTTGTTTCATAATATGTAGGACATAATAGATACCAAATGATATAAATTTGAACATGATAAGTATCAAAAAAAAAACAGTGAAAGCACTATCTAAATATATGTTTTTGGGGTCAACTTGTACCTTAATCTATTTATGGGAAAATACATGGATTTTTAGTAAACTTATAGTTAAGTGCATTATACATTAACAACAATAAAGGTTTTCCTCCTGGATGAGTTACTTGGATGTGGTAGAGAAGGCAGTGACTAGGAAAGCCAAAAGTGTGCTGGGTTACTCTTAACTTTTACCTATACAAGATGTTGTCAGAGATCAAAGTGCTTCAAATGATAATATACTCAAAAACTAAGTTCAAATCCATCAAGTTGGCGATAATTTTCCAAAGTAAGTCAGAATAGGAATCTTTCCTTCCAGAGTAACATCACAAATGTGTTCAGTGTAACATGATATATGACTAGTCCCATAAAAGCTTTAAAAAACCAAGTTTTGGTTGATATAGGGCATTATCAAGAATAGTAAATTTAAAATCTTTAATATCATTAACAGGCCAATATTATAAATGAGGTTGTAGTCTAAATATATTAAACATGAATATACATAATGTGAAAAATAAAATGTTATTTTTGGAAGTTTAAACCTAATTACAAGTTCACTTTCTGCTACAGCTGAAGTTAAAAGAATTTCGTTACTGGATATCATGTAGGTACAGGAAATGTGTCAAGCATTTGGGTGAAATGAACAATCTAGGTAGCACTTCACAAATAAATCCTTTCCCTTTTGGCCAAAACAGGCTATAATAAACATTATTTGAAATGTGTATCTCAATTCAAATGTGGTCTTCAATCCATGGTGAATAGTTTGATGGAGACTCCGTTTAATTCATTATTCCTTGTTTGTGTATTAGCATTAGCACAATGTGCCCTCTCAGAAAGTGGATGAAAAACCTACTAGTGTTACTCTTCCTAAACAAACAGTTGGGTTAATCTCTTCCATATCAATACTTCCCAAATTTTTCACAGTATTAAATTTACTGCTTGACATTCTAACTAAAGCCCATGCCAGTCAAAACATCTGCTATCCTACCATTCCTTATTAATTTCCAATATGTTGCAATTGGCTACTTTTTAAATGAAACCATTAATTTATTGTGGTATTTTGCTGAATGGATTTCATAACCTGCTATAATTCTCAATTTTTTCTATTTATTGTATGATTAGCCTATTAGTATGTTTTACATGTGGCTAAGAAATAGTCCAGTCAAGATAGAAAGCACCTGAAATAGCACAGTACAGTGAAGCAAAGTTATTAGAAATAATCTGTATAGCCTTTTGCCGAAGGATAATTTTTCAGAACCTCTATACTCAGCAAAGGTTTTATGATACACTTCCTCTGCTCTTTTCCTATTAGTGATTCTTTTCAAAGGTGGTATCAGAGGGAATTACTGCTAAAATATTTACTGATAAATGTATAGCGATAAGAAGCATTCATTTCTTTGGGTATTTATATATACCCAGAATAAATGTCAAGCTTTCATTTTCAAATACTTATCACTAGATTATCCGTAAACGGACAATCCAAAAATATTGCTAATTCAGTGCATTTAATCAGGAACGAAATTAAATTGAAATGAAATAGAAATCTATTAAAACCTGTATGTGTGGAAGAGTTAATAACACGGGAAGATTCCTCTACTCACAGCTGAGAACTCTGAGACACAATATAACAAAAAGGGTTTGTCTACAAAATTCAGTTTCTTCA
Organism: Vulpes lagopus; assembly: GCF_018345385.1. Taxonomy (NCBI): domain Eukaryota; kingdom Metazoa; phylum Chordata; class Mammalia; order Carnivora; family Canidae; genus Vulpes; species Vulpes lagopus. The sequence goes on along the minus strand of NC_054835.1, from coordinate 75,052,981 downwards.
AATTTACAATAGAGAGTTTATATGATTACACATGCATCACCACCAAGTTTTATAAAAATCTAGCCATTCACAATTTTTGGCAACAAAGCCAGCAAACAACTGCTTGCTTCCATTACACTTGTAAGAGGCAATTTGAGAAGTTACTCCCCAGGAATTAAATTTTGTGGATAAACATTTTAGCTAATTGCATTATTGTCCTCAGAACATTGAAGGCAGCACTAAGCCAAACTAAGAAATCCAATTTATTTCTTTTTTTTTTTCTTAAGCAATTAAATTCTCTTCCACTAACACATTTTAGGACTCAAGAAAAAATGCATATACTACATATTAGATGGATTGGAAAGATATAAAAGAAAGTTTTGTTTAAGTGTAAAATTTGTGTTTTAAAGAAGGGAAAATGTGGTTCCCCTGGGACAAAATATATTCTAAAGGTATATATTTCAAAGTTTATATAAAAGTGCAGTGAAGAGAGTTCATTTGAACTTTCATCAGTCCTGAGACTTCTATTTGCCAACAGTTTATGGAATACTGTAGATGCTAGTTATATCCTCCCTGCAATGTTTTTTTTTATCTGATTATGTTTTTTTAATCTGATTGTTTTACCCCCACCTTTGATCCATCTCTTACATTTCTAAGACATATTGCACTTTAAAACAACAGTATCACAATAATTCTTCATAATTAGGTCTCTACTAAATATTTAACAATATGAAAAAGGTCTCTTTATATGCCCTTAAATTTGCTATTAACTATCTTTACCTAATACTCTATCACTCTGGAAAATTATCCTCCAGAACAGAATAGTCCCTATTCTCTAATGAGTACTCTGGTCCTGTCATCATTCTCTTAGAATTCCCATTCTCTTTTCTTGGTAGTAAATATGCAACCAGTTCTGCAAAGTTTTCCAAGGCCTTTTATTCAGAATTAATTACTTCCTTTTTCTCATGTTTTACTATAGTACTTAGCATATTGTAATATAGCTAATTGCACTTGTTTCTGTAACTCCAGCTAGATTTGAATTTTTTTTTTTTTTGGTTAGGAGAGCATAATCACTGCAGAAGACAGCAGAGGTCTTATACATACCAGTACTAAAATAATATGTGCAAAACAAATGACTTTTAAAAAATTAAAAGTAATATGTTTTAATCTTCATTCCTCTTCAAGATTTATGCTATTCCTTAGCTTTTGAAATATGTTACTTCATAAAGTAGTAGTTATTCCGCATTAAGCATATACAACCAAAACTGATATTTTTGAATCAGTCTCCCATTCTTGTGAGTATTTAAGCTTTAAATTATTTCAGAAAATGCATATTTACATCAAAAAAATGAGAATTTTTTATGAAGCTTATGTTTAATAATTAAGGGGAGGTACGAATTAAATGTGTATTGCCATTAGAAATTCTAGAAAAAAACACATATAACAATTCTCAATACAATCATATAATTCTAAAAAAATAGGAATATAAATTTATATTTGCTCCTATTTACTTAATATAAAACAAAATCCAGAATGTTTCAAGTTATGAAAGTTTTAAAAACCAATAGGGAAGTTAATAATTCTATAATATCCAAGCTTTCTGGAATACTTAGTGCATTTTTTTTTTCAAAACACCAAAACTGGGGGCACCTGGATGGCTCAGGCAGCCAAGCATGGGCCTTGGGCTCAAGTCCCAGGATCAAACCCCCGTCAGGCTCCCACTCAGTGTGGAGTCCGTTTCTCCCTCTCTCTCTGCCCCTCTCCCTGTTTGTGCTCTCTCTCTCTCTCAAATAAATAAAATCTTTTAAAAAAGTACACACATCAAAACTGTTTTTTTTAATTGCATGCACTTGTCAAAGTTTTAAAAAATGTATATGTATCCATGCCTTCTGACAAAGTATATTAAACACACACACTAACTTTTTCTTCTCAATGATCCAAGATCATCACAGAATTGCAGCATCTTATTTTTTTAAAGCAAGAAGGTCCCTTTATGGATAATCTAGTGCTGTCCTCACTAATTGGACAAATGAGAATTCTATAATCCAGAGAGATTATATGATGTTCCCTGGGTCTCATAGCAAGTTAATGGCAAGACCAGGCCTTGAGTAAAGGTAACTTGATCCAGAGTTCTTCCTAATAGGAACCACATTTGCAAAATGTGTGTAACGCAAAAGCTCTGAGATACATATAAAAACTGTGTTCTGTCATGTAACAATCCACCCAGTTATAGTTACTAAATTTTTTACTAACAATTTTAGTCGTTATGTAGTCCTTATTGTTAATACACAAAGTCAAAATTCATGGTTAGTTTTTACTGTATCTATTCTTGTATAATTTGGTAATACTACTCTGCCACAGAGCCAGCATAGTGGGAGGTGATGATCTGAATAAAGACTCAGAGTCCCACTACTCTGCTGGCTCTTCAATGCCAGATGACCAAATTGTTATTACTTACCACAAACTATTTTCTCATAAGGGTCTTTTCTATGTAAAAAGCACATGAGCTTTAGTTAGAAGAAAAGAACTGGATTCAATACAACTGAATACAGCTGCACCCAGTGCAGAAAGAGTTGACGTTTAGTTTTGTGTGGTTAGTTGTTTTAGGGTAACTTACTAAAGAAAAAAAGACATATTCTTAAAGAAAAATAAATATTTATTTATTATTTATTAAAGTTATTAATAAATAAATTATTGAAGTTTTATTAATAAATAAATAAATATCGTTGATGGAAAAATCTTAAAGGCAGCATTTTCCCACTTGGATGATATAATTTTTCCTACCAAAATTCAGAGACCAATAAAACCAGGTCCTGACTAGTCAGACTAGTGTGAAAAAATAACAGCACTTGAAGAAGACAAGTTTCTGCAATACATTAATTTAAGTAATAACAGTGTCACTTAGAATATAAATAAGAGAGGATCCCTGGGTGGTTCAGTGGTTTAGCTCCTGCCTTTGGCCTAGGGCATGATCCTGGAGTCCCGGGATCGAGTCCTGCGTCAGGATTGCTGCATGGAGCCTGCTTCTCCCTCTGCCTGTGTCTCTGCCCACCCTCCTCTCTCTCTGTGTCTATCATAAATAAATAAATAAGATCTTTTTAAAAAAAGAATATAAATAAAAAAGAAACAAGAACAAAATCCAGTAAGACAAAATAAAACTCAGAAATATTTTAAAAATCACGTATGTGCACTTATCAGGTTGACCCAAAGGTCCAACTCTTAGATATTTACCTCAAAGAAATAAAAATTTGAGTACACACATACACACACAACATATGAATGTTTGTAGTAGCATTATTTTCATCAAAAACTAGAAGATGTTCTTCAACAGGTAGATAAATGAACTGTGAGACATCCATATAACAGAATATTGCCCAGCCATAAGGAGGAAATGAATTATTGATATACTCAAAAAACAAGGATGAATCTCAAGGGCATTATGAAAAGCGATAGAAGTCAGTCTCAAAAGACTACTTACTGTAATAATTCATTTACATGGCACTCTGAAAAAGCTAAAAACATAGACTCAAGTATTATGGAATAAAGAACAGATTAGCAGTTCCTAGGGGTTACAGACAGAGGCTGGAAATGACTACAAAGGGACAGCACAAGAAAATTTTGAGGTTATTTAACTACTTTATACCCATCTATAGTGATGAACACACAATTCCATATAAGCCTTAAATCTCAAAGAATTGCACACAAAATACAAAACAAAACAAAAACTTATAAGCATAGATAGATGTACAAATAACAGACATGGCTGCATGTGTATATACATTTGTTAAAATTCCTCAAGTATTTACAATGGTTAATTTCAAACATGTACTCAATAAAAAGTTTTTTAAATGTATATACCTAATTTAAAAAGTCATAAACAGGGGATCCCTGGGTGGCGCAGCGGTTTGGCGCCTGCCTTTGGCCCAGGGCGCGAACCTGGAGACCCAGGATCGAGTCCCACATCGGGCTCCCGGTGCGTGGAGCCTGCTTCTCCCTCTGCCTGTGTCTCTGCCTCTCTCTCTCTCTCACTGTGTGCCTATCATAAATAAATAAAAATTAAAAAAAATAAAAATAAAAAAAAATAAAAACTCATAAACAAATCATTCTCCTGGGGGAAAAAAGTAAAAAGCCAATAATGAAATGATTTTTAGCTTTTAGCCCTGGCACAAAATCCCAATCTATAAATATTTATAACGTAAAGCAGGTTCTTTCCTCTTTTCAATATAGCATCCCTGATTCAGTCAGAAATGAGCAATCTTTTTGGAGCCATCATAATATTTTTTCACAATCATGTATTAAAGGCACTAGTGAACAGTTTAAGACGAAGATGTGGTAAAGTACAAGGATCAGGACACAAGATTCTGTCCAGGCCACTCCTAATTCACGGTTTATGCATAAAAAAATAAGAAATAACAGGGACACCTGGGTGGCTCAGTGGTTGAGCATCTGCCTTCGGATCAGGGTGTGACCCTAGAGTCCCGGGATCAAGTCCCACATCAGGTTCCCTGCATGGAGCCTGCTTCTCCCTCTGCCTGTGTCTCTGCCTATCCCTCTCTGTGTTTCTCACGAATAAAGAAATAAAACCTTTTAAACTATATGAAATAATTGAATAAAAACATCACAATCCTCTTACAGATTTGACTGGACTAGTACTTTTCAAATATCGCCCATATTCAAGGCTAACTAAGGAAGTAAAAGGCTGTATATACATCCATACTGTTTACTCTCAACTAGTCTTTCTGTTTTATCTTTAAAGTATTGAGTTAAAGAATATGATCAGGTATGTTCAAGATGAAAAAAACTGAAGGACCCCTGTTTGCATTCCAAAAATTATGGTGGTCACTACACCTTGTTTGCCACAGCAGGAAAAGGCATGGTTTTTAAAACAGGCAGAGACTACAAAAAAAAAAAAAAAAAAAAAAGACAGGAGATGAAGAATGAACTTTGTTCACTTGGATCTCCAGCCTCTCTTAACACAAAACTTATCTATAATTATTTTGAGTGCTCAACGATTTAAAATTTTGTTTTTATTATTTTTTCCCTTAGTTTTAGGTATTTATTAGCACTGTTCTGAAGTGTAATGTTTTAGCTTTAGGTTAATGGGTCAGGTAAGGGCAGCCTGGGTGGCTCAGCGGTTTGACGCCTGCCTTCAGCCCAAGGCGTGATCCTGGAGACCAGAGATCGAGTCCCAAGTCAGGCGCCCTGTGTGGAGCCTGCTTCTCCCTCTGCCTGTGTCTCTGCCTCTCTCTCTCTCTCTCTCTCTCTCTCTCTCTGCGTCTCTCATGAATAAATAAATAAAATCTTAAAAAAAAAATAATGGGTCAGGTAAGTGATGACATGTTACTTCATACAGAAATTGAAATTTGTAACAATAATCAAAGAAAAATGAATTTTTGATTCATAACTATTTTTCTGCCTTACATAGGTTTTAATTTCCTAAATGGCAAGTTTTTATCAGACATTTAAAATATGTTTAAAAATAATTAAAGGAAGAAGATGAAACACAAGCAATTTGACAGCTTATAAAAGTTGAAAGGAAATTTTAAGAAAATATATCAAAAGCTTCAAAAAAAAAAATGAGTCATACCCTAGGACCTAGTAATTCTACTACTGAAAATCTATTTGAGGTAATAATAATCACCTATATATAAAATGCTGTATATAAATATATATCTCAATAGTACTTATGATAAGTAAAATGTACTAAGATAACAGTAAAAAGGACCTTCTTATATATGCATGTATATGTCTTTGTTTATTTAAAAGATAACTATGAGTATACACCATAACGGTAACCATAGTTTCCTCTGGGTGTGGGACTATGAATAATTTAATATTCTCTCCTTGCAGTATTTTCTAAATTTTCTATAATGAGTATGCATCAATTTTACCATATAAAATCTAATTAACATTTTAAATGATTAAAATTTAAATTGAGTACTTTTAAGATATAAAGAGTTTCAACAAAATGTTTGGTGAACAGAGCAACGTGCACCAAAAATACTGATCCATAGATAGTAAGTTATTGGTAATAACTTACTTAGCCTTTGTAAAACTCTATTTAAAAAGGTTCTAGGGATCCCTGGGTGGCGCAGCGGTTTGGCGCCTGCCTTTGGCCCAGGGCGCGATCCTGGAGACCCGGGATCGAATCCCACGTCGGGCTCCCGGTGCATGGAGCCTGCTTCTCCCTCTAGCTGTGTCTCTGCCTCTCTCTCTCTCTCTGTGACTATCATAAATAAATAATTAAAAAAAAAAAAAAAGGTTCTAGTTTCATTTTTGGTGAAAAAGTAAGACTGTTGTTTTGCATATACCCCGCTTGCTGTTTACTGCTTCCTGGCCCATTCTGTGGTTTAAGTAGTGGCTGACAACTTTTGCTTTGCTCAACTGACTGGCAGCTATCATTTGAATGCCAGACTTATCTTTATGCAAATTTCCAAAGGTCACCATTTATGCATGTAAATTCTGAAGGGCACTAACTCTACAGCTGACAGATTCTGACAGCCACTATATCTCCAAGAATGGAATAAGCAGGGATAACTGTCTGAATAATTAATGTGCTTTTACTCTGCCCATGGCCAGTTTTTACATCCTGTACTTTCTGACTGGTTTTGAAATTAATTAGAAAATATAATTTCATAGGAAACCAAAACTTTTTTTTTTTTTTTTACTTCTATTAACAAATGGTTTAAAAAAAAGAAATGAGACAATGACCTTTGGCTTAAGGTGTTCATTAGTAGAAATCGCTCCTATCTAGAGACCTAAATTAACATCTAGCTCTGGATGTTATTTCTGAAAAAACATTTATTATTATTATTGTTACAACTCTACTCTGTAAACCTCAGTGAATGGCATCACCAACCATTGGGTTGCCATTTCAAACCTGAGACTTAAACCCTCACTACTGCAATGTAGTCAGTCACTAAGACCTGTCAATTTACCTTCTAGTCTCAAACAAATTACTACCATTCAATCCCCAGAGTTGCTGCCTTAAACCAGGTCTTTGTTTTATACCTCACCTGAGTTATTGCAAATAGTTCCCAGATAATCCTCCTGCCTATAGCTGCAGTCACCCACGTTGTCTCCCTAGCTTTCTAGTATCCAAACCTTTCTAATATCCACAAACAAAGCCAGTTGTCCAATATAAAAAGACACTTAAAACTAGAAATTAAAAGGATGCCCTAAAGAGAAAATATTTAGAATATTTAACCAATGGGAAGAGACAATAAACAAAAATATGTATAATGTGTTAATACGGGATCTGGAGAAAAATAAAGGAGAGGAATGCAGAGGGTGCTCCCAAGCAATTTCAATTTTAAATATGATGTCAAGGGAAGATTGCCATGAGGATATTTATAGCCTAGGAAATAAGCAAGAGAAGAATTGTGATGAGTTGAGGAACCAATACGCTAAGGCTCCCAAGCAGAATGGCCTAGTGTGTTCAGGAAATACAATGAAGCCAGAATAGCTACAATGCAGAGGATACTAAAACAGGAACAGGGTTCTAAGTGCTGTACAGTGAAAATGATGTGGCAAGGAAAAGGGAAGGCTGTCGTAATTCTTTAGGGAACAGGAAACCGTGATCTGGATCAAGGTAATAGCTAAGGAGATGTTCAGAATA